>NC_081415.1:23639581-24378748 GCF_030272615.1 Cryptomeria japonica | reverse complement strand
ATTTATATTTTTTAATAATAGTAAGTTTTTAAAAAATATAATTATTTTTGACATTATACATTTATATTTTTGATATGTTTATTTTTAATTATTATGTATGGTTATATTATTTTTCTATAGTTCATGTTATTGTCTATTGTATATTGATTTAAATAATTAATATTTTCACTTTAATTATATATAATATTATATTATTTTAATTTTATACATTTGGTAATTTACAATAATAAATATATATCATATGTTGCAAGAAACTAAATGGAGCAGGGAAGAAATTGATAGAAAGATGAAGGGCTAGAGGAAGTGGTTTGGGCAGTTTGAAGTTGAAGGTGCATATGGGGGTATTGGTATCATTTGGAACCCCTTAACTATTAAGGAATAAATTTTGGGGGAAGGGAAGAGCTGGTTGCATATAAAAGTTACAGTCTTGCACAATAATGAACATTTTTCACCATAAATGTATATGGGCCAGTGGCCACTATAGATAAAAGGGAGTTGTGGCAGCATCTTTTGAGTAGATTGGAACTCAGTAGAAATGAGAAGGGCATTATTGCAAGGGACTTCAATGCCACATTGAATGCATAAGAAAGGTGGGTGGACTATAGAGAACTACAGTGGTGTAGAGAGATTTTTAGAGCTTTGTGGATAGTAATCAACTAATAGATATCATTCCAAAGAATGGCATGTTCACATGGACTGATAGGAGGGATGGTTTCATAAATATAGTTGATAGGTTAGACAAATTTTTTATGTATGGGGATTGGAACTAGAAAGATACTCTCTAAGAAGCATACATCTTACTACTATCTGGTTCAAATCGTTTCCCTGTTCAGCTAACGCTAACCCTAGACTGTCCTGTGGTAGGTATTCCCTTTAAATTCAAAGCCATGTGGACCAGAGATGCCAAGCTAACAGGGGTAATTGCTAATTGGTGGAATAAAATCAATCTGGGAAATAATTCACACTTGTATAAATTAAGCAACAAGATAAAATACATCAAGACTAAACTCAAAGAGTGGAATCAAGAGAATGTTAAGAATATTTTTGTTGAAAAGAGAAGAGTGGAAGCAGTTTTTGTGGCATTGAATGATAAATTTGTTCACAAAGGTATGGGTAGTATGGACTTTCAAAGAGAAAAGGTATTGTTCAGGAAGAACTCAACAAGATTTTGAAAAGAGAAGAGATTCACTGGAGGCAGAAATCCAAAGAAATTTGGTTGAAGGAAGGGGGTAGAAACACTAAATTCTTTCACTGAACTGCAATAGAAATAGAAATAGGAAAAGGATTTTAGAAATCAGGAAAATGGATGGAGGAATGGCCCAAAACATAGAAGAAGTCATTAAAGAGGCAACGTAACCCATTTTAAATAGAGACACTTAGATAAATAGGCATATTAGAAAATTTTGGACTCCATCCCATCAGTTATAACCGAGGAGCAAAACAAGGTTTTATTCCAAAAAATTGATCTAGAGGAATTCAAGAGAGCTACTTTCCAACTAAACCTGGACAAGGCTCTAGGGTCTAGATGGCTTTACTGCAGCCTTCTTCCAAACATACACAAGACTTGGTTTGGGTGGTTGAAGAATCGAGGAGGAAGATGACAATGTTGAGGACCTTAAATCATACCTTTTTGGCTCTTATCCCGAAAAAGAGTTACCCACAAGAAATGGGATATTTTAGACCCATTGCCTTATGCAACACAGTCTCTAAGATTGTGACTAAAGTTATTGCAAATAGACTTAAACTAGTCCTCAACAACCTCATCTTAGATTAACAGAGTGGTTTTCCTTCTGGCAGGTCCATTGTGGAAGGGATTATCACTACCCATGAAACATTGCATTCAGCAAGGAAATCCAGGGATGCTTGCATGATCCTGAAACTAGACATTCTAAAAGCCTATGACTTGGTGGGTAGGCAATTCCTATTAGAAGTCCTAGGAAAATTAGGCTTTGGCAACTATTAGACTAATTGGGTCAAGAGTTGTCTAGTGATGACCAAATTTTTAGTTCTAATCAATGGAGCAGTCCATGGTTTCCTTCCTTCTACCAGAGGCATCCAACAGGGAGATCCAATATCTCCCTCTCATCATTACCATGGCAGAAGCTCTTAGCAAAATAATTGGAAAATTGCACCAGGAAGGTTCATGGCATGGGTTGAATGTGGCGACTAGAGTTGAACATATCACTCACCTTCAATTTGCAGATGGAACTATACTCTTCAGTGAATCTAGTAGGAGTGAAGCCTAGAACAATCAAGACATGTCTTGATGAATACTATATGGCATTAGGCTAGAGTAATTGGCAAAAGTCAAAAGTGTTCTTCCTCAATACCCAACCCAAACTGTAAAGAGTATTATCTAGAATTCTAAATTTAAGAGTTGCCAACTTTCCAGGTGGAATTCTAGGTAGCCCTCTGTTTGTAGGAACTAACTGTTAGCAAAAACCAAGTAGGAAAAATGAGAGGGGGGGAGGGGGTTAATCAGTTTTCACTGGATTAAATAAATTAAGCACAATCTCAGATTTGATCTACTACAACAATAGTAAAGATAAACACAATGATAGCACAACACACACCACCGAGAATTTGATGTGGAAAAATCAGTTAAGGGAAAAACCATGGTGGGAACCTACCCACAATAAGATGATATTTTGTATTAGTATGTGAAATATTACAATGGGGAATGCACATGCATTCAGGCACACTACCTAGAGCTCACTGCTCAAAACTAATGACCCAGAAGGCTACAACCCTCAAGGAAGTCTCATTGACTTACAAAAATATTTAGACAATAATTCGATTAAGATGAACTGAAAGAATAACATCTACAAATGTTTGATGACAATTTCGGTTAAGCACAATTGTGTGCTCTGCAACACACTTACCTGAATGATAAATTTGCTAAGATTGTACAAACAACTCTTTCAAATCTCATATAAATCCCAGACACTCCCAGACACCCCAAATTACATGAATATAACATCCATATATACCGATCATCAACCTTGACAACAAGGCCAGCTAAACTCATAACACCCAAATACAAAATTACATCACCCAATACAAATATGAACCACTGCACCAATACAATGTCACAAATGACATAGCATGGACCCAAACCAAATCCTCAAACACACAACACTACTAAAAGTTATGCCAAGATCATCCGCAACATGCTATACCACCACAAATACCTCATACCCATGAAGAACACCACCATACCCAAAAGGTCATCAATAACTCACACAAAAATGAATTCAGATCATCAAAACAAATCGAACATAATCAAGAAACACCAAAAATCACATTATAACTATCTGCAATAGCTTCACCAACACCACTTATCAAAACCTTCATTGATCAACTCAACTCAAGAATGCTTAAGAATAGATAACAACATCAACTTGGACAAGAAAGATAACTTGTGGAGCACCAAATCATGAACCATCTAAATCGAAGATACACATTAACATCCCAAACACTTCCCCAAAACCATAACTCAAGATATGACCACATTGGAGCACAACAAATTGAATACCATAACACTGCAACACTGAACACTGAAAAACCAATCCTCATACTAGAATCCATAACTCAATAAGATCACTACATAACATCATGAAATCCATACTAAATCAATTATCTCTAGTTGATTCAACAAATACAACATGTAAACCTACCAGATCAACTCTCTGCAATCACTAGAACACCAAAACACAAGAATATGTTGACATCAATGACAACAACATATCCTAGCAGCAACAATATCCAACAATCTTCCCCCTTTGGCATTGATGGAAACATATGAATGTGAAAAATAATCAATGCAAAGAAAGAAATCAACTCTGGAAAACTCCCCCTAAGATCATGCTCATAAAAGATAGATCACTTTTTCACATGTATCTCTCTCCCCCTTTGACATCAATGCAAAAGTCTCAGAACATCTCCCTCTCAAAAATGCACAAATCAAGATTCTCTCTCCCTTAAACTCATAACCAACTAAACCACATACTGACTACTCCAGCAAAGCAACAGTACCAACTCATAAATCCAGATAAGAGGATAAGACTATGAAGTCCACCAAATTGATGCAACTCAATGTATCTCAGTTCTTATCAAGAGGGGCACAAACCCCTAGCTTGTCTCTCAAATAAACAAATATATCTACAGGCAAAGGCTTAGTAAAAATATCTGCAATCTAATCCTTTGTAGATAAATACTCCAACTTAACTTCATCCTGACTAACTTTCTCCCTCAAGAAATGATACTTGATTGATATATGTTTAGTTTTAGAGTGCAATACTGGATTCTTTGAAATATTAATAACACTTGAATTATAACAGTATATAACAGTAGGGTCATCATAAAAAACTCTGATATCTTTCAATATTTACTTCATCCAAACAACCTGTGTACAATTTCCGACAACAACAATATACTTAGCTTCAGTAGTAGATAAAGAAACAGAATCTTGTTTCTTACTTGCCCATGACACAAGTTTCTTTCTAAAAAAGAATGCACCACTGGAGGTACTCTTCCGTTCATCAACATCACCTACCTAATCAACATTAGTATAAGCACATAACATGAAATCATCATTTTTCAGATACCAAAGGCCATAATCAATTGCCCCTTTCAAGTATCTTAATATCCTCTTAACAACAACAACATGAGTCTCTTTCGGATCATCTTGGAATCTAGCACAAAGACATACAACATGAATAATATCAAGTCTAGTCTATGTCAAGTAGAGCAGTCCACCAACCATAGATTTGTATAAGGTCTGATTAACCTTCGGAGATTCATCATTCTTAGACAACTTGCAACTAGTCACCATAGGGGTTCCAATCGGCTTAGAATCAACTAACCCAAATTTCTTCAGTAGTTATTTCACATATTTAGATTGAGAAATGAAAATACCTTTACCGATCTGAGAAATCTGTAGTCCTAAGAAAAATTTCATCTCACCTATCATAGACATCTCAAATTCTTTCTGCATATCTTCAACAAACTTCATACTCAAATCATCATCTCCTCCAAAAATAATATCATCAACAAAGACCTCAACAATCAAAATATTATCCTTATCAATCTTGAAATACAAGTTACTATCAGCAGTACCTTTGCTAAATCCCAAATTCATCAAATACTTGCCCAATCTAGCATACCAGGCTCTAGGGGCTTGTTTCAGTCCATATAGTATCTTCTTCAATTTGCAAACCATGTCTCCTTCATCTGATAAAGAAAATCCATCCAGTTGCCCAATGTAAACTTCCTCTTCCAGATCACCATTCAAAAAGGTTGACTTGACATCCATCTAATAAAATTTGAAATCTTTATAAGTAGCATATGAAAGGAGTAATCTAACAGCTTCAATTTAGGCTACCAGAGAAAAATTCTCCTCATAATCAATACCTTCTTGTTGAGAACAACCTGTGTAAACTAGTATAGCTTTATTCCTAACAACTTCATCGACTTCATTTAGTTTATTCTAGAACACCCATTTAGTACCAATCACATTCTTGTCCTTAGGCCTCAGAACAAGTTCTCATGTGTTGTTCTTTTCAATATGATTCAGTTCTTCTTCCATAGGTTTTATCCAATTTTCATCCTTACATGCTTCAGTAACATCTTTAAGTTCAACTTTAGAAATCAAACATACCTCTTCAACGGTCATCACACCTTTATTCTTATTACCAATAATCTAATTTTCTGAATGATTCAATCCTACATACCTCAAAGTCTTCTAATTTTCTACATTCTAAACTTCTTCACCTGCAATAATCTTTGTACTCACTGTCTTCATCGGATTAGTCTTCTCTAGGCTCTCAATCTGCACAACATCATAATCATTATATTCATATCCTCTTGCTTTGATATACTTTTTAGGGTTTTCATCAACCTTCACATTTTCACTTTCAACTATCTTCTTCAGTCTCTTATTGTAACACCGGTAGGCTTTTCTTTTAGTAGAATATCCCAAGAATATTCCTTCATCACTTCTTGCATCAAATTTCCCTAAATCTTCATCTCTTTTGATATAACATTTGCTTCTAAAGATTTTGAAATATCTAACAGTAGGAACATTACCAAATCACAACTCATAAGGAGTCTTACCAGAATCACCTTTTATATGCACCCAATTCAATGTGTAAAAAAATGTGCTAATAGCTTCTCTCTAAAAGATCTTCAGAACATTTCCTTTAATCAAAACAATTCTTTCAAACTCTACAATGGTTCGGTTCTTTCTCTCAACAACTCCATTCTGTTGAGGGGTTCTAAAAGTAGATAATTGTCTCTTGATTCCATGTTTCTCACAGTATGAGTCAAACTCACCTGATGTGAATTCTCCTCCATGGTCAGATCTCAGGAATTTCATCTTGAATCTTGTCTCAGTCTCCACCTTTTCTTTGAATATCTTGAATTTCTCAAATGCTTTAGACTTTTCTCTCAAAAAGGTCATTGACATCATCCTGGAAAAATCATCAATCAACAACATCAAATATCTATCACCTTGCACATTTCTCACTCTTATAGGTCCACATAAGTCAGTATGTACAAAACCTAGCAATCTATTAGATGTATATTGCTTTCTTTTGAATGAAACTCTTGTTTGCTTTCCCAATTGACATTCCTTACACACCAGATTAGATGGCTTAATAATATTAGGCATATCTCTAATAGCTTGAGTAGAACTTATCTTAATCATGCAGTCAAGTTAACATGACACATTCTCCTATGCCACAACCAACTTTCATCAATTTGTGCAATCAAACAACTTTTCTCACTAGCATTTAAATGTAACCTATTACCTTCAGTCTTAGTACTAGATGCAATCTCTATACCAAATCTATTCAGGGTCTTGCATTTCCCATTCTTAAATTCAAAATTATAACCCTTGTCAACTAGTTGTCCAACACTCAAAAGATATGTTTTAGACCTTCAGCATATAGAACATTGTCAATATTATGCTTACCATCAAGAGAAATAACACCTCTTCCTTAGATCACATAGGCTTTATCATCACCAAATCTTACAATACTGCCATCATACTTTTCCATGTTTATAAATTTAGCTTTTTCACCTATCATATGATGCGAGTAGCCATTATCAATCACCCATTCATCTTTTTCTTCAACTCTAGTAACCAGAGATTTCTCTTCACTAATGGACCTTGTAGAATCTTTAGATATTGGAGCATCTTCTCTGATAGACATGAATACAACTCTTCTTCTAAGTTCCCTTGCTTATACTCATCATCTATCACACCTTTATCAATAGCATAATAACATTTATTCTGATATTTGAACTTCTGGTTAGGCTTATCATACTTGTCATGCTTATTATTCTTATCATATTTCTCATACTTAGACATCCTTTCAAGACACCTAGAAGCAAAGTGTCCTATCTTATTACATGAGAAACATTTCAAAGGCAATTTTCCATCATACTTACCTGCACCTTTAAGTAGTCTTCTTGCAATCAAGGCTTCAAGTTCTTCCAACTCTTTCTCATGCTCTTCCGTTTCTCTTCTTTCTCTTTCATATCTAGAAAATAGACATGAACTTTCTCCTAGATCATACTTCATCTTCTTGGATACAGAGGCTTTAAATATAGTCTCAATCTTTTCACGTGATTCACCAAATTCTCTAATCTCAAAGGCAAATATCTTTCCAACTAGCATATCTCTATTTATAGTAGTCATAGTCCAGATCTCATCTATAGCCAAAACTTTAGATTTATAAGGAGGCAAATATCTCAGCACTTTAGCTACTATCTCATCTTCTTCAAGGATTCCACCGGCACATCTGATACCTATCACAAGCTCATTCACCTTATCCATATAGGTAACTATGTTCTCATCATTTCCCATTTGCAACCTTTCATACTTTCCTTTCAAGCTCTGCAATTTACCAACTTTCACATTTTTATCACATTCATACGAGGTTTCAAGCTTCTCCTAGATATCATGTGCAATTTGCAAAACCCATCACATTAGTCATCCCTAAATTAGACAAGGTGCTATACAATGCTTCCTTCACTCTAATGTTGAATTCGGCTTCCTTTATCTCATTTGGAGTAGCAGGTCCATTCTGAGGCACAACATATACATTCTTTGTGATCTTCCAATAATCATCTCCAAGACACTTCAAGTGACATTCAATTTGGTCCTTCCAACTAGTGTAAATGCTTCCATCAAATCTAGGACTCTCTATCTTGAAAAGAAAAATAGAAGTAGGAGATGTCATCTCAGATCTCCTCAAGCGGTCAAGCTTCTCTTAAAGGATCTAGCTCTAATACCAATTGTTAGAAACAACCAAGGATGAAAACTGAGAGAGGGGATGAATTGGTTTTCACTAGATTAAAGAAATTAAGCACAATCTCAGATGTGATCAACTGTAGCAAGAATAAAGATAAACACAATGATAGCACAATGCACAACACCAAGAATTTAATGTGGAAAACCTAGTTAAGGGAAAAATCACAGTGGGAACCTACCCACAATAATATGATACTTTGTAGTAGTATGTGAAATATTACAATGGGGAATGCACATGTATTCAGGCACACTGCCTAGAGCTCACTACTCAAAATGAATTACCTAGAAGGCTACAATCTTTAGGGAAGTCTCACTAATTTACAAAGATATTTGGACAACAATCCGGTTAAGATGAATTGAAAGAATAGCATCTAGAAATGCTTGATGATAGTTCTGGTTAAGTCCAATTGTTTGCTCTGCAACACACTTCTTTGAATGATAAATTCGTTAATCTCGCACAAACAAATCTCTCAAATCTAATACAAATCCCAGACACTCATAGACACCCCAAATGACATGACTCTAACATCCATATATACCGATCATCAACCTTGACAACAAGGTCGGCTAAACCCATAACACCCAAATACAAAATTACATCACCCAATACAAATATGAACCACCAGACCAATACAATGCCACAAATGACATAGCATGGACCCAAACCAAATCCTCAAATATGTAACACTACTAGAAATTATGCTAAGATCATCCGCAACACGCTATACCATTGGGAATACCACATACCCATGAATAACACCACTAGACCCAAAAGGTCATCAATAACTCGCACAAAAATGAATTTGGATCATCAAAACAAATAGAACATAATCAGGAAACACCAACAAGCACCTTATAACTATCTACAATAGCTGCACCAACACCACTTATCAAAACCTTCACTGATCAACTCAACTCAACAACAGTCAAGAATAAATAACAACAACAACTTGGACTAGAAAGATAACTTGTGGAACACCAAATCATGAACCACTTGAATCGAAGATACACATTAACATCCTAAACACTTCCCCAAAATCGTAACTTAGGATATGATCACACCAGAGCATAACGGATCAAATACCAGAACACTGCAACACTGAACACTGAAAAACCAATCCTCATACCAAAATCCCTAACTCGATAAGGTCATTACATAGCATCATGAAATCCACACTAAATCAAGTATCTCTAGTTGATTCAGCATATCCAATGGATAAACCAACCAGATCAGCTCTCTGCAATCACCGGAACACCAAAACACAAGAATATGTTGACATCAATGACAACAACATATCCTAGCAACAACAATATCCAACACTAACAAGGTTAACTATTGGGATAAATTGATTAGCAAGTGCAAAAGAAAAATAGAAAGTTGGAAAGGAAAATGGTTGTCCTTTGCAGGGAGACTCACCATGATTAAATCTGTGCTATCAGCTATCCCAGTTTTTTCTAATATGGCCTGTCTCAAAATCCCAATGGCTATGGAAGGGGAGATAAAATAAATTTCCTCTAGTTTCTTGGAAGAAAATCCATCAGCCAAAGATTGTTGGGGGAACTGGAGTTAAATAATTGTCAATTATGAATCTAGCCATGGGACCCAAACTAGTCTCAGGGGAAATCTATAGCAACATCAAGTGAAATCACAATAATGGTTCCCACTTTCTGGCCAACTTTGACACTTAGATGAACATTTAAAAAAAATGTTCACTTTCTAACACCTATAAATTTTAAACCATTAAGAATTTGAAGATGATGTAAAGTAGTGATTTGTAATTGTTGTCACGAAGGAAAGTAAATCAATACCAATACTTGAGCAATCCCATGCAACATGGAAACTAAATCAAGCTTGTGGGTTAGCTCATAATAAGAATGAATCTCTGGGTTATGGGTCGACTCCCTTTGAATACCTCCTAAAACTAAAAAATGGGTGTGGAAAAGAGTAAGAGATGATTTGAAATGCTGAAAAACTGAAACTATTTTGGGAGGTGATGCACCAAACTATGATTATGAAACTTGCCATAACAACTCACAAAAACCCACAAAATTCTACTCACACAAAGTTATTATCTTTTCAATCACAAAATTGATTCCTAGAAAGGTTAAGGAATTAGCAAAACTTGGAAGAAAAAAGAGATTTCACAAGCAAACTTGACATAAAACCGACAACACAAACTAAGACCTGTGATTTGGTGAAAAGAAATGATGCATGCACATTAAAGAGATGAAATATTCAAGGCTTCAGATGAAACACAGAAATTACTTCTATCAAATCTATCATGAACAAACACAACTACAAAGTTAAACTCATAAAATTCTACAAATAAAAGAAGTCTTTTGCAAACAATATGATTGAAAAACTGGTGTAAATATCTCTATATCAATGAATGAGCTAGAAATCTCTACAAATTCTCTTAAGGTAAGAGAATAACAAAGGCACGAACTAAGCAAAAAGTTAACAATATTTCCTCTATATACAATAATCTAGGGTATGCAAACCCTAGATCAAAACTGCCATCTCCAAAAAGTAAACTGAAGTCTGAAATCCAAGCTCAAAAGAAAAGCCTAAAAAATAGGTGCCAAATCTACCTGAAAAGATGCCAAGATTCTGTCAAGATGCCCTCAAGTCAATATGAAACCAAAAAAGACTCCCAAAATAGCCTCAATCGTTGATATCTGCTCTCTGTCAACTGAAACTACTGTCGCAACACATCTTCAACCATATGCATGTGTGTATAAGGGGAAAATAGAATAATTATTAAAGTTAGCCAATAATGACTTCACTTTTAATATTTATTATGTATATGTAATCTCATCCTTATATCTATATAATAAATATTAGAAGTGATTTATAAAAATATTACTTTAATATTTATTTTACAACTCAGCTATGCATGCATGCATATGACAGAAAAACTCTAAGTGTAAAAACTATTAATTATTTATATAATTAAATAGAAGTATAAAGATTAAAAATCTTTATATTATTTATGATTTACTTCTATATAAATAAATAAATAATTAATATATTAATAATGGTAATATTTTATTTTATTTTCACCATTATTTAATATATAAAATATAATAATATTTATTTAATTATTATATTAATATAAACTTAATAGTTTGTATTCGTTACAAAATAAAACACTTAGCATGTGTTAAGTGGGAGCCCTAGGCTTGACCACTTAAAAGTGGGAGCCCACGACTCAAACCACTTAATGTAATATTAATAGCACATTTAAAATAAAATAAGCCCATAAAAATCCCAAGGAATTAGGGCATAGTGGGTAAAAAGCATGAACACCATAAAAACATTTTATTTTGCATTCTTTTGTCTTCGCTGAGAAGAACTTGTTGCTGCCTGCATGCTGGAACTCGAACTAGGGTTTTAAGGCCTGGAACTGGAAGTGATGACCATTCTACTATGACTTTGAGCATGGTATGTGATTGTTTCCTCCTTTATCCATCTTTTGCAGTTATATTTCTTTAAAAGAATGGAAACCCTTTTCTGAAAAGCATGCACTTAGGGTTTTATGTGTTTCACACATGAATTTCCTAATTTATGCATGACTACAAACCTTCTTATCTGAATGTTTATTCTTTTAAACATGAATTATAGCTAGGGCGACCCTTAGAGGGTTTTGTCATTTTTTATTCACTATTATCTTTCTCCCCTTTTCATCATGTCGCCATTCCTTTGGAAAGATTCACTGTAGAGACTTTTTTTGAAAAGACATGCATGTATTAGGGTTTGGGTTTACATCTTTGTTCTTTTCAAGTTGTAAAATCTCTGTATTTTGTGTAAACGCTTGAAGAAAAGATAGAAATTGAAATTTTGTGCATATCTAGGGTTTCAGGATGAAACCTTAGCTATGCACAAGGTTTCAATTTGACTGTAATATTTGTTGATCAAATCCATTTATTATGTAAAGTATATGGTTGTTGGACTTTAGCATGCATTGTATCATTGTTTTCACCCTTCTAGTCTCAGGTTATTCACTGTGAATGGAGTTTGAGAACTCCCATGACCTATGTGATCATGCCATGGTAATCTATGACCGTGAGAGACATTTGACGTGCTTTCCTATTCTCTTGTAATGCTGGGATTTTATGTGATATCTCTAGCCATACTGTATATTTGTGTTCTAGGACTATGATTTCTTATACTCTCTATAATCATCTCCTTTGATTGTTGCACTATTACATCTTTTTCATTGTATTGGCTCTGTATCCCTTAGTGTAGGAATTTTAGTCTCAGCTGATCATGTAGAGATGTCATAATGTATATTATATTTTCTCAGCGTATGTTATTATATGAGATCCTCATTGTAGTAACCTATGGTCTTCAACCTTGACTGTGCATTCATTGGATGCTAATGATTGCAAAGACTCTCACTATCTTTAGGCTATGATCTTCTACTTTTTGCATTTGTGCAGGCAGTATCTCTATTATAAGTCTGTCTCCTTTGTCTATAAAAGACAATGTATTTCTCTCTATTGCTCTGTAACAATGAAGGATTTTTGTATTCTTGACACTATCTTTGCATCTCTTTTTGTCTTTTTGATAGTGATCATATGATGTCTATCATTGATGCCTATGTTGGGACCTACTTTTGTACTTTAAATAGTATTACTGCTCTTTAAGTTGATTGGTTCTAAGAGAAGAAGACTGCTATTCTGATCTTGCTCACTATTTTGAAGATGCATGAATGACTATCACAATGAGCTCACTACATATAAGACTGCCTTTGAGACTGTATATATGTCTTATGATCATTGGTTTTCCTTTGTATATGAACCTGCAATAAGACCTTATGAAAACTTTTGTGCTCTCAATGTAGATTTGAAAGCTCTAAGTGTTTGTCACAACCTTGACTGTGCAAATTGATTGTTTGATCTCTATGGTTTGCACTTGATATTAGTCGGGACATGTGATGTTCCTCGGCTGTGACATTCTTCTTTGACAATGTTAAGATTGTGAGAAAATGCTTTGGACTATACTTTCATGACATGGTATCTTAATATGAACTCATCATTGTGCTTATTATTTCAAGTCTGTTTTACGGAAGCATCTTTCTTTGTTGAGAACACTTCTTGTTACTCTACTATGGACTATCAACTCTTGTGGCCATTCTTGACAATTATTTTACTATATATACCATAGTTGAACTACTCATGACTCAGCTCAACTCGCCAAGCCCTTGGGAAAAAAACTCGAGGAAAACTCGAGAAAAACTTGGCAAGAAATTCGGCAACTTAAAAACACGCATAAACTTAGTAAAAAATGCTTTTTTTTTGCAAAATTTAATGAGAATATGCATCCAATGAGTCAATAAATGATAACACAAAAGAAATAAGTTGATTCTAGATATATTTAAATGCAAAGTGTCTACAAAATCACATCCTCATGAGGAATGTTGATGGTTGGAAGCCTGGAAGCAAAATAGTAAATTACTAAATAGTTTTTGTAAAAACAAAAGTAAATAAATCATTACAAGTTATAATTGCAACTTCCTCTCCCCAGCTCTAGCAAAAATTTGGGGAGAGATAGAACTAGAAGGTCTAGACTGTCTAGTAATATAAGTCTGTTGTGGGCATGACTATGCCTCCTCTCTCGGTATGGCTGATTGTGACTCATCCTCCATCCTGGATGAAGCTATGTCTCCACCTACTTCTGGCACTGGCAATGAATCCTCATCCTCATCCTCATCCTCCTTAATTTCATCTAGCCTGAAACCAAATCCACCCCCCTCCTCCATAGCCTGCCTCTCCAAATCAGTGATGTCAGTGTCGAAAAACAATGGAGGCTGCTCCTGTGATGCCCAATCACTGAAAGGATCTATATCATCCAATTCAATTGGACCACCTTCTAGTTCCTCTACCTTCCTTACATGCAATCAAAGACTATATTGCATGTAGACAAGGTCATTGAGCCATTTCTGTGCTAACTTGTTCCTCTTCTTCATGTGGATTGCTTCAAACAAGCTCCAATTGTGCTCACAATTGGATGAACTGCAAGGCTGACATAAGACTCTGAGAGCAAATTTTTTGAGATGTGGGGTGTGTAGACATATAAAAAATGACCATATTCCTAAATGAATATTTTATGTTCATTTCCTTATTTAATTAAATCCAATTTAATTAAATTATCCACATTCTTCTATTTAATTAAATAAATCACTTAATTAAATTCACTATACCACTTAATGAATAAATCATTTTATTCAATTAAATTCCCCTAGCCACTTTTAATTAAATTCAAATTTAATTAAATAGTTATCCTAAATTGAATAAATCAAATTTATTTAATTACAACCAAATTGAATGAAAATCAAATAAATTCAATTAAATCCTATTATCCTCCCCATCCACTTGCAAAAACCCAAACCCCTTCCTAATCCCTTCTAGAATCTTCTAATCAATTCTAATTAACCTAAACCCCCTCTAAACTTTGTCACATCCCTAAGCAAAGGGAGGTCACTTCTCAAATGGCCCAAAGTCTTGGATAACCATTGAAGGTTTTCAACCTTCAACCACCAAAACCCTTAAAGTCTTTGAAAACCATTGAAGGCTTCCAACCTTCAACCACTTAATCCCCAAAGTCTCCAATAACCATTAATGGTTATTTCAAACCCTCCCACATGGTTAAAACATTTGTTTTGACTCAACCTCTACCCAACCCAAGGGTCTCATCAGGTCATTAATGCTTTGACCATGATTATCTCTTAATCATTTGCACAAAGGTTTATCTTTGGATTAGATCTTAATTCACTGGGTAAACCTAATTTAGACTTGACTCTTAGCCTTTAGATAACCATGAGGTCTTCTCAGGCCTTTAATGCCTCCAACCTCTTCTTTCAACCCAATCTTATGTTGACATTTGTCACCATGTCATTGGTGCAAATTGTGCACATGGATCCCCAACTTTCAAACTTGGCCCTTGATTAAACCTTTCAATCCTGACCATCCATTGCCCTGTTTGTGCTATAAATAGAGCTCTCATTCCTCCATTTTTAACAATCATCTTTCAAATTTGAAGCATCACACTTATGCTCAAATTCTTTCAAACTTTCATTTCATATATGCTCATCATTTAGCCTCTTTTAGATCAGGAATTAGACTGAATATGCATGTTAGAATAATTTATTTATCATTTTAGCTCAATTATAGACTAAATATAGTATGCTAGGATAGTATTCATACTAATCTTGTCATCTTATCATTTAGTTTATTGCATTTTAGCATCATATATAGCTTAGCATCCATTTCATACTAAAATCTATAAAAGCATCTCTCGTTCTCATATTTGCCATCCCTAAACCATTTTGCTCGGTGATCTGAGAGAAAAAATGTTGGTTTGAGGGACATTGTGAGATAGAGAACCATGGGACCCTCCTTGGGAAGCTGAGTAACACTACGTTACTCCATAGCTTGCATCAAGAAGTCCTGTGTGTGTGTGTGGACTGGTATTTACTAAATTTTCACATTTTAAGTTTTATTCGCCCACTTTTCCCACATACATTTCTGGCACCCACCGTGGGGCTCGAACCCCAATAACACATCATTTTTTGAAATTGATGACTTTTGCAGGTCCGCGGGAAACGAGAATCAAGGCGTCGAAAAGATATTTTAGCGCATCCGCCTAACAGTTTAGCGCTTCTAGCCTACTGTTTAGTGCGTGTGCTTTCTATCTTAGCGCTTGAACACTGTTCCTTAGCGCATGATACTATTTAACAAATTTTCCTGTAGGTGTCGACGTCGGCGAAACACACATTAGCGCATATACCTAACAGATTAGCGCATCCGCCCAAAC
Organism: Cryptomeria japonica; assembly: GCF_030272615.1. Classification (NCBI taxonomy): domain Eukaryota; kingdom Viridiplantae; phylum Streptophyta; class Pinopsida; order Cupressales; family Cupressaceae; genus Cryptomeria; species Cryptomeria japonica. The sequence goes on along the minus strand of NC_081415.1, from coordinate 24,362,612 downwards.
TTTTAGCACTTATAATACATATTCCAGTGCATTGCAACTAAAAGTTAGCGCATCAAATTCAAATTTTTCCTGCATAACGGACCGCGGGAAAAGCAAAACATAGATTAGCGCATACGACACACAGAGTAGCGCATCCGGGTAACAAAATAGTGCACGGAGAAGAAACTGTAGCGCATCCGCAGAATATTGTAGCGCGTACAGTTTGTTCTGTAGCGCATCACAGATAAAACAAACAACAAATTTTTAATGTAACCAAATTAAAATTTTAGATTTGTGGAAGTCCCCCGAAACAAACTAACAATCTTATCGTTTTGTTTATTTGCAGGGATTTAATGGTTTCTTGTAGGTAAAGCGAGGAAATTTGCTTTTACAGCAAGACGATTTTCTTTTGTTGACCTTCAAAAAAACATCGAATTTGCTTTGTTGACTATTTATTTTTCATAAATTAGACAATTATTGCTATGAAGGGTTAAAAAGAACATCATGCTTGTTGGAGCAACATCTCCAAATAGAAGTTAGCAAATCATTGTCTTAGAGGTTAAAAAGAACAAACTTAATTGCCTTGTCTCGAAAGTGGAAGGTATATGCTCTCCCTTTAATTGGGTGATCAAAAAGCCAAACCACTCTTACGCTTTCAGTACTTCATATATTAAAAATCCTTTTAGCAGGCCTGCCTTCCCGAGGAGTTGCAATCAGCTCTTAAAGCCGTTTATGGCCGGTGTGAAGGGAACGACCTAAGTGGGGAACGACTTTGACGCCAAGAATTCCAACCCACTATAATCAAATGTGGAAAGTGATGAAAGTCCTTTTCAACGGTTGCGCGCAGTGATTAGCCTTCCCCCAATATCCTCGAGATACGTAAAGCCTTTGTTCTAAAGGTTGGGAAGCCTCCTGAGAGAGTTTATCACTGACGATCGAACGGGAAGCCTGATTACGAACCACAGAATTAGAAGCTTTGAGCTGAGTCAGTATCCAAACATTTGTAACATCATAGTGCAAGGGTGGGGAAGAATCCGCCCCCAAGATTACTCACCATATATCTCCCAAGATAACTACTCAACTGTGAAGCAATTCACTTTGGGTTAACTTCTGGCAAAAGGCAAAAAACAGGCGCCCTCTAGGGGGTGACACGGCTGTTTGAGCTGACGGAGTATCGAGACTAGTGGGCTATGATGTTACTTATGACCCTTGAATAAAGAGTCTTTCTGAAGTGTTTATTTTGTATCCAACCTGTTAAAACATTGGGGATTTGAACACATCCTCGACAGAACGTACACTTTCTGTTAGATTAGGCGAAATGATTGTACTTTGTGTGTCATGCTTGCATTTTGTATTTCAGAAAATCATCCATCACACTTAAAAATTCTCTCAACAAAAATCAAAATCCTCACAAAAACACCAAAAAGGAAAAATCAGGGCAGTTTAGCACGTAAGAGCAACATCTTAGCACGTGTAACAGTTCTTTTAGCGCATCCAAAATACAAAATAGCGCATACAACAACAACAATAGCGTTTCAATTCTAAAGCAAAACAGTGAACAATCCTTTAGCACGTGCAAAACACATTCTAGCGCGTCTCAGGAAAATATTAGTGCGTATGTATCCAAAGTTAGCGCATTAACAAAAACAGATAGCACGTTGGAGGCACAGTGTAGCGCGTTGTTTTCCCAAACAAACTTAACAGCAAATTTCAACAGTCTGTCTTAGCGCATGAAACAAACATCTTAGCGCGTGGAAACCCTATTTTAGCACTTTAGTTCAAACAGTTAGCGCGTAGGAGGCACATTCTAGCGTGTGGATTTTTTACCTATCAGAGCAAAATTTTTCCAAAATCAAAATCTTAGCGCGTAACTGGGACAGATTAGCGCGTGTGAGAAATATTTTAGCACATCAGGAAAATTTAGTAGCGCATTAAACCTCTGTTTTAGCGCATGAGCCTAGGTAGAAAAACAGAGAGTTGAAAAACCGAAAATTTTGAATATTTTAAAAAACAGTTTTTCATCAAGAAAACATCTTTTATCAAACCAGAGTGACAAAAACAAATCGTTAAAACTATTTCTCACGTCAAATTTGTGTCAAACAAAGTTGTCAGAATTCGAAAATGAATCGAGCAACAGAGGACGTCTTTCCTATCATAATTCGGAACATTTTCATCATTAGTATCAATCAAATCCTTTAAACATCTTACGGATTTTATCTCCAAAAACACTTGTCTAAAAATTTCCAAATTGTCAAATCCAGTTTCCAGATCAGGAAACTTCTTATCCATATCATTTGACACACTTTATCGTGAAGGGATATCTAAACCTTCATTCTGATAAAGTAAAGATTTGAAATTTTCAAAACAAGAACCAACTAAATCCAAACAAATCAAAGGAAATCATTGATCACTCATGCATGACTAATCCCCTCATTCTGAGAAGAAAGAACCTCTATCGTAACATCACATTGAAGAAACAACAACCTAGCTTTTCCAAGTTCATCAAGAGAAATAAATTTTTATACATCAATCATCAACTCTTCAAATCCCATCGGGTATTTCTTCATCACGTCAAACATTATATCCAAAACAAATCCAGTCAATTTGACAAAGAACCCCTGAAAACAAGAGCATACTGTCAGAAGTCTACTTTTAATCAAAAGATAAACCACGGAGGAAAGATCAATCCAGCATTCCTACCCGATGAGTGCATCACATATAACACATCTCGACCAGAACCACCAACGCCAGAGCAAAACATCAACGAGGACTTTGTTCCTTTCATCACTGAAAGTTTCTATTGAAATGCCTATCACTCGCCCTCAACGAAACAAACAAAGTGAGACACCCACAAAATCAAGTATGAATCGCAGATTATCAAATCCTTTTGAAGTTCCATCCTCAGAAGATCCTGAAATTACTGACGCAATTCTTCAGGAATGTCAAGAAAATCCTTCATTCCAAAAACTCATTGAAAAACTCATGGAAAATGACAAAGAAAAATATCTACTCATGCTTACAAGTAAAGGCGTCAAACTTCCTGAAGATTTCGACGCAAATCTCTTTCAAACTGGGTCTCAACAATATACATATCAAGAACGACAAAGGGAAGAAGAAACTCGCATACCTGAACAACATATTCCAGAGCAACATATACCAAAAATGCGAGTACCTGCATTCGAAACCCCAGAACAACACATACCATTTACTACACCTTTTCAGTTGAGAACAAATACGAGGGAAGAACTCTTCCCTTGGCAAGATAATGCGCCCTTGGTTGCTCTTACTCAACAAATGCAAATGTTGCAAAGACAAATGCACGATATGCAACAAGGGACAACAGTGCGGTACTCTATAAACGAAATCTGTCCTTATCCATTTGACAGAAGCTTAAACATGGTACCTTTTCCTCCAAACTCAGACATTCCCAAATTTGATAAATATGATGGGAAAAGTGATCCTCGAGATCATGTTCGATAATTTTGTACTATGAGTCTTGAATTTGCTCATAATGACACTTATCTGATGAGGTTATTCCCAAGAAGCCTGGGAGGACAAACAATGGAATGGTTATCCAAGATTACACCACCTGTTAGATCATTTGATGAATTGGTTAACAAATTCATCACCCATTATTCTTACAACATCCAACATGCCATAACCATGCTAGATATTTGCAACACCAAACAAAAGAACAACGAAACATTCATGTTATTCCTTCAACGTTGGCGATGCATGGTATCAAGATATCCTCGAGATATTCTTGAAAAAGAGAAAATGGAAATCTTCATTGATAACTTGAATGGTGAAATGAGTTACCGACTCAAACTTCAATGCATACCATCTTTTGACAAATTGATTGAAAATGGCATTCAAGTAGAGGAAGCTTGTGTCAAAAAGGGAACACTCAAGTTCTACAAGGAAGGCACAAACTCATCAAACTACAATAACCAAAACAACACCAATCTAGGCAAAACTCGATTTTGGACTCGAAACAAAAACGAAGGCAACAATGAATCATATGATCCCAAATCTAAACAGCCAGTGCTTGCCTTATCAGGAAATACTCAAAATACGAAAAATCCTAAAAATGCTACTCCCAGTGCTAACACATATGCACCAAACAATGCTCAAGGACAACTCAATACCAACAACGCCAATGATAATCAAAACAAAAACCTGAATCCAGGGCCTAACAATAATTCACACAACAACACCAACAATTTCCAAAAGCGTATCTTCACACCATCGGGCCAATCATTAGAGTCCGCATTCAGAGAACTGTTGGCAAACAAGATTCTTTCTTTGCCTCCAATCAACAATTATGAACCCCCAATCAAACCACCTTGGTGGAATGATTCACACTATTGTGATTTTCATCACAACAAAGGTCATAGAACAAACGAGTGCATGAGATTGAAACACATAATCCAAGACATGATTGATCGAGGTGACTTAACGGTGGATGGTCTCAAAACAAATAATGATCACGAAGCCTTCAAAGATCCTCTTCCAAATTATAACAAAGATGGAGCATCAACTTCAAATGATACATGCGGAGCTCGTATTAATCACATCTACAACAACACAATCAATCACATATCAGCCGAAGACCATCAAGTCAATGTTATAACCATTCGAGATAAACGTGATCATGAATCTGTCAATGTGACAACCCAGACTCAGAAATATGTCTTGAAGGGACATACTGCACCTCCAACTATCACACCAAAGATCCAATACGACTTAGTTAACCAACTACGCAAGACTCCGGCTCAGATATCTATCCTGGAATTGTTAAAACTATCTCCAAAACACAAAGACATATTGGAGCAAGCGCTATTAGAAACAAATGTACCTCAAAATCTGGATACAGACAGGTTCCAAGCCATGGTTGCCCATATGACAGAATCTCATAACCTCACCTTCTCAGAGCATGATAATACTTCATTGAGTCACCCGCATAATACTCCTCTACATATTGAAGTCATTGTTTGCAAACACTGTGTCAAAAGAGTCTTAATAGATGGAGGAGCCAAACTTAATATATGTACTTTAAAGCTTATCTGTGCACTAGGCTTCTCAGAAGAATCTATTGATCCTTGTAAAAAGATTACCATAAAAGCATATGATGATAAGGAAAGGTCCTCTAAAGGAACAATGATATTGCCTATTCAAGTAGGACCAGTGCAAAAAGATACTATATGTCAAGTCTTAGATATTGATCTCACCTACAATATCTTATTAGGCCGACCCTGGATACATGAAATGCAAGCAGTACCTTCTACATATCACCAATGTGTCAAGTTTCCTTATGATGGACAGGAAATCTCCATATCAGTTGATCACAATCCATTTCAACATTGCAATGCAATAGGGGCAGCCCAAGACAGTTTGGTTCCTTATAACAGAGAAAAGCAGCGGTCTTCAACATCTGATCCACCAACAACAAAATCCAACTCCTTATGGGGAGACTTCAAACAGAAAATGCAAATCAAAGACCAAGGCATGGGCGAATACTCTATGGAACCTTTATGTTTGACTAGACTGCCAACATCACCTAGATCACATGGTTTACCTACTATATCAACACATCTGGCAACTCAGCCCATAACCAAATTTGATGGTACCTTCATCCAATTGGGGACTCTAGCACATGAATCAGAAGATAAGGATGTTCTTAACTGGCTATACAAAGATGAAGAAGAAGCTAATAGAGCGGCCGCTCAAGACATTGTTCTACCGACGCACCTATATGTAAAAGGCTACTTGATCATGAAACAAATGGGATATGGCGGTAAAGGACATATTGGGAAACGCCAAGAAGGAGTCACTGAACCTATAGATCTTCCTTCACAACCTAGTAGAAATAAAGCAGGATTAGGTTCTAAATTCACTTTCCTATTGAAAAGGCCGCCACACACAAATGCAAAACCTCAATGGAAGGAAAAGAAGAAATACAAGGAAGAATCCTGGCAGGAAGCTCTCTTTGAATCAGCAGAAACAATCCGCAAAGCACGAGAACGTCAAGATCAGAAGATATATCAGGGAAAGCTTTTGAATCATAAGAAGGCCATATCTGCAGTAGTGGCTCATATTCACACACCAATGGCTCAAGAACAAATCATGTCATCACAAGAAACCATCATTCCTCCCAGGGGAAGCACAATCTATGAACAAATCCATACTGTAGAAGATGGATCGGATACAGAATCAACACAGAATATCAAAATAGTATCTATCATCAAAGATTTGTTTTCACCATACAACATCCCTATTTACAGCACAGATAGAATTTGGGATGATACCTATGAGACAGATTCAAATGAATATGAATGGGGTACTTGCTCTGATACTACTACAAATATCCCAGATAATACTGATTTCATATCCATTTCTCAAGAAGAACATGACGCAGAAGATAGACCTCTTGAATTTGGACCACAACATATCTATGACGTTCAGGAAAGCGAACAGAAATATTACAAACAAGTCTATGTAGAAGATGATACCATCGAAGACCTCGATGAAACCCTAGACTTCTTTAAAAACAAGACCCATCACGATGATAACTCTATCCTAACACTTACAGTAGCTAAACTTGACCCGCCCAATGATTCCTTACCACTTGTCTTCCCTGATCTCATCGACTGGAATGAACCTGAGACTCATGATATACCAATTTTTCCAAATGATGAATCTATTATCCACTACCTATGTACTGTAAATCCCGAAACAGGCTCTACCAGTGAACCAAATAATGATGTTTGTTCTTCAGGGAGTGCCAAGTCTCTCAGTCGCAAAAATGAATCAAATAATGAATCTAATGCTGAAAACCAGTCAATGGCAGCAATGGATCCCAAAAAAGTAAAAATAAAGGATGCATCTGAGGGTGAAAACCTTTTTAAGGCACCTAATGATGGGAGACTTGACACTCTTCCTGAACATTTTTATGAACGATCACCCATATTGATTGAGCCCACTCAATCGATCAACATTGGTACCACCGAAGCAACCAGAAACATTCACCTTGCAGAATCTTTGACAGAGGAGGAAAGATCGACATTCATCATCTTCTTTAAAGGACATCAAATTAACTTTGCCTGGTCATATGCTGATATGCCCGGAGTAGATCCACACCTAATCATGCATCACTTGTCCATCTTTGCGGGAGTCAAGCCAGTCAAGCAAAAACTACGAAAGATGAATCCACAGGTAGCACTCATGGTCAAAACGGAATTAAAGAAATTATTAGATGTCGGATTCATCCGACCTATTGACTATGCAGAATGGATTTCCAACATTGTTCTAGTCTCAAAACCAGATGGTAGTATCAGAATATGCACCGACTTCAGAGATGTCAATAAAGCTTGCCCAAAGGATGACTTTCCTCTGCCAAGTATTGATATAATTGTAGATCTCACAGCAGGCCATGCAATGCTCTCCTTAATGGACGGTTTATCAGGCTATAATCAAATCAAAATAGCTCTTGAAGATCAAGACAAAACAGCATTCACCTATCCTTGGGGAACATACTGTTGGAATGTTATGCCTTTTGGCTTAAAGAATGCTGGAGCCACTTATCAAAGAGCAATGACAACCATATTCCATGATATGATGCATACATTTATGGAAGACTATGTGGATGATTTACTAGCAAAATCTTTCACCAGAACTGAACATCTTGGCATCCTAACAAAGATCTTTGATCGGTTGCAGAAATTCAAAGTCCGACTCAACCCTAAGAAGTGTGTCTTCGGGGTTACATCAGGCAAGTTACTAGGTTACATCGTCTCAGCTAAAGGTATTGAAGTTGATCCAGCAAAGGTACAAGCCATCATGGATATGCCACCACCAAAGAATATCAGTCAACTTCGATCTCTCCAAGGACGACTTCAATCAATCAGGCGATTCATCACTCAACTAGCAGATAAAAGTCTACCATTTAACCACTTACTACATAAAAATGTGCCATTCAAATGGGAGACTAAATGTACAGAATCTTTTTACCAAATTAAACAGTACCTGATGAATCCACCAGTTCTAGTACCACCAATTGCAGGGAAGCCTCTTATATTGTATATCTCAACAACAGATGTTTCACTGGGGGCACTATTGGCACAAGAAGATCAACAAGGAAAGGAACGCGCCATATATTACATCAGTAGAACATTGAATGGCTATGAACTCAATTATACATTCATTGAAAAGGCTTGCCTAACAGTTGTTTTTGCGTCTCAAAAGTTCCGACATTATATGCTAGCACACACTATCAAGCTAGTAGCCAAAATTGATCCTCTCAAGTATCTACTCAGCAAGGCAGCTCTCACAGGCCGATTGGCTAAATGGGTCATGATTCTCAGTGAATTCGACATCCACTACACAGAAAGACAAGCCATCAAAGGACAAGCAATTGCAGATCAACTAGCTGAAGCACCGCTACTAGGAAAACAAACCATGGACATTGAATTTCCAAACAGGGATATTTTTGCTCTTTCCTCCAAACAATGGACCCTATACTTTGATGGATCCTATACACAACATGGTTCAGGGGCCGGCATTCTATTCATCACCCCTGAAGGACACACTATGCCGAGATCATATAGACTTATGTTTCCATGTACAAATAATATGGCTGAATATGAAGCATTGGTCATAGGTATCAAAATGGCTGTCGAATGGAAAATCACAGAATTAAAAGTCTACGGAGACTCACAACTGGTCATCAATCAAATCAACAACAACTATCAGACAAAGGATGAAAAGTTACTACCCTACAAACGGATGGTGGATGATTTCAAACAGTATTTTGTGCACATCACCTTTGAACAAATACCAAGGTTGAACAACAAAGCAGCCGATGCAATGGCTATGATCACTTCATTACTACAAATTCCAGAACAACAGAGTCGTTATGAGTTCCTGGTAGAGCAACTGTTCTCCCCCGCCTATGACCATTCTGAATCCCAGGTTATATATGTCTTAACCGGTTCAGATTCTCTGTTATATGGACCAATATACGACTACCTCAAGCATAATATCTTATCCATTGACCAATCCCGTAACCAAAAACATAACTTTATCCGACAAGCTGCCCGTTACACCCTTACCGCTGATAACTTATATCGTTGAGGTCTAGATGGTACTCTTCTTCATTGTCTTGATCGTAATGATTCTGATTTAGCTTTACACGAGCTTCATGAAGGTATTTGTGGCACACATTCAAGTGGCACTACTCTTGCTAAAAAGCTTCTACGAATGGGATACTACTGGCCTACAATGGAGAAAGACTCATATCATTTCGCCAAGAAATGTCCTAAATGCCAGATCCATGGCAATCTGATACATGCACCAGCACAAGAACTACAACCATTTACAACATCTTGGCCCTTTTGTCAGTGGGGATTGGACCTGGTAGGCAAAATACATCCTTCATCTTCCAATGGACACAAGTTCATTATAACTGCAACAGAATACTTTACCAAATGGATCGAAGCAGTTCCCATGACCACAGTGATTGGGAAACAAATTGCCTCTTTTATCCTAAATTATCTGATCTGTAGATATGGTATTCCAAGTTCAATCGTCACAGATAATGGACGACCTTTCAAAAACCAAGATGTGCAGGAACTATGTGAAAAATTCAAAATCCAACATCGGTTTTCTACACCATACTATCCATAGGGAAATGGTCAGGCAGAAGCATCTAACAAAACAATCCTAAAAATCCTCAAGAAAATAGTGAATGATGCAGGCAAAGATTGGCATGTACAACTCAATCTAGCACTTTGGGCCTACAGGACCAGCATCCGCACACCTACAGGGGCAACACCATATTCATTGGTATATGGATCCGAGGATATTTTACCCTTGGAGGTAGAAATTCCATCTCTTAGAGTCTCTTTGAAAGGTTTAATCCCTGATGAGGAGTATCGAGTTAACCGACTGCAAGAACTGGAACTATTAGATGAAAGACGCCAACATGCTTATACTCATCTCAAAGCATATCAGCAACGCATGTGCAGGAGCTACAATCACAAGGTCATTCCTCACAACTTCAAGGTTGGTGATCTAGTCCTAAAAGAAAATCCAAGGAATCAGCAAGATAGAGAAAAGAAAGGGAAATTTGAACCTAACTGGTTGGGTCCCTATGTCATCATTTCAGTTTATGGATCAGGTGCCTATCAGCTAACAAATTCTGAAGGAGATGTGCTTGATGATCCAACTAATAGCATTCATTTGACGAAGTACTATACTTAAGGTAGCCTAGTGCACGGAAAAAGCTAAAAACAAAAAAAAAAAAAAAAATCAAAAAAATCCAGAAAAAGCAAAAATACAAAGTACAATAAAAACAAATGGTGAAAACCTGGTAAACAGGCGCCCTTGTGAAAGACCGGCTCCTTTATCTATATCCATGTCATTTTATCCATCAAAATATTATCGGCCATCGCCCGACACTTAGCATATATCCATTCAGGACATACTTAGCGTAGTCAATATCCTGAGTTATCCATCTATATCTATTCTCTTATCACATTTTCACCATGGCTTGGAAATCATTGTATATAATTATATCCAGGGGTACACTCAGCTAGGGGCATTAAATTGTTCAAACACTTACAAACATTCAAGACATGCCAACTATTGCAAAAACTCAGACACATGACATCCAACAAACACAACTACGTTTCATCACAAACAACCAAAACACAAACAATACACAAGAAACTCAAGGATGGATGATTTTCTAAAGTACTAAATGTTGCATTATCGCATTAAAGTCTTGATTATTTTGCATTTTGAACTTTTTAAATTAATTGGAATCTTCTCCTTATCTCATCAAAAGCTTCAAAGCCAGAGATCATGAGGAACTTCCAAAAAATTTCTTAGTCTTCTGTCTGGGAGGCAATCACTTGTACTGTGTGAATATTTGCCTCGAGATGTGATCCATATCACTGAAGGCCTAATTCCATTTCACGCATATAAATGATCTACTCTTGTATGTTTACGCAATACGCAATCAGGTCGTCCTGGTTTAATTATACCTTGACGCTTGTGCTATCTTGCAAAATCCAATATCATGTAAATTTTGCTCAAGTCATTATGGTTCAATTATACCATTATGCTCGTATAAATTTTCAACATATCCAAAAATCAATAAATGCTCCATGATGATATTTACAAAGAAAGCAAATAAATGGTTATATCGGATGGCAAATACAGAATGAGGAATGCTCCAAAAACAATTAGTTGCATATAATTTTACAATTAGTTGCATATCATTTTACAATTATTATCGCATATCATTTTGCATCATTATTATATCATTATTACATCATTTTACATCATATCATCTTACATATAGCAGCATATTAAATCATACATCTCATTTTCAAGATACATCTTGCATCACACATTACATCATATATGTAAACATTACATCATCATATAAAAGGGAAGTAGTACACATAAAAATGCATCCATAAACACATCACATCGATCAAAAATGGTGCTATGTATATATCTCTCAAAAAATGATCAAAATCTACAAAATGTGTCAAAAATGTGTCCAGTACAAAGAATACAATGCTCAAAATACAATGGAGACCATGTCTCTCAAGTGTGACTATCCCCTGATGGAGATGGTCTAGCTCCAGATGCACCTGCCCCTGGATCTCCAGGAGGATCCTGTCTAGCTCCCGATACACTCACCCCCGGATCTGCAGGAGGGTCCTGTCTCGCCGGCCCTGTTACTCCTCGGCTCTCAGATCGTGTCCCAGTAGTTCGAGATTGACTCGATCTCGACTGTGCAAAGCTCTCAACACGTCGATCTCTAGGTACTGCAGCCTCATAGTGCCGCCGGTAATACTCCGCCTCCTGGACACTCCGTGTCAGCTCTCTAAGGGTGTCTCTCAAAGGACCACCCGCCGTTGCTCTCTGCACAGTCGCTAAGGCCTCCTCTACTTGACCCCGCCGCTCTATCTCCGTATCTCTCTCAGTAGTCAACTGAGAAATCTGCCACTGATAGGTCAAAATCTGTGCCTGCAGCTGCTGCATAGTCATCTATAGGGTCCGGATCTGTGCATCCTCTACATGACCCAGCACTCGAACCCGCAGTGGTACCTGTGCTGGCGCCACTCCTCCCACTCGGCCTGTCCTAGGTACGGGAGGTGGGAGTATATCTATCCTCCTCCTCTGTGCTGGCCTCCCCACCTCCTCCTCTCCTCCCACTGCAGCTAACACCTCTATCACTCTCCCCTCTCTCCCGGCTCCAATGGCCAATCCTCCTCTCCCCCTCTCAATCCTACCCTGCCGTACTACTCTCTGCACACCTCTGCCACCCTGCCTCCCCCTGGCTCCTCTACCTCCTCCATCATCTCCATCATCTCTGTCATCTCCATCATCTCCCCCCTCCTCTCCCTCTGAATTAAATGCTAGCCTCATCTCCTCTGGATCTGAGATCCTCTCCACGGCCCGAGCAGCAAACAAACGAGCAAACTCGTCAGTCATCCTAACATCCTATATCTCTGGGGCATAGTCCCAGATCTGTCCTGCCAGCCCTGTGAACTCCTCTATGGCCATGACACTATCAATAGTCGGCCCCCAATCGGCCACATCCTGCTGCCGCCATGCATACAAGCACGCTCCCTGTGGAATCCCCTACTACCTCCTGAACTGCCGCAAAACTCAGGTAACCAAAAATTGCTCATTAACGAACGGAGTCCTCCCAATCAGATACCTCATCATAAAAATGAAAGGCATCTCCATACCATCCTCCGCCCACACCTCACAGTCTGTATACGGTCTCTAGGTGACCGTATCTATGTCATCAAAAACTCTCCTCCAGTGCTCTAGTTTGCCTAGCTTACGCTGGACAACTAGGCCTCTATATCCATAGGTGTATGCTACGCCTACGGGCCTATTTCTGTCTGCCAGTGGCCTCGCTACTGAGATGTGCTTCCAGCACCATACCTGTAATAGGGTAACACCCGCTGATAAACTCCCATAATCGAGGTATACTACCTCATGCAGGCTCCTGTAAAGATGGGCCAACATCACTAACCCCCATGCAAATCTTTGACCCTGTGTAACCATTTGCTCTAGGACTAACCCCCATCCTACTAAAAATCCCTTTGACCTGCGATCAGGACAAAGGAATCCCCCAATAAATCCTACCAATACCGATGGCAGCGGTGCATAATCCAGATCCAAGAACTCTTGCCAAGGGATCTCGTAGCCACAGACACTCTCATCATGAAATATACGGCGCAGTGCCTCTGTGCTGCCCTCCTCTGTCTGCTCATATGGTAATATGGCTCCTACCACAGGAATGCGCAAAATTTGGTAGCAATCCTCCGGTGTCACTGTCATCTCTCCAGTGGAAAAATGAAAGGTGTTCGTATCACTGTGCCACCTCTCTGCCAATGCTGTCAACAGTCCCCGGTTCACAGTGAACCGCGGCATATCAAGAAGTGAGGTCAATCCACATCTCTCAATAATATCCAAGTCTGCCTGTGACAGACGTGGTATCAGCGTCCATGGTCTCAGGAATCTCTCCCTCGACTGCACAATACCCAAACGCTCCTATCAACAAACAAAACATATCCAATATCAGTTTCCACATCAACACAAAGATATCAAAATAAAACTTACATCAAAAACATGAAACAAATTTGCTCATCTACAATCAAAGTTCAAAACCCTATCATTTCATATCAACTTGTAAAACAACTCAAGTTCTCAAAAACCATATCAAAACTTGTAAAACAACTCAAGTACCACCATCACATAAACTTGTAAAACAACTCAAGTTTCCCATCCATATCAGCTTGTAAAACAACTCAAGTTTCCAACCCATATCAGCTTGTAAAACAACTCAAGCTTTCATAGACATTGAACTTAAAACAGATAACGCAAATAATCATATTCTGATCAACACAAACAGCTTGATATCTATACATAACTTGGAAAATTGCACATCAAAACAAGTTATACAAATACTCATCTTGGATAAATGCATCAAAAACACGACAGACACACAAAAACCGCAATTTTTCAAACTCGGCCAAAACTGCAAAATTTTCTTGGATGTGCTAAAATAGACCCCCAATGCACTAAAACAATCCCACGCGCTAGACTGCTTGTCCTACACACTAGCCTATCTGCCCTATGCGCTAGATTATGTCTACGCGCTACTCTTTTCTTCCATTGCACTAATCTATCTATCCTATGCGCTAGAACATATCTACGCACTGGTCTACCCTTCCTAAGTGCTAACCTATCTACCCTATGCGCTAGCTTATGTCTACGCACTGCTCTTTTCTTCCATCGTGCTAACCTATGTGTCTTATGCGCTAGAACCTATCTACGCACTAATCTATCCTTCCCAGGCGCTATCCTTTTAGTCGTATGCGCTAGGTTAGTCCTACGCACTAAACCCCTTTTCCTATGCGAACCCCGGCAGCTCCTATGCGCTAGGTCATTCCTACGCGCTACCCTGTGTCCCCAACGCGCTACCCGAGCCTTTACATGCACTGTTCTACGAGCATGCGCTAACCTAAGTGTCCTATGCGCTAGCAAAACATTTTCGGATGCAACCCCTAAAAATGACTTAGATGCACTACTCTACATTTCGTATGCGCTAGATTACGTTTTAGATGCGCTAAACCAAAAAGCCCGAAGTTTACAATTCAAAAAACACCTGAAAATGACAAAATGAAAAATCCAAAAAGGGTCAAAGATGTTGACTTACTGGTGGTCCACGCGCTACTGGTCTCCGGTATCTCCGAACACGCTCGAAACGGTGTCTGTGATAGGGAATAGGCATTTTCTCTCCAGAGCAAATTATCTTTCTTCAAAAGTCAACAAAGCACAAATGACTTTAAATCAAGCCCTTTTCCACTTTTATAGGAGGAAAATGAAATTAGGGTTAGCCACTCGGCCTGTCATATGGTCGTGATCTCCCCTATACCAAAACAGTTGTAATTTATCGGGAGATGAATCAATTTACGCACTTTCTACAAGCATGGAATCCTACACATCATACAAACTTCATCAATTTAAATCAAAAAATTTCCAAAACAAAATTGATTCATCTCCCGAGGGGGCATCACATCAAATCTGGGGCATGACTTGCAAATAAAAGAGCGACACAAAAAAATTGCATTTGATCATAAAAACACAAAAACAATCATTTTTCTTTGAAATAACATGTGCACACACGTCACTTCAAAGAGGGGCAAAATGTAGATGTATAAAAATGACCATATTCCTAAATGAATATTTTATGTTCATTTCCCTATTTAATTAAATCCAATTTAATTAAATTATCCACATTCTTCTATTTAATTAAGTAAATCACTTAATTAAATTCACTATACCATTTAATGAATAAATCATTTTATTCAATTAAATTCCCCTAGCCACTTTTAATTAAATTCAAATTTAATTAAATAGTTATCCTAAATTGAATAAATCAAATTTATTTAATTACAACCAAATTGAATGAAAATCAAATAAATTTAATTAAATCCTATTATCCTCCCCATCCACTTGCAAAAACCCAAACCCCTTCCTAATCCCTTCTAGAATCTTCTAATCAATTCTAATTAACCTAAACCCCCTCTAAACTTTGTCACATCCCTAAGCAAAGGGAGGTCACTTCTCAAATGGCCCAAAGTCTTGGATAACCATTGAAGGTTTTCAACCTTCAACCACCAAAACCCTTAAAGTCCTTGAAAACCATTGAAGGCTTCCAACCTTCAACCACTTAATCCCCAAAGTCTCCAATAACCATTAATGGTTATTTCAAACCCTCCCACATGGTTAAAACATTTGTTTTGACTCAACCTCTACCCAACCCAAGGGTCTAATCAGGTCATTAATGCTTTGACCATGATTATCTCTTAATCATTTGCACAAAGGTTTATCTTTGAATTAGATCTTAATTCATTGGGTAAACCTAATTTAGACTTGACTCTTAGCCTTTAGATAACCATGAGGTCTTCTCAGGCCTTTAATGCCTCCAACCTCTTCTTTCAACCCAATCTTATGTTGACATTTGTCACCATGTCATTGGTGCAAATTGTGCACATGGATCCCCAACTTTCAAACTTGGCCCTTGATTAAACCTTTCAATCCTGACCATCCATTGCCCTGTTTGTGCTATAAATAGAGCTCTCATTCCTCCATTTTTAACAATCATCTTTCAAATTTGAAGCATCACACTTATGCTCAAATTCTTTCAAACTTTCATTTCATATATGCTCATCATTTAGCCTCTTTTAGATCAGGAATTAGACTGAATATGCATGTTAGAGTAATTTATTTATCATTTTAGCTCAATTATAGACTAAATATAGTATGCTAGGATAGTATTCATACTAATCTTGTCATCTTATCATTTAGTTTATTGCATTTTAGCATCATACATAGCTTAGCATCCATTTCATACTAAAATCTATAAAAGCATCTCTCGTTCTCATATTTGCCATCCCTAAACCATTTTGCTCGGTGATCTGAAAGCAAAAACGTTGGTTTGAGGGACATTGTGAGATAGAGAACCATGGGACCCTCCTTGGGAAGCTGAGTAACACTACGTTACTCCATAGCTTGCATCAAGAAGTCCTGTGTGTGTGTGTGGACTGGTATTTACTAAATTTTCACATTTTAAGTTTTATTCGCCCACTTTTCCCACATACAGGGTGTTTCCACCCTAATTTTGCCACCAAGCATCTGCAAAATAAATAAAATGGAAAAGTTAGAAAGCAAAGAGAAAAGAGAAAACATAATTTATCAATCATTTTAGTCTTTAGATCCCAAAATCCAAATGGCAAATGTTATACCTGGGGTTTGAGTGGTTCTTCCTCTCCTAGCCAGCTCTGAAGAGAATAGCTTACCCCTTCCTCTCTCATAATTTTGTAGCTCACTCACAATGAGGTCTCTCTCCTCAAAATTAGGTACCATCCTCTCAATGCATGTATTGAGGCCCTCCATGACTTCTCCATTCGAATCTAAGTAAGAAACCCTAAACCTAAAATGAGGGTTGAGGAAGTACCCTGCTGCATGAATGGGTTGGTGGAGTTGATTGTTCCACCTCCTATCAACAATTTCCCAAATGGGATCAAATTTGAGCCTATCCCCCTTGTAGTAATTCTTGATAGACTCCTTGGCCCTATCCATGGCCTCATAAAGATATCCCATTGGGGTTTTGTCCCCATCCACCAAGCAAAGAACTCGAACCAAGGGCTCTGACACCTACAATTGAAAAATACAAATTACAAAAAGATTAAAATTTAAATAATGAAGTTACAAATTATTAATGAGAGACTTGAATCAAGAATAACTAAAATTTAAAAATTAAAGTTTTGAAGTAACAACCTTCACAATCTCTGTAGCCCTTTGTGCAAATTGGCTATCAATGACTATGCATGCGATAGCCTCTCCTTCAGGCTTCTTTGAATAAGGTGAGTTAAGCCATTCTCCACTCACAAACATTTGTTTCAAAGAAGTTAATGCAGCAAGAAGGCTTTGCAACGTCAATAAAATCGTTGCAAACCTTGTGACACCAACTCTCACCAAATCTTTTCCTTGGGTGTGTTGTCTCATCAAATTTAGGACCCAAGGGTGATTATAAATATATTTGGTGATCCTCCTTGCATCTTCCACAACTGGAGTCACCCACTCAAGTTTTCCTATGTCCTCCAAAATAAGGTCAAGGACGTGCTGCACAAGGTGTCCAAAAAAGAGTGGGGTGCCTCTCTTGGAGGATTCTTCTTGCAAAAGAAAAATTTATTCTTAAGAAATATGCAATAAAGTAAAACAAAGCCACAACAAATGAAAATATTGCTAATTCCTAAAGGTGATAATTTAAAAGGATTCTACCTACTGACACATATGTTCTTGCATTATCTGTGATGATTTGCACCACATTCTCTACCCCCACCTCCATGATGACATGCTCCAACATTCCAGCCAATGTTTCTACATTTTTCACCTTGTTGGAGGCATCAACAGATTTCAAGAACACTACATTCTCCTTGCAAGAAACCAAAACATTGATGATGGTGCGGTTCTTGCCATCTGTCCACCCATCAGAAAGAATGGTGCAGCCATAATTTGCCCATTCAATTTTTTGATCCTCCAACACTTCTCTTACCCTAGCAACTACATTTGTGAGCAACCTATAAGTGAAAAGTGAAATTAGGTCTTAGTACACAATTTTGATTTAATAAACAAGAAATCTAAAAAATAATTAAAAATGAAATCAAGTGGACTATGTAGTAATTTACTAACCTCCCACTCAAATCCCTGCAAGAAGGGGCCTTGTACCCCTTTCCTGAAACTGTCATAGCGGTCACCAAATTCACCCAATAAGTATTCTCCACCACATTGAATGCAATGTTGTTGAAGTACCAAAAATCAGCTACTGCAATGTCAGTTTTCTCATGTACCTCCTTATTCCATCTAGTGGCCTCTAATGATGGTTGTGCTCCAGGTGTGTTCCTGGGCACAAAATAATCACCTATGGACCCTGATCGTGGTGATGGAAGTGGAATAGTGCCAAGTACTCTACTAGAGGAAGCAAAAGCAATGGGTGAGGTGATGGTGGGTTTGCAGATATGTGGGCCACGCCAAGAGCCCACTATGCCCTCAAGTGCTTCTTATTCCTCTTCAAGGTCAACAGAAACACCTTGAGATTCAGCTATGGCTGATCTCATGGCTAGCTTTTCCCTCTCCCTTTGCAATTTCTTGTCTTCCCTAGCTGCAAGTAGGGCATTCATTTATCTTTTTATTTCTTCATTGGTCCCAGGGCATGCTTTAGCATCATGCCTATCTATTCCTGCAAGGTGGTATTTGAGGCGGTTGATGCCTTTATGAATTATTTTCTCACACTTTATGGATATAACTAACCCAGGATTGGGTCCCTCATAGGCATACCTCCATGTCCCATCTCTAGCACCTCTAGGATGGGTTCCTATATATCCAGATGGGCATGGATCTAGTGGCCATTGCTCCCTTGCCATGATTAATGCTTACTTAACCTACACATACAAAGTGAAATTTTTTTTTTAACATTTTAGTTAAACAATTTAGCAAACTATCTAGATTACTTTAAATAAATTTAGACATCATTCAAAGTTTTTTTTTTTAAAAGTAGGGTTTGAATTTTTTTTTGAAAACTAGATTTTTCAAAAAAATTATGAAAATTGAACAACAAAACTTGTCAAATCTAGTGTCGAATCTTGTCAAAATAACTTAGAAATGATTTAAACTTCCTAGGAATCATTTCTAATCAATCTAAATACAACAAAAAATAAACAAATTGTTTTAAAAAAGCATAGAAAAAAAATTTAAAAACCTACCTGGGAATCTAATTTTCCCTTCAAATCCCCTTCAAATCCACTTGGAATCACTCAAAATCCCTCCAAATCACCTTCCAAGTCACTCCAAGTCAAATTCTCCTTACTCAACCCAAAACCCAATCAGAAAACAAAAAATGATTTAGTTTTTTTCTATTTTTGGTTAAGGCAAACAGGCGGGCGAATTTTTTTAATGGACTCGCCAAGTTTTTGGCAAAAACTTGCCAAAAACTCGGCGACTTTTCTAGCGAGTAGAAGTCACATCTATTTGCTAGGCTCAAAAACTCGACGAGTTTTTGACACTCGCCGAGTTTTTGGCAAGTGTGTCATCTATGATTTTAAAAAAGTATATATTATTTCATATTCACTGTTGTTCTTGTGTCATTAGCCTAGGTCTTTGTTATGATCTTGGGCACATCATTGTGTACTGGATTTGTAATACTCATGGTTACATTCTAGAGTTGTCACTGAAAGTGTGCCTTGAGATTGATCTAACTGTGAGACTATTGATTGCATCTTTGTTGCTCCATCATTGACATTCTCCTCCAGAGTGGTCTGCTATTTGAAGGATTGTGATTTGTTTAGACAATTGTAACAATAAGCTGTGACTTTTCAATATTCTTGTTAATGCTAGGATAGTGACAATTGCTTTTTATCCTTGGTGCCCATTATTATTTTTAGTGTTTCTTTCAATCTATTTGACAGGGATCCCTATATTGTTATGAATATCTTTGCCACTGCCATCTTTGCTATGATGATATTAAGGTAAGAGCATAACACTTTTAAAGTCCATGAGAACCCTTGTTATATCACCCCTATTCTTGCTCATTGTATAGATTAACTTGTTTATTTCTTTAAAACAAAGATATGACTGCCCTTTTATTTGTCATGGCTTGTGCATACCCATGTGCCCTAAGTTGCAGTGAATGATGTATTGATTTATAATAATTAACAAGGGTATAGCTGCTATTGTGATGATTGTCTTGACTAAGTTGCTCATACTCTTAGCTGTCCCTTGGGTGCTTGGGACTCTATAATGACACTGTCTTTGATATTGATCTCAGGATTTTGGCAATGAGCCAGAGTATTGGGCATGAAGGCTTGTTGATTGAATATGGAGATAAACTAAGCATTGCTTGTCCTAGGGACTGCTCCTAACCAATACCAAAACTGAAAAATTTATCTTTGCTAGTTATTAACAATCATTCTTTGATTGTAATAAATGAATATATTGTTACATTTGAACTGAGGGCATCCTTATTTACTTCTCTTTGTCTGGATATTGTCACTGTATATAGCTATGAAATTCTTGTATTCTCTTAGGGTTGTGTGTACACCTTGTAATGAATCTCATACTTGTTAATGTTGTTTGGGTTACCACTTTGAGCTTAACAGTGATTCCTGCCCCTTTAACTGATATAAGGATTTAATCTCATTATAGCAGAGATCTTAGAATAATGTCTTCTATTAGTGGTTTTCATGAATGTAGTTGTTCTCTTATCATTTCAATATCTTCTATGATGCAAACCTCTTGCTTGTTGTGTGGCTTTAGTCACTTGTTGACTGTTGAGTGTAATTTTATTTTTTGTTGCATATATTGCCATTGGATGGTAGTCTATACTGTCATTGAGTGATAGTATATGGGACTGTGGATATAGTTGCCTTCTATAAAATTGTCTAATGTCACCCTGTGAGTGATGACTGGTATGCTGGGCTCTAGCCTTGTGGGAGTCCAATTTTTCTCCACATACCTTATATTTATGAAATGGAAACTTATTATATACCTACATAGTGAACAAACAAGTTAGAAAAACAAGAATCTCATGAAGCTTTCGATAATTTGTCACTTATTTCTCCGATTCTCTTGTCTAATCTGTTCTGATTTCTTTCCATTCTATAGTCTAATGTACATGTGTATGAGTAGATTTTAGAGAATTTGAGATCCTGAGCTCTAACACACGTCCCTCATCTCTTGTAGGCACTCTAGGAGCAGTAGGATCATGACAAAATAATGATGTAGATTAATTAAACCAATGGTTCGTCATTGAAAGGCAATGACAGATCCCTCCTTCTCTCTTTTCTATTTATACATTTATATATCATTCTACCTGTTATATTTCTCAGTCATACCCATGGCTTGTGTGGGTACTTGCACATTTATGTAAATGAAAAAGCTTCTTTCATATGCAGCTTTAAAATGTATATTTCTGAAATATATTGCACTTTGAAAAGTATTTTCATTTTTATACTCAGCTTTTTCATAAATGATGAAATATGAAGAAATTTTTTGTGTACCTTCTTTCATTTCATGTGCAAGGCCCATCATAGGCCTGTCAAATTTTGAATCATCAAAATTTAGGTAACAATAAAATATTGTCAACAAATTCTAAATATAATTTTTTTTGAATAAAATTGTATTGAATTTTCCATCTCCTTCAAAAAGTAGTTTTTTTCTAGCAAACAACATTTTTTAAGAGTGATGTAGACCCCATCATGCATAATTTTTTTTCTATAAATGATAAAAACTCAATTATTTTGAATTTTGATTTGTAACATCAATACCCAAAGCATCGAGTTGGTTTCATAGTGATATGTTGAATATTTTTCATTTGATTAATTTTTTAAGTCGGACTAATTATAATTTAGACAGGTGTACATTTGAACACACAACTTGTTTTATATATATCAAAACTCAATTATTATTTTTTTGTTAGAAAGAAGACATAAATATCTAGGGTATAGATATTTTTTAGATTTTTTTTGGATTAGTTTACTATTTTTCCCAAGGCATTGAACAAAGTTCATGTTCGATGAAAAACCTATATTTGGTAAAATTTGAAAAACAACATCATAATAAATTCACAAATTAATAAAATTATAGTCGTTGGAAAGCTTGCTTTGAGGGATACCATCCTACATTTTGGGTTGTCAAGATTGTCTCATTCGAGCCTTCAACTAGAGGTTTGAAGGCAAAAATTTCTCAAAATTCTGAGTAGAATGGGGGAGAGATGCATAGATAGGGGATTCATTTGAACAACCCTTCGAGAAAAGGGGATTTGAATGAACCCAACATGGTTCCCTTGAACCATTGTTTGAGTGAACATGCATGGCACAAACAACCACATAACAGACTGGTTTGTTCGAACACCTCATTTTCTAAAAGCTGACGTTCATACGAACCCTGGCTGACTTTTTTTATTTATTTATGTTGACTATCTCATATAAGTGTAGATGCTTTATTTAATTTTTTTAAACACAAAATAGCAAAGTAATTTGCATTTTTTGGGAAATAAGACATTTGAAGATCATTTTAAGGGCCTTAATTTTAAAGGAAAGACTTCAAGGAAGTATTCACCCAACACAGAACAAAGATATCGAGAACTAAGAATGCAAAGATATCATGCACATATGTATCTATACTTAATTTCTATTTAATTTTACATGTATTACGTACGTAAAATTGTGTTTATTTTATTAGATAGATATTTTTATCTAATAATTTTATCTTAATTATTTCTAAACTATGTTATTTTGATTAAATAAAAGTGTGTTCGTGCTATTTTAAATTATTAGACATTTTGGATAGATGAATTAAAACTAATCAAATGAGAAATTAGTCTATCATGCTCTAATTAGGACTCTCTCTCTCTCTCTCTCTCTCTCTCTCTCTCTCTCTCTCTCTCTCTCTCTATAGATCCTTAAGTATTTTTTAGGACCTCTATCTAGATTATTAAATTATACTTAGAATTGGTGAATTAAAAGTAATCTTGTTTTAATTTAACTTCTACTTAACTTTATCTCTTTTTCCCTTAAGACCTCTCTCTCTCTCTCTCTCTCTCTCTCTCTCTCTCTCTCTCTCTCTCTCTCTCTCTCTCTCTCTCTCTCTCTCTCTCTCTCTCTCTCTCTCTCTCTCTCTTTCTTGATCCTTAAGTCTTTTTATGATCTCTCTTTTTTAGGATCTCTTTTTAGGACTTCTATCTAGATTATTAAATTATATATTTGGAATTGGTCCATTAAAAGTAATTTTGTTTTAATTTAACTTCTTTCACTCTCTCTCTCTTTCCCTTAATACTTCTCTCTCTCTCTCTCTAGATCCTTAAGTCTTTTTATGATCTCTCTTTATTAGGATCTCTTTTTAAGACTTCTATATAGTTTAGCAAATTATACTTGTAATTCATGCATTAAAAATAATCTTGTTTAAATGATTTAACTTCTCTATCTCTCTCCCCTTGAGTCTTTTTAAAACCTTTCTCTTATTTCTTTTTACAACCCCTCTAGATCTCCATTTAAGACCTCTCTCTCTCTCTCTCTCTCTCTCTCTCTCTCTCTCTCTCTCTCTCTCTCTCTCTCTCTCTCTCTCTCTCTCTCTCTCTCTCTCTCTCTCTCTCTCTCTCTCTCTCTCTCTCTCTCTCGCGTTTAGGATCTCTTTATAGGACCTCTATCTAGATTAGAAAATTATACTTAGAATTGGTGCATTAAAAGTAATCTTGTTTTAATTTAACTTCTCTTTCACTCTATCTCTTTGCCCCTTATAACCCCCCCCCCCCTCTCTCTCTCTCTCCCCCGCCTTAAAATAATTGTTTTAATAAATAGTTTCTCTCTAGATTAGCAAATATTTGAAATTTTGGTGCATTTAAAATAATGTTATTTTAATTTAGGACCTCTCTCTAGATATTAGAAATTATTTTGAATCAAGATCTTGTATTTAAAATAATGTTGTTTTAATTAAATTTATTATCTCTTTCTAGATATCTTTCTCTTATGTAATATGTATCTTTTGTGTGCATAACGGGCTCAACAATAAGGAAGTTCTCAAGTAGGAGTTGAGGCAAATGAGGTTGAAGAACACATTATAGTTCAAGAACATAGGGAGGAGGCCCAAGTTGAATCAATGGAGGTTGAAGAGGGGTCAAGCTCGTTACCTTCTACCAGTATGGATGAGCATATTGTGGATCTAGCTAAAAAGGTGAAGAGAAATATTTCTTATAAAAATTTAGAACATTTTCTTGAAATGGATGTGGATGAATTGAAACATCTCAGTAAGAAACCTAGACATACTAAAAGGAGGTCAATGAATAAAAGTGCAAATGAAATAATTTCTCATTTCAATAATCTTTATACACTAGAGAAAGCCCAGTTGTTATCAATTGTACTTACTCATAATGAGTTACTAGATGCATTAAAATTGTTGGGTATAGATACAACAAATAAAAAGAGGAAAATTTCTCAACTACAAAAAGCTATTGTTGAAAATGTTAAAAAAGGTTTGGTGAGCATTGGTAAAAAAATCTTGATCAACAGATAAGACTATGTCAAGAAAAGTGACATTCACATATATACTAAATGAAAAATGCCTCAAAAAAGATAAATCTCTTCACTGTCAACTGAGTTTGGTTTTAGTAGAAGGACAATATCAAAATATGTGAAAAGGAGAAATACTTTGGATGATACTGCCTTGGAAGGGGATTGGGCAATTATGTGTAGAGCTCCTCATTCTGATAGGATTGAAGATGTTGTTAGGAACTTGGTGTCAAGCGTTTGGAATGATAATACTTGTCCTTCATCAAATAGTAGAGATGTTATCAAGTGTAGGATTGAGCCCAATCGTTATGAACTCCATGTAATCAAGTAGGAGGGATGTTATCAAGTGTAGTATTGGGCCTAAT
Organism: Cryptomeria japonica; assembly: GCF_030272615.1. NCBI lineage: Eukaryota > Viridiplantae > Streptophyta > Pinopsida > Cupressales > Cupressaceae > Cryptomeria > Cryptomeria japonica. The sequence continues at coordinate 24,337,606 of NC_081415.1, read as the reverse complement.
CGTTATGAACTCCATGTAAAACATTGGTTAGACACAACGAAACATGAATGGTATGGGATGCTTACTAATTCAAAGCCTCACAATTTCTCAATAAGCATTTCATTGGTAAAATTAGTTTTCTATTTGTTTATTATGCATCTTTTGCCAAAAATTAGCCAAGGGATTTATCTAGCTAATTTCTGAATTCCAAATTTTTTCTCTCTATGAACGATTTTTTGTCTTATAAAGATTGGACAAACAATGTTTGAAAGGTTAAGGCCATATTATGTGAAGGTAAAAAAATTCTCTGAAACTTGTTGTCATTATCATATTGAATTTGATCTCTACCATTAGGTGTTTCGAAAGATTAGAGAAGATAGTGATTGTTATGAAAATGCTCCTCCTAAGAGAACAAGTCAATTCATAGCATCCATCTTATGTGATAAATCAGATAATAATACAACCGGTCAAATAGATTGTATAAAAGGAATTTGTGGAACATGTGGGAAGTTGGCTAAATTGGAAGATGGTAAATTGCAAGAGTTACAAGTACAAAAAGTTTGAAACAAAATTTGGTAAGGAATCCACAAGGTTAGATTATGTAGATGAGAAGATGCCTATTGGAACATTTATGGAAAACTTTCGTAAATTGATACAACCATACATACGCCATGGTTTTTTTTCCAAGTTGCAAGCACAACAATTTCAAACATTAAGAGACACTTTTTCACCTGGAACTATTTAATCAGTAGTGGACTTCACGGAAAATTACTCTTTTGTACATCAAAAAGAGATTCAATCACAGTATTAATTTTCAAAGCATATCACTATTATGGTGCATGTGTGTTATCAACATGCACAAAGTGATTTGGATGGTGTGGACGATACATTTGAATCTTGTGTCATTAAGAAAAATACCAATTCTATATTAGTGTTGATAAGGAGCAAGACACACATTTTGTAGAACATTCCTTTAATTTTTTTTTTGAATATTTGAGAAACAAACACATAAAAATAGATAAGTATTTTGTTTGGTCTAATGGATGTGCATCACAATTCAAATCATTTAGGCCATTTTATGCACTATGTAGATATCACTGAAATGAGAAAATACCACATGTTTGGAGTTTCTTTGAGAGTGGGCAAGGAAAGGGTGAACATGATGGTGCAAGAGCTTGTATCAAACATGCTCTAAGAAAGCATCAAATAAATTATATAGGAGATCGTATAGATGATGCACACGATATTGTTGAATGGTGTAAGAAACCATTTGTGCAACCAAATGATCCAAGTTCATCATAAAAAACAAACAATCCCATTCCATATAGAGTGTTTTGGGAGATATCACGTATGTGATCTTTTCAAAGTTTTTTTCAAGTAAATGTATCTAATCTCAAGAAATATAAATGTAAAGGGAATTTTGGTATTAAAATATTTATATGTTTAGTTCATGTTTGTTTAGCACACATGCATGTGTATGTACATTTTGCAGGTGTGGATAGAAGATCAATGCATGGATGCAAGAGGGTGGAGAAGACAAGATGTTTACATTGTGTCATGAGTATAGATAATTGCACATGGACATTGTACACTAGGGATTACTCATGTTTTTGTTGTGATTGCATTTTGGAAAACCATGATAATTGCAAGAACCAACAACTTGGATATGTTAGTGAATGGAATATAGTGCCACTATTTGTTACTCATACATATGAGGAAAATGAGGATGAAAGTTTTGAAGACATTCCTTTGATTTCTAGTGATTATGACCATATTTTAGGATTGATTAAAAAAGTTACACGCACACATGTATAACTTTATATATCTTTAAAATGTTGCAAATTTTTAACAAGTACATTTTATTTATAAACTTTTCAATTTTTTGAATGTAAATTTGTTGTGTAGGAGATATTTTTGCAATCACAGCAGAGGCTAGAAATGTAGAAGGTGATAGTTATTATTTATTATGTTGCACAAAAGAGAGGAAGAAGTTAACAAAAGCTGAAATGAATGATGGAATGTTGTTTCCCATAGGTTTGATCTTATTTGAATGTATTTTAATTAATTGATTTTATTGAATGCATTTTAAATTTTTATACACTTTTACAAATTTTTGAACCTTGAGGAATTTGTTGATTCTTATGCAGGCTTAGTTGTAGTGCAAGGGACATATTTCAAACAAGTCAAAATTGTTCAACATGGAATTCATTTTACTAAATATCAATTTGACAACAAGGTATATCAGTGCAGCCACCTAGTCATTGTTGTCAGCCTAATTCTTCATGTAGTTCCACATTCATATGGGTAGTCTCAGAAGTGGAGACTAGATAATGAAGATCATGAGAAAATATTAAGTGTTATCGAAGATCAAGCTGAACCACTTGACATGGTACGAACTTATTTAGTGCACATGTTTGAACTCGTGTTCATTGAATTTATAAGATTTTAGAACTTAACTTGTTTGAACTCATAAATTATTTTTGATATTAATTTAGGACATGTGTATGTGCAAATTTGAAAATTCATTAAGGGAATGTACAATTAGCATACATATGTATTTAAATAAATGCACATATATGTGTAAATTAAATGAGGACATGTATGTGTAAATTTTAAAATGTCTTAAGGGGATGTACAATTAGGATACATATGTATTTAAATAAATGGACATACATGTGTAAGATATTTAAATTAGGATGTATGTTTAAAGTAAATTAGGATTTATGTATTTAATTAAATGCATGTGTATGATATGTAAAATAGGATGTATGTAAATTAAATTAGGACATGTATGTGTAAATTTGAAAATGTCTTAAGGGGATGTATGTATTTAAATAAATGCACATGTGTGTAAGATATTTAAATTAGAATGTACGCAAAGTAAATTAGAATGTATACATATTTAATTAAATGCATGTATGTGATATTTAAATTAGGATGTATGTAAATTAAATTAGGACATGTATGTGTAAATTTGAAAATGTCTCAAGGGGATGTACAATGGGGATACATATGTATTTAAATAAATACACGTGCATGTTTAAGATAATTAAATTAGGATGTCTGTAATTAAGAATGATATTTTAATTAGGATGTATATGATGTTTAAATTATTTAGGATGTATGTAAAGTAAATTTAAAGGATGTAAAGTAAATGTATTAAGGGGATGTACTAATCTAGGATGTATTTAAACATGGACCTAATCTCTAAGAGATAAATTCAAACATCTAATTTGTATTTAATTAATAATATTTAATTTACATACATATTTTTAATTTAAATACATATATGCATGTCTTTAAATGATGATCTATATATATTAAAAATCTAACACGTGTACACATATATAAACACATCTAATTTGTATGTACGTGCATACATACATATAAACATCTAAGATCTATATATAAACAAGATATTCAAAACTTAAACATATAATATATGTATAATCATCTAATCATGGACATATATTTACATGATATATTGAAAGTAAACATCTATAATCTATGTATATAAACATCTAATCTAGATATATAAACACATGTATAAATGTTAAACATAAAGCATATCAAATGTATATCAATATAAAGGTAAACAAAAATGTCTAAGAAAGTCTATATAAATAGGTGTAAACAACAATATGGCTAAGAAAGTCCATATATATAAAGGGTAAACATGGACTGACTACATGCTGTAAGTGGCAACTCAGTCATCATTTTGGCTACAAACAGAGCGGCCCTACAAATAGAGCGGCCCTCTAAGTGAGGGTCCTAGTCTAATCCATGTCCAATTGATCCTTGTATAAGTAAGTAGAACAAATTAAATATCAAATTACATGGATATTTAAATCAAATATATCTTTAAATGTATACATTTAAAAAAGTATACATACATATATGTATATAGAATCAAAAACCCACCTATCCACTAGTAGGTGTCACATGTAAAGAATACCATGTAAACACATACTCTAAGCTCAAGCTAGGAGTAACATGAGGAAGCTATTACATGTACATACACATTTTAGGATTAACTTTCAATTGATAAATGAAACTAGTTATAGAAATTATAGATTAAATATAAGCACATGTACCTAGGTATCGAGAGGTATAGTTTGATCATCTACTATGATCATATCTACCACAACAACTACATTTGCATATCTCTCTTTGGAAGACTCAATGAATGAGGAGTGTCAGGTGCTATGTAGATGAGAGGGCATCGGTGAAGTCTCTGATCCTAGTAGCATATCCACAAAACCAATCTAACTCAAATCATGTAGTTGTTCCTCAAATGAATCTAGGCCCTCTGGTGTGATATGGACCTAATCAGCCGATATCTCCTCTTCAGTAGTAGTAGAGTAATTTTAGGCGGGTCAGCCAGAGCATACATGGAGTGATGGGAATGTTGTGAATGTCCTATGATATGAGTTGATGTTGTAGCCTGCATGTCTCTGAGAATCTCATCTCTGACCTCAACCAATGGTATATGAAGTTAGGATGAAATGAAATAGTATGCATGTAAGAGGTCCTCAACCAAATACGAAGACATCTGAACATGTCAAGCACCTCCGGATATAGCTGCTAGGTCCTCTAGTGAGGGTATGTCAAGAACAAAATAGTGATCTAAATCGACCACCCCATGACTGGATGATGCACCTATGGATGGTCTCGGGTGTGGTCAACATCATGTATCTGCCCTTCCTATCAGAAGAAATGGTGGATGCGGAAAAAGAAATATCTCAAATGGTGTCAATTGCTTCTCTTTGAGAAGCAATCACTACCCAATCTGTTGTGGGGGTGAGCGATGGGGATTTTGTTGGAAATTTGTGACCGGCAAACTGCCTATGTGTGGGCACCTATGTGTTAGCCCCATGATATAGATCTCTATCAGCCACTCTACCTGGCCCCTACCCATAATAACCTAGAAGGTCAAGGTAGTTGACCTTAAAACCCAAACGCACCTCAATGTGCACCTGCTGAGAAAAGTATAATGGTGTCTGGTGGTTATTGGGATAATGACCATGAGCAACTAAGAATGAGGGTATATCTTCTATGCCACTCACTGATCTATGCATCATGTTGTTAGATAGTTCAAATAACTGAAAGACAACTGAGAGGGGGAGGGGGTGAATCAGTTGTCACAGATTACCAGAACCTTGATCAATTAAAAATTTAATACTGGAACCCAAAACAATAATACGAAAATTCTTAAACCAAATATCAGAATAGCAGTTAAATCAATTAATCATAGACAATAATCAGAGAATAAATACAATCCACATGACACCAAGATTTATACGTGGAAAGCCCGGTAAAGGAAAAAAAATGGTGGGAAGCCTACCCATAGTCAGATAATACTTCTACAGTAAGTATGTGAATTACAATTGAGGGGCATGCACTTGCAGGAAGGCCAACAGCCTAGAGCGCACTACTCATCAAGAAAGGAGTCTCACTGACTACATAGAAATCCAGACTACAATCTGGAGAAGAGGTTGAATTGCAAAGATAACATCTCCTATGCTTGAGTACAGTTTTGGTTAAACTCAATATTGGAGGACTAAATCCTCTTACATAAACCCAATTTGATCTCCAATGATCGACCAAATCCTTTGCATGAATGATATTACATTATTCGCACATTACATATCCATATCCCATTTCCTTGAACTTCTACCAATATATTCTACAATGAGATCTTACTTCATATATATATATATACAAACCCTTGACCATAAACAATCAGGTCTGCCATTAGACAATAAACCAATTACATAATTACAAAACATGTCAGCCTTAGACCAAACAAATAATATCCAACACATAAGACATCCTAGAAACACATCGAGAGGTCCAATCCACATGTTACATTAAGCTGACCCATAACTTAGATCAACCGTGACCCAATATAGGTCCACACACTACAACAATGATCTCCATCTGCCAAGTCTCGAACATGATCACCATCAGTATCTTGAAACTCCAGAAATTGTACCAACACCACTTATGCATATCACCAAATATTTTCATCAAAATTTCTATCGATGAAACCCTTGGCAAAACTGCAAGCCAAGCTTTCAAGCAAAAGGATAGCATCCGATCACCAAACCAAAACCAATTGATTGAATATGAACATGAGTATCATGAACAAGCCAATTCCATAACCAAATCATACCAAAGCCTACCAGATCATGCTGGATCCAAACCAACCAGAAACCACTCATCCTACCAGGACCAGAAGGGTGTCGGTAAAGCATCCAAATAGCTAGTGTTGGCATCAGTGACAAAACATCAATGCAACACACAATCGATTCCACCAAATGGCCAACAATATCACCCTTTGGCATTCATGGCAACACTAGATGTGAAAAACATCTAAGTACCAAGAAATGCCAAACAACTCTCCCCCAATCGAAGACAACCAACAATCTCCCACTCAAAGATATAGAAATGAAGTTCTGAAACAAAGACCAAACTCCCCCTATGAATGATATCTCTGTAAAGCTCTGAATTATACATATATCTCTCCCCCTGATGTATACAACCAACTCCTTAAGTTTCTTTTTCACATCAATATCTCTCCCCCTTTGACATCAATGCTAGAAATGTGACAAAAATATCAAAGCAAAGACATAAACCATTGAATTAAAAGGTTGAGTACTCCCCCTGAGCAGTAGCATCCCCACATCAGTGCCAGAATGAATAGTATGTGTAGACACCTAAAAATGGTCAACGCTTGCGGAATCATACTTTAACATTTGTGCATTGCCTTATTTTAGGGTTTTTGCATCACATTAACATTTCTCCTATGATTCGCACTTGGTCTTTATCATTTGTGAGCATCGAGTCATTCTTCTGCATTCTTCAGTTGTCTCACTCTCAAATTTGGTCTTGTCGACAACATCTTTCAATCATGATTTTGATCAATCCTATTTTGTTGCATCAATGTGCATACTCATTTGTCATCATTTTGGACATCATCAATCCTAATTAGGGTTTTGTCCTCTTTTCAATCTTTTCATCTTGTGATCGATTTGTCATCAATCGTGGTCATTTTCAATCTTGTCATTTTGCAATCTATTTTTGTCATCGATCCTTATCCTATTGTCAATTTTGTCATCTTGCGATCAATTTATCATCAATCATCGTCGTCTTCTCAATCATGTCAATTTGGATCAATTAGTCATTTTTCCTCGTCAATTGGTGCATTTGGCAATCAAATCATTTATCAATTCAAAATCATGATCAAATCGAATCGACATTAAGACCTAATTGCCATCCTTGCATTCCTAATTTATCTTCTAAGGTTTTTATGATTTATTCATTTAACCTAATTTGTCATTTCTTCCTCTAGGTTAAATAGTTTATTTATTTATCCTAAAGTCTTCTCATCGCAATTAAATGTTCATTTAATTGGCTAATTATTCCTCTTTTTGTGAATTAATTAATAAATGACAAATTATTAATTAATTTACCTAATTTTCTAATTTTCCATCATTTCTAATTTTCTAATTTTCTAATTTCCTAATTCTAATTTCCACCTAATTAAATTGTCTCTAGTTTCTCCCTATTTTTGTGCTTCAGTGGAAGCATGAGTTTCTCATGCATCATACTCTTGGCATAGCAAGATGTCATAAGGTTCTAGTTCTCTAACCTTTTGAAATTTAGCAAGAATTTTGAAATTTGCACACCAGTGATATAAGTCATGGGGATAGCCTCGATCGATTTTGTAAAATACTCTGTGGCTATAATAATGAACTTGTGTCCATTTGCAGATGTTGGGTGAATCTTACCAATAAGATCCAAACCCCATTGAGAAAAGGGCCACTAAGATATGACAGAATGAAGTTGTTGGGCTGGTGCATAAACAATGCCCTAAAGATGATTTTCCATTGCCAAACATAGACATCATCGTTGACATGACTGCTAGATATGAGATGCTCTCATTGATGGATGGTTTCTCTGGCTATAACCAAATTCACATTGCTCCTGAAGATCAACATAAGACCGCATTCACATGTGCTTGGGGTACTTACTATTGGAATGTGATGCCCTTTGGTCTTAAAAATGCAGGCGCAACATATCAAAGAGCGATGATGACAATTTTTCATGACTTCATGCATACTTTGATGGAGGACTATGTTGATGACTTATTATGCAAATCTATCACAAGAGATAGCCATCTAGCCATCCTGGGCCCCATCTTTGACCGAATAGCAACTTACAAGCTCAGACTCAATCCAAAGAAGTGTGTCTTTGGTGTCACCGCTGACAAATTATTAGGGTACATTGTTTCCTATAGAGGCATTGAAGTCGACCCTGCCAAGGTTAAAGCAATAATGAATATGCCTCCTCCTTCTAATCTCCATCACTTAAGAAGTCTGCAAGGAAAGCTCCAATCAATCCGCCGCTTTATAGCTCAGTTGGCCGACAAATGCCATCCATTCCAGCATCTATTGCATAAAGGAGTTGCCTTTAAATGGACTGAGCAATGTCAGTCAGCCTTTCAATCTCTCAAGGACTATTTGTTGTCACTGCCTATCCTAATGCCTCCTATAGAAGGAAAGCCATTTATATTGTATATTTCTGCAACCAAAATGGCATTACGTGTTCTCTTAGCTCAACAGGATGAGAATGACAAAGAGCGAGCTATTTATTATATCAGCCAGACATTAGTAGGCTATGAGCTGAACTATTCAACTATTGAACGGGCATGCTTAGCAGTGGTCTTTGCAACACAAAAAATCCGGCACTATATGTTAAATCACTAAACATTGCTGGTTGCAAAAATTGATCCCTTGAAATACTTGCTTAGCAGAGTAGCTTTGACTGGTCGCCTGACAAAGTGGGTGATGATCCTCAGTGAATTTGATATTGTGTACATGGAGTGAAAGGCAATAAAAGGACAAGTCATAGCAGATCAACTTGCAGAGGCTCCTATTTATGATGATCATCCCATGTTGACTGATTTTCCAGATAAATCAGTCTTTGTTCTTACATCTTCTAATGAATGGAAGTTATATTTTGATGGGTCTCATACCAAGTTCGGGTCTGGAGTAGGCATCTTGTTTGTCACCCCTCAAGGTGATGCTATTCCCAAGCCTTACAAAATAACTTTCCACTGTACCAATAACATTGCAAAGTATGAAGCACTAGTCACAGGACTCCGAGTAGCGGTCCACTGGAACATCACACATTTACAAGTCTATGGAGATTCTCAATTAGTCATCCGACAAGTGAATGATGACTATGAAACAAAAGATGAAAATCTTCTTCCTTATAAGCACATGGTAGATTTCTTCAAGACAAAATTCATGGCTATCCATTTCAGTCAAGTGCCAAGAATGCAAAACAAGTCGGCAGATGCGATGGCTACGATTGCTTCCATGTTGAATATGCCCCATAATATGGACAAGTGTGAATTTTTGGTTGAACAATTGCTTGTCCCTTCTTTTGACATCCCGACAACAGATGTGATGTGCATTCTTGTTGGTCCTAACTCCCCATGGTACAATGACATATATCAATATTTGAAATCCCAAACCTTACCACCTAACCTTTCTGCTAATCAATGCCGAGCCTTCATTCGGCAGATGGCCAAATATGTCATCATCACTGACACCCTTTACCGTCATTCCTTTGACCATACCCTCCTCAGGTGTTTGGATTTTGATGAAGCACAAACGACTTTACACGAGGTCCATGACGGTATATGTGGGGGCCATTTGAATGGTCTAATCTTAGCCAAAAAGTTGATTCGTGCTGGGTATTATTGGCCCACTCTGGAAAAAGATGTTCACGATTTTGTTAAGAAGTGCTACAAATACCAGATACATGGAAATTATATTCATGAACCAGCCCAAGAGCTTCATTTTGTCATATCTCCGTGGCCCTTTTCTCAATGGGGTTTGGATCTTATTGGTAAGATTCACCTGACATCTGCAAATGGACACAAGTTCATTATTACAGCCACAGAGTATTTTACAAAATGGATCGAGGCTATCCCCATGACTTATATCATTGGTGTGCAAATTTCAAAATTCTTGATGAATTATATCATATGCAGATATGGGGTACCCCTTGCCATAGTCACAGATAATGGTTGACCTTTCAAGAATAAAGATGTCAAGGAACTCTGTGAAAAGTTTCATATCCAACACCATTTCTCTAGTCCATATTATCCACAGAGTAATGGTCAAGCTGAAGCATCAAATAAAACCATTATCAAGATCCTGAAAAAGGTTGTCAATGATGCTGGTTGAGATTGGCATGTACAGTTGAATCCAACACTATGGGCCTATCGCACTTCTATCCACACACCTACTGGCGTAACACCTTATTCCTTGGTGTATGGTGCGGAAGCCATTTTACCCTTGGAAGTGGAGATTCCTTCCTTGCGTGTTTCCTTGCAACATCTGATTGATGATGAGACACATAGAGTCTCTCAGTTGCATCAACTTGAGATGTTAGATGAGAAACGTCAAACAACCCTAGCACATTTGCAAGCATATCAAAACCGTCTCCATCGCTCTTATAATAAGAAGGTCAAAGGTTGACACCTCGAAGTGGGAGACCTGGTTTTAAAGGAAAACCCTAAGAATGCACAATCTACTGACATCATCAAAGGCAAGTTTGAACCTAATTGGGTTGGGCCTTTCATAGTGACTGCAGCCTATGGCTCGAGGGCATATTAGCTTGCCACTCCAGAAGGTGAACCTTTATCTGATCTTGTAAATAGCATGCATCTTCACAAGTACTGGGCATAATTTTTTATCAGCTTTTCTTCAAATATGATCCTGAAAAAATACAAAAAAACCAAAAAATACAGGAAAAATACAAAAAAATTAAAAAATACACGAAAATACAAAAAAAGTGAAAAAAACAAAGAAAAAAGAGAAAAAGAGTAAAGAAAAATGATTCGTCCTCTAGTGAAAACTTGGCAAATAGGCGCTTTGGGCAAGTACCATGGTGAAAACCTGGCAATCAGGTGCCATGAGTCATGAGATCATTTCTCCGTCATCTATCATGACTTCTAGCTATGCTTTTTCTCAGCCGGTTTATCATCCCTATCTTTGTCCTGACCCAATGTTCTATTCCAGGCCTGTGATTGGTCAACATCATTGTCTTGCATACTCTGGTTTCTTGTACATAAGTTTCGGTCTTGATCTCTATATATGTCCTTCAGGTGTGCATTGGGTGCGTTTCCCTTGTCATGATCAATCACTGGAACTTCTGAATCAAATAATTTCTTGAAAAAATCCAAAAAAATAAAAAAAATGTCCTGAAATAAAACAAAAAAAAAAATTGAAAAATGTCCTGAAATAAAACAAAAAAAAATTGAAAAAAATGTCCTGAAAAAAATCTCTAAAAAAATCAAATAATGTCTTGAAAAAATCCCTAAAAAGTCAAATAAAGTCCTGAAAAAAACAAAACAAAAATGATCCCTTTGTACATAGACAGATCACTGAGCATACATCCAACAACAATCAATTCAACACTGCGCTTTAATGGAATCATGCATTAATAGATAAACTTTTTCAATCAACCCAGACATTCAAACTGATCACAATTGTCATATTAATCGAACGTTACTGTCAAAATAATTTGTCCTTGTCACTACTATCATGAGTCTTATCAGGATGTGGTATACTCGAAACCAGACTATGTCCTGTCTTAGACAGGGTACCACATGTCCTGAAACCAGACAACATGATCATCCTATTAGTACTTTCAACTTTTGACAATAAAGATCAAGATGTTTGTTTGACTTGTTGAAATTAGTGAGTCTTATCATTTATTGATTTATCTTCGATCATGTTCCTATGTTGCTCGATGATGTCACTGAGTGATTTAGAGTGACCGGGATGGTTCATGGTCCCTTTCTTTTTTTGATTGCGATTGTTGTTTGTCTGTGATGTGTCTATCTTTTACAAAAAGGGTTGCATTTCAGCTCTGGCCTTCAATGCCATGATGCTACGCATCCATTTTGCTACATAAAAATAAAGGTTCTCACCTACAAAGTGCATTATTGAAAGCAAGTTTTTCTTCATCTCTAACTGTCCTCTATCTCATTTCTTCTTACTAACATTTCTTCCATCAGTTTGGATAGTCAGTTCGGTCCAGTGCTCCGATCTCTACACACATATGTTGCATCCTGCATTCATTGGTTAGTACATTTGCATTACATCGAGTATCATATCAAGCATTTCATGAATTTCACATTTTAAATGCATCAAAAATACATAAAAATATATCCATACATAGAAAAATAACTATAAGTCATAGCACATTTCATCCCACCATATCGATGCATATCATATCACATATCACAATAATATTGGAGTACAAAATTGGACTATCTGTCCTAAGTATGGCCCGCAGGCTGACTACATAATATCAAACTACATATGTCATTTGTCTGTCATAAAGGAGTACGTGCCTCTATCACTGCATGCTCCCTCTGTCCTCCTCATCCCTGCCATGTCTCATGGATGATGTCCCTCCTGCCCCTGGTCCTAGCTGTGGTGGTCTCATAGGTCCACTCACCCCCATGCTGCTCAATGACCTCTGAGAGCGTGCCCTGCTCTCTATCCTCGATCATGCCCGATATGAAGCTGCCCTCTGCTCTGGTGGAACGACACCCTCATATAGTGTCCTCCAATGGTGTATCTCCTCTCCAGTCTCTACTAGCATCTGTTCCATCTCCTATGCACTGGCATCTCTAATCGACCCAATGAACTTAGTGACTCTCTATTCCTCTCGCTATGCCTAAGCTATTGTTGTATCTCGAGCCGCTGTGAGTCTGGCTATCTCCACTCTGAACTGATCCTGTTGTCTCTCCAATGTCACAATGTGATCCTGCTGACTTGCTATGGTAGCCCTGCACATCTCCATCTCCTCTATCCTAGCTGTCTCCGGCTCTATGGATATATCTTGTAATGTCTCCTGATCAGCTGAGTCTGGCTCATCATCGTCATCCCCACCATCATCTCCATCCTCATCATCCCCCTCATCCTCGTCATCCCCCTCATCCTCATCATCCCTCTCATCCCCCTCATCCTCATCACTGCCCTCATCCTCCTCCTCCTCATCATCTCCCTCCTCCTCTCCAGCGAATGGGAAGTCCTCTTGTCTCCTCGGTACTGGAATATCAGGATCAGTCAATGGCACTGGCCGTCGTCGTGCAAACCATATCTCATACTCCTCTATCATCCCAGCATCCACCAAATCTGACCTCCAATCCCACTATCTCTGCTATAGCTACGTAAAGTCGGCATATGCTATGTGTGGCTAAATCATACTCCCCCACTGACTCGTCTCTCTATGAGATCGGGCAAAGTGAGCAGTCCTCCTAGGTACATCCTACCTCTCTCCAAACTGTCATCTGACTCTCTCTGGTAGGTACATCTCAATCACTCTCTAGCGATTCACTGGTCGCCCAATCAGGTACCTCTCCTATCTACAATACGGTAGCTCATCATGATCATCTGACCATCCAGGGCAATCAAGATATGGCCTCCATGTGAACTCTCTCAGTCTTTCTAGCTCATGTCGCCAATACAATATGTATCCAAACGGACCCTGTCTCAGTGCTCCCCCATAGCAATATACATATGGTCGGTGTGGTACTACCTATCTCTCTATAATCAGTCGACATATGGCTATGTTCTCAAATGCCCATACCTATAGCAATGTGACTCCACAACTCAATGTCTGCACTCCCTGATATGCTATCTGATGCAGCTGAAAATATAGCATCACAAGCACACATGGTCCCCATACGTACACCGTCCCCTCTATCACCATCCGCTCTATCACTCTTCCCCATCCAATAGGGAATCCATTTCCTCATCTATCTCCTACTAGTAGGCTTGCTATCACTACTGCTATCACCACATATCATTGATCATACTCTACTGCCATGGTCTCCCAGCGGTTCTCCCTCTCTATGATATCAAGGTCATCTGCATCACACTTGAATAGTCTACACAAAGAGTCTCTCCCTATCATTGGGTCATACACCACCATCTCCCCATGTATCAGAATGCAGAGGATGTGCCATACATCCTCTAGTGTCATAGTCACCTCGCTAGTCGCCAGATGGAATGAGGAGGTCTCCGAATGCCATCGCTCTGCCAATGCGGTAAGCAATCCTGTGTTTGCCCTAATTTTGAGCATGAATGTGATATAATATATCCCAAGTCCTGCTAGGATATCTCTATCCATGCTCCTCAGTCTATGTCATAGCATGAAACAGTCTGGTCGGTTCTCCCGCGTGATCAATGGATACTGTCGACTCTGCATCACAATTGGGGCACATGTTGTCAGTATTAAGGTTTGCTCCTACAGGCTCCATTTCTTTGTTTTATGGTCAATTTAGGGTGTTCTTTATCTATTTTTCCCTATCCTACCCTTATCCCCCCTTTTCGGGTCATTTACATGCAGTTTCGAACCAAAATTGAGTCACAAATGCACAACTGTGCTTGTGTCTTAACTCCTGCACCTATGTCACATAAACTGCACCTGTGTACCCTTACACAAGCACAGAAGACCTCACACAAGTGCAGGATTCACCCTACACAAGCGCAGAAGTCAGTTTCTGCATTCCCTATGGGCCCCGCAATGTCCCGCAAGCGATCAAAATTCATGAAATTGAAAATATGGGTTTTTGAGATACATACCGTTGCTCCTACATCATCCAATCATTTGTAAGTATGTACACGTTCTCCAAGGTGATCCGCCATTGGAATGTTTTCCATCTCTCTACAGGTGTCCTTGTCCAGAGCAACAAATCCTCCTCTTTGGCTAGTGCAAATGAGCTCTTTTCACTCTCTTGGTCCCATTTATAGATCTTTGTTAGTGCATAAATGGATGTGCACCCTCTCCATCTTATATTGGTCATGGTCTTTTACACCTTAAATTGCTTGTCCTTTGTGCATCCAATCTTCAATTGTCCGTCCGTTCGATCCTATCATTTTTATCGATCAATTGGCCTCTTTTCTGCATGTTTCTGGCCAATTCCTCGAGGGGGCATGCATATGTCATTGTTATTGTCTGGGGCATTTTCATTATCATTCTTTGAAACAATGCTTAAGATCACATTGTCTCAAAGAGGGGCAAAATGTAGACACCTAAAAATGGTCAACGCTTGCGGAATCATACTTTAACATTTGCACATTGCCTTATTTTAGGGTTTTTGCGTCACATTAACATTTCTCCTATGATTTGCACTTGGTCTTTATCATTTGCAAGCATTGAGTCATTCTTCTGCATTCTTCAGTTGTCTCACTCTCAAATTCGGTCTTGTCGACAACATCTTTCAATCATGATTTTGATCAATCCTATTTTGTTGCATCAATGTGCGTACTCATTTGTCATCATTTTGGACATCGTCAATCCTAATTAGGGTTTTGTCCTCTTTTTAATCTTTTCATCTTGTGATCGATTTGTCATCGATCATGGTCATTTTCAATCTTGTCATTTTGCAATCTATTTTTGTCATCGATCCTTATCCTCTTGTCAATTTTGTCATCTTGCGATCAATTTATCATCGATCGTCGTTGTCTTCTCAATCATGTCAATTTGGATCAATTAGTCATTGTTCCTCGTCAATTGGCACATTTGGCAATCAAATCATTTATCAATTCAAAATCATGATCAAATCGAATTGACATTAAGACCTAATTGCCATCCTTGCATTCCTAATTTATCTTCTAAGGTTTTTATGATTTATTCATTTAACCTAATTTGTCATTTCTTCCTCTAGGTTAAATAATTTATTTATTTATCCTAAAGTCTTCTCATCACAATTAAATGTTCATTTAATTGGCTAATTATTCCTCTTTTTGTGAATTAATTAATAAATGACAAATTATTAATTATTAATTAATTTACCTAATTTTCTAATTTTCCATCATTTCTAATTTTCTAATTTTCTAATTTCTTAATTCTAATTTCCACCTAATTAAATTGTCTCTAGTTTCTCCCTATTTTTGTGCTTTGGTGGAAGCATGAATTTCTCATGCGTCATACTCTTGGCATAGCAAGATGTCAGAAGGTTCTAGTTCTCTAACCTTTGCAATGGCAATATGTCATAATTCATGACATAGAAGGTGTCATAACCTTCTTCTTTTCACTCAATTGTGCCATTTTTGAAATCAATTGCTTCTAATATCCATTTCATGCTAATTTGATCTTTTCTCCGATTTGTCTATAAATTGGATGATTTTTCTTCAATCAAGGGTAATCACTTTGTCAAGATAATCAGATTATAGAATTTCTAATCACTTTGTCAAATCAATCACGCTTCGAGTACTCTTGTGCCATAATCTTGTCTATTTGCTTTCATCTCATGTGTATGCACTTGAAGGTGAGGTCCACAAACAAAGGCTATTTGGAGAAGAAAGAAGAACAATGGAGCCGCATGAAGGAAGCATTCAAATCTACATTTGGTTTGCATAGTCTTTAGTTTTGAATGTTTTATTTTCATGTCTTTATTGAGTGTGTTTAGGATAGATCATTACATTTGAGCTTTTGTGATTGGGCTAGATTAGTTTTTATATTTGCTTGTGATGATTCCTAATTTCCTAGCTACAATATGTTTGATAATGCATACCGGACTAATGTCAAACTGCATTAATCAAGTCTCTACCAGAGGGGTAGAAACTCCCAATCTATCTCTGAAGTATTCAAACAATTCTTTAGGCAAAGGTTTAGTGAAAATATCTGCAATTTGCTCTTTAGTGTTCACATAGACTAGTCTAACTTCATTTTCTTCCACCTTTTCCTTCAAAAAGTTGTATTTGATAGATATGTGCTTTGTCTTAGAATGAAATACCGAATTCTTTGATATATCGATAGCAACAAAGTTATCACAGTGAATAACAACTGGTCCATTACAATCCACTTTTATATCCTTCAACATTTGCTTCATCCATAAAACCTGTGTACAGTTACTAGAAACAACAACATACTCAACTTTAGCAGTAGATAAAGAAGTACATGATTGTTTCTTGCTGATCCATGAAACCAACTTCTTTCCAAGAAAGAAAGCTCCACTGGAAGTACTTTTCCAGTCATCAACATCTCCAGCCCAATCAACATCTATATATGCACATAATATAAAGTCATCATCCTTAGGGTAACACAAACCATATTTTGATGTACCCTGTAAGTATCTAAAAAACCTTTTCACCACACTCTCATGGTTTTCTCTAGGATCACTCAAAATCTTGATACAATACAAACAACATTCATTATGTCAGGCCTAGTTTGAGTCAAATAAAGAAGACCTCCAATCATAGACTTGTATCTTGTAGGATTTACCAGTGTAGAAGAATCTTTTCCTGTCAATTTCTCACTTGTAATCATAGGAGTACTTACCGGTTTGGAATCTCCCACACCAAATTTATTTAACAATTCCTTAGCATACTTAGTTTGACAGATGAAAATACCTTTATCAGTCTAAGTAATCTGCAAACCTAAGAAAAATTTCATTTCCCCAATCATAGACATTTCAAATTCTTTCTCCGTATTGTTAGCAAATTCCTTGCACAACATATCTTCACCTCCAAAAATGATGTCATCAATGAATACTTAGATAATTAGTACATCATCATCAATGATCTTATAATATAAATTATTGTCAGCATTACCCTTAGTAAAACCAAACTTCAAAAGATATTTATCCAACCTTTCATACCAAGCTCTAGGTGCTTGTTTCAATCTATATAAAGCTTTCCTTAACCTACAAACCCTATTTGTATCATCTGATAGTGAAAAACCATCAGGTTGCTCAATATAAACTTCCTCATCAAGATCCCCATTCAAAAATGCACACTTAACATCCATCCAATACACCTTGTAGTTTTTATAAGCAACATAGGCAAGAAATAATCTTACAGCTTCAATGCTAGCTACCGGTGCAAAAGTGTCTCCATAATTAATTCCCTCCTTCTGAGAATATCCTTTACAAACCAATCTAGCCTTATTCCTTATAAATTGACCATCCTCATTCAATTTATTCCTAAAAACCCATTTAGTTCCAAGAACATTCTTATTTTTAGGTCGGGGAACCAAAGTCTGTGTGTTATTTTTCTCAATTTGATCTAATTCATCTTCCATATCTTTCAACCAATATTCATCCTTGCATGCCTCAATTACTGATACCGGTTTAGATATAATCATTTCCATCATTGGTTCCTTCTCATAAACTATGATTTGACCTCTATTCAGCTCATCCACTTTGACATTATCACTCTCCACAATACTCTGCAATCTCTTGTTATAAAATATAAATGCATTGCTTTCATTAGAATAACCAAGCAATATGCCTTCATCACATCTAGGATCAAATTTTCCAATGATATCATCTCTCTTGATATAACATTTACTACCAAATATTTTGAAATACTTAACTGTAGGTGTATTGCCAAACCATAATTCATAAGGTTTCTTACCGGTTTCTCCTTTGATATGTACTCTATTGAATGTATAAACAGTTGTGCTCACTGCTTCTCTCCAGTAGATATGAGGTAGACTAGCTTCCATCATCATTTTTCTAGCAACATCCAAGATAGTTCTATTCCTCCTTTCCACAACTCCATTCTACTGAGGTGTCCAGGGAGCATAAAATTGTCTTCTTATACCATGCTTCTCACAAAAGTTATTAAACTCACCGGATGTGAATTCTCCACCATGATCTGACCTCAAACATTTAATCTTCAATCTTGGCTCAGTTTCTACTTTAGCCTTAAATATTTTAAACTTTTTAAATGCCTTAGATTTTTGTTCTAGAAAAGTAACCCACGTCATTCTAGAATAATCATCAATGATTAGCATGAAATATCTATCACCTTGAAATTTTTTAACTCTAGCAGGGCCACACAAATCGGTATTAATAAGATCAAGAACATCATTAGATTTATCTTGTATACTCCTAAAAGAGGTTTTGACATGTTTCCCCATTTGACATTCTTTACATACTGGATTATAGGGCTTCACAATCTTAGGTATATCTCTAATTGTCTTAGTTGAGCTGATCTTCACAATGTAATCAAAATTCACATGGCATAGCCTTTTATGTCATAGCCAACTATCATCAATTTGTGCAATCAAACATGTCTTCTCATCGGAGTTCAAATAAAATATATTACCTTTTGTCTGTGTACCGATTGCAATCTCCAAACCAGATCTGTTAATGATTTTTCATTTTCCATCCTTGAACTATAATTAAAATCCCTTATCCACCAATTGTCCTACAGTCAAAAGATTATGCCTTAAACCTTCAACATAATAAACATTTTCAGTATTGTTCTTACCATCCAATGATATAGTTCCTTTTCCTTTGATCATACATGCTTTGTCATCTCCAAATCTAACCAAACTGCCATCAAATTCTTGCAAGCATAGAAACTTTCCTTTATCTCTAGTCATATGATGTGAACAACCACTGTCAATTACCTATTCATCCTTGTCTTCAATTTTAGCAACAAGTGTCTTCTCTTTAGGTATATTCTCTTCCAGTACCAGATCATCTTCCTTGATAGCTAGGAACACCCATTCCTTCCCATAGCCAGAACCACTAGCAGTCTCTTTTGTTGGTTCATCATCAGAATCAATAATGCCTTCGTCATCTGCTATGTAGCATGATTTGTCTTTGTTTTCTTGTACTTATACTTGTTCTGATATCGAGGGTTAGGCTTAAAATATCTTCTAACTCTTTTTTCAAATCTTGAATTCCTTTTAGGACATCTAGATGCAAAATAACCAATCTTATTACATGCAAAACATTTAAAAGGTGCTTTTCCTTCATACTTACTTCCTACCGGTCCTTCAGGTACTCTTCTAGAAAATAGTGCTTCAAGTTGCTCAAACTCTTCATCTTCTCTCTTCATATCTTCCAATTCCTTTGCATATAAAGCTTTCCAATCTTGCTTACCAGTTGCAAATGTAGATTCATGAAAAGAAGGTTCATTCTTCACAACTCCAGAAGGTCCAAATTCTTCAAGCTCAAAAGAAGATAATTTCCCAACCAAAGTATCTCTGTTAACAGATGTATTAGCCATTATTCTCAACTCATTAATTGTAGTAGCCTTCATTTTGTAAGCTGGTGGTACGGATCTCAGAACTTTAGAAACAATTTCATCTTTGCTCAGTGTTCCACCACAACATTGAATTCCTATAACAATCTCATTTACCCTTTCCATGAATGCAGTAATCCTTTTATCTTCTTCCATCTTTAGGTTTTCATATCTCACCCAGTAACCATCAAGTTTAGCAATCTTTACTATAGGGTCACCTTCATTAAGAGTCTCCAACTTATCCCATATAGCCTTTCCAGATGATTTGTCAGTCAATCCCATTATTTGTTGATTAGAAAGTACACACAAGAGGGCTTCTCTTTCTCTACAATCATTCTCAAGCTCCTTATCCAGGTTTGTCAAAGGAGGATTTCTCGATGTCGGATTATAAGGTGTGACACCATTCTATTTGATCTCCCAAATCTCCTTGCCAAGACATCTTAGATGAGTCTCCATCCAAATCTTCCATAGTGTGTAATTTGTTCCATCAAGATTCAGAATATCTCTCTGAAAGATAGCTCCAGATGAACTGGATGAACTTGAACTATTAGTCACCATAGGATCTTCCTCAAGTAGTTAAGATTTTTGCAGAGATGACCAAATCTCTGACACCAATTGTTAGACAATTCAAATAACCGGAAGACAACTCAGGGGGGGGGGGTGAATCAGTTGTCACATAATACTAGAACCTTGAGAAATTAAAAATTTAATACCAGAAACCAAAAAAATAATACCAGAATGCTTAAACCAAATGCTGGAATAGCAGTTAAACCAATTAAGCATAAACAATAATCATAGAATAAATACCATCCACATGACACCAAGATTTATACGTGGAAAACCCAGTAAAAGGGAAAAACCGTGGTGGGAAGCCTACCCATAGTCAGATAATACTTCTGTAGTAAGTATGTGAATTACAATTGAGGGGCCTGGACTTGCAAGAAGGCCAACAGCCTAGAGTGCATTGCTCATCATAAAAGGAGTCTCATTGACTACATAGAAATACAGACTACAATCCAAAGAAGAGGTTGAACTGCAAAGATAGTGTCTCCTATGCCTGAGTATAGTTCCGATTAAGCTCAATACCGGAGGACTAAATCCTCCTACATAAACCCAATTCGATCTCCAATGATCAACCAAATCCTCTACCTGAATGATATTACATTATAACCACATTACATATCCATATCCCATTTCCTTGATCTTCTACCTATATATTTTATAATGAGATCTTACATCATATATATACAAACCCTCGACCATAAACAATCAGGTCCGCCACCAGACAATAAAAAAATTACATAATTACAAAACATGTCAGCCTTAGACCAAACAAATAATATCCAACACATAAGAGATCTCAAAAACACATCGAGAGGTCCAATCCACACATTACATTAAGTTGGTCCATAACCTAGATCAACCGAGACCCAATATAGTTCCACACGCTACAACAATGATCTCATTCTTCCAAGTCTCGAACATGATCACCATCAGCATCCTGAAACTCTACTGGAAATTGTACAAACACCACTTATGCATATCACCAAAGATCTTCATCAAAAGCTCTACTGGTGAAACCCTCGCCAGAACCACAAGCCAAGCTTTCAAGCAAACAGGATAGCATCCGATCAGCAAACCAAAACCAGCTGACTGAATATGAACACGAGTATCATGAACAAGCCAATTCCATAACCAAATCATACTGGAACCTACTGGATCATGTTGAATCCAAACCAACCAGAAACCACTCATCCTACCGGGACCAAAAGGATGTCAGTAAAGCATCCAAATAGCTATTGTTGGCATCAATGACAAAATATCAATGCAACACATAATCAATTCCACCAAATGGCCAGCACGTGTTACCTGATACCCTCTAACCTTATTCTTCTCTTGATATTGAGGAAATAATTCCTCTTTAATGATTTCCTTGGGGACTCTCCGCTAGACTTCCTCCAAGGAAATAAAACTCCTGATGTCAGATCTCAACGGCCTAAATATGACATCAATAACATGTGGGGCATATAATGTATGGCCCCCTAGTCTATCTCTAAGGGTCTCCAAACCAGTCAAAATAGATTGGCATGTACTCTTGTACACATGACGAAATATGGCATCAATATTAGGAGCCTAATCCTAGTATGCGGGCTATGCATCAAGAGCTTGATCCTAGTGTGCAGGTTGTGCATTTGGAACCTGATCCTCCATCTATATATTTAGTTGTCATAAAGTTAGAATTTAAACAATAATAAGTTGAAATAACTAAGTTAAATAAATACTAAAATTTTTAAAGATATAAAATTTTAAACAATAATATATTAAATTTGAAATAATTACTAAACATTAAAAATTTAAGTAGTACATTAAATTTACTTGCATGTGCTAACATTAAAACATTAAATACTAAAATATTAAATTTAATGTCCTAAAACTTGAATTAAGGGGAGAGAAAGAGAGAAAAGTCCTAAAACTTTAACATTAAATATACTAAAACATGACTTAAGGGGAGAGAGAGAAAGAGAGAGAGTGAGAGATAGATCCTAAAAATTGAATTAAAGTGCTCGAGAGAGAGAAAGACATTGAATGATAGAGAGAGGTCTTAAAACTTAAACATTAAATGTACTAAAACACGACTTAAAGGGAGAGAGAGATCGTAAAACTTGAATTAAGGGAAGGGAGAGAGAGAGAGAGAGAGAGAGAGAGAGAGAGAGAGAGAGAGAGAGAGAGAGAGAGAGAGAGAGAGAGAGAGAAAGACATAGATATAGACACAGAGAGAGACAGAGAGAGAGACATAGAAAGAGCGAGAGGTCCTAAAACTTAAACATTCAATCTACTAAAACACACACTAAATTAGAATAAAAAATTAAAAAGCAAAGAAATATTAAATCTCTATCCTCCATTCTTATTTCATACATGATCTATGTTAGTCTAGAATGTATCGATTAGCCATATGGAGTTTTGTCCCTTTTTACCTAGTGGTTCCTATATGAACATAGTTTTATAACATACCAAGTTAATATATATTTTTGCTATCTATAATAATATTTTGTAGCTAGACCAAGTGGTACTATATGCATCTTTTGGGGCATGTCTAAGAGGATTTAATTTAATACTTATTTAATTTTAAGGTCCTATGTATTTAATGAGAGCTTAAGGGGTCATGAGAGTTAATGTGTAAGATTAAGAGGTCCTAATAGAATGTATTCAAGGGAGAAGCTCACTTGATCAATCTATTAATTTTTAAGTTACATTTGATGAATGCGATCATCATTATTATTATGATGACTATGATCAAACTATGTATATCATATCATCACATTAAATTATATGGATGTAATTTTAGGATATATGGTTAAAGGTCCTACGTAGATATCTAATGAGAGATTAATGGGTCATGGGAGTTCTACATATCAAAGTACATGTGATGAATGTGATTTAAGTATCTATCATGTGATCACATTAATCTAGATATAAGTTTAAGATCTATGGTTTAAGATCCTATGTAAAATGAGAAATTAAGGGATCATGAGAGTTCATATCTTAAGGGGTCCTAATAGGATAGCTTAAGGGGAGAAGCACTTGATCAATATATCAAACTACATGTGATAAATAAATCTATTTAAGGATAACAAAGAGGAACCAAATGGGAAAGATAAACTTTTCTTTTAGAACAAGAACAAGAAATCAGTCAATGATGGGGTAGTGGATGCAAATATGGTGAAACCAAAGATGACTTTCCCAAATACTAGTTCATCCAATTTGAATAATAAATTAAATTCTCAAAGGCTATCAAAGCCTCCAAGAAAATACACTCCATTGGGAGATCCAATTGAGACAATATTTAAGAAATTAGTTGCAAACAAGCTTATAACAATACCAGACAATCCACCATATGAACCAAAAAGTGAAACCTACATGGTGGAATGATGATGAGTTATGTAAGTACCACAAGAGGAAAGGGCATAATACTAGCAATTGTCATAGATTGAAGAACATCATACAAGATCTTATTGATAAGGATAACATAGAAGTTGATGGTCATACCTCCAATGAGGAATGTAAGGAACCATTACCTAAACATGATAAGGGAAAATCCAAAACAAATAATCAAGCAAATTATGCTGAGATGTCCTATGATTATGATTCTACCGTTAATCAAATTTCAAGGAACAATCATGTTTCTACTATTACTATAAGGGACAAAACTCCCGAAGGTTCTATCCAAGGGAGTAAAGTTGTTTTGAAAGGCATTGGAACATCATCTTCATAAACCCCTGAATGTAACGTTACAACTCGACAACACAAAGTCATCTTGCAAGGTGGTCCATCCAAAACCACAACTTCATCATCTACCAAGAATGAGTATGACCTTGTAGACCAGTTAGGGAATATACCCACCCTCATTTCCATCCTTGAGCTTTTGCATATATCCCCCTCACATAAGGCTATCCTTGATAAAGCATTGATAGAAACCTTCGTACCCACTAATCTGAATGTAGACCAATCTCAAGCCATGGTGGGATACCTTTCCTCTCCACATTTCCTATCATTCACAAAAGCTGATAACATATCCTTATGTCAACCACATAATGCACCCCTTCATATTAAAGCCTTTCTTCATAAAAACCATATCAAACGAGACTTTATAGATGGAGGAGCAGGTGTAAATATTTTTACATTGAAAACAATCGTACAATTGGGATACTCTACACAAACTGTGGATTCAAGAAATAAGATCACCATCAAAGCATATGATGATGAAGAACACTCATCCAAAGGAACAGTCACTCTACCTCTAAGAGTTGGGCCAGTGACAAAGGATGTGAATTGCCAAGTCCTTGACCTAGATCTTACATATAACATACTTTAGGGACAACCATGGATACATGAAATGAGATCAGTACCCTCAACATATCACCAGTGTATTAAATTCCCTTATAATGAAGTTGAAGTGATAGTAAAAGGTGATCCAAAAACATTCATATATTGAAACAACTTGTGACTAAGATCAAAAATAATAGTTCCAATCAATCATGAAGCAACTCCATCTTCAATATATGTTGATCCAGATTCATTGAAAGCTTCTACATAAAAAAAAGGTGAGCTCAAAGAAAACTTCAATGTTAAAGACATGGGATATGGTGAGTATATCTTTCATGTTGATCAACTCCCACCATCTCCTAAGACATTTAGTTGATAGGAACAACCTACCATCAATTTGTAATATCAAGGAATTGGGTGTGAACTACCTAGTGTTGTGGCTACTAATTTTGAATGCAAATCTCCTCTAGTGGTACAAGAAACTCTTGATATCAATAGTCCTAAGAGTGGTTCCAATGAATAATCTATTGAATATATCACCAACCCTATTAAGAACTCATGTAGCCTTACCATTTCATCTTCTCATTCCATTTCCACTCTTCTCCTAGACTTGGAGCAACAAGAATCACAAAAGCCCTTACTCATTAGGGATCACAAATCAAGCTTTGAAAAGAAAAATCTAAAAATAAAAATTAAAGAGAAGTCCTTTAGTCCAAATCAAAATCAAAATCATTTTGACTCTAAAAAAATAAAATTCAAAGATAAAAATGCTATGAAGGAAAAAGAACAAGAGTTGATCTCCCCTAATATAAAAATAACTGGGGGCAAAAATTCTAAAATTTCAAGTCAAAAGGAATACTTGTTGATCCTAAGTCTCCATCATGCCTTGATACTTTCACTTCTTTTTGCAATCATAATCCTTCATTCCTCATCCACTTGTTCCACACAACCATCCCCTTTTGGCGATACATTACATCAATGGACCTTTAATGGAACTTCCTTGAATGAATTTGTTGTCAAGGATGCCCAAACTTCTTTAGGTGACACAAATATGGACCAATGTTGTCCACACATTAGTAATTCTACCCTAGTTCCTTCATCAAGGAAGACAATTGAGGGAGCAAGAAACACATCATTCAGTTGAGGCATATCAGCAGTGCATAAGCTTCACACATTTGAGGTGGGTGACTTAGTACTCTGAGATAATTCTAAGAATCGGCAAGACAAAGAAAAGAAGGCTAAGTTTGAACCAAATTGCCTTGGCCCTTATGTCATCACAACATTACATAGATCAAGTGCATATCAACTCTCAACACCAAAAGGAGTAACTTTGGAAGATCCCATCAACAACATGCACCTTTGCAGGTTTTACGCATAGTTTTTCAGAGTATCTCAATCAAAAAATACAAAAAAAAAATGTTACTTGGTGAAAACCTGGCAAACAGGCACCTTATGACACAACAAAAAAAATAAAAAATTGAAAAAAGTAAAGAGACATAAATTCTTCCAACAACGATAACCACTTCAATAGTGCCTTGGGAAAGTACCATGGTGAAAATCAGGTTACCAATGCCATGTGTAGATTCTTTTCTCCTTCCTCCTTCAAAATTTAGTTTCACCCTTTCACTTTGCATACACTCACAGCCTTGCATTTCGCAATAAATTGACCCATTTCCTTCATGGCTTGTTATTGATCTACCTAAGATTAGTTCACCATCCATAATAAACATCTTTTCCATACCTTGCCACCTTTTCCTTTCATAATAAACCAGGTCCAATCGATTACTTGGAGCATACCCTAAATCTAGTGATGGAAGTGGAACCTTGAGCATCACATGTTCTAAGGATCATCATCTTTTCATCCCTCCTTTTTGCACACAAGTCGCAATAAAAGATCATTTGCATCATCAATCTGCAATAAAGTTTCATTCTTCTTTGTAATATAGTATCAGTTTCATGGATTTAGTCAATTTTAGATGAGACACACACAATAGTGAGCTTTCAACAAATCAAATCCTTTAGTAGACTTTGGCAACAACATGGTTTTTAGCATAATCTGTCCTTTATCATGATAACAACATTGTGACCAGATCAAACATGTTAACATATGTGGAAAGAAACACAATTAACTTGAGGATTCCATTAGATGTTGGGGTCAAGTCTTGGTTTTCTCTTGATTTTAATTTTTATGGTGACATGTCTTAGCTTTTCCGAGATGTCTCCGACTAGAGATTCTATCTCTAGGATGTCTTTGACTAGAAAGCAAAGGATGGGGTATGTTCACCTATTTTGTTGTCTATGGATTCTCTCTTAGTAATACTATGGCTTGTCCAAGGATATGAGGACACTGTGAGTCTAGTGTGAATTGGAACATAATATAAGCATTATATTCATGCATCCATTGGCATTAATGCATATACATTTTCATTATACATAACATTAACATAAAAGGTACAAAAATTATAAGGCATAGCATCATCCACATAGATTGCATTGCATGAAAGATTGCATCTCATAATCATCATATTCATATAATATAAGCAACATAAAATCATAAATGCATCCATAGCATAGATTGTAGTGTCCACCCTTGATTCGACTTATTTTGACTAGAGTTGACTTTTATATTATGCTTGATAGACTTATCTAGACTATATTTTGATGATTTGGATGATGATTACTCATGTTGCTTTAGTGACTTATGATTAATGTTAGACACTATTGGACATATGCTATTTGATTATCTATATGGATGTTGGTACTATCATGATTTAATCATGTGATTTGATGATATATGTACTTGATGGATTTTATATGCTCACTATGTGATGGATTATTGATAGACTAGATTTATCATGGCTTTGATGATGATTATGACTATGCTAACCCTACTTCATGATTTCATATGATGTGATGTTTATGATATGTGTTTGACTATTGTTTTACTATCTTTGTGATAGAGACGATTCCACATCACTCATTACGAGTGGGATGTGTCGTCATGATTCTTTATCACTTGCTTGTTCTATATATGTATATACATGTTGTATTGTCGTTTTGTGGTTACAGGATTTTGTAGGTACCAGACATCGACTCCACCTAGCTTCACAGGTCTGAGCGTGTCTTAGTTTCAATGGCTTATGTGGTGCGGAGATGGCATGAGTTTCCCCTCACATACTCTAGGTCTAAGTTGTTCACCGTGTGTAGTCAGCGTCTTGGCGTTATTTACCATGTCAGTTAGTAAGCTTGGTCTTTGGTATTGTGAGTTTAGTGTATGCCTGTTGATTTACTTGATTATGTTAGAGTAATTATTGTGGCTCTTAATGTGTAGTTTTATATTTGGTAATGTTTATTTTAATGAATTTAATTTATAATTTTTGAGTATTTAATTATTCATTATTTGCGTTTATTGATTTTATGATTATTTAATAATTGATGCGCTTTATTGTTGTGTAATATTTATTTAATATTTGTGATTTAATCTTTAATGGTATTTGATTATTTAATTATTTATTTGATATCCTTTGGTTTGATATTTAATTGATATCTTACATTTATTTGGTTCTTTAAATTATTTTATTAGCTTTTGGTTTATTTGATTTTAATCCCCTTTTTGGATAGTTTGACTTTTATGCCTAAGTGGGGTGTATGAACACGTTAAATTAAATAAAGAAATTAAAACAATCCCACTTAGCTAAATAAGAATATTTTATTTACTTTATGTACCCTTCACTCTCATTGGTTAAATTCAAAATGGGTGAATAAATTATATTATATGGTGGGTTGGTAAAATATATTCCAAAATGGAATATTTTGATTGGCCGAAATTGAGGCTAGGGTTTTGGGATTATTGTTGTTTTTATTTTCTTTTCCGTGAAGTTTTTTGGGTTGGTTTTTGCTCTTCTTTGGAAATTTTTCTAGCAAGCTTCCTTCTTGGCTTTGGATTTCTTCTCTCTTGGATTTTGGTTGGCTTGTGGGAGCTCTTCTTCAGCTTCATTTTCAATTACTTCAAGTTGCAGGTTGGAGTTCTTTTCCTTTGCATTCATTTTCAATGGCTTCTCTGTGTATGCATTGTGTCTGCATTGTTTTGGGTATTGGGTTGAAATAATATCTTATTCTATAGTTTATTATTGTTGGAAGGAAATAGTTGGGGAGAAACTTTATATGATTTGAGTTTGTATAGTTGCGGGAATATATGCTTTCAGTTTATCCGTGTCCGCATTTCACGGCTCAGTGAAATTGTTGTGGAGATCTTTGGTTGATTAATCCTCTCATGTATGAGATGAGATTGGTCTTCCTTGGTGAGTCCTTCAGTTGTGAATGTCGAGACTATCTTCATTTGATTCTTTGTGAAGTTTTGTAGAAGTTCTGTCTATTTTTATGTCATGAAGATACTTGGTTAAATCTTGGTCTACAATTGGAGATGTCTTAATGTGTTTATACCCAGGTATACTTTGCTTTTGGGCATCTCTTTCCATATGTTTTGTGAGCATTTTTGTTAAGTCTGTGATTTGTTAGTTTAGTCAAAAGTTATCTGAGTTTTCCGTAAGTTTTGTACAAAAGTGTTGTTTCTGCAAAAGCGTTGTTCTGGGATGCATTTGCATTGTTCTGTGATGCATTTGCGCTGTTATGTGCAACATATGCATGATTTTGGAATGCATAAGCACAAATCTAGAAACATAAGTGTTGTTTTAGAATGCATATGTGTGATTCTAGAATGCATAAGCATTGTCCTATGTTGCATTTGCATTTTTCTATTTGGCATAAGCGTTGTACTGCGGGGCAAAAGTGCTAACCTGATTGTGTTTTGTATTTTCCTAGTTTGGGTCATTTTTGAAGTGTTTTCCTGAATTGATTTTGTACCAGAGGCTTTATTTGAGGTCTATTAGTACTTTCCAGACTTGGCTTTTATCAATCTTGATGTATTTTGATGGTTTATGTACATTTACTTCTCTATACCATTGTGGGTATTTTAGACTCTCTTCCATGTGGATAGGCCTTGGATGATTGAGATGATTTTTATGCTGTTTTGGACCAGCATGTGAGTAGGCCTTGTTGTGATGTTATCCTTTATTTGCTGGCAGCATTTGATGGCTTGTTATGCCTTTGTTTATTATTAGCCAAGAGGATCATTTTTCTATTGATGTTGTTGTAGACTTGTTTATGTTGTAAGAATATGTGTGGAAGTTGTTGGTAGCTTTTAGTATTGTTTTCATGTATTTATGTGGTAGAGCCTCTTGTGATTTATTGTTGGGCCATGTTAGGAGGAGTGGGCTTCCTTGTGATGATCGACATCACGAGAGATAGGCTTGCATGAGGTTCCTTGTAAGGATGCATGAAGTCTAGACCACCAGGGCACATTGGAGTTTTCTGTGATTTGTAAATAAGTGATAACCTAATAACTGATGGGTTGGGTAGTTAGATTAATTAATAAGATGATAAATTGATTTGTGCCTCATGACTTAGTCCTAGGGAGGATGTTTTAGGATAAGAATGAGAAGGTCATGAAGACGGTAAGCTAATCTCCCTTAGTTTCTCATAGGTTGAGATGGATCCGCATGTCCATCCAGCTAGTGCCTTGTGTTATTATGTTATTATGTTATGAGGACGGCATGTGATGACACTCCACTCCTACATGTGTTTCCCCTTTATGATTTGTGATTATGCTTATTGGATGCATTTATGTCTTGATGAGTTTTATGCCTTTGGGAGTTCATTCTTGTTGTATTGTGTAAGTTCTTTCTTGAGAGTCCTTGGGTGGTTAGTCTCCTTGGTTATAGGTGTCAGCTTAGGTTTAGAGTGTGTGTTGGGACCTTGTGTCATCTCCTAGCATGGGGAGTGGTTCCTTTGGTTCCACATGGTCAGGTGGTTGGTACTTTTAGCCATTGGGATGTTCTCTTGGATTCTTCTTGCGTGGATGTGGATTCTTCATCATGATGTACTATGGCTGTACCTTGTAGCAGATTTATGTAATGGATAAGATGGAATGTATGTCATGTAATATCTTTGTATATAGTAGATGCTTTCATGTGAGTAGAAAGAACTATGCTCATGATGTAAATAATGTACTGATAATTGTAAGATAAATTGTAATTGGAATTTAGAGATATCATAATTGTACTATTGTTGAGATGTGATTTTATGAATCATGGGAATAAGAGGATTATAGTTGGAATAGAATGGAAATTGCTTATGGATTTGTTGTATTATTCCATGGAATTT
Source organism: Cryptomeria japonica (assembly GCF_030272615.1). Classification (NCBI taxonomy): domain Eukaryota; kingdom Viridiplantae; phylum Streptophyta; class Pinopsida; order Cupressales; family Cupressaceae; genus Cryptomeria; species Cryptomeria japonica. Next base: position 24,306,500 of record NC_081415.1, on the reverse strand, counting down.
TTAGAGGCTAATTAGAATGTTAAATAATCTTGAAAGAGGAATATTTGTAGATTAGAAAGTGAATGTATTAGAAGATGTCAATTGGATCTAGTAAATAGGAAAGTTTCACATAGATGCATTAGTAGAAAGGAAATGATGCATATCATGAAGAATAAGTAATGTTGTAGGTTGCCTATTTCATGGTTAAAGAATTAGAAAATGATTCATTAATGAGGGTAAAATACACCTATCATGTGTGTAGTATGTTATTGTGAAAATGAATTAAGTAATGATGTTAAAGTACCCTAGAGAAAGGTTACTGATGTCGTGTTATTTCCGCTTGCATTATTTGATGAAATGAGCAATTATGTATGTTTATATTGGTTAATTGGTTAATGAATGTAAATAGATGGAGATGTTATATGTTGCATTAGTTGTTCTTAGATGTTAATTTAAAAAAAATTATCTCCATTTGTATATTATTGTTTAGTTTCTTTAGGTTATTTTGGCAAGCATCACATAGATCATCACATAAGCATATTGCATCACATGAACATATTTAATAAGCATCATGCATGATCAATACATTCCATAAATCATAATCTCATCATAAGGCATATAGAACATCACATCATATAGGAGCACATGCATATAACTACCGCAAGGAGTGAGTCATCTCATATATTAAAAAATAATGTGTCCTGATACAATGATGTCAAAGCCATATGGCCACAAAATCACCCGAAGGTGTCTACATCATCATATAGAAACTGATACAAAATGGGATCCAAGAGAGCTATGATGAAAACCCTCCCTCAAAGCCAGTAGGCCTCAAAGGAATCTAAGCTCTTGAAAGACCAGCCCCTAGATCATCTTGTTTGCCTCCTCTTATAAACCCTGCAGGACCATCTCTCCACAAGAGCAGTCAACAATCTTGTGTTTTTCCAAATCTCAGGCATATACATAATGTGTCTCAATCCCATCACCTTGATCACAGTGTGGTCCTCAACAATCGAATCTGTCTGTAACCTCTATGTCATTCATAATCACTCTCTAGACTCAATCTGGGGCAAGTACTCCTGCATCCAATCAAACCAATTATGTCAATCTTAGTGGTACTCATGTTCATCTCATAGTGTTACTTATCTTATCCTATCCTAGCCTAGTGGTACCTATGTCTATCACATGGTGCTTCTCATCAAACTCTATCCTAGTGCTTATGTTTATCACATGGCATTGCATCCTAGTGTATATGTTTGTCACATTGCACTATATCCTATCTTGTTAGAGAACTCACCGGATTTTATCAATTTGACGGGTTATCCTATTTTTAGCGTAGCAAACCTACCTGTTTTAGGGCACTTGTTGAGTGAATCCTCTCAACAGCTTATCCAATTGGTGATGCATGTTTATCACATAGTTACCGATTCTAGCCTTGTTTTCAGTTTGTCTTTCCTAGACCGCCTATTTGAGTGAATCGTCTCTACATCTTATCTAGTTGAGAACATGTGTTCATCACATAACTATCAATTTTTGCCTTTTAAGACATAGACATGATTTTGTTGATTCCTTTTGAGTCAGTCTTTTTCTTACATGACATTGTCACCCTATCTTATCAATCCTTTCTAGCCTTTCTTTCTTATCGAGGGATTGTCTGCAATCTTTTTTTTTTTAAAATCATCCAATCTCTTGAGGGGTCATATCATTCTCGTCTTGGGGAAACTTTCTATCAATTTATCTTATCTTCTTTGAGCCAATGCGACAAGCTACATTATCTCAAAGCGAGGCAAAATGTAGACACCTGAAATTGTCCAACTTAATTAAATAAATATTTTATTTATTTAATTTTTTTATCCTAAGACTTCTATTAGCTAAATAGATTCTTATTTATTTAATTAATTCATTTATCCTCTTTTAAGACTTTCCTCATTTAAATAAATTATTTTATTTATTTAAATTATCTTGTCCCTAAATTAAATAAATATTGTATTTATTTGATTGGTCCCACTTCCTCTATTAATTAAATAAATCTTTATTTAATTAATTCATTAGCTTTTTCCCTTCTATGACACATGTCATTTATCTTTTAATTTTCCTCTACCTACCCCCTTCATATTTTATTATTTCCTCTACCTACCCTTTAATCCTAGCCACCATTTATCTTTTCACCTCTTAATCTTATCCCTCCATTTTCTAAAGTGTCTTCTATATAAGAGGATTATTTTATCCTTCTAATCCTAATGTGTCTAATCAATCACCTAGCTAATGAGCCTAATGAACAACCTAATGTTGGCATTATTGTCATTGATGTCAACTAGTTGCAGAGAAATCAAAGTTGCAGAGGTGTAAAGTTTGATGTCAACAAGTTATAGAGAACTACATGGTTGCAAATTGCAGAGTGATTAGGGTTGTACTATGAGGTTAGACAAAATACAGGTGTGTCATGACCAAAAATTGCAAGGTTCATTCATGCTATTTACCCTCCAAATGGTCTTTGTCATTTCCCTTAAGCCTCAGGTTTAGAAATTTAAATTGTCTTTGTCACTACCTTCATGCCTAGGGTTTAGGGTTTATGCCTTTGTATTAAATTCCTTTTTGTAAAAAAACCTTTTGCGTTATATTTTTAAGTTACTTTTTTCATTTAAGTTGAGGATTGTTCTTATCATTGAATAGGGCCAAGTTATTTTTTCCTAAGCGATTAATATTTTTATCGGACTCTTTTATTATGTTCCTAAGTCCAAGAACTTTATTTCTCTCCCTGTGGGCGGGCCCCTTTACCCCCGCTTATTAATGTTTTGGCTTTAATTTTTTATTAAGTCCTAAGTCTGTGAAAAAATTATTAAAGATCGAGCTACTAAAGGTACACTAATTATGCACATGGCTTATTAGACAATAGTGTTTTAATCGCATAAAAAAGGTGTATGTTGGTTAAGCGGCTAAAGTTAACGGTCACCACGACAGGGAAGGTAACCTTCAATTTGATCGAATAGGCAGCGTTGTCCCATGATGAAAGATGCAAGGAAGTTAATCTTTGCGGCATCGCGAGATTCTGCAACATGTTTCTGTTGGGCAATCAAGAGGTCAAGGTAGACTGTGGGGCCACTGTGATGTGTTGTAAAGGAAGGACCAATGCAGAGTATTCTCATTGGCCGAGAGTAGATTCTTTGGCCAATGTGGAGGTCAATATCCATTTTACTTATGTAGATTATTCGATTTGCCCACCGTAAAGAAGATCTATGGTGGAGATTTAAAGTTGAGACAAAGTTGTTTCGTGCCATTTATGTGCAATTCAGACAAGAAACACACAACAATTGTTGCAGGGATGTATGTGACAGATCGACATTAACTAGATGATCTGGAAGCCAATTATGATGACATATGGCAACCAAGTGAACATCAAATGGGATCTGATATGCAGGTCGGTTCTAACAAAGATGGAGGTCAATTTAGAGATTTGGTTGTTGATTTCTTTAGGGCAGGTTGAGAACATGAAGTATACATGATGATCAAGTCCTCTTGGATCAATGTCATAGATTCAAAATTGATCATGAATACAGGTTAGCTATTTGTGTTTCTGAGAACTCGAATTGCCAACTAGACTGACTGAATGAATGATCAACATGCTACTTAGAAAATAGTACAGATCATGTGGCATGACAACGATGCAAACTATTTTTTCTGATCAATGATGAGTTATGATCCAGCCAATCTCCTGAAGGTGGATGCTGAATATAAAAAAATAACAACATAGACTTGTCCATATCTTTGTAGAGAGCTTAATAGAGTTTATTGTATTGAGTGACAGCTGAGAGAGAGTAACTAGTAGAAATAGAGACAAAGAAAGAAGAATAGACAGAGAGAAACAAATACTATCAACTAGAGTGTAGAAGGAAGAGACAACTAGAGGCAACAAGTAGTTGAATAGAAGTAGAACAAGCAATTGAAGGAAAGTAGAGCAGAAAAAAAGTGCAAAGAGTAGAGAGAGAGAAAAGACAGAAGGTATCCAGTAAGGTGCTACAGGACTTCATTTGTAGTGAGGTATCTAATTTGTAGTTGAATCTATATGCATTGTAATCTCCGAGTGGGTGCTCAGAGCAAGGGTTGGTGCTCCTTTGAGTTGTAGCTTATAAAATTAGGGTTTGGTGCCCTAAACAATTTGTAATCAATAATTCATTGTGAGGCTGGATTGGAGCAGAAGACTCCAACAACTATTCTCACCAAGGTTTTTCCCACGTTGGGTTTTCCTCATATATTTTGTGTTATGTGATGTGCTCTTGTGTGTGTAAGTGCTTATGTTTACATTACATTCTTAAAATATACACACTGAACTTAAAGTTTTAAAACACACTGATTCACCCCACCCCCCTCTTAGTGTCCATTTGTGTTATTCAATTGGTATCAAAGCCCTAGGTTTCGTCATAGTAAAAAGTTTTCTCTAGCTTGGTTAGATCCTATTTAGTGAACACAATGGCTAGGAACAAATCCTTCTCTAAATCACTTATGTTTGATGGCACCAACTTGCCTTCTGGAGTAGAATAATGGAGACATATTTGTCTTCCCTCGGGTTTGATGTCTGGATGTCAGTAAAGAATGGTTATATTGTCCCTCAAGCTCCTCCTACCGACCTTGATGCTAAAAGGGAATATGAAAATAATGCTAAAGCCGAGAATGCAATCTTAAGTGGTCTATTAGATACAAAGTTTGTCAAAGTCATGCATTGCACATCAGCAAAAGAAACTTAGGACAAGCTGGATAAGATATATGAAGGAGATACCAAAGTGAAAGAATCCAAACTGCAAAATCGAAGAACTCAGTTTGAAAGTCTAAAAATGAAAGAAAAAGAGAAGATAGCTGATTATTTGCAAAGAGTGGATGAGACTGTGAGTGTTATAAGAGGACTTGGAGAGGAAGTCAAAGATGAAGTTACCATCAAAAAGGTTTTGAGATAATTAACTTCAAATTATGATACAAAAGTCTTGGCTATTGAGGAAGAAAAGGACTTACAGACTTTCTCTATGGACGAGCTATTTGGCTCCTTATCAGCCTATTAAATGAGAACAATAAGTGTTTAATCTTCAAAGAGAGAGGATGCCTTCAACATAACCAGAAAAGGAAAGGAAGAAGTTGAAGAGAACTCAGATGCTTCTATTGCCAACTTTGTAAGGAAACTCAAAAGAGGCCCAAGAAAGTACAAAGGTAAGCTACCCTTCAAGTGTTTCAACTATGGTAAGACTGGACATTTTTCTTCTAAGTGACCCTATGGTGAGAAGGATGGAGATGAGGAGAAAAATAGTAGATCTTTTGGTAAGGATAAAATGTAGAAAACCTATAAGCCAAGGAGAAGGAGCTTTAGGAAGAAAGATAGTCTTTATACTTTTGAAGATGATGCCTCTGATGAAGAAAGTGTTTTTGAATATTAGTGCAATGATGATGAAAGAGAAGTCAATATCTTTATGGCATAAGGAGAACCAGATGATAAGAAAGTGGCCAGTGATGAAGAGGATGAAGTTGAAACTAAGGTAGATCTTGAAGGTGAACTAAACAATGGGATTAAGTATGATGCCAGGACCAAAGCATTAGACAAGATGCTAAGTAAGAAAAAGCATGACAAGTATATCAATGGAGTTGGATTTGAAAAAGGTCAATCTTCTAACAGTAAAGATTCATCAAACAAGGAGATACTCTTCACCTCTTCAATTGAAAGTGAATTCAATTAAACCTTCACATTTAGCAAGCCTGATGAGAAGAAGACATATGCTGTTGCTACAAAGAATCGGTCAAGGAACCAACATGCTGATTCAAAAGGAAAAGCCAAGATGGATGAGGGAGGTTTCACAAGAGTCAATGATATGAGGAACAACTCAAGAAGATAGAGTTATATTGCTCCAAGGAGACCAATGAGAAATAAATTCAATAATTATTGGTATGTACCTCAATTCCAAGTCTACTGCTATAAATGTAATACTTATGGTCATAGAATTGCAGAATGTAAGCATGTACGTAGGTCCCCTCCTAGTTTTGAAAGTAGAAATCATTTTTTTGTTCTTAGGGATATGAAGGTTGTATTCTATCATTGTAATGAGTTTAGTCATAGGAGTTATGAATGTAGAAGAAATGTATCTCAGTCCTACAATAGATTTCCAAGTTCATCATTCAATGAAAATGTAAAATGCTATCATTGTCACAACTTGGATCACATTGCAAAACACTGTAAGCTTAGGACTACTAAGCAAAAGAAGACAGTGTCAACATCTCAACCAAATGCAAAATCAAATCAGAATGCAACATTAGAGAAGAAGCAAGAATCAAACCAAGCTTGGATTGAAAAAGAAAAGAACAAAACTAAGTCAAGTTTAATTGTCCAAAATGCCCTACATGCTGAAAGGAAAAACATATGGGTAGTAGACAATGGCTACTCAAATCACATGACTGGAGATAAGAAGAAATTCATCAAATTAGAAGATTGGAATGATGGTTCTGTGAGGTTTGGAGATAATTATTCAATCAAGATAAAAGGAAAAGGTACTCTAAACATTGATGGCAAGCTGAAAGCTCATGATGTTTATTATGTAGAAGGTCTGAAACGCAATCTGCTAAGTGTGAGTCAAATTTGAGACAAAGGATATAAGTTTACATCTAATTCCAAAGGTTGTGAAAATAGAAAAGAGAACAGTCATAAGCTTGTTGCAGAAGGTAAGAGGATATATGGAAATGTATATAACCTTAAGGAATGCTTTGAGTCTCAATGTATGATGGGATAAGTTGATGAGAGTTGGCTATGGCATATAAGACTAGGGCACATCAATTTTGATAATCTTGTTAAGGCAAGAAAGAAAGGGTATGTAAGCCACATACCTCTAATTATTAAGACAACAAATGCCTTCAATGATGAGTGTCTAAGAGGTAAGAAAACAAAGGTCAGTTTTAAGACAAAAGAATATTCAGCTACAAGACCTCTTGAGCTTGTGCATACTGATTTGAGTGGGCCTACTAGGAAAAGAGCCATAAATGGAGAAAGATACTTCATGTTGCTGATAGATGATTTATCTAGAATGACATGGGTCACCTTCTTGCAAGACAAGTCTCAAGCCTATAAAAGATTCAAAATCTTCAAGAAGATGGTAGAAAAGGAAAGTGGTTACAAGATGAAATGTCTGAGATCAAACTATGGAGGTGAGTTCACATTGAATGAGTTTGAAGATTACTGTGAGAGACATGGAATCATAAGACAATTTTCTATCCCTTGGACACCACAACAAAATGGTGTTGTGGAAAGAAAAAATAGGACAGTCAAGGAGATGACAAGGACAATGTTGAATGAAGCTAATTTGCCCGATGTTTATTGGAAAGAGGTAGTTCACACTGTTGTGTATACACTAAATAGAGTGAAATTAAGAGTAAATAGTAGAATGATACCTTATGAGTTATGGAATGATAGGAAACCATCAGTCATGTGTTTCATGGTGTTTGGTAGCAAGTGTTTCATCAAAAGAGATGAAGATGGATTAGGAAGTTTTGATTCAAGAAGTGATGAAGGAATCTTCTTGGGATACTCTACTCATAGCAAGGCCTACAAGTGTTTCAACAAAAGATTGAAGAAGGTAATTGAAAGTGTACATGTGAAAGTAGATGAAGATATGCTTAAAGAAAGGAAAAACTGAATTATTCCAACTATTACACTATATATTGAAGATGAAGATCAATCTAAAAGTGAACATAAGAAGAATCACCCAACAAAAACCCTAATAGATATGTGCAAAAGAATTACCCCAAGGATCATATTATTGGCAACAAGAATGATGGTGTGCAAACTAGAAGAAGAGTTAGAAACATTGAACAAGTAAACTTCTACCTAATGATTAAGATGGAATGCAAGACATATGATGAGGCCAGTGAGAGTGGAAAGTGGATAAAGGCAATGGAAGAAGAGTTGTAGCAGATAGAAAAGAACAAAAACATGGGAATTGGTTCCTAGGCCAGTAGACAAAATGTCATCGGAACTAAATGGGTCTATAGGAACAAGATGAATGAAGAAGGAAAGGTAATAAGGAACAAGGAAAGGCTAGTATGCAAGGGATATGCTCAAGTAGAGGGCATAGAATTTGAAGAAACTTTTGCACTAGTTGCAAGACTTGAAGCAATAAGAAAGTTCTTGGCTTTCTTAGCATGTCAAGGATACAAAGTATACCAAAAGGATGTCAAATCTGCATTCTTGAATGGAAATATGGAAGAAGAGGTGTATATAGAGAAATATGAAGGCTTTCAGTTGCATGAAGATGAAATTTTTTTCTATAAATTGAAGAAAACATTATATGGTCTGAAGCAGGAACCTAGAGCATGGTATTCTAGGTTGGATAAGTATTTGAATCAACAACATTTCAAAAAAGGAAATGTTGACAACAATTTATATGTCAAAGTTGATGGAGACCACATTATCATAGTGGTGGTGTATGTAGATGACATCATTTTTTGAAGCAGCAAGAACATACTATGCAAAGATTTTATTGATTAGATGCAGTTAGAGTTTGAGATGTCAATGGTTAGAGAGTTATCATATTTTCTTGGTTTGCAAATATCACAGTAGTATAAGGGCATATTCATTTCTCAAATCAAGTATGCAAAATAAATGTTGAAAAAGTTTCAAATGGAGAACAACAAACCAGTTAGTACCCCCATAGTGACAAGATACAAGTTGAGAAAAGATGATGTGTCACCTAGTGTAGATCAGACTATGTATAGATCCATGATTGGTAGTATATTGTATCTTATAGCTTCAAGGCCAGATATTGTGCAATTGGTGTGCATGGTAGCTAGATTTCAAGCTGCTCCAAAGAAATCACATGTTAATGTCGTCAAAAGAATCTTTAAGTATCTGTAGGGAACACTTAGTTATGGCTTGTGGTACCCAAAGAAAGGAGATTTCCCTTTACAAGCATACATTGATGCTGATTGGGCAGGTTGCATAGATGATAGGAAGAGAACTAGTGGTGGAGCATTCTTTCTTGGTGACAGGTTGGTTTCATGGCACAACAAGAAGCAATATTCTATCTCCCTATCCATGGTTGAAGCAGAATATATAGTTGCTGCTACTTGTTGCTCACAGGTTTTATGGATGAAACAGACCTTAAAAGAGATTCAGGTGGAATTCTCAGATCCTATTCCCATCATGTGTAACAATTCAAGTGCTATAAATATTTCAAAGAAACCCTGTCATGCATTCCAAGACAAAACACATTACAATCAAGTATCATTTTCTTAGGGAGAAGGTTGCAGAGAAAGAGGTAAACGTTGAATATGTCCCCACAAGTGAGCAAGTTGTAGATATTTTCACCAAGCCATTGCCAAAGGACAACTATGAATATCTGAGATAGAAATTGGGTGTTGTTCCACCCTCCTTCATCACTTAAATGCATTATTGAAGTCTCTAGTTTAGGGGTGTGAGACATGGACTAGCTTTGATACCATGTGAGATTTTGCCAAGATCAAGAGGCAATGGAAAGCACAAATGAGAGAGAAAAAAATAGATGATAGGAATAAACTGTATTCTATCAAGATGAAAATACTGATCAAATGGATCATCAATCGTTACATACAATGAATATGAGCCTGCTTATATAGGCAAGGCTATATGGATATGTGAGCACACAAACATGACATGTGGCTCAATAGGAAACAAGGGTAGGTAGGAAATAGGTGTGGTTAGGTAGGAGAAACAATATAATATTCCACATGAGGTGGATCACCCACTGAATGTGGAATGTAACAACAAGATAAGTCCACAAAAGGTGGCAATTATCCTACACACACTATCCCAATGTGGCACAAACACCCAAGTGTCTCATACCCAAACTACTATGAAATGCATTTCCTAAGTAAACTTAAGTAAGGTGTAATAATATCCAAGATGAATAATTATTTACACCAACACCCCCCCTTAAGTGTAACTTAGGGGAATGCACTAAAGTCTACAATGCAACTAAGCAATGCAAGATGGGTCCTAGCTACTAGGCCATGTTAGGTACCCATGTACAAATGCAAATGCAATCTCCCATAAACGAAGAAAGAGAGAAAAACCCAATTGGAAAAACCCTCCCCCAAAAAAGAGATGATGAAAACTAGATACAAAGAACTCTCATAGAAGTATGTGAAGGACAAAACCTCATGTGAGGAAAAAGTCCCCCCCATATGAGAGAAGAAGAAGAGAGACTAGGAAGCCCCCCCTCAATGTTGAATCTGCACCAATGATAAAATCTTGAAGATGAATGAAGAAACTGCTCCACGAATGTCAAACCATGTTTGTCCCCTTAGGAAGAAACAAAACCAAAGGTGTATCCATGAAGTCTCCCCAACCATGAAGGGAAGATGAAGCAAAAATACTCATGATGAAAGGAATCTCTGAAAACTGCTCAAGTGTTCCCATGTCGATGCTAAAAGGTACCCCCTCCAAAGGTGGTAAAGTGTGCCACACTGCTGAAAAAGGAACTCCAAGATCTAGTGGAGAAGAATGTAGAACAATATCCAAAAACTCATATGTCTCCTCAAAAAATAAAGAGACCTCCTCCAAGTGTTGTACAAAAGTATCCACAATCATGTCAACCTCTAAAGATTGATCATGTAGAAAATGCACAAGAGGGTCAGAGTGATCCCTTGCAACAATTAAAGAAGGATCATCTTCATCAAAGAGAAGATGAATGTCATCAATGGTGTCTCCCAAATCTATAATGTAGGATTCCACAAACAAACCTGCAATGTATGTCAAGTAGGCATCCCAATCAACTAAAGCTGGAAGACATGAAATATCCTGCTGCACTAAATCATAAAAAGGCAAAATTGTCGCACTAGTTGCATCATCAGGTGCAATAGGTGGTTTTATATCAAGAGGAGATGAAATGCAAGGCTCAAGAACGGGGTCACATGTGAGAATCCCCAAGTTCAAATGTGCAAAGTTCTCCTCAAAATCTGAATCATCAACATAGGAAGAATCAACCTCATCAATAGGACCAAAATGTGAAAAAGAGTACAATCGACATGCATGATCAACCACCCCAGTTGCAATGATAGCTCCACTCTCCAAGTCTTTAATGATAACTGAATCAGGTGTGAGCTCCATAGTTTTCCTAGTTGCCCCATGTGTGATTTGATAGATGGAAAGAAGATTATTTGTCAAGTGGGGTACACATAACACATCATTGAAGGAGTTATCTCCAATGGCAATAGATCCTTTCCCAATCACATCCATGTATGTATGATTGCCCATCAAAATCTATGGCATGTGGCAAGGCTCAAATGTAGAAAACATAGACTGCGAAGATGCCATATGATGAGAAGCCCCTGAATCTAGAAGCCATCTCCCTGAATCATGACTTGTAGTAGTACAAAGATCTTGTCCCTTTCCTTTATCTATCCCAAAAGAGTGATCCTTTCCTTTATCCTTGGAAGAAGAAGCTGATGTAGACATTCGAGAAGGTAGGTTGATTCTATTCTTCTCAAGAATATTCTTCAACTCATCAATATCCTTCTTATAACAATGATGTTCATCATGTCCTAACATCTTGCAATATCCACAAAAGGGATTGTCCTTATAAGATTTCCTCTTAGGTGGGAATGGCGAATCACCTTATTGTGGAGAGGAAGATTGTGCTCCATCTTGTTGTGGTTTTAACTTAGGTTGCTTTTGATTCTTTCCTTTTCCTTCATTACTTTGATTCCCTTTATTAGCCACCAAAGCTTGTGACTTTGAAGATTTCAGAATCCCCATTGTGGTCAACTTAGATTGCTCAAGTATCAACATCTCCATGAATGAATCAAATGAGGGAGAAGCGTATGAGGAACCTTGAGCTAACCTATGGGTGTGAAAGTTAGATACAAAGGCTACATACTCTGAAGGAAGCTTGTCCAACAAGTTATAAACCAATTGAGAATCCTTTTTGTCAATTCCACAATCCTTTAGCTTTTCTCTTAACTCAGTTGCTTTTGTGACATAATCTTGGATTGTATCAAAATCCTTGGGATCCAAAGTTGTGAGTTCACCATCAAGCTTGTAGCCCTTAATCTCATCAACTTGACCATACAATTTCTGAAAAATATCCCAAGCCTCTTTAATTGTAGTACACTTATCAATGTGAAAAATGAGGTCATCTGATACATACTTTCTAAGAGTTCCAAGTGCCATAGCACTCTTAGTAAGCCATTCAATTTGAGCATTAGGCTCAGCCTTAGGATCAAGTGGTGTTGTAATAGTTCCATTTACATAATGAATGATTCCTTTTTCCATTAGTTTACTCCAAGCCTTAATCTTCCATGAAGCATAATTATGAGGAGTTAGAAGTGGAAATTTAGGAGAACCCATAGCACCAAAATGAAAAAACACAAGATAGAGAGAGACACAATCACACAAGACACCTCCCCAAAATACTCAATCAAGAAACCCCCCAAAATGGTGATTTGGTACTTTATACCTAGTGCATATACAATTGGCCACTTACAAAACAAGGCAATGTGGACTTTTGATTTCAATGATTACAACTTCTCAAAATGAGATCTAAGAGACTTCAACAAATACTGCTAGTGATCCAAACTGAGATCCAAGCAAAATAAAAGTACCAAATATGCCAAGAATGGCCAAATATTGAAAGTACAATTTCTACTCAAAATCACTACAAACAAATGGCAGATTATGAAAGTAGATGAAAAAATATGCACTTACAAAAAAAACGGCACCTGAAAAGGAGTCCATATGAGCCCAAATGAAGCCTCCAAAGTTTTAAAAATTGGGATTTCACAATTTACGAAATACTTGTATCCAAAAATCAGAAAACTCCTACCCCACTGTATAGATCACAAAATTCTACCCCAAAACAAAAAACATTGCTCGAAAAAAGGATTCCAAATGAGTGAGATATTGCTATTTGAAAATTGCCTAGAAAATTATAATTTCTCAAAAATTTCCGCCGCAACTTCAAACTTCAAATGTCTCTAGATTTGGCCTCCAAAGTCTGATTTCAATGAAACAAAAGGCAAAACTGACTTTCTTGGACCTCCTCAATCCAATGGTGACCTGAGATTTGACCTAACAAGCTCCAAAATGGAAAACCCCAATTTTCTCTCAATTGGCAAACCAATGGCACTCTAATGGCGCTCATACCATGTGAGACATGGACCAGCTCTAATACCATGTGAGATTTTTGCCAAGATCAAGAGGCAATGGAAAGCACAAATAAGAGAGAACAAAATAGATGATAGGAATAAACTGTATTCTATCAAGATGAAAATACTGATCAACTGGATCATCAATCATTACAGACAATGAATATGAGCCTGCTTATATAAGCAAGGCTATATGGATATGTGAGCACACAAACATGACATGTGGCTCAATAGGAAACAAGGGTAGGTAGGAAATAGGTGTGGGTAGGTAGGAGAAATAATATAATATTCCACATGAGGTGGCTCACCCACTGAATGTGGAATGTAACAACAAGATAAGTCCATAAAATGTGGAAATTATCCTACACACACTATCCCAATGTGGCACAAACACCCAAGTGTCTCATACTCAAACTACTATGAAATGTATTTCCCAAGTAAACTTAAGTAAGGTGTAATAATATCCAAGATGAATAATTATTTACACCAACAAGGGGGAGTATATTGTTCTTACATCTTTTATCCTTGAACCTCATGCTTGTCTCAGGGGGAGTTTATAAATTTTTGTAAGCAATATTGATGATGTTGGTATTTTGGATATGTTGATATGGTTTTGTCATTTATGTCAACACCTATTAACACTTATCAACTCTGGTTAACACTTAGAGAATTGGCAATGATCACCAACAAGCAAGTGACTTATGCACAGTCACTGGTATCTAGTTCACCGGCAGGAAATATTGTACATCGGCACTTGGAATAACATTTAGAATACTTGGTTATGTCGAAGACATTGTTTAGACACTTTTTCTTAGAGATTTATTCATTGGTATATTCGTAATTGCATATTTGTTGTTACCGACAAATAGGTCCAGGATAAGCACCGATAGGCTTATCTATTCCAGATTAGCATGGCACACTTTCGAGATGATTTATTATTGTTGTAAATACATTAAGCTAACATGTTGTATCAGTTATTGCATCGGTTATTGTTTTATTTGTAAAGTGATTTTATTGTAATATCTTTTAGAGACGACCTACTAAAAAATGGTCTTAGGTTATGGTATAAATGTAAGATCTTTTTTGTAAGATCAAAATGCGAATGTGAGAAGGATTGTAATTTGGTATATGTGAAAAGAAGTAGAGCTATACATGCAGACATCTCTTGAAGGTTGAAGGAAGGTTTTGTGAAGGCATATCAGAACTGAACCGGTACTGAATTCAGCATATGAAGATGCTATTTTGAGCAGTACATCATTATTGGATTTAACCATCCAATTATAGTTAGTGTGACTCCCATTTATGATTGAGCAGTGAGCTCTAGGCACTTGGCCTTTCTGCATGTCCAGACCCCATTTGTATACACATACTATCTATAGTAGTATCATCTGATTGTGGGTAAGGTTTCCCACCGTGGTTTTTCCCATTACAGGGTTTCCATGTACAAATATTGGTGTTATGTGTTGTGGATGTCTTTATCTTTCTGTTTCATGCATTAATCTTTACTGGTACTACAATTAATTGATAAACTGTTTACCGGTATTAAGTTTTAGTTTACTAGTATTAAGCATTAAGGTTGGATAAGTTGTTTTTGGTTTGAATTTATTTGACAACTAATTTACCCCCCCCCCCCCCCTCAGTTGTCTCCAGGACCTAACAATTGGTATCAGAGCTTAGTCCTCTTTTTGTAGAAGTTTAACAGCTTGAGGAGATCCAATATCTTCTAACTATTTTAGGAAGGACAGTCCTAAACTTGATGGAACCAACTATGGGATATGGAAGATCAAGATGGAGACACATCTGAATTGCATTGGAAAGGATATCTAGGAAGTTACAAAGAATGGCTATACTACTCCTACTCAAAGTTAGCCTAATCCACCAAATCTGACTAAAGATGAAGAAAATGATTGCAAGGCAAGAGAAGCACTTTTGAGTGCATTATCAGATCAGCAAATCATGGGCTTCTCAGATAGCTCTACTGCTAAAGCTATTTGGGACCATCTAGAAAAATTAAATGAAGGAGATTCCATAGTCAAAATTGCAAAGCTTGAAAGTTTCCGAGTCATGTATGAAAATCTAAAAATGGAAGAAGATGAAAGAATTTCTGCTTTTATGGAAAGAGTCAATGAAATTGTTTTAGGTATTAAATGTTGTGGAGGAACCTTAAGCGAAGATGAAATTGTTTCAAAAGTTTTAAGAGGATTGCCACCAACATACAAAATGAAAGTTACTGCTATAAATGGACTAAGAACAATGCCTAATACATCAGTAACTAGCGACACATTGATTGGAAAACTTTCAGCCTTTGAAATTGAGGAATTTGGTCCTGTTGCTACTATAAAGACAGATTTAGCTTTTAAGGCATCAACATTATCTGCATCATCATTTGATAAATCTGATTGGAAAGCCTTTTATGCAAGAGAACTTGAAGAAAGTAGAAGAGAAAATGAAGAACTTGAAGAACTTGAAGCACTATTTGCAAGGAAAATGCCTAAAGGTCCAGTTGGAAGTAAGTATGAAGGTAAAGCACCCTTTAAATGTTTTAACTGTAATAAGATTGGTCATATGGCTTCAAGATGCCCTAACAAACATGCAAGATTGAAATAAGAAGCTAGAAGAACATACAAACCTAACCTTGAATATCAGAGATACAGATTTAAGAAGAATAAAGACAAATCTTGTTATCTTGTTGATAAAGGAGTCACTGATGATTCTGGTGAGGATCCAATTGACAATGGATGGGTCTTTGTTTCTATAATAGAAGATCAATTGGCACGTACTGTTCAACCGGTAGAGCAAGCCCTGGTAGCTAAAATTGAAGTTAAGGATGAATGGATCATTGATTTAGGATGCTCACATCATATGACTGGTGATAAAAGTAAATTCTTAACTTTTCAGGAATATAATGGAGGTCTAGTAAGATTTGGAGATGATAAAACTTGTTTGATCAAAGGAAAAGGTACAATATCTCTTGATGGTAAGGAAAATACTGATAATGTTTACTATGTTGAAGGTTTAAAGCATAATCTTCTGAGTGTTAGTCAATTAGTTGAAAAAGGTTTTCAGTTACAATTTAAAAATGGTAAATGCAAAATTATGAACAGATCTAGTTTGGAAATTGCAACCGGTAGTCAAACTAGAGGTAATATCTTTCATTTGAACAACAATGAAAATACATGTTTGATTGCACATATTGATGAAAGTTGGCTATGGCATAAGAGACTCTATCATGTAAATTTTGATTGTATTGTGAAAATTAGTACAACCAACGCAGTAAGAGATTTACCTAAGATTGTTAAACCCCACAATCCAGTACGTAAGGAATGTCAATTTGGAAAACAAGTAAGAGCTTCTTTTAAAATTATTCCAAAAAAATCCAATAATGCTCTTGATCTAATTCATACTGATTTATGTGGTCCAACTAGAACTAAAAGCTTACAAGGTGATAGATATTTCATGCTAATCATTGATGACTATTCTAGAATGTGTTGGGTTACTTTTCTCAGAGAAAAATCAGAAGCACTTGGGAAATTCAAACTATTCAAGGCAATGCTAGAGAATGAAACCGGTAAGAAAATCAAATGTCTGAGATCAGATCAAGGAGGAGAATTCACATCTAAAGAATTTAATAAATTCTGTGAAGTAAATGGAATCAGAAGACAACTATCTGCAACCCGGACACCATAGCAGAATGGAGTTATAGAAAGGAAAAATAGAACCATCTTGGATGCAGCAAGAAGTATGTTATCAGAAGCAAATATACCACATGTATATTGGATAGAGGTAGTAAGCACAACAGTCTACACATTCAACAAAGTTCACATCAAAGGTGAAACCGGTAAGACCCCTCATGAACTATGGTTTGGTATTACTCCTACTCTTAAATATTTTAGAATATTTGGAAGTAAATGCTATATTAGAAGAGATGAGTATATTGGCAAATTTGATCCTAGAAGTGATGAAGGAATATTTCTTGGTTATTCATCTAAGAGCAAGGTATATAGATGCTTTAACAAAAGATTGTAGAAAATTGTTGAAAGTACAAATGTGAAGATTGATGAATAGTTTAGAGGAACTTCAAAGTATATAGATTTTGAACCGAAAATAGAGATATTGACAAATGAACCTACACTAAACACACTAGTACAGAATGAAGATCCAGTTACACCGGTATCATCTGAAAATTCCACTATAATTGAAGAACAACAGCAAACAAAGACACCTCGGTATGTAAGATTGAACCACTCTCAAGATCAGATAATTGGGAACAAATATCAAGGAGTTATGACAAGAGGAAGACTGGCAAATGAAGAGGCATGTCTTATTTCTCAAATTGAACCAACATCAATTAATGAGGCATATGAAGATAAACACTGGATTAAAGCTATGGAAGAAGAATTAGAACAAATTGAGAAAAATAACACATGGACATTAGTTCCCCAACCTAAAGACAAAAATGTAATTGGAACTAAATGGGTATTCATAAACAAACTAAATGAAGATGGTAAGGTAATCAGAAATAAAGCAAGACTAGTGTGTAAGGGATATTCACAGAAAGAAGGAATTGATTATAATGAAACCTTTGCACCGGTAGCTAGAATTGAGGCAGTTAGATTATTCTTGGCTTTTGCAACACACAAGAACTACAAGGTATATCAAATGGATGTCAAATGTGCATTTTCGAATGGAGATCTTGAAGAAGAAGTTTACATTGAACAACCTGATGGATTTTCTTTGACAGATAACAAAGATATGGTTTGCAAGTTAAGAAAAACTTTGTATGCATTGAAGCAAGCTCTAAGAGATTGGTATGCTAGATTGGACAAATATCTTTTGAAGATTGGTTTTTCTAAAGGTAATGCTGACAACAACTTATACTATAAAGTGACTAATGATGACATCTTGGTTATAGAAGTTTTTGTTGATGATATAATCTTTGGAGGAGAAGATGGACTATGTAAAGACTTTTCTATTGAAATGCAGCAAACATTTGAAATGTCTATGATTGGAGAAGTAAAATTATTTTTAGGATTGTAGATTTCACAGACTGATAAAGGTATATTCTTAAGTCAATCCAAGTACTTGAAGGAGTTATTAAAGAAATTTGGCATGGAAAACTCTAAATCGGTAAGCACACCTATGACTAAAAATGACAAATTATCACTAAGGGATGAATTAACACCCGTTAATCCGACTAGGTACAAATCTATGATAGGAGGGCTACTGTATTTGACACAAACAAGACTTGATATCATGAATGTAGTATGTATTGTTTCGAGATTTCAGAGTAATCCTAAAGAAAATCATAAATCAGCAGTAAAAAGGATTTTTCGGTACTTACAAGGCACTACAAATCTTGGTTTATGGTATCCTAGAGATGAAAACTTTGAATTATGTGCATACACAGATGCAAATTGGGTAGGAGATGTAGATGACAGAAAAAGCACCACCGGCACAGCATTTTTTCTTGGTAACAAATTAATTTCTTGGTTGAGTAAGAAACAAAGTTGCACATCTTTATCAATAGCAGAATCAGAATATGTTGCAGCAGAAACTAACTGTACACAAGTATTATGGCTTAAGAAAATGTTGAAGGACATAAAGGTAAAATGCAAGGAACCTATAACTATCTATTGTGATAATACATCAACAATTGATATATCTAAGAATCCGGTACTACATTCTAAAACTAAACATGTTTCTATCAAATTGAATTTTCTAAAAGAGAATTTTGAAGCAAAAGAAGTAAAACTAGTTTATGTGAATACTAAAGAGCAGATCATAGATATTTTCACTAAGCCTTTGCCTAAGGAGACTTTTGAATATCTAAGAGATCTGCTTGGGGTCATACCCCCACCGGTAGAGACTTAGACAGTTGATGTTTGTCATCAATCGACAGAACTAACAGAGAAATCTTTTACTCCGACTTTGATGAGGAAAGCTACTTCTCAGGGGGAGTAGTTGGTATACTGAATAAGTTGGTATTTTGTATTTGAACTTGGTTTTTGTATTGCTTTGGTATTTGATATCCAAGGGGCAGAGATTGATATGGAAAAACACATGTAAAACACATGTTACTCCTAGGGGGAGAGATTGTTATTTTGGGAGAGATTGATTACTCTCTGCATCTTAATTTTGTTATGATCTTTTTTTTGGAGATTGTTGGTTTTTGGTATTTGGCATTTCTATTTTGGCACTTTGATGGTTTTTCCATCTTGTGTTGCCATCAATGCCAAAGGGGGAGATTGTTGGTATTTTGGATATGCTGATATGGTTTTGTCATTGATGTCAACACCTATTAACACTTATCAACTCTGGTTAACACTTGGAGAATTGGCAATGATCACCGACAAGCAAGTGACTTATGCACAATCATTGGTATCTGGTTCACTGGCACTTGGAATAACATTTAGAATACTTGGTTATGTCAAAGACATCATTTAGACACTTTGTCTTGGAGATTTATTCATTGGTATATTCGTAATTACATATTTGTTGTTACCGGCAAATAGGTCCAGGGTAAGCACCGACAGGCTTATCTATTCCAGATCAGCATGGCACACTTTCGAGATGATTTATTATTGTTGTAAATACATTAAGCTAACATGTTGTATCGGTTATTGCATCGGTTATTGTTTTATTTGTAAAGTGATTTTATTGTAATATCTTTTAGAGCCAACCTACTAAAAATTGGTCTTAGGTTATGGTATAAATGTAAGATCTTATTTGTAAGATCAGAATGCGAATGTGAGAAGGATTGTAATTGGGTATATGTGAAAAGAAGCAGAGCTATACATGTAGACATCTCTTGAAGGTTGAAGGAAGGTTTTGTGAAGGCATATCAGAACTGAACCGGTACTGAATTAAGGATATGAAGATGCTATTTTGAGCAATACATCATTATTGGATTTAACCATCCAATTGTAGTTAGTGTGACTCCCATTTGTGATTGAGCAGTGAGCTCTAGGCACTTGGCCTTTCTGCATGTGCAGACCCCATTTGTATACACATACTATTTGCAGTAGTATCATCTGATTGTGGGAAAGGTTTCCCACCGTGGTTTTTCCCATTACAGGGTTTCCACGTACAAATATTGGTGTTATGTGTTGTGGATGTCTTTATCTTTTTGTTTCATGCATTAATGTTTACCGGTACTGCAATTAACTGATAAACTATTTACCGGTATTAAGTTTTAGTTTATCGGTATTAATCATTAAGGTTGGATAAGTTGTTTTTGGTTTGAATTTATTTGACAACTGATTCACACGCCCCCCTCTCAATTGTCTCCGGGACTAACAGATGATGTTTTTTATATTATAATAACGGTTCTGAGAGTGATGAAAAGTTGATCAGAAGTTGCATAACAGTCTGTTGCAAGTCCCTTTGCCATTATTGTCAAAGGGGGAGAAATGAATGTGTGTGTTGACATCAATGCCAAAGGGGGAGATTGTTGGCATTATTGTCATTGATATCAACTAGTTGCACAGAAACCAAAGTTGCAGAGGTGCAAAGTTTGATGTCAACAAGTTACAGAGAACTACATGGTTGCAGGTTGCAAAGTGATTAGGGTTGTATTATGAGGTTAGACAAAATGCAGGTGTGTAATGACCAAAAATTGTAAGCTTCATTCATGCTATTTACCCTCCAAATGGTCTTTGTCATTTCCCTTAAGCCTCGGGTTTACAAATTTAAATTGTCTCTGTCACTACCCTCATGCCTAGGGTTTAGGGTTTTATGCCTTTGTATTAAATTCTTTTTTGTGAAAAACCTTTTGGCATTATATTTTTAAGTTACCTTTTTCACTTAAGCTAAGGGTCATTCTCATCGTTGAGCTGGGCCATGTTATTTTTTCCTAATCGATTAATATTTTTGTTGGGCTCTTTTATTATGTTCCTTCATCCTAGCACTTTATTTCTTCCCCATGGGCAAGCCCCTTTACCCTCACTTATTAATGTTTTGGCTTTAATTTTTTATTTAGTCCTAAGTCCTAAGTTTGTGAAAATTTGTTAAAGCTCGAGCTACTAAAGGTACACTAATTCTGCACGTGGCTTATCGGACGATAATGTTTTAATCACATCAAAAAGGTGTTTGTTGGTTAAGTGAATAAAGTTAACAGTCACTGCGGTAGGGAAGGTAACCTTCGATTTGATCCAATGGCCCGCGATGAAAGATACATTGAAATTAATCTTTGCGGAATCGCGAGATGCTACCACGTGTTTATGTTGGGCGGTCAAGGTAGACCGTGGGGCCATTGTGATGTGTTGTAAAGGCAGGACCATCGTGGAGTATTCTCATTGGCTGAGAGTGGATTATTTGGCCAACATGGAGATCAATATCCATCTAACTTATGTAGACTATTCGATTTGCCAACTATAAAGAAGATCTACGGTGGATATTTAAAGTTGAGATAGAGCTATTTCTCACCATTTATGTGCAGTTCATACTAGAAATGAAGAATGATAGTTGTAGGGATGTATGTGGCAGATGATCAACATTAACCAAGTGATCTGGAAGGAAATTATGATGACATATGGAAACCAAGTGGATGTCAAATGGGATCCGATATGCAGGTCGATTCTAACAGAGATGGAGGTCAGTTTAAAGAGCTGGTTGTCGATTTCTTTAGAGCTGATTGAGAACATGAAATATAAATGATGATCAAGTCCTCCTGGATCAATGATATAGATTCAAAATTGATCATGAACATAGGCTAGCTATTTGTGTGTCTGGGAACTCAAATTGCCAACTAGACTGATTGAATGAACAATCTACATGTTTCTTAGGAAATTGTATAGATCATGTGGCATGCAATTGATGCAAACTATGCTTTGTCTGATCTGGGATGAGTTATGATCCAGCCAATCTCCTGAAGGTGGATGATGAATATAAAAAATTAAAAAAAACATAGACTTGTCAATATCTTTTTAGAGAGCTGAATAGAGTTGTTGATTGTATTGAGTGATAGTTGAGAGAGAGTAACTAGTAAAAACAGAGACAAGGAAAGAAGAACAGATAGGGAGAAACAAATACTATCAACTAGAGTGTAGAAGGTTGAGACAACTAGAGGCAGCAAGTAGTTGAACAGAGGTAGAATGAGCAGTTGAAGGAAAGTGGAGGAAAACAAAAGTGCAGAGAGCAGAGAGAGAGGAAAGATAGAAGATATCTAGTAAGGTGCTACAAAACTTCATTTGTAGTGAGGTATCTAATTTGTGGTTGAATCTATGTGCATTGTAATCTTTGAGTGGGTGCTCAAAGCAGGGGTAGGTGCTCCTTTGAGTTATAGCTCATAAAATTAGGGGTTGATGCCCTAAACAATTTGTAATTAGTGATTCATTGTGAGGCTAGATTGGAGTAGCAAACTCCAGCAACTATTTGTAATACCCTAAAAATGGTCATCTAAACCATGAGTCCCTAATCTCGACAACATCACCAAGGTCCTAACCAAAGGCAATTAAATCAATCTTGAGCACACAATTAATTCTTTAAACATCAAATGTCACATGGCAAAATTAATAACCCAATATTAATTAAATATTCATTTAATTAATTGATCATTCCAAGTAAATCATTTTAAACAATTATCTTATTTATTTTAATTAAATATCTTTTGCATATTTAATTAAATAAATCAATTGAGCACAAATCTTCAAAAAAGGAAATAAATCAAAAAAGGAATTAATTGACCAAGAAAGAATTAAAAATTGAGAAAAGAAATCAATTGGAGATAATCTTGAAAAACAAATTAAAAATTGATAAATAATCTCAGAGAAATCAATTAAAACAATTAAATATTAAAATTGAATGAAATAGAGAATAAATCAATTTTTTTCTGATTTAATCTTAATTTTAGTTCAATTTCCTTTAAAATTGAGAAAAACATCCAATCACATCAATTCACCTAGATTGTGCTTCCTCTTGGAAAATCTTGACCGCTCATCATCTTTTGATCTTAGCCATTGGTTTCTTTTTGAATTTTCTATAAATTCAGGCTCTCATCTCTCATTCAAAAAAAGATCCTAGAGGTTGGAGAATTTATTGTTATTATACTATTTTTGCTCTAGGCTCATTGCATATTAATTATTTCACATTGATTAGATCATTTAGCTTAATATTGCAAAAATCTTGTTAGATTAATATTGCATCCATCTAGCATTCATCATGTTCATATAGATAAAATCCTTCATCTTAATGTTGTCTAGTCACTGGTATTGCTTCTAATCTGAGAGCAATCATATACTCGCATCTTTTAGAAGACAATGGGTCGATTTGTTATGGTTTATTATTCATTATTTATATCTGTCTAACCATGCATGTAATGACTTAATTGAAGTGTTGTGTCTTGCAAATACAGATTCTTAGTCCACTTTTCACACACACATTTCTGGCGCCCACCATGGGGCAGAAAACTACTTTTTCAGCCTCAAAATCATCATTTTTTATCCTGTAGGTTTTGTCCGTACAGCCTCTACGAAATATTGTACGAGCAGTTTCGCTGCATCGTACGACATTATATTGACACCTGCAATTTATCGTATGAAACAAGATCACATCCTTTAAATTGTTGTACGAATCAGGATTGTCATTAGTACGACATACTGATTCTTTTATACTCTGTCATTCTGTGCTAATTCCTAACTCATACGACATACTGCTTGTTCTATCTTTTGTCATTCTGTGCTGATTTATAACTCGTATGATAAAAGATTTATGTCATTCTTCTTTATGAAGATTGTCGTACGATTTTTCTGATAGATTAAAAATAGACTACCTTTCAGGATTTTTTGGATTAAATTTTGATTATGCTAACGCTAACCCTGAATTGTTTTCTGTCTGCCTGATATTTTCACAACCTAACCGATTTCTTGTAGGACGTTTGTCAAAGAATTTATCGATCAAACATACACCTGTCAAAGAAAAAAAAAGAAGAAGAACAACATGACTACTGATGTGTTGTTTTTGCAGGTTGCCTAAGGAGAAATCAATCAAACATTGTGTATTCCTTAATTTTTCTAGACACTTAACTTGCTATCTGGATAAATGAACAAATCTGTCTTTTGTGTCTTTTTGGAAAATTCTGAGAGGTAGGAGAGTATGCTCTTGTCTTTCTAAGACAATCAAAAATCTAAACCCTTGAGGCTTTTTCTTGTTTGAGATTTGTACATCTTTAGCAGGCCTGCCCTCTCGAGGAGCTAATAACTCTATAGCCTTTATGGCCAGTGAGAGGGGAATGACCTAAGTGGGAATGGCTAAATGCCAAGAACTCCAACCCACTATAAAATAAATGTGATTTGATGAAAATCAAGTCAACAAAAGTGCTCGGGAATAGCTCTCCTCAGTACCTTCGGGTATATTAAACCTTGGTTTTCAAGGCCGGGAGACCTCTTAATTGAGTTTATACCTCGATGCGTTGAACGAAACCCTTACTAGATCTGATAAAAATTAGAAGCTACCTGATTCACCACCGAAAGGTTGATAATCTTTGTGCAAGAGAGATAGTAACTCTCCCAAGACACTTGCCATATCGTGCCCTCATTAGCATTTGGAGTCAGCTAATACGGCGTTGAGAATCCATTGCGTGAGACTCAGTGGCTATATTCTGATTAGCTATTGGGTGTGTACCTAAGTCAGCAAGCAAAGGTTTTCTTCTGTAAGCCAACTTCCATAGGGTTTGCAATTTGTGATTGGAGTTGCTATTCATACTGCATGTTTTCTGTGTTTTCATCCCCCGAACCTGGAATACTAAAACTGGAGAACACAAATCAACAAACTCAGTGATCAAAACTTTGTCCGTGTCACAACTAGTCTATCCTGGTCAGAAATCAATCCACCTCAGAATTGGTCATGTTTAGTCGCCTTATCCAGTCATTGAAAAATCCAAAATTTTTAGTCTCTGATCTATGAATAGTCGTATGTGTCTGCTAAATTGTCGTGCTGCACCAAATCCTATGTCGTACGAGTATACTATATTGTCATCCTTAGCCCAATCCTCTATCATATGAACCCAGTAGTCTATTTTCCTGAGCCATATCCTATGTCGTATGAGACAGAACTGGACAAAATCATTTGTCATCTGGGACCTACCCATTTGTCATACGGTACTAGGCAACAACTCATACGAAATAGAACTATTGTCATCCTGAACCTATTATACTGTCGTACGGTTCCAGAAATACAGTCGTACGAGTCTCTGATTCTGTCAGTCGAGAATAGTCAAAACCTATCCAAAACAGTTTTTATAGCGAGCCCAAAACTGGTTATCATCTTCTTGAGCATAAAACAACCTTGATAGTGTACCTTTGCACTTGCGTTGCACGATTTTGTCGATCATTTCTCAGCTAGTTCAAACGAACATTTTATCAAACCTAAGTCAACTTGGATAACGTCTTACATAGGATAGATCATTCCTAAAACTAGACCAGATCTTAAGTTACTTCTCTTAATTACTACATTAAACAAAATACTAGCTATAATTTGATCTTGACTTCTGCAACACATCTCGCTCTTGGTTCGATCGGTTAGAAATGCCTGTTCAAACTAGAAGTTCTCGCAACAAAAAGGACAAAGAAAAAGAAACACCCTTTGTATCAAAAGACAATCCATTCTTTGTGGAAAAACTCTTTTACAATAAACCATCCTCATCACAAATACCAGTATACGACATACCAATGTTTGGTCAGCCCCTATCTCCCACCATGTCTGAGGAAAGACAAGAAAGAGAAGCTAATAAATAAAATACTCATGATGACTTTAGAAATCATGTCACTGACAGCGATTCATCAACTGAATCTGAGCTTCCTAAACCTCTTGAAGATGAAGTACATAGATGTCAGAATAATAAAGAATTCCAGAAAATGATGAAGGTCATCATGGCTAGGGAAAAAGAAGACTATTTCCTAGAATTAGCAAAACAAGGTGCCAAACTCCCTACTAGTTATAATGTGGAGGCCCTCATTGCTAAGGAGGAAGAGACACCATGGGGAAAAATGAGCAAACAAATGCAAGCATTACAAACTGTAGTCACAAGAATAGAAAACAAAGGCAAAGCACCAAAACAATATTCTTTGACACAATATGCCCATTCCCATTTGACAAAAACCTTTACATGTCTCCATTTCCTTCACGCGTCGAGATCCCAAAATTTGACAAATATGATGGTACCTCAGACCCTCAAGATCATGATAGTGAGTTTTGTGCCACCTGTATGGAGTTCATGCTTGATCAAACGTATCTCATGCATCTTTTCCCAAGAAGTTTAGGGGGTCAAGTAATGGAATGGTTTGCAAGCCTACCCAAAGGAATAAAAACGTTTGAAGAACTAATCCAACTATTTTTGCAACAATACTCTTACAACATTCATCACCCAGTCACCATGATAGAGCTTTGCAATACTAGACAAAAGATAGGAGAACCCTTTCTCACTTTCCTCCAACAATGGAGAAAGATGTTCTCTAGATATTCACGGACTATCCCAGATCTTGAGAAAATGGACATCTTCGTCAACAACTTAGTCCCTGAATTGAAATACAATGTTCAGATGCAAGTACACCCTTCATTCAACAAAATGGTAGATAATGCCCTCAGAATGGAAGACGTGCTTATCAAAAAGGGAGATATATCACTTTGGAAAGAAACATCGCAAGGTTCTAGCTCTAAAGAAAAGAGTAAATACTGGAAATATGGCAAAGACAGCAACAAGAATGTCGTTAGTGATGGAGTGGTAGATACTGTCCAAGAAAAAACAAAATCCACAATATTTAACTTGGCCAATGGCACACAAGCACTCAAGGCAGTTGAAACTACAACAAAGAATCCCCTAAAGAAAACAAGAGAGTGGTTTAAAGACAAACCTTGGGTCTCAAAGCCTAAGTGTGAGTTTACTCCTCTAGATGAGTCATATGAATCGGCTTTTAAAAATTTATTGGTAAATAATTTGATAACATTGCCAGACAATTCCAGACCATATGACCTAGAAATTAGACCCAAATGGTGGAGAGAAAACGAGTACTGTGACTACCATCGGAACAAGGGACATAACATAAACCACTACATGAAACTCCAACATGAAATCCAAGATCTCATTGACGTAGGTAAGATCATTGTTGGAAATCATGCAACTAATGCTGATCATAAGGCCTTTAAAGATCCCTTACCCACTTATGAACTAGGAGATTCCTCAAAATCCAAGGGAGGAGCTAGAGTCAATTATACTTACACTAACAATGATAATGTGATCAACATGATTGAATCTGTTCAACCTGCATATTGCAATGTGATCATAGTTCAGGATCATCAAAGTCAAGCACACACTGGTAATGTCATGACTCGCACTCAAAGGAAGATTTCTCTCCCAGGAACTAGTCCCCCAACTTTTGATCAAACGACATCAAAACTGCCAAATAGACAAACAAACACAATCATGGATAAATCAAAACAACCAGCTTCATCATTTTCCCCTAGTTATAGTATTGTCAAACAATTGAAGAGAACCAATGCTCAAATCTCTATTTTAGAACTGCTTAAGATCTCTTCTGCTCATAAAGAGGTCCTAGACAAGGCTCTACTCACCACCAGTGTCCCCAAAGATTTAGACGTAGATCGGTTTCAATCTATGGTGGGTCACCTGACCTCACCCCATTATCTCACATTCTCTGAAGAAGATGATAACTCAATGAGTCATCGACATAACTAGCCATTACACATTGAAGCCATGATTCATAAACACCGCGTTAAACATATTTTGATAGATGGAGGCGCTGGGTTGAATATTTGTACCTACAATCTATTGACACAACTGGGATTCTCTGAAAATGTTATTGATCCAACAAAAAAGATAACAATCAAGGCTTATGATGAAGAAGAAAGAACTTCTAAGGGTCTGGTACTATTACCAATCAGAGTAGGACCTGTGGAAAGAGATATCATTTTTCATGTCTTGGATCTTTCTCTTTCCTACAACATCTTACTAGGTAGGCCATGGATTCATGACATGAAAGCAGTACCATCTATGTATCATCAATGCTTGAAATTTCCTCATAATGGAGTTGAAGTGAGTATTCTAGCCGATGCAAGCTATACCTACAATGTGTTAATGCAAGGTGCTGATGCTTTTGTTCCTAACAATAAAGCAAATTCTACAGCTGAAAGTTCAGAATCTTTGCTGAGAGATTTAGAAAAGAAATTAAAAATCACAAGCACTAGCATGGATGGCTACAAGATAGAGCCTATACACTTACTAACATCTCTTCCTCCATCACCAAGACAGTTAAGAAAACCATTAAAGGGTATGAGGCCACAAAATTCAGCTCCAAAAGTCATTTATGATGGCACCTTTATACAGTCCTCTACTTCTCTTGTAGGTGAAATAGAAGAGGATGATGTTCTCAAATCACTCTTCAAAGAAGACATTGCAAGCAAAGAAATATGATATTGTGAGATTTCTTCGACACAATATGGTCTAGGATACAAGATGCTTCAACACATGGGATATTCAGGTACTGGTCCTCTTGGCAAATGTCAAAAAGGTATTGTTGAACCTATTCAGTTACAAACTAAGTCAACCAATGATAAAGTTTGACTAGGATATGATCCAAGAAAGTCATCAGATCAGAAGCACACATCTCACCATCAATGTAAGTGGAAGAAAAGGTTACTACCTTTAACAACACAAGAAATTGATACTCAACAAACTCAAGAGGAATGTGGTGGTGAACAAAAAGAATTGCCCACCCAAGGAGAGGAAACAAATGGTAATCAAGTTCTAGTTATATCAGCTATAATACCACATGAAGTAGACACCCCAGAGGATATGAGAGATGAAATATACACAATCAGAGAATTGTTTGCACCATTGAACATTCTGGTCACATATACTAGCAGACAACAAGTAGATGACTCAGAAATTGATTCAAATGAGTATGAATTGTTGGCATTATGTGAACCGGCATGAAGACATAATGATATTGTATGTTGTCATTGATGTCAATATGTGACATGGTGAGAACTGGCACATGTGATAGGTGAAGAGAGAGGAACTGGCATATGTATGAACTGGTTTATATGCCAAAGTAAAGTGGCACATTTGTTCAAGGTGAGCTGGCATGTAGTTATGAGAACTGGCACATGGAAGCATTGTATGGCTACCGGTTGGTAGGTAGCTTCCACTTCAGGGTTTTTGGTTGGAGCAACTCAAGTGACTCAATCAGTAATCTTCGTGTGATGCGTTAGCAGTATGATGGAGGATAGATCGTGTTGCCATGTAAGCTCTGTGTGCGTGAAGGATCTTGCATGAAGAAGACTATTCCTATCCACCTCAGGAATGTGCGAAGTCTGTCAAACGGTGATAATGCATGATGGGTTATCAGCCGCCATGAAAACGGTGGATAATGGACGATGGAGAATGTCTTGAGATTGATTCAAGATTGTTGCATTTAATGCAATATGATTCAACGGTCAGGATCAAACCATTTGAATTGCTTAACCTAACAGGTTTAAGGTTTAGGGTTTTTGCTACCGACCTGTATGTTTCCTATAAGGTCGATGTTGTGTTTCTTTCTGAGGTTGTTAGCAAAAGTTGTGAGTGTGTATCCAAGGGAAGTGATACATGATTCTCGCCAGACCAAAGGAGAGAAGAGATATCTACATAGTGAATGTGCAGAAGGTGAAGAGGAGCCAAAACGGATCTACATTAGCATTGAGTGCTATTAACAGATCATTGTAATACCTGTTGATCTCTAACCATTTCAATAGTTGTAAAATCCCCTAACAGGGTAGCCTTAATTGGCTTGATTCAAAATCCCTTAAACCAGGTGGTCTTAACCGGCTTGCTTCAAATCCCTTAACCAAGTAACTCGAGGCTAATGAGTTCTAAGAAGATAGAGAAGCTTAGGAGATCCTTTCAGCTATTGAGTTCTTAAAATCCTCTAACAAGGTGACCCTACCGGGTTTAACCCTTAACCAGGTATCCCTTAACCGGGTGATCTCTAACAGGATCGGTTCCTACTAGAACCTATTGTAATGTTCTTAATCAGACAAGGCTCCTAACAGAGTGGACTTCTAAAGAGTTCAAAAAGCAGCTTGTGGGTATTCATCCCCACTGTGGTTTTTCCCAGTTGGGTTTCCATGTGAAAATTATGTGTGTCATGTGAAATGCTTTTGTCTTGTGATGCTTTGTTTTATCTGTTATGCACATGAAGGTTCTATGTTTTATGCCTGTCTATAAAACATATTGAACTCACTGTTGTGAATATTTGATGGTTAAGTCTACTAGTTCATGCATGTGAATATTATGATAATGTGGTATTGAGCTAAGAGAAAAGCTTATTGAGTGACCGGTTCATGACTGATTGAGCTATACTGGATGTTACCGATTGCACTCTGTTTTACCGATATCTTTGTTTATCAGTCATTTGGAGTGTTTGTTGTCAAACCGGTTTTGGACTGTATTTGTGTTTGTACTGATTCACCCCCCCCCTCTCAGTACCAGTTTGGTACTAGTGGTTCATTATTGAGTTATCAATTGGTATCAGAGCCTTCCAGGTCCTTTGTGTTGTAAGCTTAACTGCTTGAGGAAAAGATCCTAGCCAAATGATGAAAAGGGAAGGTCCAAAGTTCAACAAGGAAAACTTTGGTATATGGAAAGATAGGATGAAGATATTCATCAAAAGCATGGGTGTTCAACACTGGAGTTATGTTGAAAATGTATATGTTGTTCCTACCGGTACTCTCACCAATGACCAAAAGAGAGAGATACAAGAAAATGGGCAAGTCATGGAAGCCCTCATCAGTAGTCTATCTGACATTGAGTTTATTGATGTTTAGGATAAGGCAAATCCCAAAGAAGTATGGGATGCTATTGAAAATATCTATGGTGGTGATGAGCATGTAAAATAGGCTAAGGAAGAGAGCTTGAGAGGAAAGTTTGAAGACATGCAGATGGTTGAAGGAGAGACCATTCAATAGTATGGAATAAGAATCAAAATAGTTGTTGGAGAAATAAAGAGTGCAAGTGGCAAAATAGAAGATTCCACTGTGGTCAGTAAAGTCTTGAGATCCCTGTTGCCGGTCTATGCAATAAGGGTTGCTGCTATTCAGGAGCTAAGATCAATAAACAAGTCTAAGGCGTCATTGGACTCCATCATAGCCAAGTTGACAGCCTATGAGCTGAATAGTTTTGATGGTAGTATTCAAAAGTCAGAATCAGCTTTTCAAGCTTCTGCTATACCATCCAGAAAAGGAAAAGAGACTAGCACTAGTGGGGAACCTAGTCAGAATAGAGAAATGAAGGATGAAGAGTTTCTGATGGAATTTGAAGCTCTTCTAGCCAGGAGATTTCCAAAAGGGACTGGTAAATACAAAGGTAAGCTTCCCTTGAAATGTTTCTCCTGTAACCAGATAGGACATATTTCTATGAACTATCCTAATAGTGACAACAAGGACAAACTAGAAAGGTTCAAGAAATTCAAAGGAGGAAACTGGAGAAATTATTTTGTGGTAGTTGATGAAGGTGTGATAGATGAGGAATCAGAAGATGAAGAGAATGAAGACATTGTGTTTGTTGTTGTAAAGGAAGATGTGGTAGACAAGAAGGCTCTTGTCTCCCGGTTTGAAAATTCAAATGAGTGGATCATTGACAGTGGTTGTTCTCACCATATGACTAGTGATCGGAGCAAGTTTCTATCCTTGGAAGAGTATGATGGTGGTGTGTTTCACTTTGGCAATGATGCACCTTGCATGGTCAAAGGTAGAGGGTCCATCTCTTTGAATGGAAAGAGTAGTGCTGACAATGTGTACTGGGTTGATGGTCTCAAACACAACCTTCTAAGTGTTTCCCAGTTAAATGATAGTGGTCTCACTCTGCAATTCAAGAATGGAGTTTGCAGAATCAAAGGTAAAGATGGTAAATTGGTAGCCACCAGCATGCAGACTAAAGGTAACCTATTTCATCTAAATGCAAATATAAGTACATGTCTTATGGATAAGCTTGATGATAGCTGGATATGGCATAGGAGATTCTGCCATTTGAACTTTGACAACATTGTGAAGGCTAGTAAGATCAAGGCAGTTAGAGGGTTGCCGATGCTGAGCAAACTAGATAATACCTTGTGTAGAGAATGTCAATTGGGAAAAATGTCTTCCTCAAATTTTAAAGGTAAATCTTTCACTAATGACTGCTCAAGAATGATGTGGGTCACATTCTTGAAAGACAAGTTTGAAGCTTTTGGGAAATTCAAAGCATTCTGAGCATTAGTGGAGAAGGAAAGCGGTAAAAGGATCAAATGTCTCAAAACTGATCAAGGAGGGGAATTCACTTCCAGTGACTTCAACAAGTATTGTGAAGAATTTGGCATCAAGAGATAGTTGTCTACCCCCCAGACTCCACAGCAGAATGGCCTAGTAGAGAGGAATAACCGAATTGTGGTTGAAGTAGCTAGAACCATGTTGATCCAAGGAAAGGTTGCTCACACCTTTTGGAGAAAAGCGGTGAGCACTGTAGTCTACACTATGAGCCAGGTACTCATCAAAAAGGGTAAGGACAAAACTCCTTATGAGTATTGGACCAGTAAGACACCTATGGTTAACTACTTTAAGGTATTTGGTAGCAAATGTTACATCAAGAGGAGTGATCACCAGGGTAAATTTGAAGCTAAATGTGATGAGGGAATATTTCTAGGATATTCCACCAAGAGTAAAGCTTACAAGTGCTACAACAATAGGACTCAGAGAATTATGGAAAGCATCAATGTAAAAGTTGATGAATCCTCTGAGAAGACTGAGGAAACCAATAGTAAGCAAGTTATAAATGAATCGGTTGCAACCTTTTGGGAACTGGTTGTCAATCAACCTAGTACCAGTAACAGTGTTCCTAAACTGGTGAATGCTGATACTGATGAAGATGAGGATGAAGAAGAAAAGCAAGAAGAACCAATTAAGACCATTCCTCGGTATGTCAAGTTGAATCATAATCCCAAGTAGATCATAGGTGATAAGGATGTAGGAATCTTTACTAGAAGAAAGATCAAAGAAAACTTATGTATGATCTCTGAACTTGAGCCTAAGTCATTCAAAGAGGCTCATAAAGATGAAGACTGGATCAAGGCAATGGAAGAAGAACTTGACCAGATAGAGAAAAATGGTACATGCTCCTTGGTACCCAGACCAGAGCATAAAAATGTCATTGGCACCAAATGGGTGTTTAGAAATAAGTTGAATGAGGATGGCACAGTGATTAGGAACAAAGCCAGACTGGTATGCAAAGGATATGCTTAAGAAGAAGGTGAAGACTATGGGGAAACATTTTCTCCTGTAGCCAGACTGGAAGGAGTTTGTATGCTTCTTGCATATGCAACTTTTAAGAGATTCAAGGTATATCAAATGGATGTAAAATCTACATTCCTAAATGGTGTACTTGAAGAGGAGGTATATATTGAGCAACCAGATGGGTTTACCCTATCTGAAGATAGTGACAAGGTATGTAGGCTACATAAAGCATTATATGGTCTGAAGCAAGCACCTAGGGCATGGTATGAGCGCCTACATTCCCATCTTGTGAAGATTAGATTTGAGAGAACAAGTGAAGATAGCAATATCTACTTGAAGTTTGAAGAAGATCATATTCTGATCTGTGAAGTTTTTGTTGATGACATCATCTTTGGTGGAGATGACAAGATGAGTCATGAGTTTGTTGATGAGATAAAGAAAGAGTTTGAGATGTCAATCATAGGGGAGATTAAGTTCTTCATTGGACTATAGATCCAATAGATGAAAGATGGAATCTTCATCACTCAGTCCAAATATGTCAAAGAAGTGTTGAAGAATTTTGGCATGGAAGATAGAAAACCGGTTGGTACACCGATGGTGATCGGTTGCAAATTGATAAAGGAGGATGATTCCACACTGGTTGATGAGAAGGAATACCGATCAATGATTGGTAAGTTGCATTATGTAGTGCATAGTAGACCAGATATTGCACATGCAGTTGGCATCACTGCAAGGTTCCAGAAGAGTCCAAGAGAATCTCACTTAAGTGTAGTCAAGTGGATTCTTAGGTATCTGAAGGGAACAGTTGACTATGGATTATGGTACCCATACAACAATAATTTCAATCTAAAAGTATTCACAAATTTTGATTGGGCTGGTAATGTGGATGACCAGAAGAGCACAACCAGTGGTGCATTCTTTCTCAGTGGAAGACTGGTCTCATGGATGAGTAAAAAGCAGAGTTGTATCTCTCAGTCTACAGCGAAAGTGGAGTATGTTGTAGCTTTCATGAACTGCACTCAGACAATATAAATGAAGCATATATTGGAAGGCTTCAAGATCCCTGTATCTAAACTGGTAAGTATATTCTGTGATAACACAAGTGCTATCAATATATCAAAGAATCCAGTTTTACATTCTAGAACCAAGCATTTTGAGCTTAAGTACCATTTCTTGAGGGAAAATGTTCAGAATAAAGAGATTGCACTGGAGCATGTGTCCAGTAAGGAGTAGTTAGCATATATATTCACCAAGCCTCTCCCAAAGACAACATTTGTGCATTTGAGAGGTGAATTAGGGGTATTGCTCCTTCAGGAGGTGAACTAAAAGTGATTATTCCACATCAGTTAGGTACTGGATAGACAAATCTTTGGTTGATTGGTGTGTTTAAGGATGCTACTCCTCAGGGGGAGCAGCATGATGAAATAGTAATGATTGTACCTCCACTTTGGCATTGTTGTCAAAGGGGGAGAAGGAGTGAAGTGAAAGATATCTGCAGCAAATGGGGAGAAGATGTGAAGCAGAGAAGATATCTTTTGTATATTGCCATCAATGCCAAAGGGGGAGATTGTTGGCATTATGTGAACCGGCATGAAGACATAATGATATTGTATGTTGTCATTGATGTCAATATGTGACATGGTGAGAATCGGCACATGTGATAGGTGAAGAGAGAGGAACTAGCATATGTATGAACCGGTTTATATGCCAAAGTAAAGTGGTACATTTGTTCAAGGTAAACCGGCATGTAGTTATGAGAAGTGGCACATGGAAGCATTGTATGGCTACCGGTTGGTAGGTAGCTTCCACTTTAGGGTTTCCAGTTGGAGCAAATCAAGTGACTCAATCGGTAATCTTCGTGTGATGATTTAGCAGTATGATGGAGGATAGATCATGTTGCCACGTAAGCTCTGTGCATGTGAAGGATCTTGCATGAAGAAGACTATTCCTATCCACCTCGGGAATGTGTGAAGTCTATCAAACAGTGATAATGTGTGATGGGTTATCAGCTGCCATGAAAACGGTGATAATGCGTGATGGGTTATCAGCCGCCATGAAAACGGTGGATAATAGACGATGGAGAATTTCTTGAGATTGATTCAAGATTGTTGCATTTAATGCAGTATGATTCAACGGTCAAGATCGAACCGTTTGAATTGCTTAACCTAACAAGTTTAGGGTTTAGGGTTTTTGCTATTGACGTGCATGTTTCCTGTTATCACTGATTAAAAATGGGTTTTTCTTTTCCCACAATTGGCTATGGTTTTTTAAAATTTTGAGTAAGGCACATTTTCAATTGCTTCAACTCTGTGTAGGGTCTTGAGGGTTTAGGGTTTTTGATTTTAAATCACATAATGTCTGTTTAAAACCCTCTGGTTTCTATTCTTTCGTTACTTTATCCACTTAAGTAATGGGTCATGGGATCGTACGAAGTGTCCCCCCTTGTTTTTGCCTAGGCGGTCATGTTAATTAATCGCAAAAAATTTATGTCTTATGTGTATTCCTCCTAAAGTTGTTGGGCCCAGTAACTAGTGTGCATCTCGCGGATGGATCTATGGCTTTCCCTATTTTGCTAGGCGAAGTTGCGCGTAGTTTAAAACTAGCGAAGTTGCGAAAATGATATGGCATGCCATCTAGGCAGTCTAGCTAGTTGATGAGAATAAGTAAAATGGTGGCACGCAGCATAAGTCAAAATAGTCAGCAGGTCAGGATTAAAGGTTAAAAGGTGGGCCCCAGAGGTGAGTCAGGTTGCAAGTTAGGAGATGACCTGGCGGATACAGGTGTCAAGAATTAATTGGAGCCTAGTGCTTTCTCTCGGCAAATGAAAAAGCAACATGTCAGCTTTGAAGGTGACTGGACGCTAGGTGTTCAAAATGAGTCAGAGGGCCCACCCCTCCCGGAGCCTATTCAGATGGTTCAAAGCCGATCAACTAAAAAATGATCTGACGGCCCATGCTATTTTGCAAGGGTAAGATGCTCACGCTTTATACCCTATGAAATAGCGAAAGTGAACGAGGACCATCCATGTGTCATGATAGATAGTAACTTGTTTAGAGACACATGGTCTTAGAAGAAGTTGTGGGCCCGCCAAGGTGGAACCAGCGGTATAAAAAGAAAGCACACGCGGCCGACCTTGAGTTGAATGTGAAAAGTATTTCAAGGCTAGTGGTTGAGTGCCACGTGGTAGCACGTAGCAAATAGAGATGCGGGACCCAGTTGGAGCCAAGGCTGTTAGTCGGTGTAACGGTTGATCAGGTTTCTTTTGATCAGACAGTTGGTGCTATTTCGTAGGACTAAGCTGCCCGATAGTTATGCTTCGCAAAGTTGCAAAAGAGAGAAAAGAAAGACTTGCAGGAACTTTGTGACCTGTTGGAGTGAAAAATACGAATTCTCCTATGAATTCAATTTTGAAGGGACAGCCGAAGCATGCGGAATCAATGTTGCAGTTAAGACCCTAGGTACAATATATGATTTTCCTATCAACCGGATGAAGATATCCTTTTAAAAAAATTATTGCAGAGGGGTGGATACAGAGCTATCTTCTTCAGATACAGAGCAAGTCAATTCTATTGTAGAGCAAATTCCTTTGAGTTAAGAATAGGTTTTCTCGTACTCTTGTGTAGTAAATTTCTATGTGGTGTGTTTCAGATAAGATATTGATTCGTCACAGAATTATTTAAGGGCAGTATTCATTTCTTATGTTTTTTTTTTAAATGGCACCTAAAAGAGAATTTTTTGGCAAAGTCAATTATTCAGAAAGAAGTATCTATGATGATTTTCTTGAACAGTTGACGTTGTCAACTAATCAGGCATCGAAGGCAAAAGAATTAGTGCCTAGAGCTCCCCATTTGAAAATAGGAGAAGGACTATATGACAAGGGTAACTAGTTGAGAGACCCACAAGTTGGATTGTCTGGGTTGGGGTTATTTAAGGTTGGATTTGGAATGAGAAATTCTCCAGCCCTGCAAAACAGTATTTGGGAATTAGATGTTGGGAAGTTGGTAGTCCCAGGGGTATTTATGGACATAGATTTGTTGACCCAAATTGCACTCAACTATGATCTAGTCACAAGAAGCATTCGGGACATAAATGGAAAAACTCTTATTGAGATTAATGCTGAAGAATTTAGAAATGCTTTTGGGCTTAATGAGTTTACCAATTTTCTAGAACCCATAAATTTCAAATCATTAGCTCAAATTTATAGTGCATAGAGGAGTCATCTTAGGAACGGACCTCTCAAGGAGTTTTTTGTGAAGATAGGTGCGTTGATAGTTGTAGGACCCAACATAGAAGAGCCCTTTTCATTGAGTATGTTCACCCTTAGGGCTAAGGGAATGTATTGGGCACTTTGCCAAATTTTGAGAGAAGATGCTGAAGCAAATATGCCAAATCATTACTTGTTAATGATTGCTCAGATTTTGAATCCTTCTCTTGCAATTACATTTGATTATGCTTCTTTCATTGCTGATGCTATCTATGGAGGGTTAATAGGAATAAAGAATGGAAAGGTGGATAGGCCTTTCGGATGGTACTCACTCTTGATGCATCTATTTCTTTTCAAAGGTGGTGATAACTTTGCCAATGGACTGGACCTTGTCAAGGAGAAAGAAGGAGAAAAGATGTCGGTACAATTATGGAGTACTGTGTTGTCATGGGATAGAGAGGATGTCAGTTTCTTGAAGTTTGACAAATACTTTGCATCCAAGATCAGGACTCTCCTCTGCTCGGAGAACCCAAGAATCCCCAAGGTTCTTTTGGAATTCATAAGACCAAAAGAATTTGTGGAGAACATAAAAATTGTTCACAATTGGGGTGATATTTATTTGTATCCAGTCTCAACAGTCTTCAGAGTGTTTGGTTTTAGAGGCACCCCATTCTTGTTAACTTATCAGGTTCCTCTAAAAGTGGGAATTGCAGAGATCCTTAGAAAAATTGGTGGTGTACAAGAGGCAGAGTTGATAGGCAGGGGTAAAGGGACTATTTTCCCTGTAGCTACCATAGCCTACCAATTTGTAATAACAAAGGGAGGTTGGAATTCCTTTGAGGATTTTCTCAAGCCTTATCATTTGTCTACTGTAGTGTCCAGGTGTGCTGATCCAGAAGACTTCTTCAATGACATGTTTAGAAAGAAAGCAGCATGCTGAGGTAGGCCCCATCAATTTCAGTTTCTTGAAGACCTCATCAGAAATGAGTTTGATCTAGATGAGCAAGAGCTAAGGAAAGAGAAATAAGTGGCTTATAAGAAAGCCTTGGATTTTTATGCATCAGTTTGATGCCAGCTATGACCCATTGTCTAGTTTCTTCCCTCTAGAGGAGAAATTAAAGTTTTTAATTGTTTTCTTTGAGGATGTGATTCAGACCCTGAAGGAGAAGAGGGAAGTTGTGATTAAAGGCAACCCTGAAAAGGCAAGAGTGATCCTAAGTAGGTCAGCTTCCAGCAAAGAAATCCCTCCTCGTGATTATACACTGCACAAGAAATCTAGTTACAGTGTGCTAATGCCTACAACAGGGGAGCCCTCTACCTCTAAAGGAAAGAGGAAGATACAAGATGTCATTGACATCCAAGAGAGCCCAAAGAAGTAGAGGGTAGAGAAAGAAGTACAATTGGCTGCACCTTTGTATTCTCCATCCCAATGCCCTATCCACATAGGAGATGAGCAAGCAATAGCTGAGCAACTCCTACAGTTAGGTAGTCTAGGGGAAATTGCCTACACTTATGATGAAGTGGAGGAAGGGATGCTAGAAGAACCCCTTGCTGCTAAAATGGACATTACCACCACTGAACTCAAAGGCCAGGAGTGGGATCCTGAGATAAAGCAGGCAAGTAATGCCATCTTGGCTGACAACAATTTTGTCACATCAAAAGCATTTATCTAGTTTATATGGAAACAGAACATAGATAAATATAATGCTAGATGTGAAAAGAGAAAAGCTGAGTAGCCTAATAAAGATCCAGCCCTGGTAGAAGAGGAAATAAAGCAAGAGATGATGGAAGAATTCAAAACCATCACCCCTGAGCAAGGGAGAGATATGGTGGCACAAGCTGGAGTGCTTATTTTACCCGAGTGGGATATAGCAGATGCCCTAGTACTAGACGTAGTGAGGAAGCAGACTAAACCCATGGAGGGAATTACTTTTAGTAAGGATAATGCTACACTTGTCATGTGGTCTCTCAAAAGAAATGAGAGTAAGAAAAGAAAGGATACCCCAGGGTCAAGTTACCTCAGTGGAATGATGGTGAAAAGAGTGCAGAATATAGGGGTAGTGGAAGCTCCTAGCACTGTGCTAGAGACTATAAAATTTAGTGTTGCAGTACCAGAAAAGGAAGCCAAAGAAAAAGAGATCCTCCAGGTCAAGTTGTAGACAATTTTGAAGGCCTATAATAGTGTTCAGGAGGAGGTAAGAGGTAACGATAGCATCATTGCTAAGCTGCAGAGCTAGTTGACTGGATAATACCATCAAGGTGAGTCTTCAACACTAATGATTTCCTCTTCTCCTGCAAGACCTCCACCTACTAGCCCAATCATTGAGTTTCCACCATCTCCAACACCCTCCAGCTCTCAAATGGTTGAGATTACTCCTCAAGAATTAGAAAACTTAAAGAAAGCTCAGGTATGAGGAGAGAGTAAGGGCTACAATTTCCAGTTTTGCAGATACAATGAATGCCTCATTGCTCTACAACAATGTAGGTAAAATTTTGGATATATGGAATGAGCTCAGGGGAGACAAGGCCATTTTGACACCTATTTTTGACAAATGGAGGCCTAGGGAGAAAGATTTAGAGTTTATATGTGTATCTTGTGATGAAGCAAGGGCCAATCCTATCATTAGATCCAGTTCTGACATCACTAAAGAATTAGTACAATTAGCAGCAAGGGTGGATAATGTTGATAGGAAAGTTCATTTGTGCAAAAAGGAATATGCTGATCAAGTTTTTGAGTTGCTCCCAGGAGTTTTTTCTAGCCCAGATCAACTGAAGGTCAAACAAATGTGGCTTAAGGAGATAGAAGCCAAGCTGTCAGCAAGAATTAAGGGAATTATTGATCTAGATGATGCTTCTTTCTTTGTTTTGACAATACAAGAGATAGAGAAAATTAAGTCACATTATGGTTTTCTCAATTCAGAAGTCAACAAAATGAGAAACTCTTGGAAAAGGTTGACCAAGGCTAAGGATAAAGTGATTAATTTCTCATGGCCAAAAGAAGATGTGTATGATGAGTGGACAACAAAATATGCCACCCATGACCTGGAACGGTTGGAGAGTGCCCCTGAAAAGGTAGAAGAGGTTGCAACCAAACAACCCATTGAAGAAGCTGAAAAGGCCGAAAAGAACTTGTAACTATTTTTGTGAAAGACTTGTAACTTCTTTCTTTTGAAATAAATGATTGTAACAAACTCTCCTTGAAAAGTCCGAAGCTTTGTGCATCCATGTTGTTATAAATGGATACCAAGACTAAAGGAAATGGAGATCGCAAAGAATTGTAAGAAAACGCTACAAAAATTTATCTGAGCTTTTCTAAGTCTAATGGAGAATATTCAAAATCTTCTTGTAATATTTTTCTGAACTTAATATCAATATACAGACCATCAATTTTGAGTGAAGCTTTGTGTCATCTTCAAATGTGTTTACAATTTGTTTACTATTTTCATTCTGAATAATCCAGGGTTATTTTGTTTGAATGGGATTGCAAGGCAATTTTCAGTAGGAGTGTTCGCTAGCTTTTCTCTTTAGGAGGGAAATTAAAGATGCGGGGATCACTCATGCCAGTAAACTCTTTGGAAGAGACTTTGAATCTTGATGATCATAGTTTAATTTGGAATGCATAAATTCTTATAGGTGTCAGGCATATACAAGGATTAATAGAAACCAAGCCAATGGGATGTGTAAAGATATTTTTTTTGAGGAGTATTATCTGAGTTTAGATGATTCTGTGACCTTGGATAAGGCACTGGTATTGATTGAAGTTGTTTATTGCATGTTTTGTTGATCAAAATGCTAAATTTAAGTATAATTTCCATTCTTTGTTTTCAGTTAATTTCAAGGTGAATAGATCCACTGGTTTCCTGTACTGGTTTGCTGTGGGTTTATGTTTTAAAGTGTGAATTTAATTCACAAAGGTATACCCACCTGGGCTTTGAGTAAGTCTGAAGTGTAGAAGGTTCAATCAAACCTTGTCATATGTTGTCTTGAGAATTTCCTTATCTTTGATATCTCTTCTGCACCGAGTTCAATCATATTATTTTAAGGATGTTAAAGAGAATTAGATTTTGAGGACAACAAAAGTGGCAACTCTGCTGGGGAGAGTCACAATAATGATATAAACACAGATTTGTGTTGAGGCTTATAAAGAAAATTGTTGTGTGTTTGTGGATTAGACTGCTTGTTTTCACAATTCCTATAGTTTTGTGGTTGGCGACTCTATTATTTTTTGAACCAGTCCTTGTGAGATATGAATATTTGTAAAAGGAAGACAAGCGAGATGCAAGGAGCCAAAAACACAAGATCATTCATGAAGAAACATCCTCGTGAAACCTTGCAAGAAGGTTTGCCAAAACAGTCGCAAAGAGGCCAGAAGAGATGTGTGCTGCATGAGCCATCAAATGCTGCTTTGGTACAGAAAAACAATAATACTGGTAAGATGCCTGATTGACCTATTTATGCAAAGTCTAATTCATCTTCCAAAGACTTAGAACATGATATATTAGGTTTCCATTCAAGATTGTTTGGAAATATTGATAATGCACCTATTTTAAATCAAGATTTATCTCATGTTAGTGTTTCTGCAAGAGATAGAACCAGTTCAAATGCAATTAGGCACTCTGTTCCTAGTACAATAGATGGGAACGTTAGTTTGATTGACATAGATCATGTTAATGCATCAGACTCTGAAGAAAACTTCCCTGATGAGGATAAAGTGTCTCAAGAGATTGAGGACTTGAATAGAAAGGTTCACCACTTAATCTCCCTAAGAGCCCAAAAGGAAGCAAATAAAGAGAAGGAAGTTAAAGCCAAATTAATGGAAAGAGATAGGCTTCTTAGACAGATAGTTGATCTTGAGGTACTGGCTAAAGAGAAAGAAAAGAGTGATGAGGAAGGCCCTGTGATTAGAGAGATCCTAATCCCCAAAACTAAACAAGCTTATAAGTCAGTAGTCCAGCCTAACAGGGAAGTGTTTAGTGACTCTCAGCTTCCTAGAACTAATGCAGACAAAGGAAAACAGAAATGGGTAGATGATGGGATGGAATCTAAAATTGTAGAAGAGATTTCTCATAAGCTTTTAGCACATGAGAGAGAAATGGAAAGAATGAGGAAAGAAAAGGAAGATCTCCAAATGGAATTAGAAAAGGTTGAGTTAGAAGCAATGAATCAAGAAGTAAAAAGAAAGATTAACTACTTAAAGGCTCCCCCTATTACATTTCCATCAGAAGATCTTAGCAAGCCTAATTCTCAACATATTTCCCTTCCTCGGGCCACTACTCAACCTGCAGTACAAGCTAATATTGCCTCAGTAAGTCAAATCCCTGTGAATAAACAGCACACCCAAGTACCTCAATCTCAAATCCCAAAAGTTAAAATGACCATGGGAAATAATAATGCTATTACCCCTTTTCAAAGAAGACCAATCAATTTAGAACAATATAGACAATTGTTCTTTGATGGGATCCCGGGATATCCAAATCATGTCCCTACTGAGTTAAGAGATAGACTCCATAAATTTGCTGGGAACAATGCAATTAGCGCTGAGGAGCATCTGAAATCTTTTGGGGATTTAATAAATGATTATGAGATAGTAGATGAAGATGTTATTATGAAATTGTTTGTTCAATCCCTAGTTGATGATGCAAGAGTTTGGTGCAGAGGTCTCCTGGTTAATAGCATAGGGTCATGGGAAAATTTTAAAAATTGTTTTCAAGAGTAGTATGGTGACAAGACTAATGTGAGTTTCATGCT
Source organism: Cryptomeria japonica (assembly GCF_030272615.1). Taxonomy (NCBI): domain Eukaryota; kingdom Viridiplantae; phylum Streptophyta; class Pinopsida; order Cupressales; family Cupressaceae; genus Cryptomeria; species Cryptomeria japonica. The sequence continues at coordinate 24,263,167 of NC_081415.1, read as the reverse complement.
AAATGAATTCAACAACATCAAAAAATCTAAAAATGAAATGGTCACTGATTTCAATGCCAGATTCCAGAAAGCCATGCACAGATTGTATCAAGTGATGAGGTTAGATGATAACATGTGTCTTAACACATATTACAATGCATTTGATTCTAAGATGGCCTATATATTGAGGGATAAGAACCCACATAACTTGAGAGATGCTTTTAGAATTGTCATAAATGTAGAAAGTAACAGAAAAGCATCTGGGAAGTTAGGAAGAAGGACAGATGGTAGATTATGGCAAGAAACCAAACAGCAACCTAATAAAGTTGCTAAGGAGGATGATAAGATAGAGAAATTGGTTACTGCTATGAAAGATTTGACTGCCAAGGTTAACAAAAATGATAAACCTCATTATAATTGGCAGGACGGACCCCCTAGATTGCATGATATGCCATACAACACCAACTGGAAGGATGGCAAGCCCCAAATTGAGAAGCCTAAAATTGCCCAAAGCCAAGATACTCCAGATCCCTTGAAATAGAAAACTGTTCATAATATAGAAAATACTCCCTGGTGTATTGCTTGTGATGGACCACATTCTCCTCATCAGTGTGCAGTGGCTCAAGCTCTTGAAGAATCTATGAGACCAGAAGCAGAGCCTGACATTAATATGTTTGAAACCATTATAGAAAGTGATGAGGAATCTATGCAGAGTAGATATAGTGATGTGCTAGATGATGAAAGGTTAGTGCAAGGACAGTTAACCTTAGATTGGCATCCTACATTGAATGTGGTAACAATTGAAGATGAAAAGGTTCATCTTAAGAGGCCTAGTGAGGAAGAAGTTAGAAATCTCACTAAAGTTGCCATTGCCAAAGCAAAATACAATTATAACCTAAGAAGTACTAAGAGAGACACTGATCAGGGTGAGCCGAGTTCTATGTCCGTAAAAGAGGTCACTCAAAAAGGGGTATCAAGTAGGGCTACCACTGTTCCTAAGGCCAGTCAAGAAAAAGAGGAACAAGTTAAAGATGTACCCAAAGGCAAAGATGATAAAAATGTTGGTGATGTACAAAGAGCAAAAATAGTGAAAAGGGCAAGTCAAGTCAAGACAGAAAAAGTCAAAGCTAATACTGAAATGTGCAATAGTTCTACATTTGACATGGCCCAAGCTCTTACTCAAATGAAAGTCATTGTTCCATTAGTAGAATTACTAAAGATTAAAGAGCATAAGGATGCAACTTTGTCTCTATTCTCTAGTATATCTGATAGTGACATAGCCTTACCCACCGGTTCAACTAGAATTGGAAAGGATCAAGAGTTCCAAACCCTTGAGGTTTATGTTGGAACCACTATCACTCAAGAGCCTTCATAGGTAGATCCCTTCTATGTTACCTTGTTAGTCAATAACCGGCTGATTAAAAACTGCATGATAGATTCAAGAGTTGCTGCTAATGTAATGCCCTATGGTTTTATGAAAGAATTAGGATTATCAGTAACCACTGTGTATGGGAAATGCTATGCCATGGATAACAGAGAAGTACCTATGATAGGTACAATGAAAGATGTAGAAGTAAAATTAGCAGCATTCCCTGAAGCCACTTACAAAATGGATGTTATTGTTACTGACACTAAACCCCACTATGGTATGTTACTTTTCAGGCAATGGGCAGCAGCAGTAGGGGGAAATGTTCAACTGGACTTATCTTATGCCACCATTCCTATTAATGGTAATCAAGTCAAATTGTATAGAGAGCCACAAGCTCCTAGGGTAATTGAAAATGTAGACCCTAGTATGCTTAATTGTATGATTGATGTAGATTTAGATAACTTTAGACTTCAACCAATCTTACCTCAGTTGAAGAATACTGACCCTATTGTGGTCGAGTTGCAAGCACAACAGTATGGCTTGTGGCAAATGTATTTTGATGGAGCTTGCTCCAAAGAAGGATCCAGAGCAGGGGTTCTTTTTGTGTCCCCTTCAGGGATAACTTTTAAGTATTCATTTTTGTTGGCATTCCAGTACACAAATAATACTATAGAATATGAAGCCCTATTACTGGGACTTGAGGTTGCAAAAAGGCATGGAATCCAACTGTTGAAAGTAATGGGGGATTCAGAATTGGTTGTCTCTCAAGTGAGATCTAAATATGCATCCAAGAATGATAGACTAAAATAGTATAAGCATGCTATTTGGGATGTTATTGAGCATTTTGATGCATTTTCTATTAATTGGATAGAGGGAGCAAAAAATATTATGGTAGATTTCCTAGCTAATGTTGCTTTGAAAAATGATGATGCAACACTAACCGGTATTTCCACTATGGAAATAAAATTTGGGCCTGCTATTCTTGATAATGTGTACAATTGGCAAGTTTTTGCTGATGATGAAGACATTCTTAGGTTTATCCAATGTGTTGATGATTATGATGGACATAAGATTGATTGTAATGCATTGGTGGAGGTGGTTGACAATAAGGAAACAGTGTTTGGAAATGATTTAGTCCAGTTGGAAACCAATGAGATACCTAAAGGGCTGGTAGAGTTGGAGAGCATGTTCAGTTACAATGATAGTCACTTACATCAGCAGTCTACCACCAAGTTGGAAGAATTAGAGGAGGTAAACCTGGGGACTAAATCATCCCCTAAGTTAGTATATATTGGAAAGAAGCTACCCCCTCATGTCAGGACTAACCTTATTAATTTATTGAAGAAGTATAAACATGTTTTTGCTTGGTCTTATGAAGACCTAAAGGCGTATAGACAAGATCTTTTCCAGCATGAAGTTCCTTTACTTCCAGATGCTAAGCCTTTAAGACAGAAACAGAGGCCTATCAATCCCTTGTTAGAAACTAAAATGCAACAAGAGTTGACCAAATTGAGAGAAGGGGGAATTATCAAACCAATAAGGCATTCTTCATGGGTCTCCAATCTGGTCCCAGTAAGGAAAAAGAATGGAGACATCAGATTGTGTGTAGATTTTAGGAATTTAAATGTTGCTTCCTTGAAGGATAATTACTCATCCCCAAACATGGAAGCCATGCTATAGAGAGTGATAGGATATGACCTTTTATCCATGATGGATGGTTTCTCAGGATACAATCAAGTGTTAGTGAAGGAATCTGTACAATTCAAAACTACCTTTACTACTCCATGGGGAACTTATGTTTATGTGAGAATGCCATTCGGATTAAAAAATGCTAGAGCTACATTTCAAAGAGCCATGGATGTATCTTTCAAAGAATTAATTAACATCATCATGGTGGTTTATCAAGATGACTTAACTTGTTTCTCTAAGAAGGCTGATGATCATTGTGGACATCTGGAGAAAGTGTTCAATAAAGCCTTGGAATTTGGTGTATCACTAAATCCCAAGAAATGTCATTTTGGAGTCACTGAGGGAAAGCTATTGGGGCACATAGTTTCCAAGGAAGGGGTAAAAATAGACCCTGAAAGAATTGAAGCAATCAACAAGGTGTCTGAGCCTAAAAATGTGAAAGGTATTCAATCTTTTTTAGGCAAAGTAAATTTTGTTAGGAGATTCATTGCAAACTTTGCAGAGATAGTGAAACCTATTATTAGGCTCTTCAAGAAGGATACCAAATTTTGTTGGGATCAAGAAGCCTCAAAAGCTTTTGCTGAAATCAGGAAGGCGATCCAGGAAGCACCAAAGTTAAAATCTCCTGATTACAGTAAGCCTTTTTCTTTGTTTTCCTTCACTTCATATCATACAGTAGTAGCAATATTGTTACAAAAGGATGAGGAAGGATATGAACATCCTATAGCCTTCTACAATAAGTCTTTGCAGGCAATAGAACTGAAATATGAGACCATGGAGAAACAAGCTTATGCTCTAGTGAAAGATGTTAAGGCTTTTAGGCCATACTTAGTGAATGCAAATATCATTGCTTATGTCCCACATGTTGCAGTTAAGGATATTTTGTCTCAGTCTGAGGTTACTGGGAAGAGATGCAGAGGGATCAACAGAATTCAAGAATTCAACATGGAAATAAAGATTACCAAATTGGTGAGAGGTTTAGGTTTGGCTAAGCTCATGACTGAGTCTAATCTCATGAATGTAGAAATACATAATGTTGAATTTGGAGATGCTTTAGTCACTAGTATTGAGAGGCAACCTTGGTACTCAGAGATAGTCCAATTTTTAAGAGGTGCTACATTTTCAGAAGAAATGACACATAATCAGAAAAGAACTCTAAAACTCAAGTCCCAAAAGTATGTGCTCATTCAGGGTGATCTTTTTTGGAGGACAATAGATGGAGAGCTACTAATGTGTTCGGATGAATTCCAAGCTAAACAGGTGTTGATTGAAATGCATGATGGAGTATGTGGAGGTCACTACTCTGCTAAGACTAATGCTGGTAAGATAATCCAGGCTGGATACTATTGGCCTGGATACTATTGTCCCACTTTATTTAAAGATACTCATGCATATGTTCAAAAATGTGACCCATGTCAGAAATTTTCATCCAAGCTGAGGTATGAAGGAGCCTTACCCCTAAATCCAGTCTCTGTAGAAGCTCCTTTTGTCCAGTGGGGCATTGATTTTATTGGAGAGATTGTTGAGAGGTCAGGGAGAGGTCACAAATGGATCATAGTGGCCACTGATTATTTCACCAAATGGATAGAAGCCATCCCTACAAGAAGAGCTACTAGTAAAGTTGTCATTGATTTCCTGATGGATAATGTTGTAACTAGATTTGGAACACCCACAAAATTGGTGATGGATAATGCCATGTGTTTCAGATCAGAAGAGTTTGTAGGTTTTTGTACTAGCCACGGTATACTCATGTCATACTCTTCACCTTATCACCCTCAGGGGAATAGACAAGCAGAATCCAGCAATAAAAGCCTGTTGAATATCATCAAGAAAATCCTGGAAGAGAATAAAAGATCTTGGGATCAAAAACTGAAGTTATCTCTGTGGGCAGATAGAATAACAGTTAAGAAATCCATCGGAATGTCACCTTTTGAACTAGTCTATGGTGCCCAAGCCAGATTTTCGATAAACAATCTTCTTCCAGTTTATAAGTTTTTGCAAAATGAAGACATGGAGATATCTGAACCAATGGAAAATAGAATGATCCAAATTGTAGAAATGGAGGAGCCTAGGACTTCTGCCCATAAGAGAAATCAGAAGATCCAGTTGCAATCAAAATATCTTTTTGATAAAAGGACATCATTAAGGAAGTTTCAAATTGATGACATGGTTCTTCATTGGAATGCAAAAGGATAGGATAAAGGAAAGCACAAGAAATTCAAATCATTGTGGATTGGCCCTTTTGTGGTTTATGACTTAAATGGTAAGGATTCATATTTCTTGAAGAATATGAATGATGAAATACAGGAATTTCCAGTGCATGGACAATTCCTGAAGCATTATTTCTCTTAATGTCCATGCACAATAGGTCCTTTGTTTGTACATATTTTGTTCCTTTCCTACTTTTCTATTTTGGTTTGTGTTTTGGTCTGTTTCTCCAGAGTTTCTCAATTTTCTTGTGTTGACCTTGCGATCAACCATCCCCAATCAGAGCCGCTGTCATCACTAATTAAAAATGGGTTTTTCTTTTCCCATAATTGACTATGGTTTTTGAAATTTTGAGTAAGGCGCATTTTCAATTGCTTCAACTCTGTGTAGGGTCTTGAGGGTTTAGGGTTTTTGATTTTAAATCACATAATGTCTGTTTAAAACCCTCTAGTTTCTATTCTTTCATTACTTTATCCACTTAAGTAATGGGTCATGGGATCATAGGAAGTGTCCCCCCTTATTTTTGCCTAGGCGGTCATGTTAATTAATTGCAAAAAAAGTATGCTTTATGTGTATTCCTCCTAAAGTTGTCAGGCCCAGTAACTAGTGTGCATCTCGTGGATGGATCTACAGCTTTCACTATTTCGCTAGGTGAAGTTGCGTGTAGTTTAAAACCAACGAAGTTGTGAAAATGACATGGCATGCCACCTAGGCGGTCTAGCTGGTTGATGAGAGAAAGTAAAATGGCAACACGTGGCATAAATCACAACAGTTAGCAGGTCGGGATTAAAGGTTAAAAGGCGGACCCCAAAGTTGAGTCAGGTCACAAGTTAGGAGATGACCTGGAGGATACAGGTGTCAAGAATTAATTGGATCCCAGTGCTTTCTCTCAGAAAATGAAAAAGCAACATGTCAGCTCTGAAGGTGACTGGACGCCAGGTGTTCAAAATGAGTCAGAGGGCCCACCCCTCCCTAAGCCTATTCAGATGGTTAAAAGCCGATCAACTAAAAAATGATCTGATGGCCCGCGCTATTTCGCAAGGGTAAGATTCTCACACTTTATACCTTGTGAAATAGCGAAAGTGAATGAGGACCGTCCATGTGTCATGATAGATAGTAACGTGTTTAGAGACACATGGTCTTAGAAGAAGTCGTGGGCCCGCCAAGGTGGAACCGATGGTATAAAAAGAAAGCACACACGACTGACCTTGAGTTGAATGCAAAAAGTATTTCAAGGCCAGTGGTTGAGTGCCACGTGGTAGCACATAGCCAATAGAGAAGTGGGACCCAGTACAGAGCCAAGGCTGTTAATCGGTGTAATGGTCGATCAGGTTTCTTTTGATCGGACGGTCGACGCTATTTCGCAGGACCAAGTTGCTCGATAGTTATGCTTTGTGAAGTTGCGAAAGAGTGAAAAGAAAGACTTGTAGTAACTTTGTGACTCATTGGAGCGAAAAATATGAATTCTCCTATGAATTCAATATTGAAGGGACAGCCGAACCATGTGGAATCAATGTTGCAGTTAAGACCTTAGGTACAATATATGATTTTCCTATCAACCGGATGAAGATATCCTTTTAAAAAAATTATTGCAGAGGAGTAGATATAGAGCTATCTTCTTTAGATACAGAGCAAGTAAATTCAATTGCAGAGCAAATTCCTTTGAGTTAAGAATAGGTTTCCTTGTACTCTTGTGTAGTAAATTTTTGTGGTGTGTTTTAGATAAGATATTGATTCATCATAGAATTATTTAGGGGCGGTATTCATTTCTTATGTTTTTTTTTTAAATGGCACCTAAAAGAGAATTTTCTGGCAAAGTCAATTATTCAGAAAGAAGTATCTATGATGATTTTCTTGAACAGTTGACGTTGTCAACTAATCAGGCATCGAAGGCAAAAGAATTAGTGCCTAGAGCTCCCCGTTTGAAAATAGGAGAAGGACTGTATGACAAGGGTAACTGGTTGAGAGACCCACAAGTTGGATTGTCTGGGTTGGGGTTATTTAAGGTTGGATTTGGAATGAAAAATTCTCCAGCCCCACAAAATATTATTTGGGAATTAGATGTTGGAAGTTGGTAATCCCAGGGGTATTTATGGACATAGATTTGTTGACCCAAATTGCACTCAACTATGATCCAGTCACAAGAAGAATTCGGGACATAAATGGAAAAACCCTTATTGAGATTAATGCTGAAGAATTTAGAAATGCTTTTGGGCTTAATGAGTTTACCAATTTTCTAGAACCCATAAATTTCAAATCATTAGCTCAAATTTATAGTGCACAAATGAGTCATCTCAGGAATGGGCCTCTCAAGGAGTTTTTTGTGAAGATAGGTGGGTTGATAGTTGTAGGACCCAACACAGAAGAGTCCAGCCCTTTTCATTGAATATGTTCACCCTTAGGGCTAAGGGAATGTATTGGGCACTTTGCCAAATTTTGGGAGAAGATGTTGAAGCAAATATGCCAGATCATTACCTGTTAATGATTGCACAAATTTTGAATCCTTCTCTTGCAATTACATTTGATTATGCTTCTTTCATTGCTGATGCTATCCATGGAGGGTTAACAGGAATAAAGAATGGAAAGGTGGATAGGCCTTTTGGATGGTACTCACTCCTGATGCATCTATTTCTTTTCAAAGGTGGTGATTAATTTACCAGTGGACTAGACCTTGTCAAGGAGAAAGAAGGACAAAAGATGTCGATTCAATTATGGAGTACTGTGTTGTCATGGGATAGAGAGGATGCCAGTTTCTTGAAGTTTGACAAATACTTTGCATCCAAGATCAGGACTCTCCTCTGCTCAGAGAACCCAAGAATCTCGAAGGTTCTTTTGGAATTCATAAGACCAAAAGAATTTGTGGAGAACATAAAAATTGTTCACAATTGGGGTGATAATTATTTGTATCCAGTCTCAACAGTCTTCAGAGTGTTTGGTTTTAGAGGCACCCCATTATTTTTACCTTATCAAGTTCCTCTCAAAGTGGGAATTGCAGAGATCCTTAGACAAATTGGTGGTGTACAAGAGGCAAAGCTGAAGGGCAGGGGTAAAGGGACTATTTTCCCTGCAGCTACCATAACACACCAATTTGTAATAAAAAAGGGAGGTTGGCATTGCTTTGAAGATTTTCTCAAGTCTTATCATTTGTCTACTGCAGTGTCCGGGTGTGCTGATCCAGAAGACTTCTTCAACGGCATGTTTAGAAAGAAAGCAGCATGCAGAGGTAGGCCCCATCAATTTCAGTTTCTTGAAGACCTCATCAGAAATGAGTTTGATATAGATGAGAAGGAGCTGAAGAAAGAGAAATAGGTGGCTTATAAGAAAGCCTTGGATTTTGTGCATCAGTTTGATGCCAGTTATGACCCATTGTCTAGTTTCTTCCCTCTGGAGGAGAAATTAAAGTTTTTAATTATTTGCTTTCAGGATGTGATGCAGACCTTGAAGGAGAAGAGGGAAGCTGTGATTAAAGGCAACCCTGCAAAGGCAAGAGTGATCCTAAGTAGGTCAGCTTCCAGCAAAGCAATCCCTCCTCGTGATTATACACTGCACAAGAAATCTAGTTACAGTGTGCTGATGCCTACAATAGGGGAACCCTCTACCTCTAAAGGAAAGAGGAAGATACAAGATGTCATTGACATCCAAGAGAGCCCAAAGAAGCAGAGGGTAGGGAAAGAAGTACAATCAGTTGCACCTTTGTATTCTCCATCCCAATCGCCTATCCAGATAGGAGATGAGCAAGCAGCAGCTGAGCAACTCCTACAGTTAGGTAGTCTAGGGGAAATTGCCTACACTTATGATGAAGTGGAGGAAGGGATGCTAGAAGAACCCCTTGCTGCTGAAATGGACATTACCACCATTGAACTCAAAGGCCAAGAGTGGGATCCTGAGATAAAGTAGGCAAGTAATGCCTTCTTGGCTGACATCAATTTTGTCACATCAGAAGCATTTATGCAGTTTATATGGAAACAGAACATAGATAAATATAATGCTAGATGTGAAAAGAGAAAAGATGAGAAGCCTAATAAAGATCCAGCCCTAGTAGAAGAGGAAATAAAGCAAGAGATGATGGAAGAATTCAAGACCATCACCCCTGAGCAAGGGAGAGATATGGTGGCACAAGCTGGAGTGCTTATTTTACTCGAGTGGGATATAGCAGATGCCCTGGTACTAGACGCAGTGAGGAAGGAGACTAAACCCATGGAGGGAATTACTTTTAGTAAGGATAATGCTGCACTTGTCATTCGGTCTCTGAAAAGAAATGAGAGTAAGAAAAGCAAAGATACCCTAGGGTCAAGTTACCTCTGTGGAATGATGGTGAAAAGAGTGCAGAATATAGGGGTAGTGGAAGCTACTAGCACTATGCTAGAGACTACAAAATTTAGTGTTGCAGTAGCAGAAAAGGAAGCCAAAGAAAAAGAGATCCTCTAGGTCAAGTTGGAGACAATTTTGAAGGCCTATAACAGTGTTAAGGAGGACGTAAGAGGTAAGGATAGCATCATTGCTAAGTTGCAGAGCCAGTTGACTGGACAATACCATCAAGGTGAGTCTTCAACACTAATGATTTCCTCTTCTCCTGCAAGACCTCCACCTACTAGCCCAATCATTGAGTTTCCACCATCTCCAGCACCCTCCAACTCTCAAATGGTTGAGATTACTCCTCAAGAATTAGAAAACTTAAAGCAGGCTCAGGCCTTATATGCAAAGAAGTATGAGGAGAGAGTAAGGGCTACAATTTCCAGTTTTGCAGATACAATGAATGCCTCATTGCTCTACAATAATGTAGGTAAAATTTTGGATATATGGAATGAGCTCAGGGGAGACAAGGCCATTTTGACACCTATTTTTGACAAATGGAGGCCTAGGGAGCAAGATTTAGAGTTTATGTGTGTATCTTGTGATGAAGCAAGGGCCAATCCTATCATTAGATCCAGTTCTGACATCACTAAAGATTTAGTACAATTAGCAGCAGGGGTGGATAATGTTGATAGGAAAGTTAATTTGTGCAAAAAGGAATATGCTGATCAAGTTTTTGAGTTGCTCCCAGGAGTTTTTTCTAGCCCAGATCAACTGAAGGTCAAACAAATGTGGCTTAAGGAGGTAGAAGCCAAGCTGTCAGCAAGAATTAAGGGAATTATTAATCTAGATGATGCTTCTTTCTTTGTTTTGACAATACAAGAGATAGAGAAAATTAAGTCACATTATGGTTTTCTCAATTCAGAAGTCAACAAAATGAGAAACTCTTGGAAAAGGTTGACCAAGGCTAAGGATAAAGTGATTAATTTCTCATGGCTGATAGAAGATGTGTATGATGAGTGGACAACAAAATATGCCACCCATGATCTGGAATGGTTGGAGAGTGCCCCTGAAAAGGTAGAAGAGGTAGCAACCAAATAGCCTGTTGAAGAAGCTATAGAGGCTGAAAAGAACTTGTAACTGTTTTTGTGAAAGGCTTGTAACTTCTTTGTTTTGAAATAAATGATTGTAACAAACTCTCCTTGAAAAGTCCGAAGCTTTGTGCGTCCATGTTGTTATAGATGGATACCAAGACTGGAAGAAATGGAGATCGCAAAGAATTGTAAGAAAACGCTATAGAAATTTATCTGAGCTTTTCTAAGTCTAATGGAGAATATTCAAAAACTTCTTGTAATATTTTTCTGAACTTAATATCAATATACAGACCATCAGTTTTGAGTGAAGCTTTGTGTCATCTTCAAATGTGTTTACAATTTGTTTACTATTTTCATTCTGAATAATCCAAGGTTATTTTGTTTGAATGGGATTGCAAGGCAATTTTCAGTAGGAGTGTTCGCTAGCTTTTCTCTTTAGGAGGGAAATTAAAGATGCGGGGATCACTCATGCCAGTAAACTCTTTGGAAGTGACTTTGAATCTTGATGATCATAGTTTAATTTGGAATGCATAAATTCTTATAGGTGTCAGGGATATACAAGGATTAATAGAAACCAAGCCAATGGGATGTGTAAAGATATTTTGTTTGAGGAGTATTATCTAAGTTTAGATGACTCTGTGACCTTGGATAAGGCACTGGTATTGATTGAAGTTGTTTATTGCATGTTTTGTTGATCGAAATGCTGAATTTAAGTATAATTTCCATTATTTGTTTTCAGTTAATTTCAAGGTGAATAGATCCACTGGTTTCCTGGACTGGTTTGCCGTGGGTTTATGTTTGAAAGTGTGAATTTAATTCACAAAGGTATACCCACCTGGGCTTTAAGTAAGTCCAAAGTGTAGAAGGTTCAATCAAACCTTGTCATATGTTGTCTTGAGAATTTCCTTATCTTTGATGTCTCTTCTGCACCATGTTCAATCATATTATTTTAAGGATGTTAAAGAGAATCAGATTTTGAGGACAACATTTCCTATAAGGTCGATGTTGTTTTTCTTTTTGAGGTTGTTGACAAAAGTTGTGAGTGTGTATCCAAGGGAAGTGATATGTGATTCTTGCCAGACCAAAGGAGAGAGGAGATATCTGCAAAGTGAATGTGCAGAAGGTGAAGAGGAGCCAAAATGGATCAGCATTAGCATTGAGTGTTGTTAATAGATCATTGTAATACCTGTTGATCTCTAACCACTTCAACAGTTGTAAAATCCCCTAACAAGGTAGCCTTAACTGGCTTGATTCAAAATCCCTTAAATCGGGTGGTCTTAACCGGCTTGCTTCAAATCCCTTAACCAAGTAACTCGAGGCTAATGAGTTCTGAGAAGCTAGAGAAGCTTTGGAGATCCTTTCAACTATTGAGTTCTTAAAATCCTCTAACAAGGTGACCCTACCGGGTTTAACCCTTAACCAAGTATCCCTTAACTGGGTGATCTCTAACAAGATCGGTTCCTACCAGAACCTATTGTAATGTTCTTAACTAGACAAGGCTTCTAATAGAGCGGACTTCTAAAGAGTTCAAAAAGCATTTTGTGGGTATTCATCACCACCATGGTTTTTCCCAGTTGGGTTTCCACGTGAAAAATATGTGTCATGTGAAATAATTTTGTCTTGTGATGCTTTGTTTTATCTATTATGCACATGAAGGTTCTATGTTTTATGCCTATCTATAAAACATATTGAACTCACTATTGTGAAGATTTGATGGTTAAGTCTACTAGTTCATGCATGTGAATATTATGATAATGTGGTATTGAGCTAAGAGAAAAGCTTATTGAGTGACCGGTTCATGACTGATTGAGCTATACTAGATATTATCGGTTGCACTCTGTTTTACTGGTATCTCTGTTTATCAGTCATTTGGAGTGTTTGTTGTCAAACCGGTTTTGGATTGTATTTGTGTTTGTACTGATTCACCCCCCCCCCCTCTTAGTACCAGTTTGGTACTAGTGGTTCATCATTGAGTTATCATGAATGGGGCCCAGATCACATCTCAGATACATCTACTACAAAAATGCTTGAAGAACTCAGGGATACCGCAGATGATGCATAAGAGCTGATACACCTAAGAATGCAAAAAGAAATAGAAGAAATCAGATTAAAATGATAAGAAGACTATGACCGATAGTGAGAGAAAGAAAGGACACAAACAAGTCCTTCACCTACCAATCCTCCTAATGAGATAGGACAAATCAAGTATGGAATCACACAAGAAGAACCAGTCATCAGTCCAGAAGAAGCTGAATGGAATAGACGACAGGGATTAATAGAACCATCAAAGCTATGTTCATGAGTGTGTCAAATACAAGAAATCAACGAACCAAATCATGAAGGGACTTGTAGCATCAAAGATGTGGGTGTTGATACTATTTATACCTTTACTAAGCCAATTGTAGATGAGTCAGTAACTTCATCCTATGACTCTGATGACTCAGACAGGAGCTTTATTTATAACAACAACTATTCAACAACACATTATGACTACTCTGTCATGAATAATGAGATACTATCTACTGTCACACCATGGTATGTAGTCCAGTCTAAAGTAGGTGATGATGCTAGAAGTAGGTCGGTTGGGTTAGGTCCAATAAATACTAACATGAATTTTGATAATCATGTCATAACTCTTCCTGGTCTTGAGACACATACGCAAGGTAGTCTTCTAGAACTCGATTGGTTGGTCTGAAGTCATGATGATAGTACCATGCACTCCCTTGAGCCTGTTCCAACCTTATCTTTAATACATCTGGAACTAATTGATTGTACTCTTTATAACCAACCCTTGAATGTCCCTACCTTTGCTAATGACTATACATTAGCCTACTATCTCAATGCAGTTGAACCCATGTGCTCTTCCACTAGTGAACAGAATGAGAACATGACTGAAGCGGATATCAAGTATCTTAGTTGCAAAAACAAGAAAAATAAGAATAAATGATCTGATGGCAAAAACCACATTGTGGCGGTGTCAGACTCTAAAAAAGAGAAAATAAAGGATGTTCCTAAAGGTGAAAACCTCTCTGAGGCACTTGAAGGTGAGATACTTGATATACTACCAAGTCACTTCTAGGAGAGATCTTCCATATTGATCGAGCCAACTCAGCCAGTGAACATTGAGAGTCAAGAGATATCGCATATCATTCATTTAGCTCAATCACTGTCAGTAGAAGAGTTAAAAGATTTCAGCAATCTATTTTTAGAAAAGAAGATTAACTTTGCATGGACATACTCAGATATGCCAGGACTAGATCCTGATCTCATCATGCATCATCTCTCTACTATGTCAGGAGCTAAACCAGTCAAACAAAAACTCTGAAAGATGCATCCTCATGTGGCACTACTAGTCAAGGCTAAGCTAGAGAAATTGCGAAAAGATGGATTTATCAGAGCTATAGATTACGCATAATGGATATCAAATATAGTGCCTGTATCAAAAGCAAACAAATCTATTAGAGTTTGCATAGATTTCAAGGATCTCAACAAGGCATGTCCAAAAGATGATTTTCCATTGCCCAACATTGACATGATAGTAAATATGACTGCTGGATATGAGATGTATTCATTAATGGATGGATTCTCTGGTTACAATCAGATCAAGATAGTGCTTGAAGATCAAGAGAAGACAACTTTCACATGTGCATGGGGAACCTTCTGCTGGAATGTTATGTCGTTTGGTCTAAAGAACGCAGGAGCAACTTACCAAAGAGCAGTAACCACTATTTTCCATGATATGATGCATAAAAACATGGAAGATTATGTTGATGACACCCTGGTAAAGACTATGAAGAGATCTACACACATTCAAGAGCTAGGCCTCATATTAGATAGAATGGAAAGATTCAAGCTCTGATTAAATCCTAAAAAGTGTGCATTTGGAGTCACATCAGGAAAATTGCTTGGTTACATAATTTCAAAAAAGGGAATTGAGGTTGATCTTAAAAAGGTCCAAGTTATAATGGGCATGCCTCCACCCAAGAATATCAGCCAGATGAGAAGTCTACAAGGCCGTCTTTAGTCCATAAGGTGTTTTATATCTCAGCTAGTTGACAAGGCTCAACCATTCACGAAGGTATTAAGGAAAGGGATTCAATACAACTGGGATAAATATTGTGAATGACACTTACAACAGATCAAAGAATATCTCTCTAATCCACCCATATTAATGCCACCGATTCAAGGTAAGCCACTGATCTTGTACATATCAGCTACATATACTTCACTAGGGGCACTTCTGGCACAACAGGATGAAAATAAAAAGGAACGAGCTATCTATTACATTAGCAGAACATTGGTGTCATATGAAATGAATTATACTATAATAGAGAAATCATGCTTAGCTTTGGTCTTTGCATCACAAAAATTAAGGCATTATATGTTGGCACACTCTATTAAGCTGGTAGCCAAGATTGATCCACTCAAGTATCTTCTCAGTAAAGCAACACTTACAAGAAGATTAGCCAAATAGGTCATGGTCCTTATAGAATTTGACATTGAATATGTGGAACGTACAACCATCAAAGGATAGGTTATTGCAGACCAACTTGCCGAAGCTCCACTTGAAGACAATCAACCTTTGCATATAGAATTCCCAGATGAATCGATCATGCACCTTACGGAACAATCATGGAAGATGTTCTTTGATGGGTCCTTCACTCAACATGGTTCTGGCACCAGGATACTTTTTATTACTCCCCAAAAATACTCAATTCCAAAAGCTTACAAGATTCTCTTCCCTTGTACAAACAAGATTGTAGAATATGAAGCTTTGGTAAACAGGATCAAGTTGGCCATCGAATGGAAGATTGTTGAATTACACATCTATGGAGATTCGCAACTCATCATCAACCAAATCAATGACCTATATCAGACAAGAGATGAGAAACTAATGCCTTATAAGAGAATGGTGGATGATCTCAAGAAATACTTTACTTCTGTATCATTTTAGCAGATCCCCAAAACAACAAATAGAGCAGCGGATGCAATGGCCACTCTGGCATCTATACCACAACTATAGGAGTCTAACTTTCATTTTGAATTCTTGGTGGAAGAGTTACATTACCCTGCCTATGATTCTCCCAAGTCTCAGGTAGTCTATTCTATTATTGGACATGACTCATCTCATTATAGCCACATTTACTCTTACCTACGTGACCAAGTTGTCCCTGCCAATCTTTCTTGAAATGAAAAAACGAACCTAATCTGAAATGCATCACGGTACATCATCATTGCTAATGACCTATTCAGGCAAGGTTTAGATAATACTTTGCTTAGATGTCTAGAAACTAAGGAGTCTTAACGCGCATTATCTGAAGTTCATGAAGGTGTTTGCGGATCTCATTCAAACAATCTGACTTTAGCACGCAAACTACTAAGGGCTGGCTACTACTGGGTAGACATGGTGAAGGAAGCTATAAAATTTGCTAAAACCTATGAAAAGTGTCAATTGCATGGGCACCTTATACACGCTCCAGCAATGGATCTCATACCCTTTGTGACACACTGGCCCTTCCAACAATGGGCATTCGATCTAATAGGCCAAATATATCCTGCGTCATCTAATGGACATAAATTTATTATCACTGACACTGTGTACTTCACTAAGTGGGTAGAAGCAGTTCCACTCATCAAGGCAACTGAAAAACAAGTAGCTTTGTTTATTCTTAACTATATCATCTGTAGGTATGGTATACCTTCATCAATTATAACAGACAATGGAGGACAATTCAAGAACAAAGATCTGGATGACCTCTGTGAGAAATTTAAAATCAAACAACATTGGTCTTCAGTATATTACCCTCAAGGTAATGGACAAGCAGAGGCATCTAACAAAAACCTACTGACTATCTTGCACAAAACAGTGAATAAATCCGGGAAGGATTGGCATCTACAGCTCAATCCTACACTATGGGCTTATAGAACAAGTATCAGAACACCTACTGGGGCTACAACTTTCTCATTGGTGTATGGGTCTAAAGCAATATTACCTATTGAAGTAGAAATACCATCTCTAAGAGTTTCTTGCAAGGTCTTATTACTGATGAAGACTATAGAATATCTAGATTGCAAGAGCTCAAATTGTTGGATGAGCGTCGGCAAGTGGTGTTTGATCATCTCAGAGTGTATCAAAAGAGAATGTCTAGAGGATATAACAAGAAAGTTTGACATCATGAATTTTAGGTTGGTGACTTAGTTCTAAGAGAGAATCCTAAAAATCAACAGTTTCAAGACAACAAAGGGAAGTTTGAACCCAATTGGCTACGTCCCTATATCATTACTACAGCTTTTGGCTTAGGTGCCTATAAACTCTCAACATCAGAAGGAGAACAGCTCCGCAAGCCGATCAACACCATCCATCTGAAGAAATTCTTTACCTAAATATTCTCTGCTCCAGCGGTCTATACGACGAAAAAAGTCCTGAAGAAATCATAAAAATCAGCAAAAGTCCTGAAGAAATCATAAAAATCAGAAAAAGTCTTGAAGAAATCATAAAAATGAAAAAAAGTCCTAAAGAAATCATAAAAATCAGAAAAAGTCCTGAAGAAATCATAAAAATCAGAAAAAGCCCTAAAGAAATTCAAAAAAAAAAAGGAGAAAAAGAAAAACAGAAGAAAAAAAGGAAAAAAGAGAGAAAATGCCCTGGTGAAAACCTGGTAAACAGGCACATTGGTAAAAAAAAAATTATATGAATATCTGTCAAGTAGATGAAAACCTGGTAAATAGGCGCCTCTTGTACTCAAGCGCTCCATCTATCAACGCAAAGTTGGCATTCCTGTTTTCCTACATATTTGCTTTTGCTTGTACATATTTTAGTCACTTTTGTGACATCCTAGTTCCTTAGACCCCTCATGGCTTGAAACTGATCAATGTCTTAGTCTTAGGTAATCGACAAGAACACATTACATGTCCTAAGTAGTGTCAGCCAAGTAAACCTTACGTCAGTGAAACCTGGTCATCCACTCCGAGTCAGTTACCTATCTCCTAACTATTGAAGAGTTTTATCATTGAGTTAACAAGCAAAACAACATAACGGAAAACAATCACTAAAAAGTTTGAGCTATGCATGAAAATTTTATTTGTGTGTTGTCTTTTATATTGGTTTTTGATTATTATCCCTCTGAGTAACTCAAGGAAGTCTGTCTTGACTAAGAGGAGCAAGGATTGGGGGCATAATACTTTCTTTATTTTCTGCTTGAAGGAATGATTCCAATGATCTGGAAACATCTAAATTAGCTGGGTGTCTATGATAAGAGCCTTCACATCAAGGTGAAATCACCTCATATACCTCGACTCTGCTTATTTGAATGCTACAGGGAGGTTCCCATCATTTCTTTGTCTATTTTGAGGACATTTCTTTATTGTGCAACTTGGGTCCATGCATAATTTGTCCAAGGATATGAACGGAAAAAGGGTCATTGCGGACAAGATAATTAATATTGCACATGAAAAGAAATGAACTCTACTCTGCCTGCTATAAATTGTAAAATGCTTAATGATGACAATTAAGCTTTTCAAAATCTAGTGACTAGGTTTAGGTTGCATTTCGCATATCATTTTGCATTTCATTCTGCATCTTGTGAATTTAGAGTGATTTTGGTATGGTAACAATGATCTCCTTATTTTCTGAATAAGAGTTGGAAGCTTCATCATTTCTTCACTAAGTGGTCCGTTTTCATCACTTTTCCGATCGAGTACTTGTGTTTTGAGATGTTAGCTGCATACATGAGCATTTAATATAGATTCATACATTCATTATCATTCATTTGCATTCATCTTATTGCACAGAAAAATGAAAACATTGCATCATTCACTATCACTCATTTACATCCATCTTATTGCATAGAAAAAAGAAAAAACAAATTGCATCATTCATATTGCTCGTTTGCATTATCATTTATTTGCATATGAAAAGAAACAAAAATAAGCATTCATATTCCATTTGCATTCATTCATCCATGCTGAAAACAGGAAATGCATACATATAGAATAAAGCATATAAAACAACATCTCATAACCAATCAACACAAGTACGATGAAGTCAAATCAGATCTTGTATATATATCATGTCAAGTATAAGGTACAAAATGATGTCAAATGACATATACAAACTCCCATCAGAGCAAGATGTTAGGGGTCCCACAGATACTGAGAGGGGGGGGTGAATCAGTATCTAACCAGTAATAAGATTTTCTTAACTTAAAACATGTAGAACATAATATAACAGTGTACCGATATGCAAGAAATAATGCAATAAATAGAATCAAGAACATCCACATGAAAAGCACACCATAACACAATATTTTAATGAGGAAACCCAGTGTGGAAAAAACCTCGATGGGATTTGTGACCCACAATATTCACTCACTGGCCAATAAGAGAATATTACTTACAATAGGGGCCTACACATGCAGGAAGGCCAACTTCCTAGATCTCGCTACTCAATGGGAAGTCTCACTAACTTACAATAAGGATTATACAAATCCAATATCTTGTATTGCTTTACAATAACATCTTCAATGCTAGATTCAGTACCGGTTCCTGCTCTATTCTTTACATATACCCCTTGACCTATATTTCACACATTAGGTCTGCTTAATATTTTCCTTAATGCTTCTTCATCACATCATCACAAATGTCTACAATGATCTCTTTTATATATAAGAGTCATTTTACAATTTGCCAAGTCGGCTTACACATTTTTACAATAATAAACAAAATATAATATAACAAAATCCTGTCGGCCTCTGTGTCGGTATACTTCCTTTCTTCTGTGCCGGTGTCAATGTCCTGAGTGCCAGTGTAGAGTGTGATATGCTGATGCCGATATAATATCTTTGTTGGTGCCATAAGATTTCAAGGTTGCCATCAATGACAAAACCTTCAATCACCTTCGATGTCTCATTGGAGTGTACATATGCCAACAATCTCCCCCTTTGGCATTGATGATAACACTCATGAGAAATTTCAAAAAGTATCCAAAAATGTGTAGTCCAAAAATATTACCAAAAATGTGAGAGCTCCCCCTGAGCATATGATTCCTGTCCTGTAATTTGAATTTTCTCATCCCACTACTCCCCCTTTGGCATCAATGACAAAGGTTGTCAAGATGTCAGTAGAGTTTGTGGTTTCAACCTTGTAGCTGTGTAGTTATAATTTGAAAAAGATCTCCCAAAATCAGGTTTATACTATCCATAAACTTCTTGCTATCCTTTATTGCTATTTCTATTCTTTTCACTGTACCGATGAGATACTGCAAATGCTTTGCTGGCGTTTTGCTTCCCTGTATTAGTGCCTTAGAAATTTCCTTCTATAGAGATGCTAGATAGTCCAATCTTGGAATTAGTTTAGATCTCAAATGTTTTGCCTTATTTATTATTCTTTCTTTCTCTCTTTCCAATTTGAGTAGTTCTTCCTCAAAATTTGATATCTTTTCCTCAAAAACTGATAGTGTATCAGGTGAGTTGACAAAACTATCTACAAGTTTATTGATCTCATCCTGTACCTTGCTCATTTTCTTGTCAATATCTATAGTCAAAAAGTTTGTTTTACAGGTATCCTTATACGGATTTTTGTACTCTTTCAACAAATTACATAATTCCGGTAGAAGTGTGTCAAAATCTCTATTACACTTCTTTATTTGTTCATCAAAGAATTTCTATTTTCCAATTTCTACCTTATCCTTTATTGACTCTTCCTTTATTTTCTCATTGTTTTCTAAGATATATTTACATAGTGAATCCAATTGTCCTAAAGAATCTTTGTTATCTATATTACAGTTGGGAGCTATTACCTTCAAAATTGGTATGGTATCATCAATTGCTTTGTAAGCCTGTGAGCTGCAATCGGTTATTTTCTTGATAGAATCTAGTAATACCTCAGTCACATTTGTTGATTTGAAGCTTGATGATTAATCAGCAATCTGAGTACTGGTGGAAGTAACCAAGCTTGTTTTGACCTCTGGTAGGTCAGTTTGTGTCTATGTTTCTTTAAGCACTGGTTTTCCTACTTCACTGGTTGTCGATGGCACTGTTTCCTTATGTACCTGTTCCAGTTGATGTTGTTATGGAGCCTTTAGCTCTATTTATTTCTCTGTATGTTTCATTTCCTCAGTCTGTGACTTTGTCTCTACCTTTTTCTCTTTATCTTTTGCGGTTTATCAATTTCCCCTGCTACCGGAGGCTCACTAGCCATATCTGACTTATCAGTTGAATCTTTGTCTACTACTATGTTGATCTTCTAAGTATCAACATATACAGTATATAGGACTTGAGAATTAGGATTATTATCCTCTACATCCATACTCTTAGCTGTCGGTTGATCTTCAGTAGTTGTTGTTTTCATCGGTGGAGTATTTAAAGAAGGTGGGGGTAAGTTGTCTCTAACTTTGATGCTAGGTGGTCCACCAACTTTACCTTTCCCTTTGTCTCTGTCTTTCTGATAAACCTTTATAGGTTTGGGATTCTTGTACTCTTCTTGTTTTTCTTTCTCAACTAGGAATATATCCCATCCATCTTCTATTTGCTTTGTCACCTCATTAACTCTTCCTGCCATTAGTGAAATATGTCAGTGTGTAGTAGAGAATACTGACCAGTTTGCTTGAGCAATTAAATCATCAATTTCTTGAGGAGAGTTTACTGGATATACAGCAAGTAATTTTTCAATTTTTATTTTCTTATCCAATTCTATCACTGCCTGTCTTCTTGCCTCTAGTCTTTTGAATAATTCATCAGGAATTTCATTGACTACTTCCATCAAAAATTTCTTGTACATATCCATGTGCAATATAACACTATTTTCAACTTGTTCTTTCTCATCAGCTATTAGAGTGTCATATATTTTCTCTATGTTCTTCAATTTACCTTCCTCTGTGATTTCATTCAGTAGTATATCAAGAGGGGCCAAGTCTCTGTTTGTCCTTTTATTCTTTTTGGGTGTCAGTTTCTTCTTTGGTGTGGCCTTTCTAATCGAAGATCTCACTGCTTGTTGCTTTTGCCTTGTCCTCCTAGGTGAAGGTGTGGTTGTCAGTGAGGGATCTCTTTTTCTTACAACTCTTTTGAAAGTTGCAGGCATATCACTTTCCGAAGAAGTACCTACCGGTGATAGGTGAGTTTCAGGCTGTGGAGTTGCTAACTCATCCTCTGTTATGTGGGTTTTCTTTAATACATCTTCTTTGATGGCTTTTGCTTATCTAGACCCTTTCCTTACAAATGCCTCAACCTTTTTCATGCTTTTCTTTGATTGTATTTGGCTTTCTATAGTCTTAGCACTACCAAATACTTCTTCCTTATGTTCACTTGGGGCTTCCAGAAGTGCTTTAGCATATGTTTCAACTATGTGATCATTTGTTTCATATCCCATCTCGGTTACCCAGACTATCCTTGGGATTACTGCTTACATCCAGATTTCATCTTTCTTAATGACAAAGCATATATCATCTTTGTATTTGTCTACAATCTTCTGTGATAACCTTACTCTTTTCTTCATTTTGGTCTTTAATGCTTGGAAAAGTCATTAATATTGTTTTCCTTGTTCTCACCCATGTTATTGAATAGTTTAGTCAAGTGTTTTCCTACCGATATGTCATATCCAAGTTCTTTGTAACCTATACTGAGAACCTATTTTGTTATGTGTAGCATTAGACATACTAACAGATTTCCAAATCTGAAAGTTTCTTTCTTGTCCTTCTTGATCTTTCCAAGGTTGTCAATTAATTCATCCTTTAACCATTCACATATGTCAATTTTTGCATTATCTGTGACTATGTCATAAGCACTCTTTATGCATAAACTTGAAACTAAATTGAGTCTATTAGCATGAGTAGCTTTATACCCTAATATCATACTGATGAATCTCACATTGACATCTTTTACATCATTAACCCTTAGAGACCTCTTGTCAAATGTTGCACTAGTTAGGTTTGTAACTAGGTCATTTGATACTTTCTTGGTCTTATCTAGTTTCTTACTGGTGGTCAATAAGCCTGTGACAGCTTTCACAGCTTCCTTGGTGATCTTATGGATTGCATCTAACCAAAAAAATTGTCCATGTACCCTTCTCTAAACTATCCTAATCACATCCTTTGGAAATTCAGGAATGCTAAGGATCTCTGTAAATCCTAGGGTCTCAATGATCTTGTGTTCATCCTTTATATTGCCAGTTTTATCACATATCATAGTTTTATACATGGTTTTAATTTCCTCATCTCCTAACTCTTCAATGTTGTAGTGGATGTACATTCGGGGGTCTTCAGCATAAACAACTCCCTTAGGAATTTGAGAAAAAGCACCTAAGGTATCATCCTTCTTTGCTATCTCGGGAACTAACTGAAATACGGGCCTAGGTCTTTTTCTAACTTCTACAACAGTAGGGTTTTCTATGTATTCAATTGTAGAGGTGGATGCCATGATTAAATACCTTTTACTGCCTTGGATGGATGATTGCTTGGAGTGTGCTTGCTTTTTGCTCGAAATGCCTTAGCTCAGAATCTTCGCACTCTCTGAAAATTTGAAATCTTGATGAAATGAAATGGAGCCAAAACCTTAACTTTATAGTGCCTTTTCACCATCTACCATATTAAATGTATGGCGGTTGAGTATTCACTTAACATTGTTTGCCGGTAATAAGTAATTTCCAACTTCTTATCTCTAACCGAGGGAATAATAGCACATGTATCATTAGATTGCTAAACCCTCAAGGAAATTTTCTTCAATTAGATGAAGAACTTCCTATTGGTGGAGCACTGCTCTATCCTTCCGATGAAGCACCACTCTATCCTTCCGATGAAGCATTGACTTGTTCTACCGGTGGAGGAGTATTCCCAATATTTATATCAGCTTTTCTAATCCATTGTTTTGAGAATTCTTGCTTAACCTCTTCAACCTTTTCTTTACCTTTCAAGCTAGAACTTTTGTTGTCTACCAGTGTTCCTTTACTTCTACAAAATTTAGCAATATGCCCTATCTTGTTACATGCATAACAAGTTACATTATTTTTCTAAATAGCTTTCCCATAACCTATGTCGATTTGTGTCCTGCATTGATTAGATAAATGTCCAAATCTTCCACAAACATAACATCTCATATTCATTCTGCAGTTTTCAGAGTTGTGACCTATTTTGTTGCATTTAGAACATTGACCAGTAGGTGTGTTTATATTCTAATAATTTCTAGATCTACATTCATTTTCTCTATGACCATACTTATTACAGTTAAAGCATTTTCCATTGAATTTATAAGCATTAGGTTGTCTTACCGATTTGCTGTGATCTTGAGTATTTGCAGTACCAGAGCTTTCACCAACTTCAAAGCCAATTCCAGAAGTGTCACCTTTAGGTTTTTTATTTTTCAGCAAGGTGCCAAGTTCCTCTGAGCTTTTCTTGAATTTTTCTTTACGTTGATTTGTAGTTTCTAGTTCCCTTTCTAAGACTTCTTTTTGTCTCATCAGTTCATTTGAGTCATTCTGAGTATGCATCAGATCTATCTTCAACATGTCATTTTCATAGCTAAGTCTTGTGTTCTCATTTGCTGCATCACTTAGTCTTCTGGTCAATTCTTCTTCATTCTTCTTCCTATCCTCAATCTCTTTGCAAAATCTCATAGTCATATCCTGCATTTCATTTTTTGTTGTCATGTTCTCTTGTTTCAACTTGCTTATCTGATCATTAAGTGATTCCTTATCAGCATTCTCATTTTGCAATTTTTCACAAAGTTCTCTTCTCTTATTTCTTGCAACAGTAATTTTTTCTTGAAGTTCTTGAATGATATCCTGAGCTGCCCTTAAATCATCTTCTAATTTGATATTTTCAACTTTTTTGTATCATAGTCTATAAGAGCTCCTTCAAGTTGCTTCATCAGATTTTCCATTTTTACTGGTGTTAAGATCTTCCTCAATTTGTTAGGCTTATGAAGATAGAGGACCAAGCTCTGATACCAATTGTTAGGGGTCCCACAGATACTGAGGGGGGGGGGTGAATCAGTATCTAACCGGTAATAAGATTTTCTTAATTTAAAACATGCAGAACATAATATAATAGTGTACCGGTATGCAAGAAATAATGCAATAAATAGAATAAAGAACATCCACATGAAAAGCACACCATAACACAAGCTTTTAATGATGAAACCCGGTGTGGAAAAAACCTTGGTGGGATTTGTGACCCACAATATTCACTCACTGGCCAATAAGAGAATATTACTTACAATAGGGGCCTGCACATGCAGGAAGGCCAACTGCCTAGAGCTCACTGCTCAATGGGAAGTCTCACTGACTTACGATAAGGATTATACAAATCCAATATCTTGTACTGCTTTACAATAGCATCTTCAATGCCAGATTCAATACTGGTTCCTGCTTTGTTCTTTACATATACCCCTTGACCTATATTTTGCACATTAGGTCTGCCTAATATTTTCCTTAATGCTTCTTCATCACATCATCACAAATGTCTACAATGATCTCTTTTATATATGAGTCATTTTACAATTTGCCAAGTTGGCTTACACATTTTTACAATAATAAACAAAATATAATATAACAAAATCCTGTAGGCCTCTGTGTCGGTATACTTCCTTTCTTCTGTGCCGATACCGGTGTCCTAAGTGCCGATGTAGAGTGTGATCTGCTGATGTCGATATAATGTCTTTGCCAGTGCCATAAGATTGCAAGGTTGCCATCAATGACAAAACCTTCAATCACCTTCAATATCTCATTGGAGTGTGCATATGCCAACACAAGAATTGTATAGGCTACAAAAAATAGGTGTGTCTACAAAAAAAATATCCGAGCTACATAAAAAGGAATAATCTAGCTCGCACCCTCTCCCTCACCACCTGGTGGAGGAGGAGGAGCCTGATGCCCAGGATCCTGTCAAGGTGCTTGTGCTCCCTCTAATCAAGCCATATACTGTGAATAGGGTTGTACCTGCTATGCAACAGGAACTACAACACTATACACTGCTACGTAATATGCTGCCCTACTGCTCTAGAGAAGGACCTCTTGTCGTAGAGACTCTATCTCTGCTCTCAACTCTGCACTCAATGTTGTGACCTAGCGATCATGCTTGACCCTCACCTTGGCCAGCTGTTAGTCTCACTCCGCCAACTGAGTCTACACCACTGTCAACTGTGACTGCAGCTCTGCAAGATGTGCCCTCATCGACCGTCTAGTAGCTATCCCCTGCTCTCTCGCAGGCCCCCCATCTCCACCTCCATCACCACATCCACCTTGCTCCTCTCTCCACTATTGCACCTGTCTAGGAGTTGCTCGCTCCTCCTCCATCCCACCCACTCACCCTAGGGATCCACCCTCACCCCTCAGCTACCCACCCTCAGCTAGTACCCTGCTACTACTAGCACTTAGATCACCACTACCTCATCGCGGAGCCTCATCTCTCTATGCCTGACCCTACCTCTGGCCCTATCTTTGGCTTGTCCTTATGTTGGTGCGGGGGCATCCCCCTCAACATCCTCAATATGAGGAGCCTGCTCACCTGGGTCTGTAAAATGTGGGAATGGATGCTGCTGAAAATGATCTCTGTACTAGGGCAATACCCTCACATCTACTACATCATCCACGTAATCCCACCTCAAGCGGTGTAACCCTGACAACTCCTACATCACCAACGCGTATGATAACCACAGAGAACATCCCTATCTCTCCTCATCTGCATATCGAGCATACATTGTATACTCCTGCGAGATCCCCTGGGGCCGGCCATACTGCCTCATCACTCGTGAAATGACGAATCGCTCCATAATAGTCTATGACCTCCCAATCAATGGGCGTGTAACAAACAAGTCCCTACAAACTAACTACCAGTCATCCCATGGCTCCAACCCTCTGTATGGTCTCCATACAACGACTATCAAGTCATTGAGCTACCGTCTCCAGAAGTCTATCTTGCCCAGATGGGGCTGTGTGATATATCTGACATACCTATAAATGATCGGCTGCCCAAGCTCTCTACTGTCTGCTACTATGGGCCAACAAACAAGAAGGTGCTCCCAAGCCCACACCTGTAAAATGTACACACCCATTTCCATGCTCCGCCCATCTCTATATATGATCTCATGCATCTCTCGATACATGTGGGCCAATAAACAAGAGCCCCAACCAAGTCTCTAAGGGGTCTTTATCAACCTCTCTAGCATCCAGCCTCATCCACTCTGGAAACCCTGCTGCCCCCTATCCAGCATCAAAAAGCATCTGATGAACCCTGCTAAAACACATGCCAGGGGATACTCCTCACTGTATCTACTCATAAGTATGTCCCAACTCATGGAATGAGTCAAAATATCAAAATCACTGAAGACATGCCTTGCTGCCTGCAATCCAGGTAACAACGCAGTATCATAATCCACCTTATCCCCAGCAAAAGGGATATGAAGGATTCTGTACACATCCTCAGGAGTGATATTCAACTCCCCAACTGGCAAATGAAATGTATTATGCTCTGAATGAAATTGCTCTACCAACGCTGTGAGAATCCCGTGGTTCACATGGATATCAGGTAACCTCAACAGATGAGTCAAGCCGCACATATCAACATGAACCTGCTCAACCTCAAATAAATCTCGAACTAATGCCATAGTGGGAGGATACATGCATCTAAAGAGCATAGGAGGTAAGCGCACCTGCAACAATCCAACAATGAAGCATCAGAAAACATTCCAAATGAGCCTAAATGAGAAGCAAAGCATAACACAAATCCAACTAAGTCAAATGCAAAATCTAATTTTCACGTTTACACCCTCAAAAATGCTCACTGTCTTTCGTACGATGAAACATAGAGAAGAAGCATCTCGTACGAGTCAAAAATAGGTTTCGTATGACAAAACAACCCCAAACGACAAAATTTTAAACCCCGCACGACAAAATGGTCTTTTTATAGACCTGTCGTATGACACCTGGGTGGCCCTAGAATGATAAAACTAATGGGCTCAAATGACAAAAGACTTTTTACCAGTTTCTCGTACAAGACAGGATCCTATCTCGCATGATAAACCGAGACACCCGACCCAAAACTCGTGAAAAACTTGAAAAATGCAATAAAAAAATTCAAAATTGGAAACACAAATAGGCTTAAGATCGATCACTTGCCGTTGGCCCATAGTTTTAGGGTTGATTATGTCTCCTCTGGCACTCAAATCGATGCTGACAAGTAGGGACCACCATTTTCTTCGTAGAAGGATTTTTGAATTTTCAAACTTGGAGGGTTAAAATGAATTGAAAATGACACTTTTGTCCCATATATAGCCAAAAACCTAATTTTTCAACTTGCACCGATGGACACAAAAATTGTACCCTTAGCTAATTTGACTGTTCTAATTCCATTTTCGGGATCAAAATTGAAATTCGAGATCATTTTGCTAGTCAATTTCAAAATTTGGACCACTTAGTGCTCTTTTCATCCAAAGCTCATTCTTTCTTTAAATTGCGCTCAATTTCTCGCAAATCAACACTGCATTTTAATTTAATTTCTACAAATCAACTTTGCGCTCAATTTCTTGCTAAATTTTCAAAAATTCCTCCAACTTAATTTGTGCTCAAACAACTTATCATCGCTAAAAATTGCCTATCGTTATGTACCCTCGCTATTTTTTTGATTTCGCTCCTGAGGGGGCATACTCATGACCTTATGACCTCACATTCTTCAATGTCAAGAAAATTTTCAAATCTTCATCGAAAGTCGAGCAAAAAAAAAAGCCTTTTTCAACTAAAGAAAATCAATCAAATAAGACCTCATCACTAGGGGCATCTCAACTTCATCACTTTATATCAAAGTTGAGATTTCTGAATCAAATCAATCTCTAGGGGCATATCATTTTCATCGCTTCATATCAAACTGATATTTGTCTTTTATCTGAATCAATCTCTTAACGTTAAAGAGTTTCTTTGATCATGCTAAATCTAAGCAGGTGTTCAGTATTCATTTCTTGATCAAGCTGAATAGTTTATCTTCATCGTATCTTGATCAATCAAGTTCAAGATCGATTTTTATCATCACTCCCTGTGTCTAGATCAATCATGTTCTAGAACAGTAAGATCTGCTTCTTGATCAATCAAGTTCAAGTTTGGTATCTTTTGTTTTCTATCGTTCCTAGTTCAATCAAGTTCGAGATCGGTATCGCTTTAATCAGACTTCATTCAACTTTGTCACTTCGAATCAAGCTTAACACCTTGCTTTTCATCTAGTTCATGATCAATCAAGTTCAGAACTGGCATCTCCTAGACATCAACTTTTCTTTGAACTAACGTGTTGCTCGCACATTAATTCAAAGAGGGGCAAATGTAATACCCTAAAAATGGTCATCTAAACCATGAGTCCCTAATCTCAACAACGTCACCAAGGTCCTAACCAAAGGCAATTAAATCAATCTTGAGCACACAATTAATTCTTTAGACATCAAATGTCACATGGCAAAATTAATAACCCAATATTAATTAAATATTTATTTAATTAATTGATCATTCCAAGTAAATCATTTTAAACAATTATCTTTTCTATTTTAATTAAATATCTTTTGAATATTTAGTTAAATAAATCAATTGAGCACAAATCTTCAAAAAAGGAAATAAATCAAAAAAGGAATTAATTGACCAAGAAAGAATAAAAAATTGAGAAAAAAAATCAATTAGAGATAATCTTGAAAAACAAATTAAAAATTGATAAATAATCTCAGAGAAAGCAATTAAAACAATTAAATATTAAAATTGAATGAAATAGAGAATAAATCAATTTTTTTCTGATTTAATCTTAATTTTAGTTCAATTTCCTTTAAAACTGAGAAAAGCATCCAATCACATCAATTCACCTAGATTGTGCTTCCTCTTGGAAAATCTTGACCGCTCATCATCTTTTGATCTTAGCCATTGGTTTCTTTCTGAATTTTCTATAAATTCAGGCTCTCATCTCTCATTCAAAAAAAGATCCTAGAGGCTAGAGAATATATTGTTATTATACTATTTTTTCTCTAGGCTCATTGCATATTAATTATTTCACATTGATTAGATCATTTAGCTTAATATTGCAAAAATCTTGTTAGATTAATATTGCATCCATCTAGCATTCATCATGTTCATATAGATAAAATCCTTCATCTTGATGTTGTCTAGTCACTAGTATTGCTTATAATCTGAGAGCAATCATATACTCGCATCTTTTAGAAGGCAATGGATTGATTTGTTATGGTTTATTATTCATTATTTATATATGTCTAACCATGCATGTAATGACTTAATTGAAGTGTTGTGTCTTGCAGATACAGATTTTTAGTCCACTTTTCACACACACACTAAATGAAAAGTTTTTAAAAACACTGATTCACCCCCCCCCCCCTCAATGTCCATTTGTGTTCTTCACGTAACACTTGCAGGCGATAAAGCGACTTTACAATCATAATCTGTTCTTTGTTGAACTCTTGTGCACAATACAAAATCTGAGAGCAAATATATCAAACAAGATCAATGGAGATAGGAGACAATGGAGATCAAACCCTACTTGGCATGTGAATGGTATTATTATTTCAATTTGTTAATTTGCATGTTCTTAGGTTTCTTCATTGGTGTATGGTGAATTTTTTTATAGTAGAACTAGGATTGTTTGTGGTTGGATCTTCATGGTTTTGCAATAGTTTGTCATCATCATTTTTCACCTCACACAATTTGGACACCAGCACACCATGTAGATGTTTGTATGTAGTGGTAACATCGCGTGACATTTTAACATTCAAAGGTCATTTTTGAGCATTTTGCCACTTGTCACATACCCAAGTCAATGGAATCTGCCCATGATGACTTGTAATGTCTCAATAACCCTTCCTTTGCCTCCTCTTATCACTTTTTAAATTGATATTTTCACTATTTACACTATCTCTCTTGAATCCTCCTACAAACTCTCTTGGTTCTCTCTTGCAATCTTTTTGGCAAAATCTTGTGTTCTCTTGAAATTCATCTCTCTCTCTCTCTCTCTCTCTCTCTCTCTCTCTCTCTCTCTCTCTCTCTCTCTCTCTCTCTCTCTCTCTCTCTCTCTCTCTCTCTATAGCTTGCACAACTTGCTATAGCTTTCTGCAACAATCTTTGCAATTTCTTAAGTATTTCAAAATTCTAGGATTTATCACATCCCTTGTCTATTAAATCAATCATTTATGTGTTTATTTGTCTTTTGATCTATCTATCTATCTAGTTGTTGTGGAGGTAGAAAATCCAAAACAAGGACTTGATTGAGGTAAGTTTCCAAATAGCCCCAACCACTTTTCCTCTTCTTCCTCTATGTAGGTTTATGTAAAGCACTCAAATGCATGAAAGCTTGCTTGTGTTTATTTATTTCATTTCTATTTATTTTTGTTATCTAGTTTCTTTATTGTATATCTAACTTTTGGGTTTTGTAGATTGGTCAAAGTATACAGTTGGGATTTTGCCATTTTTTGAGTGTTTCTATTGTGGTCCATACAACACTAGAACACACCACATGGACGTCCATGTTTCGCATTGGCATCCTTGGTCGAGACACTAAGATTTGGATCAAAAACTCTCTATTCTCTACACTTTCTATTTATATATTCAAGAACTTAATTTTATTAATAACATCTATAATTAGATATCTTCACCATTTTGACTAGTTGGGGATATCTGAATATATGTTGTGAAATTGGCTCTCAAAGGAATATAGTTTTCCTTTTGTAGGGTCAAATTTCCTTCATTACAGTCATGTATTATTCCAATAACATTATATTTTTTGAAATGATATATTATGTAATAATACACATAAAGAATGTATTATTCTTATAAATTAAAACATTATGCTGGGTTGTTTATTAAACCCTAACATATGGGTTTTAGCTCGGCTAAGGAGCTACCTTCTTAGGTTCCTGTTTGGGTTTATTTGCCATGGCTCCCCCTGGAGTTTTGGAGAGAAGATATTTTACAATGAATTGTTTCTTTTATAGGGAAGCCTGTTGCACTTGCCCAACAAATCCTTGATAAGAAGATGATCTCTTTTGCTCGAATCTATGTGGAGATTGATCTGAATAATCTCTTACCGAATTCGTTGGAAATTTGTCTTGGCTCGTCCTCATCGAAACAACAATTAGATTATGAATCTCTTCCTTTCCGGTGCTGTAGCTGTCATGAGTATGGCCATCTTCAGTGGCAATTCCCTAAGGTTCATAAATAATCTCATTTCCCTAATCCCCATTCTTCATCATCTCAGCATGTGGGTAATGAGGACAAGGGGAAAACTCCCATGAGGGAGGGAGCTTCGGGTAAGGATACAGATAGTTTTGTGCTAATTAAAACTAGGCTAAGGGACTGGGTCAGAAGAGGACTTTAAAGGATCAACAAATTGATGAGTTCTTTAACCAATTTGAAGTGTTAGATACTTTAGCCTTGAAGGAAGGGATTCCACCAGATTTCACTTCTACAACTATTGGTGTGGGTATAGAGGTTGTGTCGGCTCCAAGGTCAGGTTATGATCTACTTGGAGTGAAAGATCAACAGGTGACCTTGAATGACACTATGCAAGATGATATTGTTTTGGTTGATTTGGCTAAGGATTTTTAGCTTCTAATAAGAGTAAGGAGTCTCCTCAAGGTTTGGGGGTGCAACAACACTTCCTTAAGAATGGTCCTTTTGATAACTCTTCAAAAGGGTGTAAGAAGGATCTAGAGAATATTAAGATTACTGAAGATTTATTGGTGGAATCAGGGTCTGTTGAACCCATTGATGTTCACTTTTCTTAGTCATCTCCATGATTATTCTCTCCTAGAATGTAAGGGGGTTGAATAGAACCTCCCGTCAAAAGGTTATTCATGATTTGATTGCAGCTCATTCGCCAAACATCTTCTATGTTTAGGAGACTAGGGTTTTTGTTGATTTCAAGCTTCAATATGCTTCTTGTAACTGGTATTTTGGTCAGTGTCAGTGCATTGGATCTCAAGGCAATTCTAGATGTTTTGGCTCTTTTTTGGGATCCACGCAAGATTTCTCCCCTTTGGTGGATTTCTAGTCATTCTTCTATCTCCATGGTTGCTTCCACTTTAAATTTTGGTGAGACTATTCTTATTACTAATGTTTATGCTCCAATAGATATCCATGGTAAAATCTAGCTTTGGGCACAATAAGTTATATTCGTTCATGTGCTCCTTATCTTGCTTGGATCTTAGGTGGTGATTTTAATTATGTGTTGAGTTTGGAAGAGAAAAGAGGGGGGTTGCCTAGGTTAGGTCCAACTTCTGTTATTTTTTGAGCTCAAGTGGATTCTCTTTCTTTAGTGTATGTTAAGCTCTCTAATGGGACTTTCACTTGGAATAATAGACAGAGTGGAGAGGAAGAAATCTATGAAAGGTTGGATAGGTTTCTTGTCTCCTATTTTTGGGTTGGGGGTGGCTTGGTTACTAGTTCTGAAATTCTTGACTGGGGAGGTTCTAATCATTGGCCAATTGAATTTTTTACTTCTTTTGTTGTTCCAAAGAATCCTTCTTTTAAATTTCAGCTTATGTGTCTTTGGGACTCATTGTTGCATGACTTAGTGGCTAAGTGGTGGAGAGAGGGAGGCCCTTCTTATGGCACAACTATGTATTTATTATGTTAAGAAACTTCAATATGTCAAATATCATCTTAAGAGATAGAATACATTATGTTTCGATAACCTTAATTCAAGGAAGAGGAATGCTTTGGAACATCTCATTGTGATTACTCGCCATATTTGGGATAATGGATTCTCCAATGGTCTAGGAAAAGCAAAATCCCTGGTTGTGTGAAATGCGGACTAAGAGCTCCGTGAGGAGATTTATTGGAAATAGATAGCTTGGGTGGATTGGCTTCAAGAAGGGGATAGGAATACTGCTTTCTTTCATCATTTTGTCTAGGCTCATTTTAATAATGGGTACATTTCCTCTTTGGTTACCTATGAAGGGCTTCATATTTCTTCCATGTCGGCTATGTCTCGTGAGGCTCATCAATTTTACTATTCCCTTTTTGTTGAAGAATCCTCCTGCTATTAAGGAGGAGAATTTGATCGTTCATCACATTGGTGACTAGAGAGGGAATGCAAGAAAGGATCAAACTCTCTTCCTCAATAGTAGGACGAGTCTTCAACAAAAAAAGCATAGTAAAACTGACAACCCTCGCGAGACATAGCCGACATGGAAGAAATATGAAGCCCTTCATAGGTAACTAGAGAGGAAATGTACCCCTTATTACAAGGAGCCTGAACAAAATGATGATAGAAAGTACTATTCATATCCCCTTCTTAAAGCCAATCCACCTGAGCCGTCTATTTCCAATAAATCTCCTCACGGAGCTCCCACTCGGCATTTCACACAACCAGGGATTTTGCTTTTCCTAGAGCATAGGAGAATACATTATCCCAAATCTAGTGAGTAATTAGAATGAGACGTTCCAAAGCATTCCTCTTCTTGGACTTAAGGCTACCAAAACATAACATAGTCCATCTATTAAGATGATATTTGACATATTGAAGTTTCTTAATTTTTTCAGCAGTTTTGGGATATTATTAATCGAGATTTGTTGGAGGTTGTTTGGGAATCTCTTCATAGTAAGAAGATGCTTAGACCCTTGAATTCAACCTTCTTGGTTCTCATTCCCAAAAATTAAGGTGCTAATAAGCTCGAATTTTTTTGACCTACTGCTCTTTGTAATGTGGTGTATAAGATTATTACTAAATTGATTGCAGAGAGGCTCAAAACTTGTCTTCCTGTTGAGATCTTAGAGGAACAAGGGAGTTTTGTGGCTGATAAACATATTCTGGATGGGGTGGTGGTGGCTTCTAAGGTTATTCACTCTATGGAAACTTCAAAGGAGAGATCTGTGTTCATCAAATTGGACATGGCCAAGGCTTACGACAAAGTTAAATGGAGTTTTCTTCAGCAAATACTCTTAGCCTTTGGTTTTAGTCCCAATTGGGTGAGTTGGACTATGAGTTGTGTTACTTCTTCATCTTTCTCGGTTACACCTTTTGGTGCTTCCCAAGGCCTTCGCCAAGAAGATCCTCTTTCCCCTTACCTATTTATTATTATGGCTGAGGGTCTAGGCCATTTTTTGAAGTTTCAATCTTCTTAGGGCTTTATTCATGGGTGGTAATGGGGCAATGGCTTGCCACATCTCTCACATCTCCAATTTGTAAATGACACTACTCTTATGGGATTGGATTTTCTTTGAGAATCTGAATCTTTTCGGTAGGCCTTGGATATTTACCTTGCTGCTTCAAGTCAGAAAGTCAATGAGCATAAATCCTCCATTTTCTTCTTTAATACTCCTCACACCATTCAGAGGCGTATTGCTAATATTCTAAGGTTTCATATTGGGTCTCTTCCCTTTGTTTATTTGGGCATTCCTCTTACTATTGGTAGACATCCTAGGTCCTCTTGGCAGATAGTGCTTGACAAGTTGCGTCAGAAAAATATATCATTGGACTCACCATTGGTTATCTACTGCTTCTCGATTGACTCTTTTAAAGTTTTTTATTCAAGCTCTTCCTATTTACAGGTGTTTTTTTCAAGTCACTCCCATGTATTTTCTTCAAGAATTTGATGCCCTATCTTGAAAATTTCTTTAGAGTGCTAATTTGTCGATAGCTAAATGCAGCCTTGTCAAGTGGGAAACTATGTGCAGACCTAAGAATGAGGGTGGTCGTGGCTTATGATCTACTATTTTGAATGGGCAAGTTCTTGCTACTAAGTTATACTAGCCCTGGTGTACTAGCCAAAATTAGCTATGGGCTCATATTCTCACCCATAAGTATCTTAAAGATGTTAATGTGTTTGATGTTCCCCACTTTCCTTTAGCGGGATGAGGTTCTATGATATGGAATACTTTGAAACTAGGGGCTTAGTTAGTTAAGAATGGTCTCTTTTGGATTTGTCATATGAGTTCAAAAGCTCTTTTTTGGCTGGATTCTTGGGATGGTCATCTTTTTATCATTTCTTCTCATCCTCACCTTTATCCCCTTTGTGATTCTTTTACCGTTGTTGGCTGGGACACTATTGACCATTATAAGATTGCTCATAATTATGTGTTGGTGGCTCATTTTCACTGGAAACATCCTTCTAAATGGCTGCTAGGAGGATCTGTGGAAGCTATGAAAGAGCTGGCATAGATTCTAGAGTCTTGTGAGTGCACTACCTTGGCTAAGAATGATGTTTTGGCTTGAGCTAGTAGTGATTTGTCTAGAAAATTTTCTAATGTGTTGATCACATTGAGCTAGTGTGGCAGAATTTTGGGGACATTCAGGTTCCTTGGTTGAAGAAAGTTTGGTACAAGTTCTCATGGCCCAAGAGAAATTTTTTCATGTGGTTGGTGGTACACAACTAGTGTCTTACTTGGGATAATTTATGAAAGCATGGTTTTCAAGGCCCCTGGATGTGTGTGTTCTATCGTAATAGTGAAGAGAGTTTCTCATCTCTTTTTTCAATGTTCCTTCACTAGACATATTTGGAACTTTTGATGGGAAGTGTGGAACCAAACTTGTTGGCATGTTCATGCATGTAAAATATCCCATTATACTAGGTATAGAAAATTGCATAGCAATAAGTTCTTTCATTGAACTACTAAACCTAGAATGCAACTTGCAGTTTTACATTCTCACAAAACCCAATCTTAGTGCTACAACAATTGAATGATATAGTTTGAAGGTTATGTTTTACAAAGTTCTTATTGTTTAACAATGTGAACAATGGTATTGTTCACAATCAATGTGAATTTGCCAAAGACTTGCAATTAGTGCAATATAAACACCATTGGTAAAATATCTTATTGATATTGTTCATATAATATTTCTGTGATTTTTGGGAAATTTCTTTGAAGAATATCCCCTTGTAAAGTGCAATCTTTCATCAGATGGAAAGTTAACATTTTTTTTTGCCTTCAATGTGCCAAGAACCTGCAAGTAGAGTTGTTATTATGCATTGTATATAGTAATTGAATAGCTACATGTATTATGTAATGTAAATCTGAAATCAAATTAGAAGGTTTTGTGTGCTTACCTGAATATTGCATCTGGCCAGTGTTTGCAGATGGGCTTTTGTACATTGATCATTGAGTTCTTGGACAAAGGTAGACTATGATGGATGAAGAGAGTGGGTACCCTTTGGACCACTACGCACAATATTCTTGAAGAGATTGAGGGGCATGTCTATTGTTGAAAACATGTTTTTCAAAGCTACCCATATTTCTATGTAGGTGTACTAGAATTAAATATGAAAATGAAAATAATATTAAAAGTACTAGAATTGTATAGTGGTCATGTCTTCTTGTAGATCACCATCTTTGACATTACCTTCAAGACCTTTGTTAACATGGTAGCTTATGCCAATTGCTCCAAAAGGAACCAACTGAGTAATGGCAATTAGTTGCTACTAGTTGAGAAATTGTGAAATTAGGAGTTAGCTTGTGCTATTTTTTGGCATAATCAAATTTTGACTCAATAGGAACCTCTTGAAAGGTGACATAATTCACCTAACATTCCTTCTCAACTTAAATTTAAAAACCTTTCAGATTTTA
Source organism: Cryptomeria japonica (assembly GCF_030272615.1). Lineage (NCBI taxonomy): Eukaryota > Viridiplantae > Streptophyta > Pinopsida > Cupressales > Cupressaceae > Cryptomeria > Cryptomeria japonica. Next base: position 24,226,012 of record NC_081415.1, on the reverse strand, counting down.
GAAAGAAAGAAGGAAAAAAGAAAAAAAAGTTGAAGAAGGAATACAAATAGGGCTTCATTACAGTCAAGTATTATTCCAATAACATTATATTTTTTGACATGATATATTATGAAATAATACACATAAATAATGTATTATTATTATAAATTAAAACATTATGTTGGGTTGTTTATTAAACCCTAACATACGGGTTTTAACTTGGCTAAAGAGTTGCCTTCTCGGGTTCCTGTTTGGGGTCATTTGCCACAGCTCCCCCTAGAGTTTTGGAAAGAAGATATTTTACAATGAATTGTTGCTCGTACAGGGAAGCATGTTGTAGTTGCCCTACAAACCCTTGATAAGAAGGTGATCTCTTTTGCTCGAATCTATGTGGAGATTGATCTGAATAATCCCTTATCGAATTCGTTGGACATTTGTCTTGGATCGTCCTCATGGATACAATAATTAGATTATGAATCTCTTCATTTCTGGTGCTAGATCTGTCATGAGTATGGCCATCTTCAGTGGCAATTCCATAAGGTTCATAAAGAATCTCATTTTCCTAATCCCCCTTCTTCATCATCTCAGCCTATGGGTAATGAGGACAAGGGGAAAACTCCCATTAGGGAGGGAGCTTCGGGTAAGGATACATATGATTTTGTGCCAGTTAAAACTAAGGCTAAGGGACGGGGTCAGAAGAGGAATTTAAAGGATCGATAGATTGATGAGGTCTTTAACTAATTTGAAGTGTTTGATACTTTAGCCTTGAAGGAAGGGATTCCACCAAACTTCACTTCTACAACTGTTGGTGTGGGTATAGAGGTTGTGCAGCTCTAGGGTTAGGTCATGATCTACTTGGAGTGCAAGATCAACATGTGACCTTGAATGACCCTATCAATAAGAGTAAGGAGTCTCCTCGAGGTTTGGGGTGCAACAAATCTTCCTTAAGAATGGTCCTTCTGATAACTCTTCAAAAGGGTGTAACAAGGATCTAGAGAAGATTAAGATAACTAGAGATTTATTGGTGGAATCGAGATCTCTTAAACCCATTGATGTTCACTTTTCTTAGTTCTCTCCATGATTACTCTCTCCTAGAATGTAAGGGGGTTGAATATCCCCTCCCATCAAAAGGCTATTCATGATTTGGTTGTAGCTCATTCGTCGGACATCTTCTATGTTTAAGAGACTAGGGTTTTTGTTGATGTCATGCTTCAGTATACTTCTTGTATTTGGTATTTTGGTCAATGTTAATGCATTGGATCTCAAGGTAATTCTGGAGGTTTGGCTCTTTTTTGGGATCCATGCAATATTGCTCCCATTTGGTGGATTTCTAGTCATTCTTCTATCTCCATGGTTGCTTCCACTTTGAATTCTGGTGAGACTATTCTTATTACTAATGTTTATGCTCCAATGGATATTCGTGGTAAAATCTAGCTTTGGGCACATATAAGGTATGTCCATTCATGTGCTCCTTAACTTCCTTGGATCTTAGGTGGTGATTTTAATTCTATGTTGAGTTTGGAGGAGAAAAGAGGGGGGTTGCCTAGGTTAGGTCCAGCTTCTATTCTTTTTTGAGCTCAAGTGGATTCTCTTGCTTTAGTGGATGTTAAGCTCTCTCATGTATTTATTTATTAAGAAACTTCAATATGTCAAATATCATCTTAAGAGATGGAATACGTTATGTTTTGGTAACCTTAAGTCCAAGAAGAGGAATGCTTTGGAACGTCTCATTGTGATTACTCACTAGATTTGGGATAATGGATTCTACAATGCTCTAGGAAAAGCAAAATCCCTGGTTGTGTGAAATGCGGAGTGGAAGCTCCGTGGGGAGATTTATTGGAAATAGATGGCTTAGGTGGATTGGCTTTAAGAAGGGGATATGAATACTGCTTTCTGTCATCATTTTTTTTAGGCTCATTGTAATAAGGGGTATATTTCCTCTCTATTTACCTATGAAGGGCTTCATATTTCTTCCATGTCGGCTATGTCTCATGAGGCTTGTCAGTTTTACTATGCTCTTTTTGTTGAAGACTCGTCCTGCTATTGAGGAAGAGAATTTGATCCTTTCTTGCATTCCCTCTCTAGTCACCAATGCGATGAATGATTCTCTCAGTCATCTGAGTTCATTGCCTGAGTTAGAAGAAGAGGTTGTGTTTGGGATGAACAAAGGTAAAGCTTGAGGCCCAGATGATTTTCTTGTTGAATTGTTTTAGGAGTTTTTGGATATTATTAATCGAGATCTATTGGAGGTTTTTCGAGAATCTCTTCACAGTAAGAAGATGCTTCGAGCCTTGATTTCAACCTTCTTGGTTCTCATTCCCAAAAATTAAGGTGCTAATAAGCTCAAATTTTTTTGACCTATTGCTCTTTGTAATGTGGTGTATAAGATTATCATTAAATTGATTGCAGAGAGGCTCAAAACTTGTCTTCCTATTGTGACCTCAGAGGAACAAGTGATTTTTATGGCTGATAAATAGATTCTAGATGGGGTGGTGGTGGCTTCTGAGGTTATTCACTCTATAACAACTTCAAAGGGGAGATCTATGTTCATCAAATTGGATATGGCCAAGGCTTACGACAAAGTTAAATGGAGTTTTCTTCAACAAATACTCCTAGCCTTTGGTTTTAGTCCTGATTGGGTGAACTGGACTATGAGTTGTGTTATTTCTTCATCTTTCTTGGTTACACCTTTTGGTGCTTCCCAAGGCCTTCGCCAAGAAGATCCTCTTTCCCCTTACCTGTTTATTATTATGGTTGAAGATCTACGCCATTTTTTCAAGTTTCGAGTTTCTCAAGGTTTTATTCATGGGTGGCAATGGGGCAATGGCTTGCCACAACTCTCACATCTCCAATTTCTAAATGACACTACTCTTATGGGATTGGCTCATCTTTGGAAAGCTGAATCTTTTTAGAAAGCCTTGGATATTTACCTTGCTACTTCAAGTCAGAAAGTCAATGAGCATAAATCCTCCATTTTCTTATTTAATACTCTTTAGGCCATTCACAGGCATATTGCTGATTTCTGCAGTTTCAAATTGGGTCTCTTCCCTTGTTTATTTGGGCAATTCTCTTACTATTAGTAGACATCCTAGGTCCTCTTGGAAGATTCTGCTTGACAAGTTGTGTGATAAAGTTAATCATTGGACTCATTGTTGGTTATCTATTGCTACTTGATTGACTCTTTTAAAGTTTGTTATTCAAGCTCTTCCTATCTACAGGTGTTTTGTTCAAGCTGCTTCCATGTATTTTCTTCGAGAATTTGATGCCCTATCTCGACAATTTCTTTAGAGTGGTAATTTTTTAGTTTCTAAATGGATACTTGTTAAGTGGGAAACTGTGTGCAGACCTAAGAATGAGGGTGGCCTTGGCTTACGATCTGCTATTTTGAATGGGCAAGTTCTTGCTGCTAAGTTATATTGGCCCTGGTGTACTAGCCAAAATCAGCTATGGGCTCGTATTCTCACCCATAAGTATCTTAAAGATGTTAATGTGTTTGATGTTCCCTACCTTCCTTTGGTGGGATGAGGTTCTATGATCTAGAATACTTTGAAACTAGGGGCTCAGTTAGTTAAGAATGGTCTCTTTTGGATTTTTCATATAGGTTCACAAGCTCTTTTTTGGCTAGATTCTTGGGACAGTCAATCTTCTATCATTTCTTCTCATCCTCACCTTCATCCCCTTTGTGATTCTTTTACCATTGTTGGCTGGGACACGGTTGACCATTATAAGATTGCTCATAATTATGGGTTGGTGGCTCATTTTCGATAGAAACATCCTTCTAAATAGCTGCTAGGAGGATTTGAGGAAGATAGGAAAGAAATGGCATAGATTCTAGAGTCTCATGAGTGCACTACCTTGGCTGGGAATGATGTTTTGGCTTGAGCTAGTAGTGATTTTTCTAGAAATTTTTCTGATCTGTTGGTCATGTTGAGCTAGTGTGGAAAAATTTTGGGGACATTCAGGTTCCTTGGTGGAAGCAAGTTTGGTACAAGTTCTCATGGCCCAAGAGAATTTTTTTCATGTGGTGGGTGGTCCACAACTGATGTCTTACTTGGGATAATTTATGCAAGCATGGTTTTCAAGGCCCCTAGACGTGTGTGTTGTGTCGTAATAGTGAAGAGAGTCTCTCATCTCTTTTTTCAATGTTCCTTCACTAGACATATTTGGCACTTTTGAGGGAAGTGTGGAACCAAGCTTGTTGGCATGTTCATTCATGTAAAATATCCCATTATACTAGGTATATAAAACTGCATAGCAATAAGTTCTTGCATTGAACTACTAAACCTAGAATGGAACTTGCAGTTTTACATTCTCACAAAACCCAATCTCAGTGCTACAACAATTGAATGATATAGTTTGAAGGTTATGTTTTATACAGTGCTTACTGTTTAACAATGTGACCAATGGTATTATTCACAGTCAATGTGAATTTGCCAAAGAGTTGCAATTTGTGCAATCTAAACACCATTGGTGAAATGTCTTATTGATATTGTTCATATAATATTTCTGTGATTTTTGGGAAATTTATTTGAAGAATATCCCCTTGTAAAGTGCAATCTTTCATCGAAGGGCAAGTTAACATTTTTTTTTGCCTTCAATGTGCCAGTAACATGCAAGTAAAGTAGAGTTGTTATTATGCATTGTATATAGTAATTGAATAGATACATGTATTATGTAATGTAAATCTAAAATCAAATTAGGAAGGTTTTGTGTGCTTCCTTGGATATTGCATCTGGCCAGTGTTTGTAGATGGGCTTTTGTACATTGATTATTGAGTTCTTAGACAAAGGTAGACTGTGATGGACAAAGAGAGTGGGTACCCTTTGGACCACTACGCACAATAGTCTTGAAGAGATTGAGGGGCATGTCTGTTATTGAAAACATGTTTTGCAAAGCTACCCATATTTCTATGTAGGTATTTGAGATAAGAACCTGCGAAAATAAGTACTAGTGTCTAGTAGGGGTGTGCTAATTAAATATGAAAATGAAAATAATATTAAAAGTACTAGAATTGTACAGTGGTCACGTCTTCTTGCAGATCGTCATCTTTGACATTACCTTCAAGACCTTTTTTAACATGGTAGCTTATGCCAATTGCTCCAAAAGGAACCAACTTAGTAATGGCAATCAGCAGCTACTAGTTGAGAAATTGTGAAATCGGGAGTTAGCTTGTGCTAGTTTTTGGTATAACCAAATTTTGATTCAATAGGCACCTCTTGAAAGGTGACATAATTCACCTAACAGTCCTTCTCAACTTAAATTTAAAAACCTTTCAGATTTTAGAAAGAAAGAAGGAAAAAGGAAAAAAAGTTGAACGAGGCATACAAATAGGGCTTCCATAGCAAAGATCTAGCTTCAAAACACATTTATATATAAAATTGTATAATACACTATGTCCAAAAATGAATGCAATAAACTCAATTGATGTGGTCAAGAACAAGGTTGACTGAATAGGCACCTCTTGAAAGGTGACATAATTCACCTAACATTCCTTCTCAACTTAAATTTAAAAACCTTTCAAATTTTAGAAAGAAAGAAGGAAAAAGGAAAAAAAAAGTTGAACGAGGCATACAAATAGGGATTCCATAGCAAAGATCTAGCTTCAAAACACATTTATATGTAAAATTGTATAATACACTACGTCCAAAACTGAATGTAATAAACTCAATTGATGTGGTCAAGAACAAGGTCGATTGAATAGACACCTCTTGAAAGGTGACATAATTCACCTAACATTCCTACTCAACTTAAATTAAAAAACCTTTCAGATTTTAGAAAGAAAGAAGGAAAAAGGAAAAAAAAAAGTTGAACGAGGCATACAAATAGGGCTTCCATAGCAAAGATCTAGCTTCAAAACACATTTATAAATAAAATTGTATAATACACTACGTCCAAAACTAAATGCAATAAACTCAATTGATATGGTCAAGAACAAGGTTGATTGAATAGGCACCTCTTGAAAGGTGACATAATTCACCTAACATTAATTCTCAACTTAAATTTACAGGTGTTTTGTTCAAGCTACTCCCATGTATTTTCTAAGAGAATTTGATGCCATAGCTCAAAAATTTCTTTGGAGTGCTAATTTGTTGATTGCTAAATGGAGCGTTGTCAAGTGGGAAACTATGTGCAGACCTAAGAATGAGGGTGGCCTTGGCTTACGATCTACTATTTTGAACGGGCAAATTATTGTTGCTAAGTTATACTAGCCTTGGTGTACTAGCCAAAATTAGCTATGGGCTCGTATTCTCACCCATAAGTATCTTAAAGATGTTAATGTGTTTGATGTTCCCCGCTTTCCTTTGGCGGGACGAGGTTCTATGATCTGGAATACTTTGAAACTAGGGGCTCAGTTAGTTAAGAATGGTCTCTTTTGGATTTGTCATACGAGTTCACAAGCTCTTTTTTGGCTGGATTCTTGGGATGGTCATCCTTTTATCATTTCTTCTCATCCTCACCTTTATCCCCTTTGTGATTCTTTTACCGTTGTTGGTTGGGACACTATTGACCATTATAAGTTTGCTCATAATTATGGGTTGGTGGCTCATTTTCGCTGGATACATCCTTGTGAATGGCTGCTAGGAGAATCTGAGGAAGCTATGAAAGAGCTGGCATAGATTCTGGAGTCTCGTGAGTGCACTACCTTGGCTAGGAATGATGTTTTGGCTTGAGCTAGTAGTGATTTGTCTAGAAATTTTTCTGATCTGTTGATCACGTTGAGCTAGTGTTGCAGAATTTTGGGGACATTCAGGTTCCTTGGTGGAAGAAAGTTTGGTACAAGTTCTCATGGCCCAAGAGAAATTTTTTCATGTGGTTGGTTGTCCACAACTAGTGTCTTACTTGGGATAATTTATGCAAGCGTGGTTTTCAAGGCCCCTGGATGTGTGTGTTGTGTCGTAATACTGAAGAGAGTCTCTCATCTCTTTTTTCAATGTTCCTTCACTAGACATATTTGGCACTTTTGATGGGAAGTGTGGAACCAAGTTTGTTGGCATGTTCATTCATGTAAAATATCCCATTATATTGGGTATAGAAAATTGTTGGCCATAAGTTCTTGCATTGAACTACTAAACCTAAAATGGAACTTGCAGTTTTACATTCTCACAAAACCCAATCTTAGTGCTACAACAATTGAATGATAAAGTTTGAAGGTTATGGTTTACAGAGTGCTTATTGTTTAACAATGTGAACAATGGTATTGTTCACAGTCAATGTGAATTTGCCAAAGACTTGCAATTTGCACAATATAAACACCATTGGTGAAATATCTTATTGATATTGTTCATATAATATTTTTGTGATTTTTGGGAAATTTCTTTAAACAATATCCCCTTTTAAAGTGCAATCTTTCATTGGAGGGCAAGTTAACATTTTTTTGTGCCTTCAATGTGCCAATAACCTGCAAGTAGAGTTGTTATTATGCATTGTATATACTAACTGAATAGCTATATGTATTATGTAATGTAAATCTGAAATCAAATTAGAAGGTTTTGTGTGCTTACCTGGATATTGCATCTGGCCAGTGTTTGCCACTGGGCTTTTGTAAATTGATCATTGAGTTCTTCGACAAAGGTAGACTGTAATGGACGGAGAGAGTGGGTAGCCTTTGGACCACTACACACAATATTCTTGAAGAGGTTGAGGGGCATGTTTGTTGTTGAAAACATGTTTTGCAAAGCTACTCATATTTCTATGTAGGTGTTTGAGATAAGGACCTGCGAAAATAAGTACTAGTGTATAGTAGGGGTGTGCTAATTAAATATGAAAATCAAAATAATATTAAAAGTACTAGAATTGTACAGTGGCCATGTCTTCTTGCATATCGCCATCTTTGACATTACCTTCAAGACCTTTGTTAACATGCTAGCTTATGCCAATTGCTCCAAAAGGAACTGACTGAGTAATGGCAATTAGCTGCTACTAGTTGAGAAATTGTGAAATCGGGAGTTAGCTTGTGCTAGTTTTTGGCATAACCAAATTTTGACTCAATAGGCACCTCTTGAAAGGTGACATAATTCACCTAACATTCCTTCTCAACTTAAATTTAAAAACCTTTCAGATTTTAGAAAGAAAGAAGGAAAAAAGAAAAAAAAAGTTGAACAAGGCATACAAATAGGGCTTCAATAGCAAAGATCTAACTTCAAAACACATTTATATATAAAATTGTATAATACACTACATCCAAAACTGAATGCAATAAACTCAATTGATGTGGTCAAGAACAAGGTTGACTCAATAGGCACCTCTTGAAAGGTGACATAATTCACCTAACATTTGTCAACTTAAATTTAAAATACTTCCAGATTATAGAAAGAAGGAAGGAAAAAAACAAAGAAAAAAGTTGAATTTCATGGTTGCTATAGTGTAGCTCCATTTAAATCATCAATTGTATAATATACCTTAATAAACTAGTTACAAAATAAAATAAAAAACTTTCATGGTTGCTATTGTGGAACTCCTTTTAAATCACCAATTATATAATATACCTTAATAAACTGTTTACAAAACAAAATAAAAAACTTTCAATAGAAAGAAAAGAGGAAGAAAAAGTTAAATGTCATGGTTGCTATAGTGCAGCTCCATTTAAATCACCAATTATATAATATACCTGAATAAATTATGTTTACAAAATATTCAATCAAGAAAGTGAAATTCAAGTCCTAAATAAATTTGACCAACAAATATCTTTTAGAAGTGGCATCTAATTTTAAGCATTCAGCAAAATAAAGCAATTAACCAAAACCCCTTTCACATTAAAACAAGTGTTCCAAAGTAGCGAAGTTCCTACCAAGGAGTGCAAGAATTGTTGTGTCATTCTTTATGGAAGAGTTGTAACAGTTGTGTGTTTGTTCTGTTAGAAGTCTATAGCTTAGCAAAATGTTTAAATTGAGGAGGAACAAATAGTCTAGTGAGTAATATTTGGTAAAATTAAATATTTTAAGACAGTAGTTGTACAATGATAATACAGTGAGTATGTAGTAAGCATAGTGCTTGACATAATGTTCATTTGATTAAAAAAACATATAGCTCGGTTTACTAATTTTGTGGCATCACTTTCAAGTAGTTAAAGGAAAGGATCCAGTAGTTGTGCACCCTAACTTCGCACTTCTCAAAATCCTACTTGGAAATTTCAAATCACTTCGATTTTTTTACAGTATCTTACTTGGCAAGTCTCTTGCTTATAACTAAATTTTTAGGGCCACATCATCAAATATGATGCCACATCAGCATGCTTTTTGCCAAGGTGCCCAAAAAAAAGTGAGACCAATAGGCGTGCAAAAGAGACCCGAATAGTTGTGCAGCTGATATGGCATCACCTGATTGGTTAATTTTTACAATATTAGTACATTTCTTAACAACTCTTGGTACATTTCCTAACAACTGTTGGTACATTTCCTAACAAAAATTGATATTTTTTGTTTCAAACAATAGATTTTATTTGTTCAACTATTGGTGCTCTTCCCCGAATTCCATAAAGTTGGAGAGTGGAAGATTTGCACATTCCATAAAGTTCATCGTATCGTAATTCTTGCAGTAAATTGCAGTAGGCTTCTAGCACTCCACATGATGTATCATACTCGTATAGTTTCTTGGGTCATTTCAATTTTGTAGTTTTGCACGTGGCGCACATTTTCACATTGTTTAAGAGAGCTTCAATGTAGTTTTGATAAAATTTGGACCAATCGAGTCGTTGAATCAGTTGCTGACATAGCTGTGTCATGTGTTTTTTGGGGTGTTGTAGGGTCCTCTGAGACATTGCTTGAAATGATAATGACCTCTTGACTTTCAAGGAAATCAACCATAATCTGCTAGCCTGAGGTACATGTGTAAATTAACTGAAAAATTAAAGTAAAAAATTTCAAATGTAAATGAATAGGAGAAACACAAAATTAATGTTTACCACTTATAATATTGTTCATTGAAACATAATATGTTGAAACAATGTTAAGTATTCACACAAGCTACAGAGAGAGTTTCACTGAAACAGAATATACTGAAATAGATTTATAGAAATAACAATACAAGCTCAAATATGATGGTCTCACAGGTTGAGGGAGGACAACAGAGCTGCAAAAGTATATATTAAATAAGCATGATATGAGTACATGTTTTGCAAGGGTTTATGCCTGGTAAATGTGGCAATAAAAAGGGAGGACAACAAAGCTAGATATGTAAGAAATAAGCACGATATGTTGTTACAGAAAGTCTTGCAGGCTGAAACATTTGTCCTGGGTTAATATTGATGGCTTTGTGGGTGAGTTGTGTGGTATATTGTGAAATCCCTAAAGACACCTACCTAAACTTGAGGAGAATATATTTTATAAAAAACTTGAAGAATGCAATTCTACTTCTTTTCGATATAGATGAAATCCATAACTAAATGTGTATCATCCAGAGCTCTGCCTGATCTTTCTCTTAAGAAAAATTGACAGACCAGTCCATATATTATTGTTTCATGGAAAACCTACTTAATATTTGTGAGTGCTCCTCTCAAGTTCTTGGGACTTATTTCAGCTATGTAGACAGCAACCTATCCAGGTATTAAAAATAATAGGAATTCAAACCAATTACCAAAACAAACATAATCAAAATTCAAAATGCAATATCTCTCCCTTACAAATGATAGGCAATGAGCCTTATATAGAGGTCTCTTTACAATGAATGGCTCAGATTGATTCAAGATCAATGGCCAAGATTACAAGATAAAACCCTAATTAGAGTTTTTTACAACCACCATTACATTGCCCAGTGAGAGATGCGGGTAGGTAAGATAAATAATATTTGATGTAGCGCCATGTGTCACTTATTCCCTCTTTGAATGAACGTTGACTTGGTACACATTGATTGAATGAATAGTGACTGGGATGCCACCTTAGCTTGCTTCATAGACTTAATCAATTTGCCTCAAACATTATTCATGAAATTTGGAATTCCTTATGATACTTTACATTCCATCCTTATGTTAGGGAATTTCATGAACTATTTCCTTAATTATGTTTGGAAGATTTTCCCAATCTTGGAATCTTGAATTATTTCCTTCCTTGGCGGTCTTTGATACTAAAATCCCTTGATGTAGTTTTGGGTTTCTTGATGTGAAATCCCTTGTTCTCATGTCTTGAACTTTCTTTCCTTTGTTTGTTCATCATAAAGGTGAAGTCCTGTTCATGATTGATCTAGTCCGCATCTTCTCCCTTGGAAATCTTTGTCCCAAAATCCTCTTCCAATCCTTGAAGTGTGTTGGGACTCATTAAAATTGAGTCAAGTTTTGAGGCCCAATTCAAATTTTTGCTTTGCATTTCCAAATGAGTCAGTTTGAATGGCCTAGTTAGAGAGAGGGAAAAATGGAGCTAGTTGATTTTAAGAGGGTAAGGTTCGGGAAACATGTCCTACACCTTTCATTTGGCCTATTCAGTGATGTGCAACTTTCATAATTCAGTTTGGATAAGGTTACCAGGTACCTATTTTGAGGGGTGAGCTGAAAGTGCATTTTAGGCACAAATGCAGATTTTATTGAGTAGCCTACTTTGGGTGTTTATATCTTTTTCCCTGTTGGTTATCATGATGAATTTCAAAATGGATTGCATTCTATGCACAAATGTGAGTCAGCATGCAAAATTTCAAGTCTTCATGAATCCATTTGCTTAGTTTACCAAGCTCAATCTGTTCGCAGTTTGTGTGGTTTACACAAGTGTAAAAATGCCCCGGTGAATGTCATATCAAAATGTTTATTCCGGGCTATTGTTGGTATAAATGATGAGTCATGTTTCAAATTTCAAGCCTATGCCAATCCGTTTGATCAGTTTTCAAAAGGGTCTATTGAGCCATCTATTTCAGGGATCCGTACTTTTGTTGCCGCATCGGTTTTCAAATTTGAGGGCCTACGGAGGTCATTTGATATTTTTAAGAAAGGCATCATGTGTTGCCAGAACATAGACTTCATCAGGTCCGCAGTGTCGACAAAGCTAGTTGGGCATTTTCGGATATTAATATCTCTTCACTCAGGACTCATCTTGAGAAACCGTTTGGTAGAATTCATGCTTGTATATCAGAGTGCACGCCTGTCAGATGGCAAGGTCCAGAAAGGTGTTTTGACCACTTTGAAAATTACGCCTTCGTGATTAAATGCGAAAATGTGGCATAAGTGCCTGAAAGTCGCGAAACTCAGTCTAATGATCCGAAAATGGTGTCAATCGATTCTAGAGGTATTTTTAAGGTTTGTCAGGTATTTCTAAGGTCAGCTGTATGAAAACGAAAAAAAATTTAGTTGGACCCACTTTGGGGCCCGACCTAGCTCATGCCTGTACATTGATTTTATTGGCGACTTTGTTAAATAAAAGATTTTCAGAATATCTAAATGCGGATTTTGATTATGAGACATGTTATAAGAGTGATGATGATAAAATTCATCTCCTGTGCAGTCGCAATAAAGAGGCAATAATGAATTTTCCAAAGCAAATGTAGTTGGCATGATGCCGAATTCATCCTCGTGGTAGTGGCAAATGAGAGGGCAATAATAACTTTCAGCAAATGAAGAAATAATTAGCAGCGAATGTCAATCTCTAGCAGTCCTCCCTGTGTGTGGTGTTAAAGGGGGATTTAAATCTTTAAAGCAAATTGCAACAGTCAGAATCCTCCCTCCATGTGTGAGCAGCTCCAAATACAAAGTGCAAATTGGGACTTCACATAGCATGGTGGTAAGAGAAGCATGCAGAAAACCCCAAGTTAAATGCAATTAATAGATGTGTCTCTTCCTTCTTGTGTGGAGTGACTTTGGCAGAGGTTTCAAACTTGCCAGCGAGTAACTACCAGTTAAAATCCCTCTGCACAGGATGCACATTGATGGTGAAAGACTAAAATTGGAGTTTTAAAAGGGCACCAATTTCAATTGACTGGTGATGAGAGAAACCATGACCATTGGTTATTATGGTGGAGGAGAAGCAGTATGAACTTGTTAGAAAAAACAAACAACAAATGAAATTAGCCATGCTTTTCCTCTGTGTGGAATGATGGGTGTTTGGAGAAGTTTAGAGAAGTTTTATCCAAATGCAAGTTGCAGTTGTAGCTTTTCTCCTCCCTGCCGTAAGCTCCTATGTGGAGAGTGGGAGAGTGGGGATGTTTTTGAAAACAAAATACAATTGGTAGTTTTTCTAGTAATCTCCCTGATGATAAAGGAGGAGCTTGGGTGAGTTTTCTGCAATGCACAGAGGAAAAGGTGGAGTTTGAAAACAAAGAAGCTTTTAGCAAAAGAAGTCTTCAGCAAATGCAAGCAAGGTGCAGATCCTCCTCCCTCGCATGTGGCATATGGGAAAGGAAATAAACCCCAAGGCATTGAAAGCTCAAGCAAATCCATTGGTGCCATTAAAGCTCAGGCAAAAGGTTCAAAATTCATTTTTTGGGCAAAACCATATATCCCACATTCGTTGGGAAATGGGATTTTATGGTATTTAAAAGGAATACTCCACACATCTAATATGTGAAAGCCTCAAAGTTTTTTGACGGATGGTGCTGATGGGCACCTAAGGCAGACCCCACGCGCATGGGCACAGATCCCAAGGTGACTAAGGATGTTGATTGAGCGGTGACAAGTGGACCCCACGCAGGCACAGTTCTCAAGGCGGGCGAATTTTGTAGAGGAAGGCCGACTTAACTGGCAAGTTGCATGAGATCAATGGCCGGCATGACTTCACGAAGAAGAGATGCAATCCAGTTAAGGTTCGTGAAATGGCGAAAAGCTCAGCGAAGGGAATTAAAGATTGAGCAAGTCCAGAAAGATCTAATGGCTCATGCGATTTTAGAGATCGAAGATGCTCGTCGGTTAGCCATTGCAAAATGGCGAAAGCCAGGTGGCAAGGTCCAGTTGGTGGTCCAGCAAGCAGGTCCCATCCCAGTGGTGCATAGGTGGCGCACAGGTGGCAGACACATGGCGATGACGTGGTGGAGTGATGAGGTGTCATGCTAGATGGCACCCAATGGACCCCATCAACCAATCAGAGACCGCCACGTGGTAGGGCGTCAGGCCAAAATCAGAGCCAAAAATCAAAGTTAAAATTAGATTAAATATATAGTTGAGACTATATAGAAAATTGAAAAATTTAAATGATTGTGCACACGTGAGTGATTAATTCCCTCAGAGGCTTATTTTTGGCCAAAATGTGAAGTATTATATATTGTTGAAAAGCTCTTGAGATGGGCAATGCAGTTATGAAGTTTGTTTCAACAAAGATCAGATATTTTGAGAGCAGTTTCCATGAGAAAAAGAAAGGAATTGAAATTCGGTTGGCAAAAGAGACATTTGGCAATTTCGGTTGCAGACCTAATCTTTTCCCTCTTCTTCTTAGTCCCAATTTCTTCTCATTTGGGATGATCACAAGATTTTTGTAAAAAAACTCTGGCAAAATATATTTGGGGTTTTTTTTTTTCTTTCTAGTTTTGAAAGATCATTCGGAGTTAATGTAGATTCGATGATGGATATAAATATACAGATCAAGGCATTCTAATCCTAAATTCCAGTTGTCTTCTTGTATGCATAATTGATTTACTAGTTCAGTTAGATAATCCAGGGTTATTTAATTGAATGATTTGCAAGGCAAATTCATGGAGATGTTTTAGGTTTCTCTCTCAAGGAGGGAGATTAAATATACTTAGAATTTCTCTGATAGTAATCAGTAATTCTGTTTGAATTTGATAACTGGGTTTAGCATAAAGATAAAAATTCATGTATGTCAGGCATATGTAAGTTTAGTGAAGTCAGAATGATGAAATGTATGTGGATTTCGAATTTCGAATTCTTATTTAGTCTTAGGTGACTCTGAAGCTCGGGATAAGGCACTGGTATAGTTTTGCTAGGTTCTATAAGCTTCTTGGAGATCAATGAAAATGATTACAAGCCTTTCTTTTATGTTCAAAGTGATAGGGTTTGTAGGGGTTGGTATTTGTCTTCTCTGTAAATCTCCAATCACAATAATGAAAAGTAATCACAAAGGGTAAACCCGCCTAAGCTAGGTGAAAGCTTGAAGTGTAGAAGGTTTTTGTATAAACCTTGTTATATGTTGTCTTTTGTTCTATTTCCTATTGTTTCTCTCCATAAGCAACAAAGATCTAAGATTCGAGTAGGGAAAACAAAGAAATCAGAATTTGAGAACAACAAAAATGGCGACTTTGTTGGGGACCTAAATAGAAATTGCATAATTTCATCCAGTTAGTCAGTCCATTGAGAATGCACAGAGTTGAAAATGTCTTTTATGGTTGAGGTATTTAGTATTATGTTCTGAGGTTGTAATGGTATTGTTGCTATCATAGAAAGTTTCTTGTGAAGAATTAGAGAAACTATACATTGTTGAGAGTTGTAAGAAGTTCTTACAGTTGTTTATGAATTCTCCCCAATGTCATAATTGGGTGGCAACTCTAGTCTCTGTACCGGTGCTTGAAAGAAGTTTGTATTCCAAGACATTCACAAGATTAGTAGATAATCTTATGAATCATATTAAGATGCAGATGATTTAATTAGCAGATGCTCAGACATGGTGCTTTCATCATAAAAGTTTTATAAAAAAGTGCAGTAAAAGATTTCAGTTCATACATAAGTCTAATGTATTTTCCAGATTTATGTGTTAAGCAGCCTAGAGTGAATTGATTGCAACGAGATTGAAGGAGGAAATAGAGATTTAAATTTGTGTTGAATGGTATTCTACTGTTCAAAATATCCTCTGTGCAAGAGGTGGCGACTCTGTGATAAAAGACTATGCTGAAAGTGGAAGTTAATCTTCAGATCTACAAGTTTTATACAGCTACAAATCTCTAGGTGTTTTCAGAGGTTTCAAATGCAAAACAATTTGTTCTAAAATTTTGAATTAGTAAAATAGTTTTCCCATTTAGTGAATAGCACTAGTAAAGAGGGAAAGAGAGGATTTCAAAGTCCATTTGCATATCTATTCTGTTGTAATATCCAGAGTATATGTTCTTCTATTATAGTATGCAAATTTGGGAAATATTTGCGTCAAGCAATGTTATGAATAGATCAGTATGATGATATGTGCTTGAGAGTTTCGTTATTCTACACAAGGTTGTATAATTATTTGTAGAAGCAAGAAGAAATGAGCAGTGAATTTTTTCAGCCTTGTGTATCTTCACATATGACCATGCCTAGTGAAGTGTCACAACCATATAATTGGGGAAGTTTCATCATGAACCATTATCCTACTCTGAGCTTTGAAGGTATTCCAGGTTACCCAAATCCCATACCCACAGAAATTAGAAAGTATTTGCTAGTATTTAGTGGGAAGAGATTTGAATCAGCATGTCAACATTTGAAAATATTTTTAGATTTGATGGGAGAATTTGAAATCTATCAAGAAGATGTGTGTATGAAGTTACTTGTTCAATCATTGAAAGAGGATGCAAGGGATTGGTTCTCCCTTTTGCCAGTAGATTATATTCTCTCATGGGAAGAATTAGTTGCATCTTTTCTTGAGCAATTTGCTGAGAGAATAAACTTTAATAATGCACTAAGGAAATTGATGGAGATTAGAATTGAGGAAGGTGAATTAGTGCCAGCCTTCAATGTCAGATTCTCCAAAGCATTGGCTGAGATCCCACAAGGATATAAACTAAAGAATGAAATGTCTTTAGTGATTTATTTGGATGCCTTTGGAAGAAAGATGAGTTGTAGGTTGAGGGATAAAGAGCCAAAGACATTACATCAGACATTTGTGACAGCCATGGACATAGAGAAAAATTTGAAATATGGCATTCCTAAAAGACTTGTATCTACCAGTGTCTGTTGTCATAGTGTTTGTAATGCTACAACTAAGTGTGAAGTGAGAAGTAATGCTCAGATTTTGGTGTTCATACTTGTGTTGGCAACCACGACAATTTCATTCCCAATGAAAATGAGAGTTGTTTAGTGCAAACAATGGTTGATCCTCACTTAAATATTGATTATGTCAATTGTGTTGAGGATGAAGTAAAGGTATTTTTAGATTTCACTTCTTCTAATCATGTTGATGATCATTCTAATTTGAAAGTTATGCACAAAGTTAATTCAGAAAATTGTAATGGTATGTATGATTGCAATGAAAATGTAGCACACATTGATGAACAAATTTTTAAACAATGTCATATGGAACAACAAAGTGCAATGCAATTCCAGAAGATTGCAGAACTTAGGCAAGCTCTTGAAGTTGTGGATAAGAAAGTTCAAATGTTGGAGAGCCTTAGAGTTCTTAATGAAGACCTTCTGCAATATGGTGAAGAGGATTCTTCGGAAAAGGACTGTGAACTGAATGCTTGTACACTTGATGAACAACATGTTGATCTAACAGATGGTTTTATGACAGAAAATTTTAGTGAACATGCTGAAAACTCATCAGATGAAGTAAATGACAGCGATATTCATCTTTGTTCTTTGGCTGATGACGAGTGTTCTATTGGTAAAGAAGATCAATTGTGGCAAGATAAGTATGATTATCTTGATTTTCAGAATGATGGTCATAGGTTGAAAATTTGTGGTTGTGAAGCATGGAATAATGAGGATAGTTCCAGCCAAGTTTCATTTTCTTCTTTGTCTGATAAAGATGATTATGATAATAGGGTGGATGATATCTTTAGCAATTTTTCTAATGCTCTATTCAATGTTGACATAGACACAGACCAACCACTTCATTGTCATAATGTTCATAAGGGGATTTTCCATTTGGTTTCTAACCCTTTGTATGAAGAAATAATTGATTAGCCAGATGTTGTGAATGATGAACCAGTCCACAATGCTGATACCATTCCATGTAGCAGTGACATGTTTCATGATGAAGATAAGAGGCATGGGTTGTGTGATGATTACTTCAGACCACAAATGGAAGTTTTTCAGGTGGATATAAGTCTGAATGAGAAAAACTTAGCTAAGGATTTGCTTTAGCCAGAGGTATGCCTCCTTTTCCATGAATGGGATATTGAGAATGCAGAGGTTTTGAGCTTGATGAACGAGGATAGTAAGGAGTGTGATCAGCATAGTGAAGTACCACATCCAGATTGTAATATTTATGTTCCTTATTTGTATCAATTAGTAAGTAATGCCCTTCATTCTATGAATTTAAATGGTAATAAGGCATGTGCTGATAAGAACTACAATAGTGAGATTGAATGCTTTATTTTTGAAGTTTAGCATGATGATGCCCTTGCAAAAGATAGATTTGATTGGGATAGTGAAAGGTATGGCAGCTTGTGGGAAGGCCTCTATTGTGATTTGTCTCATGATTTTACTTGTGTTGAAGTAATGTGTGACTATAAAGTTCAAAATCAGACAAAAGGCATGTACACTAGTTGTTTCAGCAGTATGATGGTAAGGTTTGATTATAATGATTATGCTCATTTGTTACTGGAAGGTGCCTTTGTTTGGATCATGATATCAAGAGATGAAAATTAGATTTTTGATAGAGGTAAATGTTAAGGAAAGTGGAGCAGTTATAATCAGTTGTAAGTATGTTTGTATATTTTGTATAGTCACTTTGCTTCAGTTGTGTGGTTTTCAATAAAGTGCCTTGTTGTTTGGGTAGAATAAGGAGCCCTCAATTTTTGAGAAGAGAAAGGAAGAGAAGAGTATTCCGTTTTTTGGGTGGTCTGCTTAACCATAGATTCTGGATTCTTGTGTTGATCTTGCAATCAACCATCCCCAGTCAGAGCCACTATTGGGACTCATTAAAATTGAGTCAAGTTTTGAGGCCCAATTCAAATTTTTGCTTTGCATTTCCAAATGAGTCAGTTTGAATGGCCTAGTTAGAGAGAGGGCAAAATGGAGCTAGTTGATTTTAAGAGGGTAAGGTTCGGGAAACATGTCCTACACCTTTCATTTGTCATATTCAGTGATGTGCAACTTTCAGGAATTCAGTTTGGATAAGTTTACCAGGTACCTATTTCGAGGGGTGAGCTGAAAATGCATTTTAGGCACAAATGCAGATTTTATTGAGTAGCCTACTTTGGGTGTTTATATCTTTTTCCTTGTTGATTGTCATGATGAATTTAAAAATGGATCGAATTCTATGCATAAATGTGAGTCAGCATGCAAAATTTCAAGTCTTCATGAATCCATTTGCTCAGTTTACTAAGCTCAATCTGTTCGCAGTTTGTGTGGTTTACACAAGTGTAAAAATGCCCCAGTGAATGTCATATCAAAATGTTTATTCCGGGCTATTGTTCATATAAATTATGAGTCATGTTTCAAATTTCAAGCCTTTGCCAATCCGTTTGATCGGTTTTCAAAAGGGTCTATTGAGCCATCTATTTCAGGGATCCGTACTTTTGTTGCCACATAAGTTAAAGTAGCCATTTTCATGAGCACGCCATTTGCACCCAGTCAGACTTTTGGTCGAAATGAGAATTCTAAGTTTTAATATGTACTTCAAGGTACTTGTGTTTCAAATTTGAGGGCCTACGGAGGTCGTTTGATATTTTTAAGAAAGGCATCATTTGTTGCCAGAACATTGACTTCATCAGGTCCGCAGTGTCGACAAAGCGAGTTGAGCATTTTTTGATATTAATATCTCTTCACTTGGGACTCATCTTGAGAAACCGTTTGGTAGAATTCATGCTTGTATATCAAAGTACATACCTGTCAGATGGCAAGGTCCAAAAAGGTGTTTTGACCACTTTGAAAATTACGTCTTCACGATTAAATGCGAAAATGTGGCATAAGTGCCTAAAAGTTGTGAAACTCAGTCTGATGATCCGAAAATGGTGCCAATCGATTCGAGAGGTATTTTTAAGGTTCGTCAACTATTTCTAAGGTCATTTGTATGAAAATGAAAAGTTTTTTAGTCAGACCCACTTTGGGGCCCGACCTGGCCCATGCCTGTACATTGATTTTATTGGCGACTTTGTTAAATAAAAGATTTTCAGAATATCTAAATGTGGATTTTGATTATGAGACATTTTATAAGAGTGATGATGATAAAATTCATCTCCCGTGCAGTCACAATAAAGAGGCAATAATGAATTTTCCAAAGCAAATGTAATTGGCATGATGCCGAATTCATCCTGGTGGCAGTGCCAAATGAGAGGGCAATAATAACTTTCAGCAAATGAAGAAATAATTAGCAGAGAATGTCAATCTCCAGTAGTCCTCCCTATGTGTGGTGTTAAAGGGGGATTTAAATCTTTAAAGCAAATTGCAACAATCAGAATCCTCCCTCCATGTGTGAGCAGCTCCAAATACAAAGTGCAAATTGGGACTTCACATAGCATGGTGGTAAGAGAAGCATGCAGAAAACCCCAAGTTAAATGAAATTAATAGATGTGTCTCTTCCTTCTTGCATGGAGTGACTTTGGCAGAGGTTTCAAACTTTCCAGCGAGTAACTACCAGTTAAAATCCCTCCGCACAGGATGTACATTGATGGTGAAAGACTAAAATTGGAGTTTTAAAAGGGTAGCGATTTCCATTGACTGGTGATGAGAGAAAGCATGACCATTGGTTATTATGGTGGAGGAGAAGCAGTATGAACTTGTTAGAAAAAACAAACAGCAAATGAAATTAGCCATGATTTTCCCCTGTGTGGAATGATGGGTGTTTGGAGAAGTTTAGAGAAGTTTTATCCAAATGCAAGTTGCAGTTGTAGCTTTTCTCCTCCCTGCCGTAAGCTCCTATGTGGAGAGTGGGAGAGTGGGGATGTTTTTTAAAACAAAATACAATTGGTAGTTTTTCTAGTAATCTCCCTGATGATAAAGGAGGAGCTTGGGTGTGTTTTCTGCAATGCACAGAGGAAAAGGTGGAGTTTGAAAACAAAGAAGCTTTTAGCAAAAGAAGTCTTCAGCAAATGCAAGCAAGGTGCAGATCCTCCTCCCTCGCGTGTGGCATATGGGAAAGGAAATAAACCCCAAGGCATTGAAAGCTCAAGCAAATCCATTGGTGCCATTAAAGCTCAGGCAAAAGGTTCAAAATGCATTTTTTGGGCAAAACCATATATCCCAAATTCATTGGGAAATGGGATTTTATGGTATTTAAAAGGAATACTCCACACATCTAATATGTTAAATCCTTAAAGGCTTTTGACAGATGGTGCTGATGGGCACCCAAGGCGGACCTCATGCACGGGGGGGCAGATCCCAAGGCGACCAAGGAGGCTGACTGAGCGGCAACAAGTGGACCCCACACAAGCATGGTTCTCGAGGCAAGTGAATTTTGCAAAGGAAGGCCAACTTAACTGGTGAGCAAGTTGCAGGAGATCGATGGCCGGAGTGACTTCATGAAGGAGAGATGCAAGCCAGTTAACATCCACAAAATGGTGAAAAGCTCAGTGAAGGGAGTTAAAGATCGAGCAAGTCCGAAAAGATCCAACGATGCGCGATTTCGGAGACCGAAGATGCTCGCCGATTAGCCGTTGCAAAATGGCGAAAGCCAGGTGGCAAGGTCCAGTTGGCGGTCCAGTAGGAGGGCCCCATCCCAGTGGCACATAGGTGGCACTGAGGTGGCACACAGGTGGCAGACACATGGCAATGACATGGGGACAAGCAAGCAGCTTGGTGGCAAACACGTGGCGGAGTGATGAGGTGTCATCCCAGATGACACCCAGTGGACCCCATCGACCAATCAGAGTCCACCACATGGTAGGGCATCAAGCCAAAATTAGAGCCAAAAATCAAAGTTAAAATCAGATTAAATATATAGTTGAGACTATATAGAAAATTGAAAAATTTAAATGATTGTGCACACATGAGTGATTAATTCACTCAGAGGCTTATTTTTGGCCAAAATGTGAAGTATTATATATTGCCGGAAAGCTCTCAAGATGAGGAATGCAGTTATGAAGTTTGTTTCAACAAAGATCAGATATTTCAAGATAATTTTCCATAGGAAAGAGAAAGGGATTGAAATTCAGTTGGCAAAAGAGACACTTGGCAATTTCGGTTGCAAACCTAATCTTTTCCCTCTTCTTCTTAGTCCCAATTTCTTCTCATTTGGGATGATCATGAGATTTTTGTAAAAAATCTCTAGCAAAATATATTTGGGGTTTTTTTTTTTCTTTCTGGTTTTGAAAGATCATTCTGAGTTAATGTAGATTCGATGATGGATATAAATATACAGATCAAGGCATTCTGATCTTAAATTCCAGTTGTCTTCTTGTATGCATAATTGATTTACTGGTTCAGTTAGATAATCCAAGGTTATTTAATTGAATGATTTACAAGGAAAATTCATGGAGATGTTTTAGGTTTCTCTATCAAGGAGGGAGATTAAATATACTTAGAATTTCTACGATAGTAATCAGTAATTCTACTTGAATTTGATAACTGGGTTTAGCATAAAGATAAAAATTTATGTATGTCAGGCATATGTAAGTTTAGTGAAGTTAGAATGATGAAATGTATGTGGATTTCGAATTTTGAATTCTTATTTAGTCTTAGGTGACTCTAAAGCCCAGGATAAGGCACTGGTATAGTTTTGCTAGGTTCTATAAGCTTCTTGGAGATCAATGAAAATGATTACAAGCCTTTCTTTTATGTTCAAAGTGATAGGGTTTGCAGGGGTTGGTATTTGTCTTCTCTGTAAATCTCCAATCACAGTTATGAAAAGTAATCACAAAGGGTAAACCCGCCTAAGCTAGGTGAAAGCTTGAAGTGTAGAAGGTTTTTGTATAAACCTTGTTATATGTTGTCTTTTGTTCTATTTCTTGTTGTTTCTCTCCATAAGCGACAAAGATCTAAGATTCGAGTAGGGAAAACAAAGCAATCAGAATTTAAGAATAACAAAGTGTTGATCTTCCTTATCCACATTTGTGATGTTGTCCTTATAATATGCATCATCTTCAAGCCTTGAACATCATGCCTCCTTTCCTCATAATAGTCCTGCAAAACAAAAAAGAATTTAATCAAACACCCATGTGATAAACTTTATTTCAACCTTGGTGGGAAATCCATCCACATACAGACTGATCAGTCCTCAAAACATACGCATATCCCTATAGTGTACTCTATAAGTATGCTAATATATGCCTTTTACTTCTCTTTTTCTTCTTCTTCATGGTCCACTCTTGCACTGATTACTCTGATTAGATCGCCAAGTTCCTGGAATTCCTGTGCCTTTGTAGTGCGACCAAGTGCGAATGAGGAAATCTGAAAATTCCATGGGAGTAGCAGCATCCTGAGTAACATCCCCAATTGGAACAACAACCTATGCAAACCACATCACTGTCTCATCCCTGGTTATACATGACAAAATTTCAGTCTTCTTAGGTTCTTCTTCTTTGTTGCTCCTAGCTAAGTAGTCATCAATGTCATCAATTGGTTGCACCTCTACCATCTTCTTTCTCTTTTCCATACTTCTCATCAGCCAATCAGGAATAGCATCCATCTCCATACCATCATCCAGACACATCTCTCAATCAAGCTCCTTCAGAGCTGAGATAACATCATCATCACCATCAGGATTATCCTTAATCAAATCATATACATCCTTCCCCAAAATAACCTCTAAAAGGAAAATGGGGGCTGCCGACTGATCATCATCTTCATGTGGTGGAGCAAATGTGGTATTAGCACACAAATCCTAAACATTATCTGGCAATATAACTTTGTTAGAACATTGTTCAAACTTCATGTTCTACATTGGCACTTCAATCTCTTTGATTCGTGATGGAGGGGAAACAATAGGTGAAGGCATGAAAAAAAATTGCTTCTTCTTCCTAGCTTCCTCAACCTTCTTCCCTCTAGCCTTGACTTCTCTAGGTGTGTTCTTCCTACATTTGGGAGCTTGACTCTCCTCATCCACATAAATCCTAACATCACTGATAGTTCTTTGATCTCCTTCGAAAGAGGATTCCTCTTGTTTCATCTTATCATAAGTGAAGGAAACACCCATGTCAACAAGTTTGTTCATTTGTTTGTCCACCCATGCTTGGGAGAAACTCAACACCTCTCGCACCAACAAACTCAAATCTGTAATTTCTTGTTTTGAACAATTAGGCAAAAGGATTGCCTTCTTCATTTCACTTTCATATAAAGGATTTGTAAGATCCTTATCATCTACAATCTGATCAGGAATGAGGAAAAGTTCACACTTCCTCATGAAATACATGGACATTTTAGACCACATTCTTCTCTTTACTACTTGCTCATCCATTAAGCTGGCCCAATAATATTCAACATCCACTTTGCGTATGAACTTTAACCCTTCGTCCTTCCAAATTTCTTATGAGGATTGAATCTTTCTCTTTTCTTATATGTAGCAAGATGATAAAATGCAAGCTCTTCAATTGTTGTGTTGGTTTTTGCGATGGTATGACAAACCTCCATTTTTTTCGCTACGGAAATAGGAAATGACATCCTCATTTTATGTTTGTCCTTCTGGATAGAATCATACTCCAGAAGTTGTCTCACCATTTCTAATAGGATCATTCTATATGTAGGATACCTAGGAAGCCTGTAAGGTTTAGATTGAAATCCATGAATCCTTAGGTACATGAAAGTGGGAAACTGAATATACCATGATCCATACTGCTCTATCAACTTTGTTGCCTCCTTGGACAACCTCTTGTGGATTTCGCCTTGCAACATCTACATTATGTACATAGTGAATGCATCATTCACTCTCTTATAGTCTTCAATTCAATATATGTTCAGTTGCGGATAGCACTAATAACTCTTGAATTGTCCATGTCCATTCCCAACTTCACCTTGCATATCAATCCTTTGTAAGTGACAAATCCTACAAGTATGTACACTATATAGGAAGTCATGGTGAATGACTTGGATCTCTCCACATTCCTTGATTGAAAGTCCAGATTGTCACTTATGATTTTAGACCAATTGATCAACTTTCCCTTCAGACAATCCAGGACAAAGTAGAACATCCATCCATCATAGATGGCACCCTGCAACATCCCCATCACTCAGTTAAGTAAGAACACTAAATCACTATATTCATATTTGAAATTTGTGCACATGAGTGTCTTGGGAGCCTTGGAATGATGAGCCCTTAGTTCAATCATCCACTCTTTGTTCACAACCATCTTGAACGCATCCATCTTCTTCTTATATCTCTCTTCATATTCATCCTTAGTTCTACCCTACATATCTGCCCCACGTGGAATTCCAAACACCTCAACAACTGCATCCTCAACAAGGTAGGCATAATAGCACCCTTAGGAGTCTTGATCAATCACAAGCGAGGATCATAACATCGTGCACATTCCAGGATTAGCTCACTGCATGGTATGGACTATGGAAATCTGGTGGCCTGGTAAATACCACTCTTCATAATATTCACATAAGATGGAGAAGGAATCTGGCTTCCAATTCTGAACATCCGTTGCTGCATATGGTCCATGTTCAAGAAATGCATATTAGTATCTATAATCTCCTTCTATCTAGATGACATCTTGGATTCTGGATAGAATCTCATCTCAACTATCTTATGTTGTTCCTTCTGAGCGCTAATTCTCAACTTCGACATTGCACCTATACAAAGCTGGAAGTTAGCAACCTCATAAAATTATTCCTGACAAAAGTTCTGATTTCTTAATGGTTTGAACAAATTTAAGGATAGAAAACATGAACTTTATCCACATTCTCAATGAAATGACAATATTAGGGTATGAAACCCTAATTAAAATTACTTAAAATCATAAATTTTCAAACTTAACCAAGTCTGAAGACACCTCCTTATACCTAGAAATTTTATCCAAATTAGAGTGCAAAGGAGTATACCAGATCGAGAAATGACTTAGGAAAGGTGTGAAGGGTAATTTTTTCGCACAAAAGATGTCTAAGGACACACTTCCGAGGTCAACAATGGTTGTCAGCAAGTTAGAAGACAACCTACAACTCTATAAATTAGTCTCTAAAACATGTTGTAATCACTCAAATATGCACAAACTTGATGAAAATAACTTTCCAATGGTGAAAACAATCAATCCCTGGTGTGTAAGTATGGCTGGTAAAAAGAATATTTTCTAAGGACAAGTCTGAAAATGGTGTTTTCAGACTTACCAACACCTTGTAACATGGTAAAAATCCTTGAAAAATGATCACAAAATGGTGAAGAAATGAGCTCCAATCAAAATCGTCAAGGTAGGTAAGTGGCTGGAAATGAAGTTTTTTGAGGACAGACTCTTAACCATGAAGTTTCAAACCTGCAACAGCTGTTGGAAGCTTTGAAAATTTACTGAGAACAACTCCAATCAGCCTTTGGACAAAATTGTCTTAGGTGAAATTTAGCTAGAAATGAAATACATGTCTGAAAATCAAACTTCCAGCCAACAATGGAGGTCACACAAGTCTGAAAAATGGCACAAATCTGGTTTGAGAATGATTATCAACAATCTCCCAATAATGGCATCACCAACCAAGGAGGACAATCACCAAAAATGGAGGTAAAACCTCCCCAAAACAAAAATCGCCTTCCTCCAAAAATGGCGCCACTAACCTAAAATCACCTAAGTCTGAAAAATCTGCAACAAATGCTCTCTAATGGTAGCCAAATAAAATCGCCTAGGCTAGAAATAAAGAAAAAATGCACAATGAAATCAACTTGCAGCCCAATGGTGTCAACTTGACACTTCACAAAACTTCGCGAGCTAGAGAAAAATCGCCAAAATCATCAACACACTTGGCAAATATAATAATATTATAATGTTGGCCTCTCTCTTTTAAACTTGCTCACCCTAAGCTTTCACCACACAAGCAATGTGGGATAAAAAATTTGCACTTAAACTTGCCTGGGAAAAATCGATTTGCTTCTAGAAAGCAAAAATCATTTAATATTTATTGCAAATCATTTATTAATTGTTTTTATTTTTTAAATAATCACACTTTGTAAAAACAATTAAATTTGGGTCACTTTATTAAAAAGATTTTAAAATTTAGATCAAAATGACTATTAAGGGGGAAAATTGATTTTAACTAGGATAAAATCCCAATAAAAATCATTAAAATAATGAAATATCCCCTTTGGGGGAAAATTATTGGAGTTGAGGAAAAATCAACTCTACAGGTCTCGAAGATCACTTGCGTGCAAACCTGTCACGGAAAGAAAGAACCAAAAAAGCTATGGAGGCCAGAATTTAGAGATCCAGAAAAGAGGAGTCATATTGATTGTGCAACAAGAATGCAATTCAATAATTCCATTTGTTATGAAAATACAAAGAGAGAATCCTTATAAGAGGATACTCGAAACCCTAAAGGAGAAAACCCTAAAGAATTATAAGATTCCTAAGTTTAGCCTAAGCATAGAGTATAATAGACTAATAATTAAATAAATAATTATTAGCTAATAAAAGATAACTCTAACACCTCCCCTTAAGATGAACTTATGGAGTAGCTAAAAAATAACTAAGGACTAAAAAAACATGTAAAAAATACAGGAAAGCAACAATGGGTCCCGGCAACTAGGCTTGATGAGATACCCAAGTACAATAAAATCTCTGTAAAGTGGAGAAAAAAGGAGAAAACCCTATGGGAACAAAACTCCTCTCCAAGAAGTGATGAAATCTCAAGTGAAGGACTAAGAAGCCTCCAAACAAGAGTGTTCCAGAAGATAGGAACAAAAAGAAGAGAAGAATACCACTAAAGCATGAAATAGCTGCAAACACTATCGAAGAGTAACCGTTGATGTAAAGAACCTCCATTGAAATAGAACATGAATAGATAGAGAAGGATTTAATTTGCATGAGTGCCCTCAAATGACACTACTTGAATCAGATGGCAAATAAAGACAAACAACTAAACTCGAAGATACAGATGGCATGAAACATCCAAGCCTGAAGAGTTTATCAATCAAACCAAGGAAGCATTAGAACAACAGGACAAACCTCCCCATAAGGTTGAAAAGGGAGAGGGATAGGTACACTGAAAAGGACAGCCAACAAGAACTATAGGACGAAGAACCAGGAACATCGAAGGTGTAGAGAAAGTACATAGTGTCATGGAAGGAACACTCACTTGATACACATCATGAAGCTAATGTCATAGAAGGAACACTCACATGACAAAGGTAGATGGCAAACAAAAGCAAACATCAACCCCCCCATGGCACTTTATAAGTAGTGCATGTACAGTAAGGCACAATATGTGCAAGATCCCAAGTATACAATGCATGATGGCACTTTATCTTAGTGTGTTTGCATAAATAAAATGCTACAATGATCAAAAGAGATAGAAGATTGGAAATAGAAAGAACAACTAAAGATGAGACATCCTACTCAAAGAAAGAGATCCTAGGACCTGAAACATCCAAGATATTCACTAGAGTGCTGAAAAGAAAAAAACTGAATAAAATATACCTGGAGTAGAATCACGAAAGAAAAATCATATAAATGGAAAGAACACAAAACAATCTTTCCAACGATATAAAGTTTTCAAAAACCGGAGTTTAGATGCTCAAGTTATGTCTCCTGGAGTGCAAAAATGAACCCCTATCTTTGACATTAAAAAACACCACTAAAAAATTAAAATTAAAAATTCAAACCTCCATAGCTAGATAGAGCTCAGAAAGAGCTTTCTGACGATATAAGATTTGTCAAAAAACTCCTCCATATAACCAAGTTGTGGCCAAAAGAAAAAAAAAACCCTCTTAGGGAAAAAAGAAGGTAAAAACAAATTTATTTTATTTTACTGACGAAAAATTTCTGACGCATTTGCAGGTATAGCCATATGGATTTCTGTGCCTCAAAAAATGTGCCAATAAAAATCATGCCCTAGATGCCCCTGTCACCAAAAATAGGCAAATTATATATCAAAATTCATGGAATTAGCCTTCTGAATCCAACTGAGAGGTCCTTTTGGCACCAAAATGTACCAAAAAATAAGGTACCCCCAGAAATGAAAAAAAAATGGCACAAACCCCCGAATACACAAATCTGAAGAACAAGGCCCAAAATCTCTCATGAAGAGAACAGGGGCATGCAGATCTGGAGCTTTCATACCATATTGGAGTTGAGGAAAAATCAACTCTATTGCTCTCAGAGATCACCTGCGTACAAACCTGTCACGGAAAGAGAGAACCAAAAAAGCTATGGAGGCCAGAATTCAGAGATCCAGAAAAGAGGAGTCATTTTGATTGTGCAACAAGAATGCAATTCAATAATTACAGTTGTAATGAAAATACAAAGAGAGAATCCTTATAAGAGGATACTCGGAACCCTAAAGGAGAAAACCCTAAAGAATTATAAGATTCCTAAGTTTAGCTTAAGCATGGAGTATAATAGACTAATAATTAAATAAATAGTTATTAACTAATAAAAGATAACTCTAATAAAAATTGCCCCATGAGGGGATGAAAATCCCTACAAAAAATTCATCAACTTTGCACAAAAAAGGGTCCAGGGGAAAATCAATTTGAGTTTGGAATGAAAATTCCAATTCAAACTTCATCATTCGGCACAAAATTACCCTGGGGAAAAATTGACCCCTATCTGGATAGCTATCAAAATGTAAAATCATCAAACTTATCCCTAGTAGAAATTCGTCTAGGGTCATCAGGAGGAATTCTCACACTTAGACAAATTTTCAGTCATTTGGTGGAAAATCCCCTCATGTCTGAATTCTGAGTGGGGGAAAAAAGAGGTACATTAGGAATTTGGTGGAAAATCTTCTCCCATCAGGATTTTGAGTTGGGGAAAATCATGGGTCATCAGAAATGTGGGGGGAAAAGAACCCCCCATTAGGAATTTTGACATTTTTTACCCTTAGAACTGTAGGTCCCGAGGACAACTGAGAGGGGGGGGGGGGGGGCGGTGAATCAATTGTCTAATAAATTCAAACCAAAATCCTGCTGACCAACTTATTGCTTAATACTAGTTAGATAGTTAATTGTGCTGGTAAACAGTATTTACAAGAAATGTTGTACCGGTAAGAGTTAATGCATGAAACATAAACATAAAGTCATCCACAACACATGACACAAATAATTGTACGTGGAAACCCTGTAAGGGAAAAAACATGGTGGGAAACCTTACCCATAATTAGATGATACTACTGCAGATAGTAAGTGGACAAGAGGGGTCTGCACATGTAGAAAGGCCAACAGCCTAGAGCTCACTGCTTAAACACAAATGGGAGTCACACTGACTATAGTTGGATGGTTAAATCCAATGAGAATGTACTGCACAAAATAGCATCTTCATATGCTGGATTCAGTACCGGTGTAATGCTGATATGCTTCTACAAAAACCTAACTTCACCTTCAAATGATGTCTTCATGTTTATCTCTGCTTGATCTCGCATATACCCTTTCTTAAATCTTTTTCACATTCCACACTTGATCTTACAAATAAGATCTTACATTTATACCATACCCTAAGACCAATTTTAGTAGGTTCGCTCTACAAGATATTACAATTAAAACATTTTACAAATAATACAATATCTGGTGCAATAACCAATTGAACATGTCGTCTTAATGCATTTACAACAATAATAAATCATCTCCATAGCGTGCCATGTTGATCTGGAAAAGATAAACCTACCGGTGTAACCCTAGATAACCTGGACCTATTTGCCGATAAAAGCAAATATGTAAATAAGAATATACCAATGATATTACTTCAAGGAAAAGTGTCCACATGATGTCTTCGACATTACCAAGTGTCTTCCATGTCATTGCAGGTACCAGTGAACATTATATCTTGCCGGTTAACCATATACCGGTGATTGTTTGAACAGTTTACTGATTGCCAGTGAACGTTGCTAGATCTCACAAGTAGGTGTATTTAGCAGGTGTTGACATCAATGACAAACCCATACCAAAATACCAACAAGAACATGGATTTTCATCAAGAATTAAACATTTTAACCACTCAAAACTACCTAAACACTTAGAATTTTCAATAAAATGCATCGGGACTTAGGCAAATTTACCAAAATTTGAGTGAAACAAAGAAAAGCTATTGGGATAAAGTGTAAAATAAACTTGAATAACTTCCTAGGAGCGAGAAAACAACTCCTAAAGGACCTAAAACACCTAGGCACTTAAATATCACCGATGAGGACATTCAAAACATGTATTTACGCTCAAATGTCAAGGCAAAATCTAGGATCATTTAAAATATCAACATTTTAAAAACTTGATCCTAAAAATTCAAAAACCCTAATAACACTTAGGCATGATCAAAACTCTGAGACTCAGGCAAGGGAACACAAAATATGCCCACTATGCTGCCAAAAACCCTAAACTAACCAACACGAGAGGCAAGAAAAAGGGGGTCCCCGTTTGAAATGGGGCAATATGTGAAAAGGTCACAACATGACCTCAAGTGGTGGATCACTGAAAAATAAAAACAATGATACACTATCATAAACCCTAGCACGACCACAACAATGAGATGTGAGGAAAAGAAATAGACTTTCACCTCAAATCCACATTCTCTTGAATTACAATTAAGGAGGGGGGACTATGGATAGGAATTTGCACTGCTAAATGGAAATTAGTATTTGTTGTTTGTAGGCATTTTAATCTAAACAACCTTTTTCTTGATTTTTGTAAAATAGGAGTCACTGGAACATGAAAGTTAACCTAGTTGCATTTTCTTTGTAAAGACTTTGGAGGTATTCTAACCTGATTCACTCTCAAATGAATTTGACATGTTAAAATTATTTCCATAGTGGTGAGGCATCTACAAAATCAAAAGATTCAAATTAATGCAACGGTAGCACATTTATGCAAAATGGAGCAGTATAAAGTGAGGCATCTACAAAATAAGAACATGCTAGTTTAACTTTTATAGATGTCATAGAATCAATCGGATATGCTACAAATGTGAATATTCTTAACAAAATAGACATGTGTTAACATTTTCATATATGCTCAAGTGTGAAGTAGTGTGATCTTGCTTATTGCATTCCACCTTTGTGGGGCACCTGCAAAGAGAAGACAGAGTAACATAGTAGTGAAATTGTAGTGTGATGTAAAGGAGGTGTGAAATACTTTGTTGCCTTACATAAGTATAACTCATTGACATAAAGTCCTACACTATAACAAATAAAGAATTGAAAGTGTGATGGGAAGTAGAAAGATGCAACTAATGGAAGTGCCTTTAAGGATCAACTTTATTTCAAATAAAGTGTTTGATATTGATATCTTTGTTTAGTATGACTTCCTTGGGTATTGAGGCTGCAGCAGGGGATTTCTATTCCTTTGAGGTTATCCACATCGCTAAAAGAGAGCAAAGAAAACATTGTAAAGTGTGGTGCTAATTAGATTATGGTATAAGTTTGGATTTATTTAGCATAGTATACATGTTTTACCACTTTTTATTTGTATTTGTGGAGTAGGAGGTCCTTGTTTCAGGATTCACTTGTTGTCGAAGCATCTGCAAAAGTAGAACATTCATACTCGTGCAATGATAGAAGATTTATACAAAATGCAGAACTATAAATTAAGCAACTGGAACAACTGTATTCATATGTATCATCATTTTCTAAGGTGTTGTTGTGAACTACGAAGGTCTAGATCTGTGAGATTTAGATCTACAAAAGAAGAACATTTAGAGCTACACAAAGAACCAAGATTATTATCCAATGAAAATGTTTGTGCCAATTTTGTGTATGCGAGGAGCTTGCTCATATTGTTTAGATATTGTACTCTTTTTGGATCCATGTTGTTCTTTGGAAGACACCGACCCAGTTGATGTTGCTTGACTAGTATTCATGTTTTAAGTCACCTGCAAATGAGTGTCTACATTAGATTTTGTCACATGAATTTATAGTATAGATCTTAGCATAAATGATGTTTTCTAATAGTATTATTGGCAAAAGAAATGATATAGGTAGAAAGTTATGCATTGTGTGAAGGGTAATTCTTGTTCATGATTGCTTCTTGCAAAATCTACACCATGCCTAGACAATGTTGTCTATGTGAGTGAGAAGGATGTCATGATCACTCCAATATGCTTCCAACCTTTTGACTTTAGTTGCGTGTGCATTAGTGTTTGTCCAAATGTGATCAATATTGGTCTTTGACGAAGGATCTATTTGTTCATCTAACAAGTTCAAGTTGTGTATTTGTATGTGTCTCTTAAACATTTGTATTATTTTTTAGTGCATCGATATGTCAATGTTGAAGTCACCTGAAATATAGACAAGGCTTTGACTAGGAGCAAATGCCATTGCTTCATTGATAATTGTTGTGATATTTGTAAGCATTGTTCTTGGTTTGGCATAGAGATTATAAATGAAAAGTGTGTGTCCATTAAGTATGCCTGAGAGCAATAGTGCTTACTAATGAATAATGATGAACAGTTAGTACCAAACCGGTACTAAGAGGGGGGGGTGAATCAGTATAGACAAAAACACTTCCCTGAACCAGTTTGACTGCAAAGACTGCACTTAGCTGGTAAATAGTAACACCAATCTAAAACAGAGTACTACTGGTAAAACCAAGAATGACTATGACAAGCATAAACTGGTTATCACTTAGACCTTCACCACACCCAACATCTCCTTTCCACTTCACTCAAATGCATAAACAAGTAATACATAAGAAATGTAAAGACTACTGGTTTAGCATGCATTACCATTTGATAGAAAATATTAAAGCATCACACATGACACACTGATTTTTCACATGGAAACCCAACTGGGAAAAACCATGGTGGGGATGAATACCCACAAGCTGTTCTTTGAACTCTTTTGAAGTCCGCTCTGTTAGGAGCCTAGTCTGGTTAAAGACTTTTACAATAGGTTCTGCTAGGAACCGATCCTACTAGGGATCACCTGGTTAAGGGATGGCTAAATACCCGGTTAAAGGTTAGAACCCTATTAAAGGTTACCTCACAAGAGGATTTGAAGAACTCATTGAATTGAGTCATCCTGTTAAAGGATTTACACAAAAGCCTATTAAAGCTACCCGGTTAAGAGATTTTCCAACTGCTGAAATGGTTAAAAGTCAATAGGTAATACACTGATCTGATAACAGCACACAATTCCAAGGCAAATCCTCTTTAGCTCCTTTACTTTTGCAATCACACTCTGTAGGTATCAACACACTTCTTCAGTCTAGAAAGAATCAAGTATCACTCACTAGGATACACACATAACATTTGCCAACAACTTCAAAATGAAAAACATCATCGACCTTATAGGAAACAGATAGGTCGATAGCATAAACCCTAAACCCTAAACCTTTAGGTTTAACACTTCAATCGGTTCAATCTAGACTGTTAATCACATTGCATTGAATGCAATAGTCTTGAACAGATCTCAAGACATTCTCCAATGTCCATTCTTTGCTACTTCAAGAAGCCAATAACCCATCACGCGTTCTCCACCATTTAGAGAGACTTCGCACATTCCTGAGGTAGATAGGAACAATCTTCTTCATGCAAGATCCTCAAGGAAATCCTTCACATGCACAAGGCTGACGTGGCAACATGATCTGATCTTCTTTACAATTCTAACTCATCAAAAGATGTCATCGGTTGAATCACACATGCAATGCATCAACCAGAAACCCTGAAGCTAAGACTACCAACTGGTAGTCATGCCAAATGAAACCTGATATAGAACTTCCCATATATCGGTTCTCATTCCAACATACCAATTCACCTTGAACAAACATACCGCTTCACTTTTTCACATATGCCAATTCACAACATCATACCAGTTCTCTTGTCGATTTGCTTACTATAATATATCGGTCATACTTGAGCATATTGACAGCAATGACAACATACAATATCATCATGTCATCAAGCTCTGCACATATGCCAACAATCTCCCCCTTTGGAATTGATGGCAATATACAAAGATATCTATCTGCTTCACATCTTCTCCCCCTTTGACAACAATGCCAAAGTGGCGGCACAAACAACTATGTCCCACTATGTTGCCCCCACTAAGGAGTAGCATCCTTCAACACACCAATCCTGAATAAGATTTATCAATGCAATACCTGACCGATGTGGAGCATACACCTTTAGTTCACCTCTTGAAGGGGTAGCACCCCTAATTCACCTCTCAAATAGGTAAATGTAGCCTTCGGTAGAGGCTTGGTGAATATGTCTGCTAACAGCTCCTTATTGGAAACATGTTCTAGTACAACCTCTTTGTTCTGAACCTTTTCCCTCAAGAAATGATACTTGAGCTCGAAGTGCTTGGTTCTAGCATGTAAAACCGGATTCTTGGAAATGTTGATTGCACTTGTGTTGTCACAAAATATACTTATCAGTTCAGATACAGGAACTTTGAAACCACTCAATACATTCTTCATCCAAATTGTCTGGGTGCAGTTCATAAATGCTGCAACATATTCTGCTTCTACAGTAGACTGAGAGATACAACTCTTCTTCTTACTCATCCATGAGACTAGTCTACCACCAAGAAAGAATGCACCACCATTTGTGCTTTTCCGGTCCTCCACATTACTAGCCCAATCAGCATCTGTAAACACTTTTAGGTTGAAATCATTACTGTATGTGTGTAGGGGAAAAAGCGAGACTAGGTTAACATGCCCTAATCCTACCTTTTGACACACATTACAGAATACGAAAGAGCCTAGAGGTATCACACAATTGGCTACTTCTTCTTGTGAAAGAGAGAGCCACGGGCTACCTATTAGGATTTCTATTCCTTTGTTGAAATTGGAAGATCAAATGATGCAAGTTCAATCCCTAACCCCAAAGTGCAAGTATGGACTAATAACGAGATTGCAGAATTGAACTTAAACAATGGAAAGCTGTAAACACAAGGACAAGACAAGAATGCAAATGCGTACTCGGAGTTAAAATCTGACTGAAAATGTTCGGGACGGGGGCGTGGGCGCCACTGTCCTAATTCTGCCCCTGAAACTGCTCCGGAAACTGTTGTTTTTGCACTCTGGAAAAGCTGTCAAAAATGTTGAAAATGTTGTCTGTCAGGAGGACCAGGGCGCCCAGCGCCCCTGTCCTGGCAGGACTAAGGTGCCCCATGCCCCTGTCCTGGTCTTTTTCTCTGAAACTTGGTGTGTAATTCTGTCTCCGTCTGCTTCTTCCGGATTTGTAACCTGCGGCGTCGTCCGAGTCCCGAAACCTGCACTTATATCTGAAAAGGTGTTTGGGTGGCTATATAGGGTTTTGCCTTAGTCAAACCCTCGCTTCGGTGATTTCCACCTCCATGAATAGCCAAGTTGTATTGTAAAATGTATTGTGTGTGCAGACCTAGTGTGTGTGCAAGGTCCTAAAATGCAAGAAAGCAAAATAGAGCAACCTAGAAAGTAAACCCTAATTGCTTGTAAATGATAATGTAAATGCTCTAAATCAAGATGCAAAGTGATCTAAAGCATGAATAAAGGATATATTGAAGCTTATGCAAAGACATGAAAACAACATGAAATCATACCCAACCCTCAAGGGAGGAGTACAAGTCAATCTTCAGTCGGTAATCTCCTATTGTTCTTCAATGCCTTCAAAGCCCTAAAATGGATGAATGAAATTGAATGAATGCTTGATAGATGGATGTTGAGTGTTGTTGAAGTCTTCAAAGATCTGCTCTTTCGCTGCATAGAAGGTCCTTCAAAAATCCCATCCCTTCAAATGAAGAAAGAGAGCTCTTATGTAGGAAACCCTAGATCGTAAATTCGTCTTTTGGCCGACCTAGAGATTGAATATCCTGCCAATTTCTTGGGGTTAAGCTTTATTTTATGATTGGATCGTGCTCCTAAAATTTCAAGAAAAATGGCCGGGACCATGTGCACTCCGGGCGCCATGGTCCCGACAACTTTTCACCAAATTTTCAGGGCCGTCGGATATGATGATTTTAGAGAGAATCTCGAAGTTACAGGTGATTTCGAGATGTTTTGACCCCCGAAACCAAGCCCCCAAGTTCAAAATAGGACCTAATTAGGGTTTTTGATTAAATGATGTATAGGAGGAATAAAATGAAAAGGGCACACTTTAATGAAAGGGCCCAACTTTATGATGTGGGAGATGATAAAATAGGACCTTAGACCTAATTAATTTAATTAATTAAGTGCTAAAGGGGAAATGCAATGCAAAATGCAAAATGCGCCAAGGCAGGTGCTAAACTAGGTGTGAAATTGTACCACCCTAGCAAGTGCGTACAATTTACGACGCTACATTTAGCCCCCACTTTAGCGGTCATATGAACACTACGTGCATATGCAAGCTAAAGTACAGAAAAGTAAACATTATTTGAAAAAGGATATATCCATAAGTCTGTCGAACGAAGCCCCCAGCGGTATCTGCAGTACACAGTTAGGAACCACACCCTACAAAACCACATGTTAGATCACAAAATCACCTAATTCTTACTAAGGAAGGTGATGAAAATTCAAGGGTAGCTATATGCCCCCCCCTGTTTCGGCTTGCTAATTTTAGTGAGTTGAAACAGGGTATCATGTTTACCACTTCAAATTGTTAAAGAATATTGATGACAAATGCTCACAAGAAGATTTGATATGAGATCAAAAACTAATGGAGAATCATTTGGTAAGAAAGAGGACTAAATCTCAATTCCAACACAACAAAGAGTGTGAGGATTTGAGAGTTCTCTAACACAAGATGAAGGATGTAAATGGAAACAAAATGCAAAGAGAAGAAAAGAAAGGAAAAAAAGCATGAATACACACATTGGTGATCCATGAGAAGAATAGTGAGAGAGAAAACATGGACTTCTCGCCCCTAGATCTTGTCTAGGTGATCCATGGGAAAAAGGACATGGAAAACTAGCCCCTAGAGTCTGTCTAGGTGATCCATGTAAGGGAGGAGAGTGAGAAAGTCTAGCCTTATGCCGCTAGTTCCACTCAACCTGGTGCATGTGTGTGTAAGGGAGGTTAGAAGCACCTCATAGGAGTCTATGCCCGAGTATGCTACAACCTGTATATGTATAGTACAAAAGCGTGACATCTCGCTCTAAGAGTCCGTGCTCTGGTTCCGAGAATAATCACCTTGGATAAAAGAAAAATGGAGACATCTCGCTCTAAGAGTCTGCGCTCTGGTTCCGAGAATGACCCATTTCTCAAAAAGTGTAATGTTTATGTCATAAGAAAAGTAGAACAAGGATACCTACCTTCCCCAAAAATGCAACAATGTCATAGATCCAAGCAAGAGAGTTTTGCACTCTTTAAGCAAGGATAAGATAGTTGAAAAGGGATATCTTGTAGTATGTGTAAAGGAGATCCTTAGAGGAGAAGAGATCTTTGTACAAAAGACACCTATCCCCAAGAGGAATTGTCTTAGACAAATATAACATCTTCTAGAATAAGACAAAGAAGAGAATAAGAATGCAATACTTCCCTCTTTTGCGCGGTGAAAGTGATTCTTAATGAAGGATGACGCTCTTTTTAACCCAATTGGGAGAGTAAATTCATTATAGATGTATTTTACCAAGTGCAAAAGAGGTTGTAGTCAAGGACTTACACCTCTTGTAAGAGAGAATCCTTGAACAAACAACAACAAATGCATACAAGGAATAACATCAAGTAATAAAGTTCACACCATCCACAAAATAGGAAAAAGTGGATCCTTAGATAAAAATAAGGAAAGATCATTGCCTCAATGAGAAGGACTTACACAATCTTCTAGGGAGAGATTTGGACATAAGAAAAATAAGAGATGTATGAAATCACTCTTGTCCCCATAGGAACAAGAAAATTAGGCTATTATGTTGCTTCAAAAAATATATGATTGCACTTGAAATTGTACCATCATGAATGACAATGAGCCCCCAGTAAATGAGCTACCAATGTCACATAATGATGAGCAACATAATAGCCATTAATGTTATTTAAAGACATGATAGATTGAATGAGGTATTTGAATATGACATGCTAAATGCTCAACTATAAGTGAGATCAAAAACATGTATAAAATGATAAAAATTGAAGAAGAAAAGTCACAAGAAATCTTAGAAGAGGGATGAGTGTAATTTATTAGAGCCTTATCCCTGGGGAAAAGGACTTTATGATGAATAGGAGATAAAGATTCATAAGTAGATTTAGAAATTTGAGGGGTTTCATAAAGAGATTTGTTCATCGCCAAGATTTCCTTATGAGGGGAATGAGAGTTGATAGAAGTAGAAGATGATTTAGTTGAAGTGAGATCATCATCACTACTAAATATAGCATTCACATTGAGAGATGGTCTTTTAGATGCTTTGGTACGTTTGCAAGGATTATAGTCGAGTCCAAAGGCATAATTGTGAAAATTAGTCTCTAGAGGAACTTTTATCCCTTGTTCATGAGCGCCACAACCATTTCCATGATACCCATGCTTAGCAAAAATGCGAAAACCACGACCATAACGATCAGCCATTTCAGGAAGAGAAGGTGGTTTTTCATAAGACAAAGAATCAAACTCTTCATAATTAGAGGTGTGAGGAGAAGAAGTTTGAGAAGCAGCCACAAAATTATTGCTCATAGGTTCATGTAAGACAGATTGATCTCTAGTTTCTTCCTTCTTTTTAAGTTTAAGCTCTCTAGGAGGAACCCTATACTCACCTACAAAGGTGGGATTAAAATCAAGAGATCCCCAATCGTCTTCCGCAAGAACCTTCTCAGGATCAAAAGCCTTTTCATGTGTAGAATCAAGTCGAGAAGGATCTTCTTCAGGAGCTTCAGACTCATCCAAAGAATTTTGATTATTAGAGGGTGATGATTCATCCATAGGTATCTTGTTTAAAGAGTCATCATTAGAAGAGGAAGATTTAGAAAAACTCCCTTTGGAAGTAGATGTTTGCAAACAAGCTTGAAGATTAGTATCACCTATCAAGGTATATGTCTTATTGTTATAAATAAATTTAACTTGTCTATGCAATGTAGAGGGGACAGCTTGCATACTGTGAATCTAAGGTCTCCCTAATAACAAGTTGTATGTTAGATTTCCCGACATAACATGGATAGGAGTAGGCAAAGTAACAGGTCCCACTGTGATGGGTAGGGTGATAATACCTAATGAAGACTTAGCCACATTATCAAAGCCTCGAATGGGACGAGAGTTAGGCTCAATAAGGGATGTATCCACATTCATCTTATGCAATAGATTAATGCTACACACATTAAGGCCAGAGCCATTATCTACCAGTATTCGTCTTATAGCTGTGTCATTTATGATAACCACAATCATCAAGGGATCATATTGATGTTGAATTTCACTAGTAGGCAACTCATCTTGGGTAAACACAATTTGAGCTTTAGGATTCATCACAGAGTTAACTAAAGATGCTATATTACTAGATGTATTCGGTGG
Organism: Cryptomeria japonica; assembly: GCF_030272615.1. Taxonomy (NCBI): domain Eukaryota; kingdom Viridiplantae; phylum Streptophyta; class Pinopsida; order Cupressales; family Cupressaceae; genus Cryptomeria; species Cryptomeria japonica. The sequence continues at coordinate 24,185,875 of NC_081415.1, read as the reverse complement.
AGGAACATTCAAATCTTTCAAGGCATCTTGTAACATTCCATGATGAGCGGAAGAAGTTTGAATCAAATCCCAGAGGGATATCTTAGCAGGGGTAGCTTTAAGTTGTTCTATGAGATCATATTCCTTACCAAGAACTTGTGAAATACGAGGAGCTTGAGGAAGAATAGGTTGGGAAGGAGGAAGTGAAGTTGGGATAACTGGAGGAGGATTAGGTTGCCTATTGTTTCTTGTGTTATAGGTATGAGCAACCGCATGATAACTCTCTCTAGTCAGTTGCTTAGCATACTCATAAGGGCTCTTAGTAGAATAACCTCCTTGCACAGTAATAATAGGTTTCTTAGGCATGCAAAAAGAATCATTAGCATAACCACCTTGAACCACTAAGATAGGCTTATTTAAAGGTTGAGAATTTTGAGAAGGACAAGCACCTTGGACAGTGAAGAGAGGTTTGTTAGGTGTCTCATTCACATGTATCAAATTGATTGAGGATGGTTTAGAGGAATGAACAAAAGTGTTGGAAGAATTATTGATAGTTTTCTCTTGCACTAAAATCTTATCACGGATCAAATCAATTTTAGGAGAGAGACAAGGGATAGGCATTGATGTTCTAGTAGGAAGAGTAATACTAGGAAAGGTCATATCATCCTTTATCATCACAGGATCTACATGGGGAATAAACTCTCTAGGAGAAGGATCAACACTACTCTCTAAAGTCTCAAGAGGGAGATCTTTGAAAGAAATGTTAACCATCTTGCTTTGAACTAGGGTTTCCTCATGAGTAGAACCAAGTTGAGGAGAGGGAGATGCTTTATTTTTAGAGGGAGAATAATTGAGATTCAAGGAAGGTGAGAAATTATCAAGGGAGAGAGAATAATCTACACCTTCTTCTAATGGTTCATCCCAAATGGTGAAGTGGTTGAAAGGAATGTTTGAAGTATTGTTAATTTCGGGAGAGGAGATAACATTGTTTATTAATTCCTCATCCTTAGGAGGGAGAGCATCAATAGATGTGTTAAACTCATCCTCTTTCCTCAAAATATGTTCAATATGATCTTTAGGGGAGAGAGAGTTAAGGAAATTGCTTATTATTTCATCTTCTTTCTCTAAGGGATGCTTATGGGTAAGACAAACTTTAGGAGAAGGGTAAGCATTTATCATTAATTCATCATCTCTAGTGGGAATTTTGTTGGAAAAGGAGATGCCATCACTAGGAAATGTAGGGATAATGTCATCTTCTTGCACAAAATAATCCTCATGAAGGGAGTGTTTTTTAGGAAGAACATGAACATATTTCTCCAAAGATTCATGCTTAGGAAGGAAATCTTTGAAAGAAGTGTTCATAACCTCTTGTTGCACTAACATGCCCCCATTGGAAGGACCAACTTTAGGAGAAAATAAGTCAATGTCCATCAATACCTTTTCACTTAGAGAGGCATCATGTAGGGAAGGTGAAGTAACATTAAGAAACGTGTTTATGATATCATTCTCTTCCTCTAGGATAGCTAAATAGGAAGGGCACATTTTAGGAGAGCTGTCAAGATCACTCTTAAAGTCTTCATCCTTAGAGCATGGGAGAGTCTCAAAGGGATTGGTAGCAACTCTTTTAGGCACTAAAATGTTGTTATAGATGGGGGGAGGTTCTTTAGGAGAAGGAAAAATTGAAACAAGGGAAGCTAACCCATTATCACATCTATGAAATGAATGCATCATGACAACAATTTTCCTCTTTCAAATGATAACACATGCAAAATAGAAGGAAATGTTTAATTTTAACCAATGCAAGAACTTAGAATGTAGATTTAGAAATTTATGATTCAAATGAGTTCCTAAATCAGATTTGAAATTATTGATCCAATTAAGCTATCCACAAGTTCAACTTTGAATTGAAAAATTAGGGTTTTAGCAAAAATTTCCTCCAAATTTTTGAATCTTGCAAGAAATTAAAACTTGTAAAAAGCATAAACACTCAAATTTGAAAACATAAATTGGAATTTAGAGAAGATTGGGATTCATGTCCGGTTCACCAAAATGTGTAGGGGAAAAAGCGAGACTAGGTTAACATGCCCTAATCCTACCTTTTGACACACATTACAGAATACGAAAGAGCCTAGAGGTATCACACAATTGGCTACTTCTTCTTGTGAAAGAGAGAGCCACGAGCTACCTATTAGGATTTCTATTCCTTTGTTGAAATTGGAAGATCAAATGATGCAAGTTCAATCCCTAACCCCAAAGTGCAAGTATGGACTAATAACGAGATTGCAGAATTGAACTTAAACAATGGAAAGTTGTAAACACAAGGACAAGACAAGAATGCAAATGCGTACCCAGAGTTAAAATATGACTGAAAATGTTCGGGACGGGGGCGTGGGCGCCACTGTCCTGATTCTGCCCCTGAAACTGCTCCGGAAACTGTTGTTTTTGCACTCTGGAAAAGCTGTCAAAAATGTTGAAAATGTTGTCTGTCAGGAGGACCAGGGCGCCCAGCGCCCCTGTCCTGGCAGGACCAGGGTGCCCCATGCCCCTGTCCTGGTCTTTTTCTCTAAAACTTGGTGTGTAATTCTGTCTCCGTCTGCTTCTTCCGGATCTGTAACCTGCGGCGTCGTCCGAGTCCCGAAACCTGCACTTATATCTGAAAAGGTGTTTGGGCGGCTATATAGGGTTTTGCCTTAGTCAAACCCCCGCTTCGGTGATTTCCACCTCCACGAATAGCCAAGTTGTATTGTAAAATGTATTGTGTGTGCAGACCTAGTGTGTGTGCAAGGTCCTAAAATGCAAGAAAGCAAACTAGAGCAACCTAGAAAGTAAACCCTAATTGCTTGTAAATGATAATGTAAATGCTCTAAATCAAGATGCAAAGTGATCTAAAGCATGAATAAAGGATATATTGAAGCTTATGCAAAGACATGAAAACAACATGAAATCATACCCAACCCTCAAGGGAGAAGTACAAGCCAATCTTCAGTCGGTAATCTCCTATTGTTCTTCAATGCCTTCAAAGCCCTAAAATGGATGAATGAAATTGAATGAATGCTTGATAGATGGATGTTGAGTGTTGTTGAAGTCTTCAAAGATCTTCTCTTTCACTGCATAGAAGGTCCTTCAAAAATCCCATCCCTTCAAATGAAGAAAGAGAGCTCTTATGTAGGAAACCCTAGATCGTAAATTTGTCTTTTGGCCGACCTAGAGATTGAATATCCCGCCAATTTCTTGGGGTTAAGCTTTATTTTATGATTGGATCGTGCTCCTAAAACTTCGGGAAAAATGTCCGGGACCATGTGCACTCCGGGCGCCATGGTCCCGACAACTTTTCACCAAATTTTCAGGGCCGTCGGATATGATGATTTTAGAGAGAATCCCGAAGTTACAGGTGATTTCGAGATGTTTTGACCCCCAAAACCAAGCCCCCAAGTTCAAAATAGGACCTAATTAGGGTTTTTGATTAAATGATGTATAGGAGGAATAAAATGAAAAGGGCACACTTTAATGAAAGGGCCCAACTTTATGATGTGGGAGATGATAAAATAGGACCTTAGACCTAATTAATTTAATTAATTAAGTGCTAAAGGGGAAATGCAATGCAAAATGCAAAATGCGCCAAGGCGGGTGCTAAACTAGGTGTGAAATTGTACCACCCTAGCAAGTGCGTACAATTTACGACGCTACAGTATGGATACCATAATCCATAGTTAATAGTTCCCTTTAGATATCTAAGAATCCGCTTGACTGCTACCAAGTGAGATTCTCTTGGGCATTTCTGGAACTGTGCAGTAATGTCCACTGCATGTGCAATGTCCAATCTGCTATGTACTACATAGTGCAACTTACCAATCATTGATCAGTATTCCTTCTCATCCACCAACGATGAGTCATCCTCTTTTGATAATTTACAACTGGTCACCATCGGTGTACCAATCGGTTTGTTGTCTTCCATGCCAAAGGTCTTCAACACCTCTTTGACATACTTGGATTGAGTGATAAAGATTCCATCTTTCATTTGTTGATTCTGTAGTCCAATGAAGAACTTAATCTCCCCTATAAGTGACATCTCAAATTCATTTTTCATCTCATCTGCAAAATCATGACTCATCTTGCAATCTCCACCAAAAATTATGTCATCAATAAATACCTCATAGATTAGAATTTGATCTCCTTCTGACTTCAGATAGATATTGCTATCTTCACTTGTTCTCTCAAATCTGATCTTCACAAGATGGGAGTGTAAGCGTTCATACCATGCTCTAGGTGCCTGCTTCAATCCATACAGGGCTTTATGTATCCTACATACCATGTCACTATCTTCTGATAGGGCAAACCCATCTGGTTTCTCTATATACACCTCCTCTTTAAGTATTCCATTTAGGAATGCAGATTTTACATCCATTTGATATACTTTGAATCCCTTGAAGGCTGCATATGCAAGAGCCATACGAACTCCTTCCAATCTGGCTACTGGAGTAAAGGTTTCTCCATAGTCTTCTTCTTCTTGAGCATATCCTTTACACACCAGTCTAGCTTTGTTTCTTACCACTGTGCCATCTTCATTCAGCTTATTTTTGAAAACCCATTTGGTGCATATGACTTTTTTATGCTCAGGTCTAGGTACCAAAGACCATGTACCCTTCTTTTCTATCTGGTCAAGTTCCTCTTCCATTGCCTTGATCCAGTCTTCATCTTTATGTGCCTCTTTAAATTTTTTAGGCTCAAATTCAGAGATCATGCAAGAATTTTCTCTAACCTTTCTTCTTGTAAGAATTCTTGCATCCTTTTCTCCTATGATCTTCTTTGGATCATGATTCAACTTTACATACCTAGGAATGATCTTAGTTGTTTCCTCTTGCTTTTCTTCTTCATCCTCATCTTCATCAGCATCAGCATCTATTGGTGTAGGAGCACTATTGCTGGTATTAGGCTGATTTGCAACCGGTTCCTAGAAAGTTACTACCAGTTCATCTCCTACTTGCTCGCTGTCATTTTCCTCAAGTTTCTCAGAGGTTTCATCAACTCTGACATTAATACTTTCAACAATTCTCTGAGTCCTATTGTTGAAACATTTGAGAGTTTTTTTCTTTGTGGAATACCCTAGGAATATTCCCTCATCACATTTTGCATCAAACTTGCTCTGATGTTCACTCCTCTTGATATAGCATTTGCTACTAAACACTCTAAAGTATCTTACCACTGGTGTCTTACTGGTCCAATACTCATAAGGAGTTTTATCCTTACCTTTCTTGATGAGTACCCAGTTCATTGTGTAGACTGCAATGCTCACCACGTCTCTCCAAAAAGTGTGAGCAACCTTCCCTTGGATCAACATAGTTTTGGCTGTTTCAACTATAGTCCAATTGTTCCTCTCTACTAGAACATTTTGATGTGGATTCCAGGGGGTAGACAGTTGCCTCTTGATGTCGTTCTCTTCACAGTACTTGTTGAATTCACCGAAAGTGAATTCACCTCCTTGATCAGTTCTTACGCAATTAATCCTCTTACCGCTTTCTTTTTCAACCAATGCTCTGAAGGCCTTGAATTTTCCAAAAGCTTCAGACTTGTCTTTTAAGAATGTGACCCACATCATTCTTGAGAAATCATCAGTAAGAATCATAACATACCTATCTCCCTACACACTCCTAGTTTTCATAGGACCACACAAATCAGTATGCACAAGATCAAGTAAATTGTCTGAAGTGAAAGATTTACCTTTGAAGGTTCCGGAAGACATTTTCCCCAGTTGACACTCTCTACACAAAGGATTCTTCAATTTGCACAACACAGGCAATCCTCTAACTGCCTTGATCTTACTGGCCTTCAAAATGTTATCAAAGTTTACATGGCAAAGTCTCCTATGCCATATCTAGCTATCATCAAAATTAGCCATTAGACATGTACTAATATTTGCATTCAGCTGAAATAAGTTACCTCTAGTCTATATACCAGTGGCCATCAGTTCACCACTCTTTCCTTTTATTTTTCACACTCCATATCTAAATTCCAGAGTGAGTCCATTATCATTCATCTAGGCAACACTCAAAAGGTTGTGTCTGAGACCTTCTACCCAATACACATTATCAGCACTACTTTTTCCATTCAGAGAGATGGACCCTCTGCCTTTTACCATACATGGTGCATCATTACCAAATCAGACCACACCACCATCATACTCTTCCAGAGACATAAACTTGCTCTGGTCACTAGTCATGTGGTGAGAATAGCCACTGTCAATAATCCACTCATTGGAATTATCAAAGTGGGAGACAAGAGCTTTCTTGTCTGACACATCTTCCTTAAATGCTACAAACACAATGTCTTCATTTTCTTCATCTTCCGGTTCCTCATCAATGACACCTTCATCAACTTCTACAAAACAATTTCTCTTGTTTCCTCCTTTGAACTTCTTGAACTTCTCCAGTTTGTCCTTATTATCTTCATTAGGATAGTTTACAGCAATGTGTCCTATCCTATTACAAGAGAAGCATTTCAAAGGAATCTTACCTCTGTATTTACCAATTCCCTTAGGAAGTCTCTTAGCAAGAAGAGCTTCAAATTCCATCAGGATCTCCTCATCATTCATTTCTCTGCTTTGTCTTGGTTCACAACTGGTACTTGCTTCTTTTCCCTTTCTAGATGGTGCAGTAGATGCTCTAAAGGTTGATTCAATCTTCTGAATACTGCCATCTTAATTATTTAGCTCATATGCGATCAACTTTGCAATGATGGAGTCTAGGGATACCTTTGTCTTGTCTATAGACCTCAACTCCTGAATAGCAGCAACCCTTATTGCATAGACTAGTAACAAGGATCTCAAGACTTTGCTAACAACAGTGGAATCCTCAATTTTACCTCCTGCACTCTTGATGTCTCCAACAACAGTTTTGATTCTTATTCCATATTGTTGAATGGTCTCTCCTTCAACCATCTGCATGTCTTCAAACTTTCCCCTAAGGCTCTCTTCCTTAGCTTGTTTCACATGCTCATCACCGCCATAGATATTCTCCAGAGCATCCCATACTTCTTTGGGATTGTCTTTATCCTGAACATCAATAAACTCAATGTCAGATAGACTACTGATTAGGGCTTCCATGACTTGCCCATTCTCTTGAATCTCTCTTCTTTAATCATCGGTGAGAGTACCGATAGGAATAACATAAGCATTCTCAACATAGTTCCAGTGTTGAGCACCCATGCTTTTGATGTATATCTTCATTCTGTCCTTCCATATTTTAAAGTTATCTCTGTTGAACTTTGGACCTTCCCTCTTCATCATTAGAGTAGGATCTTTTCCCCAAGCAGTTAAGCTTACAACACAGAGGACCTGGAAGATGCTCTGATACCAATTGATGAATAATGATGAATAGTTAGTACCAAACCGATACTGAGAGGGGGGAGGTGAATCAGTACAGACAAAAACACTTCCCTGAACCAGATTGACTGCAAAGATTGCACTTAACTGGTAAATAGCAACATCAATCTAAAATAGAGTACTACCGGTAAAACCAAGAATGACTATGACAAGCATAAACTGGTTATCACTTAGATCTTCACCACACCTAACATCTCCTTTCCACTTCACTCGTATGCATAAACAGGTAATACATCAAAAATGTAAAAACTACTGGTTTAACATGCATTACCACTTGACAGAAAATATTAAAGCATCACACATGACACACTGATTTTTCATGTGGAAACCTAACTGGGAAAAACCATGGTGGGGATGAATACCCACAAGCTATTCTTTGAACTCTTTTGAAGTCCGCTCTATTAGGAGCCTAGTCCAGTTAAAGACTTTTACAATAGGTTCTGCTAGGAACCAATCCTACTAGGGATCACCTGGTTAAGGGATGGCTAAATACCCAGTTAAAGGTTACCTCGCAAGAGGATTTGAAGAACTCGTTGAATTGAGTCACCATGTTAAAGGATTTATACAAAAGCCTATTAAAGCTACCTAGTTAAGGGATTTTCCAACTGCTGAGATAGTTAAAAGTCAACAGCTAATACACTGATTTGATAACAGCACACAATGCCAAGGCAGATCCTCTTTAGCTCCTTTGCTTCTGTAATCACACTCTGTAGGTATCAACACACTTCTTCGGTCTGGCAAGAATCAAGTATCACTCACTGGGATACACACATAACATTTTCCAACAACTTCAAAATGAAAAACATCATCAACCTTATAGGAAACAGATAGGTCGGTAGCATAAACCCTAAACCCTAAACATTTAGGTTTAACACTTCAGTCGGTTCAATCCAGACCGTTAATCACACTACATTGAATACAACAGTCTTGAATAGATCTCAAGACGTTCTCCAACGTCCATTCTTTTCCGCTTCAGCATATTGACATCAATGACAACATACAATATCATCATGTCATCAAGCTCTGCACATATGCCAACACTTAAAGATTGTCAAGTGTTAATGGTATTGTACTTAGCATATGTATGTTTTCATTATGCCATGAACATGAAATGTTGAAAAATAATTGTACTATGGTATTGTATTCTCTATTGTTCATGTATTCAAGTGCGTTTCTTCTAGGCAAACAATGTTTGATGACATTAGGTCCTTGTCATGTAAGATGTACTCTTTATGGGGTTGGAAATGTCATGTGTTTAATGTAGATATGAAACTTTGGGTTGTGTTTTTGACAATGTTCGTCATTTTGAAGAGTCCAACTAGTAGTTGTCTTGAGTCATGTCATCTCATTTATGATTGTTGGTTTTGGCTTAAAAATTCTTGGTGTTAGAGGGCTCAACAAAAAAGTGTTTCAGTGCTTGATGTGCGATGTACATCTATATAAGATAACCCATGTTGGTGCACACTAAAAGGTTCAAGTGCAAGACCATGCATAGTGAGTCCTTGTGATTTGTGTATTGTTTTGATGCATGCTAATTGAAGTGGAAATTGTTTTCTTATAGTACTCTATGTAGAATCTAGTTTGTGGAGTGGTTTTGTAACTCGGAGAATTGGCACCCATCCTTTGTCAACATATGTTTGATTTGGATGTGGTAAGTTTCCAACATGAAATCTTCCAATATGGTGATCATTGAATTCAACCAAAATGATATCAATATCACTAGTTTGTGTATATGTTTTGAATCATTCATTTGATCCATTGATGAGGCCATCCTGTATATCATAGTTTCCACCATAGATCTCAACCAATATGTCTTTTTTTAACATTATTTGATTTGCCTAATTTGCATTGTGTTTGTGCAATTATATTATGGGAACAAAGTTGTCATGTTCATCACTTGCATTAATTGTAATTAGCTCTCCAGGAAGAGCAGATAATATATTTTGGTTGTGTGTATCGACATCCTTTCTTTAGTAAAAAAGAAATAGAAATGTTGGGTATGTAGGTGCAGAGTGAAAGCATTTGTTATTCAAATATGCTATGTCATCGTTGGTTTGAGAGTGTGCATATTTTATTGCGGACATCAATAAAAATCTGATCTATTTGTCTCATTATAGTTTGTAGATTGTAACATTTGAAGTTTTGTTGCCAAAACCCATACAGTAGTAAGCTAGTGTCTATTGTTGGCACATGGAACACTAGACAATCATGTATAGGTTCTTCTTGATACAAGACCACATAAAATTTTGTACAATCCAATAAAGTCTTTAGTTGTTGTTTTCATTAATTCACACAATTTTTTGTCTATGCAATGCAACAATCTAGTTCCAACTAGTGAGAACTCATCAATGGGAACAATACACAATTGTTGATATTCTTTTGTCAATCCATCTAATCTTTCTAAGCTCAAGGGAATAGAAGTAGATTTGTTAAATTGCATGAGGAGTGCAAATGCAAGGTTGTGCCTCCTATAATATATGTTGTTTTTCCTGTGTATGCAAGTAACAAGCCCTTTATCTTTTCTGGGTCACTATCTATTGTGTTATTGTATATACGAAGAAGTCTTTGATACATCACTTTTGTAGTGAAGGTTTTCCCTATGCCAGCACCTCCTGTCAAGAACAAGTATAATGGCACATCTGGATTTTGTTGTTTTTTCATTAATATGCCTTTCACTATGGCTTGTTGTTCTTTATTCAGAATTCTATGAGCATTGTAATATTCTATGATGTCGACTAGGTGGGGATGTGCAGTAATTTAAAATGGCCTTGATATTTTTTTGGTGGACATTATGTCTTAGTGTGTCTAAATCTGGTCCCAAGTTGTATTCTTCCTTGTCTTCATTATTTGGTTTTCGAATATTGTGTCCATCCTTATAGTATTCATCTTGAAGGTTGATATCATTGATAGCATCATCCATAACACCCCACAATTCATTTGCATTGTATTTGTACTTTGCTTCATTAAATTGCTAGTTTTTCATTGTTGGCAAAAGCATCTTGCCATGTTTGGAAGCCTGGTTTCAATGTGTTTTCTTCAATGGAAAAAAGAACATATAGTAAAAGTTTCTCTCTACAATATTTTTTGCTGTCAACATGTTTATTACACTTGATAAACCTAATAATTAGAGGTCTAGATTGTTTTGTTAATTTTTCATTTGCTATTGCATATGCTGCTAGAAAAATATTGGCTAATGGTTCAAGAGGTGCAATGGTGAATCAAACTTTTGCGAGCAACATTTTGTGATTCATTTGGTTCATTGTTCAAAAGCTCATGGGTCTTTAAAATAAAAATGTGATTGTTAGGAGCATAAGTGTCTATGAATTTACATGTATGTGAACTATAGTTAAGAGGAAGGGAAAGCACAATGTGTACAACTTGTTGAGAAAACATTTATTTTAGGTTGAGCAAGGTGTCACCAAGTTTTTTATCATATTTATGGCATCACTATTTTGTTGTACATGGTTTGTGCATATCTTATTGAACGCATTTATCATTGAATTATTGGCTTTTGTCATGTAAGAGCTACAATACATTGTTGCATCATATGCATTGAGAACAAATTGTGCATCTATGTTTGCTTGCCATAGATGTGGAATCTAGGTTGTAAATGAATTATTCCTCATGTGAGTTGACTTTCTTTTTAAAAACAATATTGGCCTAAGCAATGTAGAATGTATGGGTAAGATGTATTCATCTTCAATCATGTTTATGTTCACTAGGAAATCTGCAAAGGACACAGACCCAAGTCATAACTTGATGTTTCTAAAATTGATCAGATTTTTGTAGAAATATGCATATGGTCTTGTTTTGTGTTGATGCATAGTTCAAGTATTGTCGTTGCTCTCATTGGCAAGAGTGGAAAACCAAAGCGACACATTCTCTTCTTTGTCTTTCCACATTATTTAGTATGATGATGCATATGCAATCTAGCTATTTGATCATCTAAAGTGTCTATCATGCAAGTTATATGTTTGTCCACAAAGTGTTCAATAGTAGCATCGTTATCTCTTTCCATAGATCAGTGCATCTTTAACCCATAGCATGAATTGGTCATGTTCATTTCCTCAACTTTGAAATTTTATAACTCAAAAGTAGTCCAATACCTTTCTAAAAAAGGTTTCATTTGAACATAGTAATTGTTTCATTGCATTAATTCTATGTTCGTAATAGCGAGTCTAGGTTACAAGATCTTTTTTATCAAAAAGGAAATGTCAATGTTAGACAGTTAATCAAGGTGGCTTTATCTTGATATTCTATGATGAGAGATGTACACTTCTTCCAATGTTTGTGTTAATGATGCCCAATTTTTCTTTGAACTAGTGAATTTCAAAAAAAAGTTGGTATTCCTAACTATCTTTCATTGCAAAAACATTCTTTTTGAGATGTTGCAAATAGTTTGATGAATTTCTGGCCTTCTTGAAATTTGTATAACCAATATTTGGTTGCAATATGTTTGCAAGGTTTAGCTTGTACTTGACATCTCTTGCAAGTAGTGTTATGTCTCTTAACTTTCATTTGTAGATTCTTATCCAAATGTAAGAAAATACTTGACCAAATAGTATTTTGATAGCTTTGAAAAACAAATTAGTGGTATGATACGCAAATGCTCGATTTGATTCCCATTGAGAAATTTTTCGATATGATTTTTTTTTGCAAATTTTGTGTCATGTGGTTTGCCAAAAAGTAATGTTGGAATGTTCACTTCTTCTACATACTTGTCCTAGAATATTCTCAAAGGTTGGTTTTCTTCCGTTGGTGCAATTTTGATCATTTTGTTTTGAAGAGAATGTGTAATTCTTGACTAGATGAACCCATGTATCAAGCTATTTGTTTCAATTTCCATGGCATTGTCAATTTCATTGTCATCGTCACTTGATGAAGACTTATTGCTACGCACATGTTCATGTGAAGGGTACAAATGATTGTGGCAATTTTTGTTCAATTTGACATTTTGCATTTTGTATAATGTTGTTTTGCACAACTCATTGAGAGTATTAATAATAGTGTTTAGAGGTGCTTTGCCTTTCTAATATGTGTTTGTGTATTGCAAATGTCTCTTTAATGCAACAAAAATTGTCCATGTTTCATCAGATGAATGTGACAATATTGTTTGTACAATGTTAATGTTTTCTACTTCTACTCTGCCACAGGATGGCAAGGGGTTTGAAGAAGGAGCCCATAGAGGAATGAAAGAAGGATTTGTTTGGGTGGGGAGTGGCAACCAGTCATCTTTGTGATGACATGGAAGTTGCAGCCTCTCCCCAACATATTACATTTACCCTAAAGCTCCTCTTTCCACTTTCCCTGATCATGGGCATGAAGGCTCGAGCTCCTCTTTCCATTTTCTTTGTTCCTAGGCATGAAGGCTTCCTCCTCTATTTGGAAATGATTTGTTGGACATAACATAACATCTCACATTCCATCTGAAGGCATCAGGGTGATAATGGCATGGCTCAAGCAGTTTTGCAAGTTGTATAGTCATTGGGGTTCCTTTTCTGGTTCCAGTAGTGATTCTAGACTCTAGGTGAAGGGAGCAAGTTGTATAGTCATTTACAGAGAAAATGAAAATCATTTAGTGTCAAGCTTTGTGCAAGTTCTTTAAGGAGTTATATATAAATTTATTTTGTGATGGTTGATGGAAGTAGTAATTTTATTCAATAGAAATTAAATTTTGATCTATTTCTCTCTGGTGTATAATTTTATCTCTTTCAAATGATCAGAATCATGAGTTTTAACTTTTTTCATTTGTTGCATTGTTATGGTGTATGTAATTTTTTATTTAATGCTTCCTATTATGCCCAGGAATGCAAAATTTTTGTTAGTTTGGAATCATATTAAGGATTCACCTCATTGTAATTGGTGGGTGGATTATAGGTATGAGTAAATGCCAACTTTATGGAGGAGGGAAAACATGTACATGATAGTCATATAACACCTCCATATATATTACATAAACATCCATAGCATATAAAATCATAAGAGTATTAAGAATGAAAGAATCAAACACCACAATAGATAGGAATACAACATAATTAGTAAACCATCCATGCAACTCAATTAAAGGGAATATCTTTTGAGGATCCAATTCCATGATAGATGTTATAGACAAATCACAATTTCATAATCAAAGGCAAACAAGAAAACATATTCACCCACAATGAATCAACTATTATAATTGGAAGGTCACTTCACCAAGTCAACATCAAGACAATAGAGTGGTGCCTTATCCTAGGGCATAGAGTCACTTACAATTCAAAGACAACCTGATAATAAACTTCAATAAGATTAATTTACATATAAATAGCAATGAATATGTCATTACATACACAACCCAGATTCATACGTAAACTAAAAAACCCTTGACCATTCAATTCACAGTGAAAACATAAATTCAACACAAAGACAATTATGTGAAGATCTCAAACTGCAAATGATATTGATATTATATTCATAATGATATCAGAAAGTAAATTCAAAATGCGTTTCAACTATGCACTTATCAAATTCTTTAACAATTGAACTATTATAACTATATAAGAGTTTTCAACATCAATAAAAATGGCCAACTGGCCATCCCTCTCTACCGATCAAAAAGAAAAAGTGGTCATCCCTCTCAAATTAGTCTTGGAATCCTTTTATAAGATGAGGATTCAACAAGCTTAGAATTACTGTGAGGAATCTTGGGTAGCAACCTGACATTTCTTCTTTTGCTTTAGGATGGATTGCCACCTCTCCACCTCTTTGTCTATTGGCCAATTGAATGCCTTTACCTCTTACAAATTTGCAACTGAATCTGTCCATCTGGCATTTGTAACTGCCCTGGCCTCAACAATAAACTTTGCATGATCAACCTCAACCTTGAACAGTGAATCAAACATACCGTTAAGGAAATCAGCATCAACCTATTCATCTATATGCTTGATTATTTCTTCTTGCTCCAGAATCAAATCAAATTCACTGGTCCAATCAGAAATTGATTTCAAATCTCCAATACTACCATAAATTGAAGGCACCAATTTACTATAACCTTCCCCAAATGTCTGCAATTTTTCATTTATAAGCACATCCTTCCCTATGAAAAATGCATAAGCTGTATTCATTACCTCCACCATGTCCTTAGTGTCACCAATCTTGGTAGGGAACTCATCACTATACATCATTGCAATATCTATCTTATCCATTAATCTACTTTTTCCTGACCAAACATTGAACAAAGGTCCAAGAAAAGCGAAAGCCTCAGAGGATGTTTTACTTGCCTCTTTCAAAGAAATGTGCAAATCATGCACTACCATCAATTTTCCTTTCAATACATTAATCTTGTGTTTCAGAATTTCTGACACAACAGAGATAGCCTTGACATTTTTTTCCTTTTCAAGCTTTTCAATTTTCTCTGTGTATTCCTCCATTTTTGTTGTCACATCAACTGGTATTTCTTGTACTTGTTTTGTAATCTGTATTAGAGGGGGCTCATTTGCATTTTTTTCTTTCAACTCCACTAACTCTTCCTCCAGATCGCCCTTCTTCATCAATGTCTCTTCATATTTTTTAGATAATGCAATCAATTCGCTATATGCTTCTGTGTATCTTCTTGACAAATCCTCTATTTTTGATAAATTCATGAAAGAAACTTGAGTAAAAAATGAGGCAATCTTCGTGTCAGTTGTGTTCTGCAAATTCTAGATCATTCTGCTAGCTTTCTTTTCTACTTGGATATTTAGAAGGTGGGGCTTTTGAGTGGAAGGGGCCAAAGACCAAGCAACAAGTGTCTTTGACTTAGGATTAAATCATGATCCTCTTATTACATCTCCAATTTCAAATTCAGTTTTAAACATTGGGTCCTCTTGCTTCCTAATCTAATCAATAATAAAAATAGACTAGATATCCCAGTCAGGCATCATAATCATACCAACACTCTTAATCAATTGTCTTGCCTATTCCACAGATATTTTCTCCTTGTCAAGATCATATTCCTGCAGTGCCTTGATGATCTCCTCTTTCTTTTCTACATTACCTTCCTCTATGATCAGATTTTGTCTTAATTGATTTTTTTTCAACCTTGTCAAAAAAATTTTAAATTCATCTGACTTAATAAAGTCATCATCTTTCATGAACTCATTTGAGAACATCACATGCTCATCAAAGCCTTGAGCAAGGGCTTCATTTGTTTCTCCATGTTCTTCATTCTGCCCTGCTTCTCTGAGATGTGTCCTTATTTGATGAAAGTAGTGTCCTTGTTCTGTAACAATTGCTCTAGCAGGGTCTCTCCTCACAATTGTACCGACCTCTTTGGTTTTTTGTTTCTTTGCAGCTGACACTCGGGTAGATTGAACTTCATCCCCACTCTCTACCTCATCAACAGACACACTAAGTGACCTCTTACCATGTGAAGAATGTCCATCTTGGGGGTCTTGCTACTGAGTAGCCGCTTTTAGAATTTGAGGCATTTGTTCCATCAAAGTTTCATATAAACTTATCATTCTGTTAATCCTCTCTAGGTACGGGTTATCAAGGCAAAAACCTAAGAAACTAGGGTCAACAACCTTCAATTCTACTTCAACTCTCATCAAATTTTTCTATTTTCTTCTCCTTTCTTGTACTTCCTCTTTTCTCAGCAAATTTCTAACCATGTCTTCATCATCCAATGGTTCATGGTCCTTTATTGTGGCCCAAGGTGTCATTTTTGGCAATGCACATTTAATAAATTATTCAGGATCACAAAATCTAGACACAACATTAACCAACCTATATTGTTTAAGGAAATTGTTTACTTCATCAAAGGAACTCCTACCAATGGTAAAGTCAGACACAACCCAGAGCCTATGAAGAAGAGAACCCTTCCTGTGTTTGTCAAGGTATTCTTTTTCAACTAGGGTCAATTGCCAAATAAACTCCATAAAAGCAATCCTAATTGGAACAAATTTTGGTAAAATATGGGGAGACTGAGGACAACCATAGACTCTGATCATAGTAAAGTTATCAAAAAAGAAAAATCCCCCTAGTTATGTGAAATAGATCAGTTTGGAACATATTGGTAAGGTCTCAAAACTCTCCTAACATTAATTGACAATTGTTCCCTATTTATTCCTAGCATTTCCCTAATTGGCAAAACAATCGAATTTTCAAAGAAAAGGAAAGAAGAATGGGGAGAACTACTGTCCCAAACCTGGGTCCATCTTTGTATTGGCATTAAGACACCCAATTCTTCTTTGAAAAGCTCAAATTATTTATCCATGCACTCAACATTATAGAATGAGATTAAATGCATCAGCAATGAATAATGCTTGAATGTAGGGCTGGGTGCACCACTCTGAATTTCAACTAGAGCATTATGAATGTGTTCAACTACATAGCCCACATAATCATAATGTTTGTTAACATCTAGGTGTTGAATGTCCATAGCCATCATCAGTAATTCAACTAACATTGTTGAATCTCCATCAAAACCCAACACTCTAGTTAATCCATAGATTGTACAATGCATATAATGGTGGAAAGGTGTGATATCAAATGGTGGTTCAATACTAACTGGAATTATAACCAGTTTCCTATTCACCCTAGGCATTTATCTGGGCATTGCATGCTTCTTGATAACACCTTTGTATTTGTCATAATCCTCTACAATCCGCTCCAAATCTATATCTGTACATGTAGCACCAGTAATCTAGAAAGCTTCAACAAAGCTAGCTCTGTTAATTGAAACTAGGGCAGACTGGTTCTTTCTTCTGATTACCCTAGATACTGAGCAATAGTGTTTGGCCAACTCTTTGATCAAATCCACGTCAACATACACATCTAGCACAATTAACTTTGCCATATTTAAATCCCAAGGGTTTGACATCAGGACACCCTTAACCCTATTATTCCAGAAATAATGAAATAGAGCAGAACCAATCATATTAAGTGTGGTCAAGTTTCTGCATTGGCTCCATAAATCTTTCCATGCCCAATCATTTGTATTCAAAGCAACGGAAGTCCCTGGCAGCAAATCTACAAATTCTTCTTTGTATTTCTTAATTGTCTTTTCCTCGGTGGCCTTGGGCTTGGAACCTCCAGGTCCTCTACTTGTCATGGCCTTGGGCTTGGAACCTCCAGTTCCACTCATTGCCTTGCTCATTTTAGCTGCAGGAGAAAAACTTAACTAATTTTCTGAAATTTTCCCACACCCAACACTCTGAATTCTCCAACGTTGTTGCAGAGCTCAATTCACTGGATTACCTTGAAGATAGAATGCATTAATGCAATTATACAAAATCTCAGCTTGATCATGCAATTTATGGTATTTGGGCATCGTCACTTCTGTCAAGTCTCATTAATTGCCATACTTGCATGAACTAGCTACTGTGGCATTAATTCAAAGCTGAAGTACTTGAGCGAAATTTGAATTCATGCCCTTCTATTTGATTGGCGATTGCCATTCAAAACTTTTATAGAACCTGACAAACAAGTCCACATGTCAATCCCCATCTTTAATTGCACACTCGCAACCGGTTATAACAATTTGGAAAGTAACTGGTGAGTTGGCGACAATGCTACCAAATCCTCTTAATCACAATCTCGCAACCCCTTTTACAAATCCTCAAAGAATCTCACGAGTGAGCGAAAGTCATTGATCTTCATCAAGCCCTTCAATCGCAACCTTGCAACAACATTTGTAATATTCTTTCTTTACTTGCAAGCTAGCGACCACTGCAAATCTAACAAAACAACTTATTTTATCACAAGCTCGCAACTCAAAACTTAACTTGACTTAAACCCTTGCGATCCTACGATAACAAGACACTTAACCGCCACTGCATGCTCGCAACACTTTTTGACTTAAGAATTACAAACCCATGAGCATGCGATGACCATAAAATCATACCAAAACTTACCTGTCGCCAGATCACAACATAAAATGCTAAACAAATTCAAAACCTGTGAGCAAGCAATGAAACCAACTAAGTTGCGATACCAACCATATCGCATGATCGCAAATTAAAATGACTTAACCACGAACACCTCGCGACCTTGAGATAACATCAAATCACACCCAACTCGCAACCTCGCAACATAAAATGGTCTAGTGCAAAACATCTTGCGAGGTAGCGACAACTAAAATCTCCCAGTACTCGCAAGCTCGCGACTTAAACTGACTTGGTGATAAAGGACCCGTGAGCTAGTGATAACCATAACATCTCAAAACTTTTTATCTCCTGACCGCAACGACCCAACAAGTACCAACAAAAATTGATGTTTTATGTTAATTACTGTCATAAACAGGTGTGAGCAGTGGCACACAGACCATTAATGAAATACTCGCTAACTCTCATGGCTATAATGCATGGCATCAAACCAATTTGAGACCTTGCGAACAAAGAAATTTCATTAACAATCTCTAGCTCGTTAACATAAAATGCTAACACTCAAAAAACTAGAGACCTCGTGATTTAAACCCAAACCAATACTCGCTAACTCACCACTTAAATTGTTAAACATGAAATTTATCTGCGAGTTAGAGATGAAACATTAAACATGTCTCATTGTCTAGCCAACCGTTTGACCACACTTGACATTGACATGGACAAATAAAGAGAGGACAACTCAGATTTTCAACACACGACAACTTTGGTTTACTAGCCAACTAAGACAAAAAACAAACACAAAACCCTAATCGCCATGAACATCATGTTAAGCATTTAATGTAGAATAGTAGAAAGTTTCTAACAGTTATGCAATATGAATAATTTAATGGATCTTGTGACACAAATTATTACATTTCATGTTCAACATAATGTGGAACCAATTTACTAATAATTCAAAAAATAAATTCTAATTGTTTACTAATAATTCAAATTCACAATTAAAAATATGAAATAAGTATCTGTTCTGATTGACAAATTCAAGGAATACAATATCAAAAATCATCAATGACAACTATAGTATTGCAAATTGAAATTGTAATATGACTCAAGAACTGTAGTATAATTATAAATACCTATAAACTGATTGCTAATTCACTTCAGTGACTCAGTTTGAGGCTTCTATATCCCAAATGGACTCAAGATCCGAAAACTGACTAGTACTAATAGGTTCATCTTCATGCTGAGTGGGGTATTCAAAAATTTCTTCATCTTCATGCTAACTCTGAGTTTGCGATCCATCATTTATCTCAGCACTAGGATTAGTAGTAGCACCACCAGCTTTTAAAGTGTTGCACAACCCTCATCTTTCACGCATGGAATTCCAAATTGCCAGTGCCCTATCATATGGAAAATCTCTAACATTATACTGAGTTACAAACAACCTCAAGCAAGTTTCCAAATTTTTGTCTAATTTGTTTCTGATCTTTGATTTCAAAAGCCCTAATGCACTGAAAACTCTCTCATCTTCCACCGACCCCAATATCATTGTTTGACATAAATCGACAAGTTTCAAATATTCTGGTATTGCAATACACAATGCTTCACTTTTATCTATCCTTTTCCAAAGCCTTGTGATTGATCCAGGTTCAAATGGATTCTCCAAGTTAACCAACTGTTGTTTCATAAGCAATGCAAAGTGTTTACATTATTTTTTAAGATGATCTAAATTTAAAATTCCTTCTATTGGTTGTCCATTGCAATATGCATCTTTTGAATATGTCAATATCAATTCCTCTAGTTTTTTATGAAACTTCTTTGCATCATTTGGATTATCTCCAATTGAATGCCAAAATTGAGGATACACACAACCCATGGCTTCAAGTATTTCTTCTCGAGGGAATCTTTAACAAATCTCAGTTGTGTTGGCAAATGCACACTCCAATGAGAAATTGTAGGTGATTGAAGGTTTTGTCATTGATGGCAACCTTGCAATCATAGGACATTGTCAAGACAAAGATACCAGCACCGACACCGACAGACTCTACACCGGCATACAGAACACCGGCAGTGAAAGGAAGGATACCGGCACCTTGGACAACTTCAATTTTGTTTATAATGTATTTTGTAATTAATTGTAAAATCATTGTAAGCCAACATGGTGAGTTGTAATATGACTCATATATGTATGAGATCATTTTGTAATAGGAAATGTGTGAAATAGGATGCGAAATAAGCAGACCTAATATGCAAAATATTGGTTAAGGGTTTATGTTGTAGCAGAGCTTAAACCGGTACTGAATCTAGCATAGTAGATGCTGATCTGAAGCAGTACAAGACATTGGATTATTATAATCCATTTTTGTAAGTCAGTGTGACTTCTTTTGTAATTAAGTAGTGAGCTCTAGGCACTTGGCCTTCCTGCATGTGCAGGCCCCTATTGTAAAAGTAATATTCCCTTATTGGCCAGTAAGCAAATATTGTGGGTCACAAATCCCACCGAGGTTTTTCCCACACCGGGTTTCCTCGTTAAAATACTATGTTATGGTGTGCTTCTTATGTGGTTGTTATTACTCTTGATTACTGCATTATTTCTGGTTTACCGGTACATAGTTTTAATATGCTTTTCATGTGTTAGGTCAAGTAAATTTATATACTGATTAGATACTGATTCACCCCCCCTCTCAATATCTTTGGGAATCCTAACAATTGGTATCAGAGTTTGGTCCTCTATTTTCAAAAGCCTAACAGCTTGAGGAAGATCTTGTCACTGGTAGAGATGGAAAACTTGAGAAAGCAATTGGAAATAGCTCTTACAAACTATGATGCAGAAAAGGTGAAGAATATCAAACTTGAAGATGATCTAAAAGCTATTCAGGATATTATTCAAGCACTTCAAGGAAATTTTACTATTGCAAGAAACAAGAGGAGCGAACTTTGTGAAAAAATGCAGAATGAGGAAAATGAAAAGGAAACTCTTAATGATTTGGTAATAAGCTAAGACAAGAAATCAGTACAACAAAGAATGAGATGGAGGATATGACTATGAGATTCTGTAAAGAAATTGAAGACAAAAAGAAAAATGAAGAAGACTTGGTTAGAAGACTAAATGATGCTAGAAATGAAAACAAAAGACTCAGCCATGAAAATGATATGTTGAAGACAGATCTAATGCACACACAAAATGACAGAACTGAACTCATAAGACAGAAAGGAATCTTGGAGAGTGAACTGACTGCTGCAAATCAACACAAGGAGAAATTCAAGAAAAGTTCAGAAGAACTTGGTGACATGCTGAAGAATTAGAAACCTAATGGTGATACAAATGGCCTTGGCTTTGAAACTGATGAAAGCTCTGGTACTGCAAACAATCAGGATCATATCAAACCGGTAAGACAATCTACTACTTACAAATTTAATGGAAAATGCTTTAACTGTAACAAGTATGGTCATAGAGAAAATCAGTGTAGATCTAGAAATTATCAGAACACTAATACACCCACCGATCAATGTTCTAAATGCAACAAAGTTGGTCATAATTTGAAAAATTGCAAAATGAATGTAAGATGTTATATTTGTGGAAGATTTGGACACTTATCTAATTAATGCAGAACACATACTAGCATAGGATATGGGAAAGCTATTCAGAAGAACAATGTGACATGTTATGCCTATAACAAAATTGGACATATTGCAAAATTTTATAGAAGTAAGGCATCATCGGCAAATAACAAAGGTCCTAGTTTGAAAGGTAAAGAAAAGGTTGAAGAGGTAAAGCAAGAATTCTCAAAACAGTGGATTAGAAAGTCAGATCAAAATATTGATGGGAATACTCCTCCACCAGCAAAACATAGTAACACTCCACCGGCAGGAGAATCTTCATCTAACTGAAGCAAATCTTTTGGGGGTTTAGCAACAAAATGAAAAACATGCTATTATTCCCTTGGTTGATGGTAAGAAGTTGAAATTACTTCTATACCGGCAGATGAGTTAAGTTGTGACTTAACTGGAGAGCATTAAATGTGGTAGTTGGAGAAATTAACATTATAAAGCAAGTCTTTTGGCTTTCGTTTCTCATTCACCGAGCATTCAAATTTTTGAGAGCATAAAAATTCCTGAGCAAAGGCATTCTAAGCGAAGAAGTGAAGCAATCCATCAAATCATTGAGGTGTTTATAGCTATGGCATCTTCATCCACTCCTAAATTTATTGCAAATTCTACTGTTGTTGAGGTTATTAAGCACCCTAGACCCATTTTCAAACTGGTTCTCAAAATTGCAAAGAAAGATGGTAGCATAGGTGCATTTTCTCAAATCCCTAAAGGAGTAGTATATGTTGAAGACCCTAGGATGTATATACATTGTCATATTGAGGAACTAGGTGATAATGAGATTAAGAATATGTATAAGTCTGTGATTTGTGATGAATTTGGAAACGTCAAACTTGAACATAAGGTAGTAGAAACCCTAGGTTTCACTGAAATTCTTAGTATCCCTGATTTTCCAAAGGATATCATAAGGATTGTGTTAAGCAGAGTACATGGTGAATTTTTCTGGTTGGACTCAATTCATAAAAT
This sequence comes from Cryptomeria japonica, assembly GCF_030272615.1. Taxonomy (NCBI): domain Eukaryota; kingdom Viridiplantae; phylum Streptophyta; class Pinopsida; order Cupressales; family Cupressaceae; genus Cryptomeria; species Cryptomeria japonica. The sequence continues at coordinate 24,163,102 of NC_081415.1, read as the reverse complement.
CACAAAAGAAGCGGTAAAAGTTGTAACAAGGTTACCCTCCACCGGTAACAGACGAGACAAAACAAAGGTGGTCTCAAATGACACAATGATAAACCTAACTGGTACAACATTTGACAAAAGATCTCTAAGGGTAAACGATGTGAAGGATATAAATGTCAGATTAATCAGTATGATCTTAGGTTATAAGGCTACACATGCAAATAGGTTAAATTTAGTTTCTAGCCTATGTATCAAGAGTGCCTATGATATGGTGAATGATAATGCAAGGATAGATATATGTGAATGGCTTAAAGATGAGTTGATAGACAATCTGGGTAAGATCAAAAGAGATAAGAAAGGAACATTCAGATTTGGAAACTTACTTGTTTGTTTGATGTTGTACATAACCAAACAAGTACCCGGTATTGGTGCTAGAGATTTTGGTTTTGACATACCGTTAGGAAAACAACTATTAGATCTATTGAACAATATGGGAGAGAAACAAGAGAAAAACATAAATGAGTATTTTCAAGCATTGAAGGCTCGAATGAGTACTAGAGTAAGACTGTCACAAGCTATTGTGGATAAGTATCAAAAGGAAATCTATTTTGTGATCAAGAAAGATGAAATCTGGATGGAGGCAGTTATCCCTAGAACTATTTGGGTAACTAAAATGGGCTATGAAACAGAAGACAACATCATAGAAACTTATGCAAAAGCCCTCCTTCAAGCTCCAAAGGAACTGGAAGAGAAAGTGTTTGGTAGTGCTGAAAAAATAGAAAGTACTATTCAATCTAGAAAAAAGGGTTAAGAAAGTTGAAGCAACTATAAGAAAAGGAACCTGACAGGCAAAGGCAATCAAGGAAGATGTTCTGAGACAAACTGGTATAAGTGAAAGTGAGTTGGAAGCACCTCAATCGGAAACTCATCTTTCACCAGTTGGAACTTTTTCTGAGAGTGATATACCGATAGTATTTAAAAGGGTTGAAAGGAAAAGAAAACCCCCACCGGTACCCTCTCCTACACTAAAAAGGACTAGACAAAAACAACAGGCAGTAAGGCCTCCAGCAAAGAAAATAACTCCTTAAAAAAAGAAGACAAAACAAGATATTACTCAAATAAACAAACTTCTTAGCAAAATTATAGAGGATGGTAAGCTAAAGAACATAAACAAAGTATACAACACACTATCAGTTGATGACAAGGAAAGCATAGAGAATAGTGTAATTCTACACTTAGATATATACAAGAAATTTTTGATGCAAATTGTTGATGAAATTCCAAATGACTTGTATAGGAGATTAGAAGCCAGAAGATTAGCTATTATTGAACTAGACAAAAAGATTAAGATTGAAAAATTACTAGCAGTGCATCCAGTTAACTCACCTGATGAAATAGACAAATTAATCAGTGAGGCTAACCGGACAGTGTTTTCTACTGCTCACCGACATGTAGCATTAATGGCAGGAAGAGCAAAGGAAGTTTCTGAGGAAACTGCTGATGCATGGGATATTTTCTTTGTGGAAAAAGAAAAAGAGGAAGAATTACTTATGCCTAAAACTGTCAAAGTATATCAAAAGGATAGAGATAAGGGGAAAGGTAAGGTAGGTGGACCACCAAGCCTGAAAATAACTAACAATGTGCCCCCACCTCTTTTAGATACTCCACCGGTAGACACTACTAAAAATCAACCAACCACAGAGAGTATGAAGACTCCAGTAGAAGATACAAATCCTGAATCAGAAATTTTGTATACAATAAATGTAGAGACTCAAGAAGTTAATGTTGTGGTTGAAACAGAAACCAACGAGGATAAGGTGAAAAATGTGACTACTAAGTCACTGGCTGCAGATGTTGAGATAAACATAGAAAAACCTTCACAAGCAGAGCAACCGACAGAGGATACCACTAAGGAATCGGTAGATACAACAGATAAACCATCTGAAGAACCAACAAAAGAGAGTTTTGAGGTATAAACAAAAATTACATCTAATAAACTAGCAGTTAAATGCTCAAAGAAACTATACTACCCCACCAGGAAACCCCAAAAGGATAAAGCGATAACACAAGAATAGAGTGCAATAAAAAAAATTTTAAAGATAAACACAACATTAAGATACAACAAGATATCAAAGATTCAGATTACATAACGAAAGACATCCACTAACACCTAAAGAGTTTCCCAATGTGATTACTTAATTACACATTTAACTTAACTCACACGAATAAATCCAATAAGTTGAATATCTTATAACGAGATAATTATTCAACAAGGATAATTTCTTTCCGAAGATGAAGATATAAATCACATGCTAATGGTTATCCATTATGATTCATTCATACCTTACATTCAAGCTTTTCATTAAAATATAAGCCATGCATCTAATATTCCAACACACAAGAATTTCATCATAAACTTATGAGATCTTTCCATGCATAATTAATTTCCTTAACAACAACTGAATATATTCCATTACTCTAAGCTACATTCATTCATGATACAATTTACTGCATTCAAGAGAGGACTGCATACATGCATTTTAAATTAATTTCATCTTATCCACTTATACATTCTATCAAAATGCCATTCATACATGCTAACACTAAACATGAAACATAAGGACAAAAGCATCACATAACACCAAGATGATCTCGGAGTTCACCCCTAAAGAGCTACATCTCTAGGTTTGCTCAACTCCAAGACCCCTCTGATAATTAATAAAGTTAAGAATACATGAGGTTCTCATAATTTACAATCCTTCCATCAAGGTGAAACATAAACAATATACAAGCGACCGCATCGGACAATAAATATATAAACGATCCTTGAAAAGGAAAGGATCCAACTGAACATAAACGAAGCTAATACAAGGATCCACTGGAGCATTTGCAAACTAAGTCATCACAACCCAAGGTATAGCATGAAACCAGGTACTCACAAGGGAATAAGCAACAAGATGACTCCACAAAAGTGCTCTTCACAAGACAATTACAACCATACACTAGCGAACATAGGGACAAGTGTCATCACATAACCTGGTATGGTTACCATGGCAGGTCTTCATAGGTTCCGACCCCATACACTGGGTTACCCTGGCAACCTAATCCGAACCTCCAGCCCATCCAAGCCTCATTTGGACCCACACATCCTCTCGTGAAGACAAGGATGATGGTTTGCCATCTCAGGCCTTCTCACAGCATGTTGTGTCTATGTTAGCACTCGTCCCATGTGTGAGGCACAATTGTCTTACTTAGAGATTAACATTCTAATCTATTGTTAGGTTATCACTTAGTAGACTCACCTTCGATTGGTTACCCAACAACCACTTTGGGTGCGGCCCCCAATTGAAAGCCACTTTCCCATATGACACTAGACTATACTCAAGCGAACTCAAAACCCAAGGAATACTCACGGTCAACAAACAGAGTTCAAGGGAGGGAACAACCATCTGGTCAAACACCACTCAAAAGAGGTACACTTATTGACGGTGCCCTAACTAGAGACCTGACCAACCATGGTCAACCACTAAACATCATTCGATATCTGCATAAGGGATATGACCAATTATGACACCACCACAAAGCAATAGTCAACTAAAAATCGAGGATTGAAACAGGTACCCAAATCAACCAAACGACTGAGTTCTATCAAACAAGCACAACTTGCCATTATTTAAGCAAAAGTGAATATAGAAATTAAAGTTGCATAGGCAATATCTAGCAGATACAATCTTTTCCGAATTGATCTAAATGTTAAAAGTCGATCAAGTTTTCTACATGATGTATATTAGATTGTAGTTATCTACCTCATCTAGGTATAGGTTGTTCTTGGTTTTCTAACTCTCTCAGGTTCATTTGCATCAAACATACATAAATATGCCATTATGAGTTATTAATCCAATTTCACATGAATATAATTAAACAACCATTTAACCAACTAAATATGATATTTAACCTTCAATTAAAACATCAATGTCATACTGGTTCAAAATTAATTCCTCCAAACTCGTCTTTTCCAGAACCAAGTTACACTATACAGATCAAGGAAATATATATTTATTTATGGAAATCAAATATAGAAAATCCATCCTCAAATTAACAGATTATTTCCTTGTGCATATAAAGAAAAAAATACCAAAATTAACTATTAATTAATATATATATTTATTAATCCATGATTAATTAAATATAACAAATTAATAATTAATACGAAAGTAACAAATTAAGTATTTAATTACCAAAATATGCATTAATAATAAGATAAGATTTGAATATTAATTATTGTATATTTAACATTATATAATTAATTAATAACAAATTATACTTGAATTATTAATTAATGTCAATATTTAATTATAATTAAAAAAACTTAATTAAAATATCAAACATAATTAAAAACTTAATTTAAAATTACATTTAATAATATTAAACTATAATATTTTTATTTTTTATTTAAAAAATACATTAAAAAAACGTTTCTTTTTTTTTATACCAAAAAACATAAATATGGGGGAGGGTACCCACATGGGCCCCCCCTTGGAAGCTCACGCTTCCCCTTGGGGAAGCGCTGCTTCCCAATGGGAGCACGCAGCCCCCATGGGGAGCGTTGCTGCTCCCAAAGGGATGCAGCACCCCTCCACGTGGTGGGGAAAACACACACAGTAAAAAAATACAGTCTCCCAGAGACTTTAAAATAATAAAAAAAAATTTAAAAAACAACACAGAAATTTCTTGAGAATAGACTAGGAATAATTTCCAAAATATGAGAGGTTTTCAAAATTGAAAGGATTTGTGGAAATGCCATCCAAATAAATAATCCTTTTGGGCATAAGAAAGCTCATTTTCCATGCAAGGATTCAAGCAATAAACCAATACCAACTAATTCCACAATGATTCATAACCTTGAGGCAATCAATGGAGAAATTAAAACCAAATAGCATGAAGAACATCCAATGCCCATTTTTTTTAAATTTAAACAATAACTAATTGATAACCAAAGTTCCTACCTCAATAAGCATTCTTGGAAAGGATCTGATGAAGAGCCCCAACCTGTAGCTCAAGAAATCCTTCTCTTTCCAAAATCCTCAAATCTTTCATCCAAAATATTTTCCAAAAATATTTTTCCCCAAAAAAATTCCATCCCCAATATTTTCCAAAAGTCTAGGTTATATGGAAAAGTTTGAACAAAAATCTCATTTTTTGATTTAAAATTTTTATTTTAAATAAATCACAAAAATCTTTATTTTCCAACTATATCAATATATTTACTTGATTTTCAATCTAAAATTGATTTCTTCAATTAACTGAAATTAACCTTTCTAATTTAAAAAGCCATTAGAATACAATTAATTCTATTGCAATTAAATTCAAAACTTTCCTTTCATAAGCATAAACAAAATATATTTAATATTTAAAATTAACGATTTACTTGAACTTGCTACCAAACTGACTCGAGCAATTCAAATAGCGATTAAACATATAAGGAAACCCTATTTAATCTAGTCCATTAATCTTTAATGTGCAAACACATATTTAATCAAATTAAGTACTAAGGACTAATTACTCAATTTAACCATACAAGCCAAACACGCAACCCAAGAAGGTCAACCAGACAGACGACTCGTAAACCCAACCAAAAAGGAATACCGATGATGACTGACGATGCTCACTTGTGCACGACTATGGTCAACTAGGGCCTTACGACCACCTAATCCAACTCTAAGGATTAAAGAGGTACACTCAAACCTACAATTCCAAGTGAAGACAAACCTCGCACTCATGCGGCACTATACCTGAAATCTCCTGCAACCAAGAGTCATACATGCATACATATATAAACTTAATGAACGCGTTACCCTGAGATAATAACATGAAATAGGAGAATTACTATCCTGCATACAAATTGGTGCAAAAACCACATTAACAACTATGCACTAAATCAAAACATCTGACTATAATCATTATATTATGATAAACTAACCAAGGTCAAACCAGGATTAGAAATTGATTAGGGCAGGGGTACTACATTCTTCCCCCCTAGGTTTTGACTTACTCCTGGAAGTTGTAAGGCTAGATGGAGAACATGTCTCACACATTAGCCCTAAAACTCATTGAACAAATATCAAATTGCATATAGGAGTCTTTCCATAATTAATTGAAACATTATTGCTAATTCCTCTACGAATGCCATTACCCATTGGCAAGATACATCTAAATACATACATTTCTTATAACATTCTAGGAATTATCCACAACCATAGCAGAGAAACAAGAATTTTCCCCCTTTCATTACACCGAATTAAAGCATTAAAAGAGGTAAACAACAATTACCATAATCATCTATCAAACATGACAAGAAAACATGCCATCATGATCAATTTATTTTACCAACCCATCTTTTTCATAACACTTTATCGCAAAGAACTAGCTTCAAATATCAATTTCTACCAAGTTAACTTTCCAGAAATAAGAGCAACGTAAATAACTCAATTGTTTACACTTGCCAGGCATAAGAACACCTTTCCAAAGGCCATATCCCATAACATAGTGACAAGTTAACACAATTTACTCCATGATACACAAGATAACCATCCACATAACTGAATGCATAACTCAAAAGGCCACATGTGAGTATGTCGAATGCTCAGTCAAAGATAACATGCACGATCAGCATCTCTATGCCTGATCTCAGAACAACAATAAGATCATAAATATCCAATATCTCACTCAAAGGCTTGATGGTTCTAGGCACACCATAGTGGTACTACCTTCCATACAAGACCATCGTGAACATCCCTTGTTGAGTAAGGTGGTTAGCCTCCAAGAGATAGTCACCACACATAGGTAGGTAGTGGATCCTAGGTGCATCACAACCTCACATGCCCCCATCCTCAAGGTTCCTCACGTCCACTTCCTCATATACACTCTACCAAGTCCGTATCATACGTCCTTGGAGAGGAATTTCACATTTCAACACAAGACCAGCATATGAAAACAATCAAGATAAATCGGTTTAGCCACCAAAGTACAGATGAATAAAGATAATAAATCATCAATTCCAATAGTAAGGCAATAAAATAATCTGGAATTGCAACACCAAATCAAGAGTGCAAAAGATCACAAGATCATGGCTAAACCTTCAAAGTTAAAGTAAAATAAATTGCTGGTCCCCAAAGAAATATAAAGAATATCATAATTGCACATAACATCACTATGTGACTAGCATCTAGCCACCAATGAGGAAGGAAGGAACAATTGTCCAGCTATTGCAGTAGCTCATCATGTGGTGTGACATAGTCACACTACCCACATGGCATGGCGGTGTGCACCTTGACATCACCCTGCATCACGTTGTCACATGGCATGGCAATACCCCAAGCGGAGAAGACAAGCAATGGACATATCCCGCATGGTAGTGTACCTCGCAGAAACAAGCATGTGCAGGTCACGTCCCACATAGCAACGTATCTAGAAGGATACTTGTCATAGCCAGAGGTATACATGACTAGGGTCCACCCACATGCCCACCAACACATACTAACTGGTAGCTCGTGTGGATAAACCTACCTTTCATGAAGACAAGGCAAAGGATCCTCCAAAATACACCATCACTATTCTCAAGAATCACCATCAATATACTCAAATAAAGGAGAGGAATAGGCTATCACACATAAACCTATAAATAGATTCATCAAAAAGGGAAAGTATTGAGTACACCTTTGATACAGTTTAATAGTATAACTATATCATTCCTCGAAATAGAGAAGCTAAAGTTGCTTCGTTCTGACATTACTCATACGTCAATCCATACTATTCAAGGAATGGTGACTTCTAATACTACCCCTTAACATACTGAATTACCCACAACCTGAGGTTTGGTACTCAGTAGGGAAACAGATAAGCAACATCACATAAATAGTATGGTTTCCCATACTCATAAGCAACATATCCTCCATGGTTGATTGCTTCACCAACTCATGGGCACATATAATTACACTGGTTTCTTACAATACATACGAATATACCAGTACTGGTTTAGTCACATTTACGTGGAGGACTTTTTAGTACGCTATCATCTACTCATGGAAGATTTTAATTATGCTTCCCACATGATAACTGAATAAAGCTTATTCTAGAAACAAGTATTGAAATTATTAACAATTCTCAATTACATAAGGAATAACATCATTCCTATATCTTTCTCAAATTTTCACTAAGCATTCAAATTCACATTAATAACTATGCAAGTTTATTTCTAAAGCTTAAGACTTCCATCTTTCCATAAGAAGTCCAAAAGCAAACATACCATTTCATATGCATTATAAAAATTCTATTTAAATTAATACATCCTTTAACACCATTTCTAAAAATATTTTGATCTAGACAAAAAGAAGGGAAAGAGAGTTTGATAACCAAACCATTTCCTACAAAAACACAAGACCAACGAGATCACACTATATACTAAAATTTCTCACTATAAGCCTATCATTATAATTGCACTATTTTCATTTCACTACCGTTATAGAAAGATGCCAAGATAGTCTAACATGGCATTTACAATTATTAGGGTTGCAACAGAATGTTCTAGTTTTTTGAACAAGAAGGCAAGGCAGACAATCTTTTTGATAATATGAGATCTCTTGCGAACACTTGCTACTTTAATTCAGTACAAACACATATCCTAATTTGCAACCTTTTATTTGAAAATTCAAGGTACGATAAGAAGGTAAAAGAGGAGTTGTCAACTAAATAATACACCTTAATGCATGCACATCAAATAAGCTTTTCATTCACACTTTCTAAACATAATAAGGATAATTACATATACCCAAAAGCAAGGTCAATGGAGCATTTGCTAAAATAGATCCTCAATCAAACTGGTTTAATAAAACACATAAAACAATCTTTCATGGAACACATTAGTACACTCTCGAAGCTACTACAACATGTTCCCTTTAATACTTCTTTTACAAACAACTCAGTTTCACATGATAGCTATTTGCATATTAATGCACCTTACTTAAAATAGAATTCAATTATGTTACTCCTACAATACACATGGAGAATTCTTTAATGTAAACATGCAGTTTTCTCCCAATTACCAATATTAACTTTCAAACCCATAGCCCTTTTATAATCTAAAGCACATATGCGTCATAGGGTTCACACAAGGGTTCAAGAAGTCACACCTTTCTCTTGCAAAAAGAAACCTCATATAAGAGATAATTACACATATCCCAACCATTTTTTAATTTCTAGAGAGAGAGGGTTGGTCATAATCATTCAATTTGCTACAAAATAAGCATTCAATATTTACCATACTAGTCCTTCAAGTGGACAACACTAAGCTAGATCATAATCTTAAACAAGCACACTTCGTACTTTCAAATTCCAGACAAGCACTGACCAACCCAAATGGGTTATTCCAAAGAGTACAACACTCAATAAGGAAGGTACATACGACTCTCTTTTAGAATATGAGTTATCGTCGACCAAGACATCAATAAGCACATAAAGCACATATAATCACTTAAAAGCACCAACATCAAGAAGGTGAAAACAAGGTGTGAACACACACGTTACACACAAGTTAAGGTCTACACAATCACTCACATACACAAGGGAGGACAAGCATGCATGTAAGGTCGATACACCTCATGACAAATAAGGGCACAATGAAACTAGAGATCCCAGTGTTTGCAACCTAGCTCTGATACCAAATGTAATGCCCCGCCAGGAAACCCCGAAGGGATAAAGCCATAACACAAGAATAGAATGCAATATTTTTTTTTTAAAAGATAAACACAACATTAAGATACAACCAGATATCAAAGATTCAGATTACATAGCGGAAGACATCAACTAACACCTAAAGAGTTTCCCAACATGATTACTTAATTACACATTTAACTTAACTCACACTAATAAATCCAATAAGCTGATTATCTTATAATGAGATAATTCTTAAACAAGGATAATTTCTTTCAGAAGATGACGATATAAATCACATGCTAATGTTTATCCATTATGATTCATTCATACCTTACATTCAAGCTTTTCATTAAAATATAAGCCATGCATCTAATATTCTAACACACAAGAATTTCATCATAAACTTATGAGATCTTTCCATGCATAATTAATTTCCTTAACAACAACTGAATATATTCCATTACTTTAAGCTACATTCATTCATGATACAATTTACTGCATTCAAGAGAGGACTGCATACATGCATTTTAAATTAATTTCATCTTATCCACTTATACATTCTATCAAAATGTCATTCATACATGCTAACACTAAACATGAAACATAAGGACAAAAGCATCACATAACACCAAGATGATCTCGGAGTTCACCCCTAAAGGGCTACATCTCCGGGTCTGCTCAACTGCAAGACCCCTCTGATAATTAATAAAGTTAAGAATACATGAGGTTCTCATAATTTACAATCCTGCCATCAAGGCGAAACATAAACAATATACAAGTGACTGCATCGGACAATAAATACATAAACGATCCCTAAAAAGGAAAGGATCCAGCTGAACATAAACGAAGCTAATACAAGGATCCACTGAAGCATTTGCATACTAAGTCATCACAACCAAAGGTATAGCATGAAACCAGGTACTCACAAGGGAATAAGCAACATGACAACTCCACAAAAGTGCTCCTCACAAGACAATTACAACCATACACTAGCGAACATAGGGACAAGTGTCATCACATAACCTGGTATGGTTACCATAGTAGGTCTTCATAGGTTCTGGCCCCATACACTGGGTTACCCTGGCAACCTAATCCGAACCTCCAGCCCATCCAAGCCTCATGTGGACCCACACATCCTCTCGTGAAGACAAGGATGATGGTTTGCCATCTCAGGCCTTCTCACATCATGTTGAGTCTATGTTAGCACTCGTCCCATGTGTGAGGCACAATTATCTTACTTAGAGATTAACATTCTAATCTACTGTTAGGTTATCACTTATTAGACTCACCTTCGATGGGTTACCCAACAACCACTTTGGGTGCGGCCCCCAATCGAAAGCCACTTTCCCATCTGGTCAAACACCACTCAAAAGAGGTACACTTATTGACAGTGCTCTAACTAGAGACCTGACCAACCATGGTCAGCCACTAAACATCATTCGACATCCGCATAAGGGATATGACCAATTACGACACCACCACAAAGCAATAGTCAACTAAAAACCGAGGATTGAAATAGGTACCCAAATCAACCAAATGACTGAGTCCTATCAAACAAGCACAACTTGCCATTATTTAAGCAAAAGTGAATACATAAATTAAACTCGCATAGGCAATATCCACAAATACAATCTTTTTCGAATTGATCTAAACATTAAAAGTCGATCAAGTTTTCTACATGATCTATATTAGATTGTAGTTATCTACCTCATCTAGGTATAGGTTGTTCTTGGTTTTCTAACTCTCTAAGGTTCATTTGCATCGAACATACATAAATACGCCATTATGAGTTATTAATCCAATTTCACATGAATATAATTAAACAACCATTGAACCAACTAAATATGATATTTAACCTTCAATTAAAACATCAATGTCATACTGGTTCAAAATTAATTCCTCCAAACTCTTCTTTTCCAGAACCAAGTTACACTATACAGATCAAGGAAATATATATTTATTTATGGAAATCAAATATAGAAAATCCATCCTCAAATTAACAGATTATTTCCTTGTGCATATAAAGAAAAAAATACCAAAATTAACTATTAATTAATATATATATATATATATATATATATATATATATATATATATATATATATATATATATATTAATCTATAATTAATTAAATATAACAAATTAATAATTAATACGAAAGTAACAAATTAAGTATTTAATTACCAAAATATGCATTAATAATAAGATAAGATTTGACTATTAATTATTATATATTTAACATTATACAATTAATTAATAACAAATTGTACTTGAATTATTAATTAATGCCAATATTTAATTATAATTAAAAAAACTTAATTAAAATATCAAACATAATTAAAAACTTAATTTAAAATTACATTTAATAATATTAAACTATAATATATTGTTTTTTTATTAAAAATAATACATAAAAAAAAAATGTTTCTTTTTTTTTACACCAAAAAACATAAATATGGGGGAGGGTACCCACGTGGGCCCCCCCCTTGGGAGCTCACGCTTCCCCTTGGGGAAGCGCTGCTTCCCAATGGGAGCACGTAGCCCCCATGGGGAGCGTTGCTGCTCCCAAAGGGACGCAGCACCCCTCCACGTGGTGGGGAAAACTCTCCACATGGATGGGGTTAAAACATTTTTTATTTATTTATTTATTTATTTTAAAAAAAAAAAATTAAAATTTATTTACTGTAAAAAACACACACAGTAAAAAATACAGTCTCCCAGAGACTTTAAAATAATAATTTATTTTTTTAAAAAAACAACACAGAAATTTCCTGAGAATAGACTGGGAATAATTTCCAGAATATGAGAGGTTTTCAAAATTGAAAGGATTTGTGGAAATGCCATCCAAATAAATAATCCTTTTGGGCATAAGAAAGCTCATTTTCCATGCAAGGATTCAAGCAATAAACCAATACCAACTAATTCCACAATGATTCATAACCTTGAGGCAATCAATGGAGAAATTAAAACCAAATACCATGAAGAACATCCAATGCCCATTTTTTTAAAATTTAAACAATAACTAATTGATAACCAAAGTTCCTACCTCAATAAGCATTCCTGAAAAGGATCTGATGAAGAGCCCCAACTTGTAGCTCAAGAAATCCTTCTCCTTCCAAAATCCCCAAATCTTTCATCCAAAATATTTTCCAAAAATATTTTTCCCCAAAAAAATTCCATCCCCAATATTTTCCAAAAGTCTAGGTTATATGGAAAAGTTTGACCAAAAATCTCATTTTTTGATTTAAATTTTTTATTTAAAATAAATCACAAAAATCTTTATTTTCCAACTATATCAATATATTTACTTGATTTCTTCAATTAACTGAAATTAACCTTTCTAATTTAAAAAGCCAACAGAATACAATTAATTCTATTGCAATTAAATTCAAAACTTTCCTTTCATAAGCATAAACAGAATATATTTAATATTTAAAATTAACCATTTACTTGAACTTGCTACCAAACTGACTCGAGCAATTCAGATAGCGATTAAACACATAAGGAAACCCTGTTTAATCTAGTCCATTAATCTTTAATGCACAAACACATATTTAATCAAATTAAGTACTAAGGACTAATTACTCAATTTAACCATACAAGCCAAACACGCAACCCAAGAAGGTCAACCAGACAGATGACTCACAAACCCAACCAAAAGGGAATACCGACGACAACTGACGATGCTCACTTGAGCATGACTATGGTCAACTAGGGCCTTACGACCACCTAATCCAACTCTAAGGATTAAAGAGGTACACTCAAACTTGCAATTCCAGGTGAAGATGAACCTTGCACTCATGCGGCACTATACTTGTAATCTCCTGCAACCAAGAGTCATACATGCATACATATATAAACTTAATGAAAGCGTTAGTCCGAGATAATAACACGAAATAGGAGAATTACTATCCTGCATACAAATTGGTGCAAAAACCACATTAACAGCTATGCACTAATCAAAACATCTGACTATAATCATTATATTATGATAAACTAACCAAGGTCAAACCGAGATTAGAAATTGATTAGGGAAGGGGTACTACATAAACCCTCTGACACACAGATAGAGAAACCAAAACCGGTACAAGTTGAAGCACAGGTTCAAACAGAGACAGTGCCACCGGCCCAAACTGAAAAGCATAAACCTTTGTTTGTAGAAATGCAAACATAGATAGACCTACCAGAGGTCGAATCAAGCAAGGATATTACCACAACCGGTAGCATGGCTATTGTAAAGACTGTTTGACAAACATCTAGTATAGCTATGGCAGAATTCAGACCTACAAGTGTAACAAAGGTCCTGTTAGATTCAATAAAAAAGATCACAAAATGCAATGCACAAGCCTATAAGGCTATTGATGATACAATTCCAATTCTTAAATTGATTGCACCAAAGTGCACAGTTGATAATAAGGATTCTTTAGGTCAAGTAGACACATTGTCTAAGTTCATCACTGGCAACCTATTGACTATTGATCAAATAAATGAGGATATATTTAAGGAAAGAATGATAAAAGAAAAAGACAAATTCTTTGAGGATATCATGAAGAAGAACAAGGAAGAAATGGATACCCTTTTACCAGAACTTGGAGAAATAATTTATGACTTCAAGAAACTATACAGGGACACTTGCAAAACAAATATTTTGACAGAGGATCTCGACAAGGAGATCAGCAAAGCACAAGATAAGATAAACAATAATGTTGGCAATCTAATAGGTGCATCGGATTCATTTTTGGAGTTAGAGAAGAAGATTGCAGAGCAAGAAGAGAAAATCAAGAAGTTAGAAAATGACAAACAGGGAATAAAGGATAAAGCAAAGGACTTGAAATGCAGACTTAGTCCAAGACTTGAATACCTTATTTCTTTGAGAAAAGAAATATCTGAAGCTTTGGTTCATGGACTAAAGATATCAGAAGAGCAAATGCACATACTCACCGGTACTGTGCAAAGAACTAATATTGATTTGCTTTGATGATTTCCACATTTCCTATCTACATTAATTGGTGAACTCAGTTATGAGGGGGTGATCTCCTTGAAGAGGGGCTTCAACCAGCTGATCTTCTATGACTTGTCCCTTGATGGGCTTTCAATCCACATACTCATTGTAAAATTCACTTAGTAGCATGACCCATTTAGTAGTGTGGCATGTAAGAGCAACTTTGGACAACAAATACTTCAAAGGGTCAATCTTGTCTATGAGTTTTGTCTTGTTGTTGAGCATGTAATGTCGCAATTTTTGTGTGTTGAATACCAGTGCAAGGCAGGATCTTTATATGGGAGTGTAGTTAAGCTCATACCCTACAAGAGTGCGACTAATGTAGTAGATTGCATTCTCTTTGTCATTTTCATATGTCTGTGCCAAAAATGCCCCATGCCATTAACGTTGTTGATATGTACAAAAGGAGTGGTTATCCTAGAAGTGGTGGCATCAAGACTAGAGGAGAGGCCAAGTATTCCTTTAGTTTGTCAAAATATTTTTGACATAAGAAATCCCATTTGAACTTGGTGTCTTTGCTGAGGAGATGTGCCAACAGGTGGCACTTATCTACCAACTGTGCAATGAATATGTGGATAGATTGAAGTTTCCCTTGGAGACTATGAAGTTGTCAGAGTGTCTTAGGGGGAGGCATTTCCATGATTGCTTTCACCTTTGTGGGGTCTACCTCAATGCCTCTGTGAGAAACTATAAATCCTCAGAGTTTTCCAGATGTAACTCCGAAGATGCACTTCTTAGGATTCAAATGCAACTTGTACTTTTCTAGTCTCTCAAAAATTTGCCTTAGGATTGGAATATGCTCACCTCTTGTTTTGGACTTACCTAGGAGATCATCTACATAGTCCTCCATTATTTTGTGCAAGAGATCATGAAAAATAGTTATCATTGCGCGTTGGTAAGTTGCTCATGCGTTCTTGAGGCCAAAAGGCATGACTTGATAACAAAATATGCCCCAAGGTGTTGTGAATGCGGTCTTGTGTTGATCTTCTTCAACAATGCGGATTTGGTTATAACCGAAGAACCCATCCATGAGGGAAAGCATTTCATGCCCTGCTATCAAGTCCATGATCATGTCAATGATGGGCAAGGGAAAGTCATCTTTAGGGCATGCTTTATTCAAGTCTCTAAAATTTGCACAGATTCTGATGCCCCAGAGGGGCTTAACGATAGGTACAATGTTGAAGACCCACTTAGGATAATCAATAGGTTTGTTGAAGCCGACATCCAACATTTTTGTAGTTCTACTTTTACTAGGAGGACAATTTGAGGATGCATCTTGCATAATTTTTGCTTGACAGGTTTGGCATCAAGATGAACTACAAGATTAAGTATGACCAAGTTAGGATCAAGGCCTGGCATGTCATCATATGACCAAGTGAAATTGATTTGTGTTTCATTTAGAAAGCTTATAAAATTTTGCCTCTTGATTAGTTAGTGACTTGGTAATGAGTACATTCTTTGGTGTTTCTTTTGTGCCCACATTGATTGTGTTAGTTTCCTTAATGAGCGGAGGGGACTTTTCTTGTTATGAGGGAACCATCATAGGGAGGTCAATTCCCTCAACTTCAAGTGCCTGATCCAAGTTTTCACTTGAAGATGCGTCCTTTATTTTTACTTTTTCTATGTTTGAAGGTACCTAAGAGAAGTTTTCACTAGGGGACTTCTAATTTTTCTTGTTATTTTCATTTTTCTGACTGAGGGAGTTGACTTGACTACCAAAGTAAGCTTTGTATGAAGTTGAATCTCATTGAAATACATGTGGTGGTCAAGATTTTGTCTGTTAAGTAATTCTATAAGAGCATCATCATTGACACAAATGTTTAAAATAGGTGGTCCTCATTGGTCCTTGTTAATGAGTTCGAGATGGACAAGTTTAAGCTCATAAGAGTTAGGAGGGGTGATGAGGGTGATAGTATTTACATAGGCATCATCAAATGTGTCATTAAAATATTTAAAAGGAATTTCATGGAACTCCTCTTCATCAGAGTCTTTGATTTCAATAAGAGGTTCAGACTGGGCACCAATGATGGTGATCTTAGGCACAACGGAATAACTGAAGCCTCTACTGTATTTGTTAAAAACTAGGGAAATAGGTGTTTTTCTACCTTTCTCTTTAGGTCCAAGACCATGTCCCTTATAACCCATCTTTTCTACCATGACAGAGGCCTTTGGATACATTTTCTTTGGGATCTGCACTGGTTCTTCTTCTTCTACTCGATACAGCCAAGAGGTAACATCGGTTTCTAGGCTTTCCTCATCAAGTGGGCCCCATTGTTGGAAGGTAGTTTCTTTTTGTTTGATGATGGTTTTATCCTATTTCTTTATCTCCTTTAGCTTGCCATGTGACTTAGGGGAAGGTGGGAGTTGACCCACATAAAAATCATTCTGCAAGGTATATTCTCCATAACCATTATCTATGATCTTGACCTCAGGTGTGAATGAGGTGGAGGCGACATTAGTTGGATCATATGGGAAGAGTGGTGTGGGCCTATTAAGCAGGAAATGGTAGGGGTGCTTCCCTACAAGAAGTTTGCAATACTCAAAGGGTTGCGGGTTAGCGCAAATGGTAATTTATCTACCATTGAATCAAAACTTAAGGCATTGATGGTAAGTGGAGCAAACAAATTGAATAGAGTGGATCCAAATATGGCCAAGGAGGGTGTTATAGGGGAGGTCAAGGTCCAAATCTTGGCAAGTTGTTTGCACAATAGCAAGGCCAACTTGTAGAGGCCAGGTGATGGTTTCTTTGGAGACTCTCTATGTCATCATATGCTTTAATTATGATCATGCTTGATTTGTGAGCCAAGTCTTCAGAGATACCCTATTGTTTAATTAATTTGTATGTACATAGGTTCAAGCACGATCCACCATCTATGAGGACCCTCGTAATGTTATGTTTATGTACAAGGGATTCTATATGGAGAGGCTTGTTGTGAGATTCATCATCGATGGGTGCATCATTGGATGTGAAAATAAGATGATGTTGTGCAACAAGGCTACCTATGAGGGCTTGAAATTGGATTGCATTGATGTCGTTGAGGATGCGGGATTCTAGGAGGGCCTCCTCGAGGATCTCTTTGTGCACATGGGATGTTTTGAGTGACTCTAGGATGGATATCTATGCAGGAGTCTTGTCGGTTGATCAAGGAGGCCATAACGTCAAGCGGATGACATCGGGGGTTAAGGTGGAGGAGGAGCTCCTAGGATAGTCACTCTTTCTCAGTGGGTGGTGACATTATAGTCATTGTGGGAGGTGGAAGGAACAACACCTTGGATGACTATCTTCACTTGAGATGACCGGCTTGATGGTTGGGGAGGATGAGCTTCTTGGATGATGACTCTGGGTCTATAGGTGGTGGGTGGGGGATCAACTCCCTTGATGGTGATAGTGTTAACAGAGGTATCAACAGGCTTTATGCGACCCACTAAGGAGTCAAAGCCAGATATATAGTTGATATAAACATAGTTGATTGCATGAGAGGATGAGGCCTTATCTTTGTCATGGTTAGAAAATAGATCCTAGTATATTTTAAGCTTATCGTTGGAGTTACCAGATTTTGCAACGTCAACCTGAATTTCACCCTTATCAATAAGGTCTTAGATAAAATTCTTGAGTTTCATACCTTTGCATGTATCATGACCATTGATGCGATGGTAGTCACAATATTCATTTTCATTATACCATCGAGGCTTGGGTTGGCTAGGATCAAAAGGGTGTGTCATCAGGAAGACAATGACACCAACCTTGACAAGCTTCTAAAAGATTACCTCAATAGGTTCACCTAGTGGGGTATACTCACGTTAATTATTGGATTGGGGAGGGCAGCCTTGAATGGAGGTGGTGTTGTGATTTTATTATTGATTAGGTGGATTAGATTGATTGTGAGTGTTGAAGAAGTTGTTGGTGGTGGGTTTGGATGGTACGGTGATGGTTTGGATACATTTAGCATCGGTGACTCCATCATTGGTGACATTTTTGTTTTTGGACCAAAATTTTGTCTTGTCATTATGAGAGGAGGAATTTTGCGTTGGTTTTTTATAATGTTTGATGGTTCCATCCTTTAGGAGCATGCACTCTAAAGCTATACCCTTCTTAGAAATTTTTGTAAAGGAGGTCAAGCATTGAAAGTCAAGGGTTTGGATAATTCTGGTATCAAATTACATTGGAATAATTCCACCTGGTTTGTTCTAGTATTGTCCAAGGGAATATTTTAATGGGATGCCACCATCTTTGAAGGAAGTTGGCGATGGTTTCCCCAGGCCTCTTCTTTGTGTTGCACAAGTCAATTATGGAAGCATCATTCTCAATGTTATAGGCATAATGATCTACAAATTTTTTGACTAGGTCAAGGAATGATGTAATAGAGCCTTGGGGTAAGGTCAAGAACCAAGCAAGGGCCTCTTCAATGAGACTCTTTGGGAAGAGTCTTTTGAGATAGATGTCACTATAGGTGACCTCTTGGCATAAGAAATAGAATTCATGAACATGATGTCTAGGATCACCTTTGCCTTTGTACTTTTTGAATTTAGACATGTCAAAAGTAGGTGGATATGGAGCTACAAAGATGCATGGGTCATAAGGAAAGGGACATGTTTCCTTAAAAGAATAAGGTATTTTATTTGTCCCTTCCTTGAGGTTTTTGATGAGGTCCTTCATGTCCTGAATTTCCTTGATGATGAGATCGGGTTGTTGACTGGGGACATTAGGGATGTGGTGATTCATGTGGGTTATTGGGACTTGATGAGATGAGGAGGGGATGCTATCACCACCAACATATTGATATGAAGAATGGATTTGGGGTTGTGAAATGTGTAGAGCTTGTGATCCTTGAATTGTGGAAGTAGGAGGCAAGCTCGTATTGATGTAGTTAGCCATATTGTGGATGGGGATGGATGACATTGACAGATTGCAAAATAGAGTGGTTGCAGGAATATAAGTTGTGGGTGTGGACATTGCAGGTTGAGGATGGAGAAGAGGGTTGAGAATAGAATTCACAAGATCACCTGTCTGGGGTTGATCAAGGATAGATTTGTCGAAGTCGGGGGGTAAGTGTGCCCCTTGGGAAATAAGATTAGCTATGAGCCTATTGGCATCATGTTTGAAGAATCCTAACTTAAGAAAGAAATTGGAAATAGCTCTTTCAGACTATGATGCAGAAAAAGTGAAAAATATCAAACTTGAAGATGATCTGAAGGCTGCACAGTATATTATTCAAGGAATTCAAGAAAACCTCACTATTGCAAGAAATAAGAGAAGAGAAATTTGTGAAAAGATGCAGAATAATGATGATGAAAAGGAAACTCTTAATGATTTGGTAAACAAACTGAGACAAGAAAATAGTAAAATGAAGAATGACATGCAAGATATGACTATGAGATTTTGTAAAGAAACTGAAAATCAGAAGAAGAATGAAGAAGACTTGGTTAGGAGACTGAATGATGCTAGAAATGAAAACACAAGATTTAGTCATGAAAAAGATATGTTGAAGACAGATTTGATGCATACACAAAATGACACAAATGAACTCATAAGACAGAAAGGAAACTTGGAGAGTGAACTGGCTACTGCAAATCAACACAAGAAGAAATTCAAGAAAAGTTCAGAAGAACTTGTTGACATGGTAAAGAATCAGAAACCTAATGGTGATACAAATGACCTTGACTTTGAAGTTGGTGAAAGCTCTGGTACTACAAACAATCATGATCATAGTAAACTAGTAAGACAATCTAATTCCTACAAATTTAATGGGAAATGCTTTAACTATAACAAGTATGGTCATAGAGAAAATCAGTGTAGATCTAGAAACTATTAGAACACTAATACACCCACTGGTGAATGTTCTAAGTGCAACAAAGCTGGTCATAACTCAGAAAATTGCAAAATGAATGTAAGATGTTATGTTTGTGGAAGATTTGGACACTTATCTAATCAATGCAGAACACAAACCAGCATAGGATATGGGAAAGATATTCAGAAAAACAATGTGACTTGTTATGCTTGTAACAAGATTGGACATATTGCAAAATTTTGTAGAAGTAAGGTACCACCAGAAAATAACAAAGGTCCTAGCTTGAAAGGTAAAGAAAAAGTTGAAGAGGTAAAGCAAGAATTCTCAAAGCAATGGATCAGAAAGTCAAATCAAAATGTTGATGGGAATACTCCTCCATCAGCAGAACAGAGTAACACTCCACCAGCAGGAGACTCTTCATCTACCTGAAGGAAAATCCTTTGGGGGTTTGGCAACAAATTGAAAAACATGCTAATATACCCTCAGTTGATGGTAAGAAGTTGAATTACTTCTTTACCGGCAGATGAGTTAAGTTGTGACTTAACCGGCAAGCATTAAATGTGGTAGTTGGAGAAAATAATATTATAAAGCTATTGTTTTAGCTCCTTTTTCATTCACCGAGCATTCAAATTTTTGAGAGCGCAAAAATTCCCGAGCGAAGGCATCCTTAGCGAAAAAGTGATGCAGTTCATCACAGCACTCATCCTTAAGGCAGATTGAGGTATTATAACTATGGCTTCCTCATTCACACTTGAATTTATTGCAAACCATACTGTAATTGAAGTTATCAAGCGCCCTAGACCCGTATTCAAACTTGTTCCCAAAATAGCGAAGAAGGATGATACCATAGGTGCATTCTTAAAAATACCTAAGGGATTAGTTTATAAAGAGGATCCTAGGATATACATACGTTATCATATAGAGGAATTAGGAGAAGATGAAATAAAGAACATGTATAGGAGTGTGATTTGTGATGTAAATGGTAATGTCAAACCGGAACACCAGGTAGTAGAAACCCTAGGTTTTGTGGATATTCTTAGCATTCCTGATTTTCCTAAAGATGTGATAAGAATAGTCCTAAGTAGAGTCCATGGCAAATTCTTTTGGTTGGACTCCATCCATAAGATCACCAAAGAAGTGGTTAAGGCAGTAACAGCATTACCTTCCACCAGTAGCAGACCTGACAAAACTAAAAGAGTCTCAAATGACACAGTGATGGACCTAACTGGTGCAACATTTGATAAAAGGTCTCTAAGGGTAAATGATGTGAAGGACATCAATGTCAAATTTGTTAGTATGATTTTAGGCTACAAGGCTACACATGCAAATAGGTTAAACTTAATATCTAGCCTATGCATTAAAAGTGCATATGACATGGTTAATGATAATGCTAGAATAGATGTATGTGAATGGCTCAAAGATGAATTGATAGACAATCTGAAGAAGATCAAAGGAGATAAGAAAGGAACCTTTAGATTTGGAAATTTGCTTGTATGTCTGATGTTGTATATTACTAAGCAAGTTGATATACTGGTAGGAAAACAACTATTAGATTTATTAAACAACATGGGAGAAGACAAAGAGAAAAACATAAATGAATATTTTCAAGCACTAAAGGCTCGAATGAAGACTAGAATAAGGTTGTCATGGGCAATTGTAGATAACTATCAAAAGGAAATATGTTTTGTAATTAAGAAAGATGAAATCTGGATGGAGGCAATTGTCCCTAGAACTATCTAGGTCACTGAAATGGGTTATGAAACAGATGATAACATCATTGAAACTTATGCAAAATCCCTCCTTGAAGCACCAAAGGAACCATCTGAGAAAATCTTTGGCAATGTAGAAACAATTGAAAGTGGAATTCAGTCTAGGAAAAGAGTTAAGAAAGTTGAAGAAACAGTGAAAAAGGGAACTAGACAAGCTAAAGAAATCAAGGAAGATGTAATGAAGCAAACTGGTATCAAGGAAAGTGAGTTGGAAGGACTTCAACCGGAAGCTCATCTTTCACTGGTTGGAACTTCTTCTAAGAGTGATATATCGGCGGTATTCAAAAGGGTAGAGAGGAAAAGAAAACCTTCACTGGCACCCTCACCTACACCCAGGAAAACAAGACAAAAGCAACAGGCAGTTAGGCCTCCAGTTAAGAAGATGACTCCAAAGAAGAAGAAGGTAAAACAAGATATTTCTCCACTAAACAAACTCCTTAGTGAAATAACAGAGGATGGAAAGTTGAAAAACATTAGCAAACTGTATAACACACTTTTCGTTGATGACAAAGAAAGCATAGAAAATAGTGTAATTTTACACTTGGATATATACAAGAAATTTTTGATGGAAATTGTTGATGAAATACCTAATGATTTGTATAGAAGACTAGAAGCTAGAATGGTAGCTATTATTGAGCTAGACAAGAAGATAAAAATTGAAAAATTACTTGCAGTGCATCCAATAAACTCACCTGATGAAATAGACCAATTAATCAATGAGGATAACCGAACAGTATTCTCAACCACTCACCAAGCACGTAGCACTAATGGCAAGTAGAGTAAATGAAGTTTCTGAAGAAATAGCAGATTCATGGGATATATTCTTTGTTGCAAAAGAGGAACAAGAAGAACTTAAAAGACCTAAGACCATCAGGGTATATCAAAAGGATAAGGATAAGGGGAAAGGCAAGGTAGGTGGACCTCCAAGCCTAAAAATAACTGATAATGTACCCCGACCTCTTTTTTATACTCCACCAATAGAAGCTACTAACAATCAACCGGCTACAAAGAGTATGGAGACTCCTCAAGAGGATACAAATCCTGAGTTTGAAATCTTGTAAACTATGAATATAGATACCCAAGAGGTAAACATTGTGGTGGACAAAGAGACCACTGAGGATAAGAAGAAAGATATGGCTACTGAGCCACCAACTATAGATGTTGAGATTAATGTAAGCACAGAAACACCTAAACAATCAGAGAAATTGGCAATGGACATAGAGAAACTAGCAGTGCATACAGAAATTACACCAGAGAAACCGGCAGTTGAGAGCATAGAGAAACCCTTTGAGACACAAGTTGAGAAACAAGAACAAAAACAGGTTGAGGTATAGGTTCATGTAGAGATAGTGCCACCGGCAACAGCTGAAAATCCTAAACCTTTGCTAGTAGAAATGCAAACACAAACTGACCTACTAGAGGTCAAAACAAGCAAAGCTATCACTACAACCGGCGGCATGGAAATTGTGAGAACAGTTGGGCAAACATATGGTACTTCAATAACAGAATTCCGGCCTACAAATATGACAGAGGTCTTACTGGACTAAAAAAAGAAAATCATAGAGTGTAATACACAAGTCTATAAGGCTATTGATGACACAATTCCTATTCTTAAATTGATAGCACCCAAGTGCATTGTGGATAAGAAGATTCTTTAGGTCAACTAGACACATTGTCTAAATACATCACCAGCTACATTTTGACAGTTGATCAAATAAATGAAGATACATTCAAAGAGAAAATGATTAAAGAAAAAGAAAAATTCTTTGAGGAAATAGTGAAGAAGAATAAGGAGAAAATGGAAACCTTATTACCGACACTAGGAGAAATAATTTTGGATTTTAAGAAATTGTACGGAGATACCTGCAAAACTAATATTTTGACAAAGGACATAGAATCAAAGATTATCAAAGCACAAGATGAAATCAATAATATTGCTGAAAACCTAATAGGATCATCAGATTCATTTTTGGAAGTTGAAAAGAACATTGCAGAGCTTGAAGAGAAAATTGAGAAGTTAGAAAACGATAAAGAAAAGTTAAAGGTTAAGGCAAAGAACTTAAAATGCAAACTAGGTCCTAAACTAGATTACCTCATTTCTTTGAGAAAAGAAATTTTTGAGGCTCTGGTTCCTGGACTTAAGACACTGGAAGAGCAAATGCATCACCTCACCAGTACTATTCAAAGGATAGAGGTGGCATTGAAAGACAGTGAAAAGTTCACTGAGAGCTTAAATTTGGTATTGGCAGATCTTTTCCACATTGTAACCCAATGGTTACAAGGATCTAGGTAGGAACCACACTCCACTGATAGTGAATGACAACCTTTGTCATTGATGTCAATGGGGGAGTAGAGGAAATGAGAAAAGTGACCAGAAGAAAGACATCATTAGCTCAGGGGGAGCATACATTTTTGACAACACAGTTTTGGTAAGACAATTTTGGCAAATCATTTTTGGATTTTTCTCATGAGCGTTGCCATCAATGCCAAAGGGGGAGATTGTTGGCAAATCCACACTCTAATGAGAAATTGTAGGTGATTGAAGGTATTGTCATTGATGGAAACCTTACAATCATGTAATACCGGCAGGCAGACATAGGCACCGGCACCGGCAGACTCTACACCGGCATACAGATCACTGACACCAAAAAGGAAGATTACCGACACCCTGGCCGATAGGAATTTTGTGTATTTATATTTTATAATTAATTGTAATATATTTTGTAAGCCAACTTGGTGGATTGTAATATGACTCATATAAGTATGAGATCATTGTAGATCATTTAGGATGTGAAGTATGAAAAGATGATAGCAGACCTAATGTGCGAATTATTGGGATAAAGGTTTATGTATATTGCAGAGCTTAAACCGGTATTGATTCTGGCATAGTAGATGTTGATCTGAAGCAGTACAAGACATTGGATTTGTATAATCCATTTTTGTAAGTCAATGTAACTTCTTTTGTAACTAAGCAGTGAGCTCTAGGCACTTGGCCATCCTGCATGTGTAGGCCCCTATTGTAAACAGTAATATTCTCTTATAGGCCAGTAAGCGAATATTGTGGGTCACAAATCCCACCAGGGTTTTTCCCACACCAAGTTTCCTCATTAAAAATATTGTGTTATGGTGTGTCTCTTATGTTGTGGTTGTTATTCTTATTTGCTACATTATTTTTGTTTACCGGTACACAGTTTTGATATGCTTTTCAAATTATAATTCAAGTAAATTATTTTACCAGTTAGATACTGATTCACCCACACCCCCCCCCCCCCCCTCTCAGTATCTTTGGGAATCCTAACAAAGAGAGGTCAGGTTGGTTGAAAAGATGCTCCTCTTCAGGTTGAGGATTCTGGGTGAAAGGATCATTGTACTCAGGCACACCATTGTTATTGCCTTGGGCAACCATTTTTGCCTTTTGTGATCGAGTCAAGACCATGCATGAGTAACTTTTGAAGGAAGGATTGATGTGTGATTTACATGAGAGAAAGTGATGAATGGAAAGAAAATTTTGGTGTTGATTTAAAGTTAGTTGGGATGGGGCCCTTTGATTAGGACAAGATTGATTAGATTAAGATGACACCCCAAATAGGGTGACAACTAGGCTAGGTATAATTTAGACCTTGGAATTGTGATCAATGGATTAAGCTTTTTCTTACTTAGGTCGGACTTGTGTTCCCAAGCAAAATAAGGAAAAAGGACTAGGGTTTTGATCAATCCAAATGATTAAGCAAAGGTACTTGATGTAGATTCTTCCCCAAGCACAAAAGAGAAATGATTGATTGATTTAGGATAAGGTCTAAATTAAACTTCACAAAGATGTAAACCTTTGGATGAGGTCGATTGATTGATTGATTTTTTGATGATTGGATTGGATGTTGATTAAGGATTGATTAAGTTGTGGTTATTGATTGGGTGCTAAGTCCTTGGATGTTAAGAAAGATTAAAGGAGGGAATGGTGATTTTGGAGGAAAAAGAAGGATGATGGCAAGATTACTCTAGGTGCAAAAGGTGACTCAATATGTGATTGGTTCCGCAGGAAAATTGTAGGAAAGGATACGACCACCTCTATTTTGGTGATAGTTGGTACAGAAGGACAGACCATATCCTTTATGGAGAGATCAAGTTCTCAATTCATCACTAGCATCAAATTCATTTCTATGACCATGGGTGTAATTGTGGTAATGATGCAAGAAGGTCCTATGCTTTAGAGAGAGCTTTCAGTCAATATACCAAAATTTAGCACACTTGAGGGATGTCTTATGGCTAGGATTCTTCTTCTTGACTTGATGATAGATGGACTTTTTGGGATGTTTGGTTGACTTGGGCTTATGGAACATGAAGGAAAGTGATCAAAAGCAGGTTGGAATTGGTTTAACTTTGTGAAAATTTGATTAGGAAAATGTTTGGGAATGATGGATTGTCAACTACTCTTGGAAAGAAAACATCAAGCAAAGTATACACATTGGCCAAGTGTGACACTAAACAATGAGTGTGAAAGTGATGGGGGCCTAGATTAGACCAAATAGATTTTATAGGTTTTGCACAAATGAAAGCACGCTTCAAACATACAACTTAGGTTGAAAAGTGGAAACCACTTGATAGGCCCTCACGTAAGCAATACCTCGCTCAAGTGGAAAGATAGAGATTTTGGTAGCACTGACTGCACTCCATAGGCATACACTTCTTAGGCATACTAGATTCTTTTACCCCAAAGATCCAAGGATCTATTATATGGGGAATTCCTGTCTCATCCTTAGTGGATACATGACGAGTAACTTTGGGGTACGATTTGCATCCCTTGCACTATCAAATGTAGGATTTTTTCTACTAAGACTGGTTTTTAGTACCATTTCAATGGGTCCAGACCAACAATGATTTCGCAAAGCAAGCCACTAAAGGCTCTAATTGAGCTTATCAGTGTAGGGAAGGCCCCCACATATGTCGAATTCACTCAGCACTCCGATCATTTTCCCTGGTTTTATTTATAGTGGCCCGAAAACACACCACTCAAGATCGTGTTGGGAGAGACAATATTCCTGACATGTCCCAATTATAGATACTCTTGTGAGGTGATGAAATCCTCAAACAAGAAATACCCCTCTCTACAAAAATAAAAGGTGTTGTTGATTGCTTTTCTCTTACACCCAAGATCCATAAAGGCGAGGGGAGAGGATACTCAAGCACAATGGTAGGCCCACCCAAACATGTGTGCAAGCACACAAGACATGAAAAACACTTGTAAATTTTAGTCCCACATGTATAATGTTTTCTACACTAAAATGCAAGAAAGCAAACTACTCAAGTAATGCAAAATTGGCTTTGACAAGTGGTGTTGCAAGAAAAGACATTAGTAGTCTGATAGTTAAGCCTTGGACAAATGAGAATCTTGCAAAAAATTAAGATTTTGATTACTAATACAAAAATACTAAGGTTAAAATGCAGGCATTGAACCAGAAGTGCAAACACAAAAACACTTGTGCAGACGTCGAAAGGGTATGCACACAACCTATGAGACAGAAAGCGGGAAGATGACAAAATTCAAAAAAATCAAAATTTAAATTAAAAGCTACTACTTGCGCAAACGTCGATCTTAAGCGTAGACGTTAAGCATTTGTGCAAACGTCAAACTAGGCAAATTAAATGCAAATGCTAGCCGAAATTTGAAATTTGAAATATTTAGGCAGGCTTTTTTGTCTTAGCGTAGGCGTTAAGATAGAGCGTAGGCGATAGTCATCTGCGTAGGCGTTAATGCTCCAAAATCCTTAAAAACGCCTAACTAATTTGTTGAAAAACAAAAAATAAATAGCTAACCTAGGTTATTTTTGTTCTTTTTACTTAAAATGTATAAATTAAGCTCTAACACTAAGTGTCAACATACACTAGGCATATACGTTGAAGAAAATCACAGATGTTGAAAGACAGGAACCTACAAAACGACGTAAAAATTCAAAATTTAAAATGCATGCGTTGATCCTTGGTGGAAATTTTGAAACAGCCAGGCAGAGGTGTTGAGTTGCAGATGCAAATGTTGAACTGATACCTATGAGCTAAAAACCATAAAAAACTCCAAATTTTGATTAAAAAATAGGGACGTGGGTCCCACAGGGCGTGCCAAAAGAAGAGGGTTAAAATGAGCAAAGAAAGATTCAATGGTTAGAATTCAAATAAACAATCAAACATAAAATAAACCATTTATACCTTGTTATTTTTACCTTCTCCTTCAGATGGAGCTCTTGATGAAGTTGGAAATGCGCCCCGTCCCAACTCGATTGGATTAGCTACTTGTTGATATGTGGTTTTCTCTCCAAATGCACAACAAAAGAAGTGGATATGGATGATGGATAGTGAAGGATTGATTGATGCTAACTAATGGATGCCTAAATTGACTAAGATGATGCTAAAGGGGGGATTCTAAGCACAAATGAGCAACATAAGATACTTGAATTGGAGATATAGAATGAAGGGGAGGAGACCCCAATTTATAGATTTGAAGAGGGATGAATGGACGGCTGAGATTGAAGGATGGTGAAGGGTGGAGATTGAAGGAAAGTAGGGACATGGATTGAAGGGACATGGTGTGGAGACTACGAGTTTTTCCATAAAGGCATTTCTTGTCTCCGCACTCCACAATGTTCATGGGGAAGAGATCCTCAAGTACATTGGCAAGACAAAAAAGAATTAAAAATTCCTTGGGGGAAGATAAGAGAATTTAAAATTCTTAAATAATAGATTGCATAAGGAAAGGAAATGAGAAAAGGAATTAAAAATTCTTTGGGAAGATGAAAGTGCATGGGGGAATGAGAAATTTTGAAATCCTTGAAATGATAGAATTAGGGGCATTTAAGGTTAGAAGGTGAAAGGGACAAGAGAGGACAAGCCATTTATGGCAATTGGTTGACTTGGTGGCTAATCATAGGGATTACCCATTTGAAAATGATTAGAAAGGGTGATTAGGAGGATTAATGAGAGATTAGAAGACAAGTGGGATTTGTATGAGTATTTGACAAGAGGAGAGAGAATGAGTGGAGGAATTAAAAATTAAGAAATAATGTTAAGTGGGCTTCTAGAAGAATTAATTAGGCTAAGCGTGGATTAGAGGAAAGTGATTTGTAGGAATCACATGAAAAATTTAATTAATTTGCATTAATTAACTAAAAGGAAATATAGAAGAATTTGAAGAACTTTAGAAGAATAGGAAATAATTTATTTATTTAATAAATCAATTATTAGACTATGGTGACAGGATTAATTAAATTAATTCTGAGAAGAATAAAAAGGGAACATGATTAAATCGATTAATTATGTAGAGAGGATAAATTAATTAAATATTTAATTAAATTAATTTTAGACATCTACAAGTACTATGAATTTTATACTTGTAGACGAAATGGTGGGAATGCATTCCCACTGGAGTTGGTAGCAAACCCGTTGTTTCTAGTCACGCTCCTGCCAATCCGTAAAAATATTCTTGGTGATAAAATGACCTCCGCCAAAGCAGAAATCAGCCTCCTTGATCATGTTTTTGCCTTCAAGTACCGAAAATCTGCTATTTAAAATCACTTAAACAACAAAAACAAAATGTTAGAATGGCCTGCAAAGTGGGTCCCACCAGGTGTGCCAAAAATGTGTGCAAATAAAATGAATGAAGTACAAACCTAACAATTTAAGCAAACACAAAATTTATTCAAACACTCAAGATGAGAACAATATAGAAGCGAAATTGGAATTATCAAATGAAATGAAACAATATAAATGCAAAACCAATATCCCTTCAATTTGATGGTTCTCTAATTTGATGTGCGCTCATGACATTGTGGATGCTCAATTTTGCTCCATGACTGAGTATGCAAGCTAGATTGAAACGAATGCAAATAGATGTGATATGGGATTGCAAATGAGAGTGATATGGGTAGTTAATTCGGCATTACAATGGTATGATTGCAAAAAAGTGGATGATTTGCAAAGCAAAATGGAGGGATTAAATAGGCATGGAAGGGAGATGAGAGGGCTTTGAAAACAAGACCCTCAAAGAAGACAAGTGGCAATCCTCAAGATTCCATGTGGAATGGAATTCCACACTTCTCCTCAAAGAGGACAAGTGGCTCAACCAAGGATGACAAGTGTCCTTGAGAAGGGAAAGTGTCAAGGAGAGAAATGACATGTGAACACATGTCTATTCGGGAGATAAACACCCAAATAAATGACCTTTTCCAAATATTGAGAATATTAGGAATGTGCACAGACATGTGAGTGGGGGGTAGAAAGGATAGGGTTGGTTAAAGGGACAGATTTGGTTAGAACCCAAGGGTTAGGTAGGAAAAAGGGTTATATGAGAGGTTAAAGTTAGGAAGCACATGGGGAAATATAATTAATTTAATTAATTAATTCTAAAATGGGAAAAGGGACGAAAAGGAGAAAAAAAATGAATTAAATTACCAAATTATGCATTTGATTTATTTAATAGAAGAAAAAATATTTAATTTAATTAATTAAGTGATTTATGATTGTCAAATAATTAATTAAAAGGGACTATAGCGTAATTAACAAGAGTCGCAATGCGTCATGTTCCTGTCAATAGTGTGGTTAGTTTAGAGTAGAAAGTAGAAAAGAAGAAGAAATGTGACAAAATCACTATAAGAGGATGAGCACAAACAAAAATGATATAAGGTGATGACACAAAAAGCAAGAAGATGCAGGGGATGCCACATGAAATGAAGGTGAAAATGAAAACAAGGACTAGGGATGCGAGAAAGAAGAGACATTTTGGACCAAAAATTTGTGGCACATTGGATGTGCAATATATGAGTTGTGACAGATATCGAGGAGAAAAAGCATTGGCATCACCTAAATGCAATGTGTGTTGAATGTACTATTCTTTCTCATGAAAGATGGGTTTGTTTGAACAATTACTCATGAAATTTGGATTAGTAAGTTAGACTAAAAAACTATGCAATTAAATTATGATATTAATATCATCTGTGTGTGGGAAAAGTGGTTAGTAGAAACATAAAATTCAGTTTCAAAAAGATCCACACACCAATGGGACTCTTGGTGCAAGTTATAGGAGCTATATTGAATAGATCAACTTCCCAATGGGTGTTCCATTGTTCTCTATCTCATAGGATCCCTCAAGCCAATGCCTTTTCTCTCAGATCACTAAGAAAAGTGACTTAGGAATCACTGCTCCAAGAATGAGTGATGTTTGATTAATTTAGAATGAATGCATTCCTAGATATGTATGATATTGAATCTATGATGATTTAAACTAGCATAAAAGATGATGATAAGATAAAGAATTAGTGAACTTATCCTAGCATGATATACTAGTCTAACATGGATAGGCTATGATATTGAAAATTACTTTAAAAATGCTATTAAGATGATTTTTATCAAAGAGAGGCTAAATGCTTAGTAAAATGACTATATATTAGATGCATGAAACTTGGATATATGAAAATGAGAGAATGAGAGCTATGTTTATAGGAAAAATAGGGCAATGGATGGTCAAGATTGGATAATCTTAACAAGGGCCATGATTAAAAATTATCAATCCATGTTCACAATTCTCACCAATGAAATGGTGACAATTGTCAACAAAAGACTACTTGAGAGGAGATGTAAGAAGCATTGAATTCTTGAGAAGACATGAAGGTTACCCTAAGAGGTAAGGGTTAGGGTTATCCAATGGATAAAGCTTTTGTCCAAAGGGTAAACTCTTGTGTAGGGGTTAAAGGGATAACCAAGGTCAAAGCCATGAATGCTTGATGAGACCCTTGGGTTAGATGAGGGTTGAGTTAGAGACAAAGTCTCTAATCATGTAAGAAGGTTGAGTTAACCATTAATGGTTATGAAGACTTTGAGGGTTAACTTGTTGAGGACATAAAGCCTTTAATGGTTTCCAAAGATTTTGAGGGTTTGAGAAGTGACTTCCCTTTGCTTAGGGATGTGACAATATTTAGGAGATGCATTAGGATAAATTGGAAGTGATTCGAAGAATCTAGAAGGGGGTTAAAGAGGCAAGTGGGAGATGTAAGATTTTGCAAGTGGATGGAGGGGAATTTTAATTAAAATAAATTACTTTATTTCAATCAAATAGATGTAATTTGCATAAATACAAGTGGGGGATTTAAATAAATAAATTAGATATATTTGTTTGCAATGAACAATTTAATTAAATATAAATTTAATTAAAAGGGGAGAAAGGGGAATTAATTAGATAAATTGGTTTATTTACTTAAAGGTTAGAAAAGGCTTAGGTGAACTTAATTAAATAAATTGAGTAATTCATTTAATCAAATAGATGAATATAAATAATTTAATTAAATAGAAATTAATTAAATAAAGGAATGAGGTTAAAATGAATATTAAATATTCATTTAGGAAAGTGGTCATTTTTATACATCTACATTTTTGCCCCTCTTTGAAGTGACATGTGTGCACATGTTGATTCAAAGAAAATTTGTCGGATATGCTGTCAAAATTTGATCAATATGATGTCGTGTGTCGAGATGTTGATATGATGCCCTGGATTTGATGAACGATATTGATGATGCCCCCTCAAGAGATGAATCAAGGATTTTGAAAAATTTGTTGATTTGATGAGTGTTTTTGAATTAATTGCATTTTGAATATTTTGACTGTGTTGAATGCATTTGAATTGATTCATCTCCCAAAAATGATGTTGATAAGGTTAAAAGTGAGAAAAATGAGGAAAATATATGCCCCACTTACTAACCTTGTTGACTTTACCCTATAAAAAGGTAAAAAGTGATTTTATTCTTATCATTTGCACTTTTGTCTCCTTGTGATTGTGACACTTGAGCTCTGACAAAAATGTTGGTTCCCTATGCTTCACATGGATTTGAGCGCATTCATCGATACCGAAGGCCCACCTGTAAGTCATCTAATTTTTACCACGTTTTTTTATTGTTTTTGCTTTTTTGGATCACATTTTTCATTTTTTAGTTGAAAAATTGTCGTTTTAGTGCGTAGGGGTATAGTTTTAGCACATATGATAGGAACAATAGTGCGTAGGGTTAACCTAACTAGGTTAGCATTTAAGTTACATTTTGTAGTGCATCGGTAGGTTAGGGTAGCGCGTCTAGTAAATTAGCACCTAGGGTAGATAGGTTAGCGTACAGGGTGAAAAGGATAGTGCATCGGGTAGATTAGTGCTTTGGGTTATCAAGTTAGCGCAATGGCAAAACCATTTAGTGCATAGAGGGATTTAGCACGTAGAGTAAAGCGTCTAGCACATTGGCAAAGAAAGATAGCACATAGGTAGCAGCTTCACTCATAGGAGGTCTATTTTGGCATGTGGGACCAAAAATGGGTAAAAAGACTTTGAAGAATGCGTCATGGGGTGAATAGATGAGGTAGATGGCTTAGGGGTGGATAGGTGCCTGCTGAGTGGTTCATGATGAGTCATGAGCCAATATTTTTCTTGCTGTGATGATGTCTGATTTTTGAAATCTATTGAAATTTGTGGTCGATATGGAGTGCCAAGTTGATTGCTTGTTTTAATGAGGATCCTGATTTTCTTTTGATGTGGATCTTTGATGATTTGCATTGCGATATGAATTTGATGTCCGATATGAGTTATAATTCTTTATTTTTGATATGATTCCTGATGTGATGCTTGCATTATGTATCTTTGATATGGTTTCTTGATATGATGCTTGCGTTATGGAGCTTTGATATGATTTCTCGATATGAGGCTTGTGTTATGGCTCTTTGATTTTTGATATGGGTATTTGATTTTTGATATGGGTCTTTGATTGTTGATATGAGTCGTTGATTTTCGATACGGTGCTTTGATTGTCGATATGAGTCTTCAATTTTTGATATGGTGCTTTGATTTTTGATATGAGTCTTTCTTGAGATGTTTCATTGTTTCAAGTTGATTTTATTTTGATTGGATATATCAGATAGATGTGAGAACTGATGATGGACATTTGTTGTTTTGCAGGAATAGCTTGGCGTACTTCAATCATGAGAGCGATTTTTGTGACCATGGTCATTGATTCTATGATTGTCATAAGCTGATAGGGATGTGATTAAGAGATGTGATTTAT
Organism: Cryptomeria japonica; assembly: GCF_030272615.1. Taxonomy (NCBI): domain Eukaryota; kingdom Viridiplantae; phylum Streptophyta; class Pinopsida; order Cupressales; family Cupressaceae; genus Cryptomeria; species Cryptomeria japonica. Next base: position 24,128,777 of record NC_081415.1, on the reverse strand, counting down.
CGTCCTTACTAGACATGCCTCGGTATATCATTAACCAAGGTTTGTTGACAGCATTGGCGGAGAGGTGGCACAATGACACGAACACCTTCCATTTGGCTACTGGCGAGATAAAAGTCACACCCGAGGACTGTTATCGCATTCTATGGATTCCGATTGTGGGGGTCTTGTTGCCATATGAGCAAACTAAGGAGGGTGGGACAGAGGCTCTCCATTGCATCTTCTAGGATGATCAGAACTGTAGATATGAGATCCCATGGCAGGAGTTTGTGGATCTGGATTATCCTCCTTTACCTTCAGTACTAGCAGGTTTCATTGGTGGATTTATATGTCCCAACCGTAGGTCGAAGGGACTAGCTGTGGGATGGGAATTGGTTTTGGAGAATATGGTGACATAGGGATGCATTTTCGCATGGGGGTCATGTATGTTAGCCACCTTTATAGAGAGCTTCACTAGGTGGTGTATCTAGGATACAATAGTTTATCAGCGAGGGTGACATTACTATAGGTGTGGGCTTGGGAGCACATTCCTGTGTCGAGACCACTTGCAGATAGGGATAGGCTAGTTGGGTGAGCATATCCTTATGGGTATATAGGTATAGTTGTCCAGCGTAAGCTGGGAAAACTAGACCAATGGCTGAGAGCGTTGGATGATATTGATATGGTCATTTGAAGACCGTATATGGATTGTGAGGTGTGGGCTGAGGACGGGCTAGAGATGCCCTATGTGTATATGTTGAGATATTTGATCGGGCGGATTCCCTTTATCATTGAGAAATTTTTACATAGTTGTGTTCAGTAGCAGTATGGGAGACAATAGGGGATGCCACAAGGAGAATTTTTATATGCTCATCAGAGACAGGATGTGTCTGAGTGGGGACCCATGGTGGATAGTGTAGTAGCAGTAGAGGGTTATATGACATTGGCAGGCCAAATCTGGGATTATGGAGCTGGGGTTGTTGATATTGGGATGACAGAGGAGTTCTCTACCTACTTCATAGCACATGCAGTGGCATGGTTATCATATCCAATAGAGATGTTACCTTCTTTTGATGATGATGAGGATGGGCAGCCAGAGATGCGAGGGGGGGTCAAATAGAGAGATGAGGAGGGAGAGGAGGTAGGATATGGAGGTGGAGATGATGGAGGAGGTGATGGAGGAAGTGGTGGAGGAGGTGATAGAGGAGGTGGGAGAGATAGAAGGAGAGATAGAGGATGAGGGGGTGATGGTGGGAGAGATAGAGGAGGTGATAGAGAAGGTGATAGAGGAGAAGGAGGTGGTGGGAGAGATGGAGGAGGAGGTGGGAGATATAGAGGAGGAGATAGAGGATGAGGAGGTGATGGAGGGAGAGGAGGAGGACTTTCCTTGGTGTTGGTGGTGCTGGTAGGGTAGGTGCAGTGTTAGCAGCTATGGAGGGTATAGAGGATGTTAGGCGACCCGCCCAGAGGAGGAGATATGATGTTCTACCTCCATTGGCGCCTCAGACAGGGACAGGTATGGATGGGACCATGACACAAATACCTTTTCAGATTAGGGTACCAACCCATCGATAGGACTCATAGATTAGAGACCTATAGGTCACAATGCAGAAGTTACAGGCACAAGTGCTAGCACAGCAGCGCCAGATTACACAGATTATGGCAGAGCGAGATACAAAGAGAGAGCATTGCGGTCAGGCAGAGGAGCTTGCTGAGAGATTGGAGAGAGCAACAGGTGGTGCGTTGATGCAGGATATATTGAGGGAGATATGGTACATGGCCAAGGAGGTTGAGTACTACATGTGGTTATATGAGGAGCCAGTCCCTCAAGAGCACAAAGTTCCTAGCTATGCAGCCAATCAATCTGCTCATAGTCAGACGAGGATAGAGATAAGAGGTGTTACAGGGCCTCCCTGATGTGATCCACCTAGTGGAGATCCTGGAGATGGAACATCTACTATGAGACCATCAGCCTCAGGAGATAGTCACACTTGAGAGACTTGTCTCTATTGTATTTTGATCATTTTATTGTATTTTGATAGACATGATATCCCTTGTACATTTTGACCATTTTTTAGATATATATATAGCACTGATTTCTTTGATCCACATGTGATGTGTTATGGACGATGATTTATGATATGTATTGATATGATGTTTCTATGATGATGATGTAATGCTTAGATAATAATGCTCTTGATTTTGACTATGATGTGAATGTGATGATGAAATGAGAATATGATGATGCATTGTTATTTTGATTTTTTTCATGTATGATATGATAATGATGTGAGATGTATCTTGAAAATGAGATGTATGATAACGATAATGATGTGAGATGTATCTTGAAAATGAGATGTATGATAATGATGTATGCAATTTTTTTAATTGATATGCAACTAAGTGCAATTTTAAAATGATATGAAACTAAATGCAAGATTAAGATGATATGCAACTAAATGCAAGTTTAAAAATGATATGTAACTAAATGCAAGATTAAGATGATATGCAACTAAATGATCACCTTCATTCTGTCATTGTCATTCCTGTTTAGTCACTCATTTTTGCTCTATTTTGGTTTGTCATCATTGAGCTTTTGATATGTTGGAAGTTTATACAAGCATAATGGCATAATTAAACCATAATGACCAAAGTAACACTTACATGGATTTTGATATGGCAAGATGACACAAGCGTCAAGGTATAATTGAACCAAGACAACCTGAGTGTTGCTTGTGTAAAACAGACAAGAGTTAACCATTTGTATGCACAAAGTGAAACAATGCCTTCAATGATATGTTTTCAATAATGTCTCAAGACAAATTTGCACCATACAAGTGATCGCCTCACAGACAGAAAACCAAAAAAATATCAGATTCCCCTATTGCTTTCTCTAGCTCGATGCATCTTCGAGAATTTTAGGAGATCTAATGGTTCAAAAATTTAAGATACAAAATAGTCAAAACTTCATGCTAGATTTAAACAAATTATAATTGAGAAAATCATCCATCATGTGTGTGTTAAAGTTGGATTTGGATAATGGTCTTGTTTTCTAGCCTAATGAGCAATTGTTGATAGGGTTTCCTTAGCGTGTTGTGATTCTTGTTTGTTCGTTGTTTGGAATGGTTAACTTAAGAGGAATGTTGCCCCTAGCTATAGATATCTATCGATGTGGATATACATGGTGATCACCAAGTCATGGTGGGATATGATGAACTGATCTTCAGATATTCAAGGATAATGACTACGCTAAGTATGTCCAAGATAATGCTACGTGAATAGTTTTGGGTGATGGCCATTAGCTTTGACTTTGGATGGATGTAAAAAGATATGAATACTGATAGATAGAGGATTTGTTCTCGCACAAATAGCACCTATTGCCATGTTTTCACCACTTGTTTTTATTGCACTTTATTTTATTTTTTTTGTATTTTTCTATTAAAAAAAATTGTATTTTTCACTTTTTCCATGCATTTAGATGACTCAAATGTAGAATTTCTTTAGATGGATTCTATTGGTTGGTTCATCGAGCACGTCTCCTTTTGAAGTTGTTAGCTGATAGGCACCTAATCCATAGGCTGATATGATGACATAGGGACTTAACCAATTAGGTTCAAACTTCCCCTTCTTTTCTCGATCCTATTGATTTCTGGGATTTTCTTTGAGTACAAGATCACTGACTTTAAAAACCCTAGGGATTACTCTGTGGTTGTAGCTTCTACACATACTGTTAGATCCTGGAGACAACTGAGAGGGGGGGGGGGTGAATCAGTTGTCAAATAAATTCAAACCAGAAACAACTTAACCAACTTATTGCTTAATACCGGTAAACCAGTTAAGTATGCTAGTAGATAGTTTTAACAGTTAATTGCTATCCCGGTAAATATTAATGCATGAAACATAAACACAAAGTCATCCACAACACATAACACCAATATTTGTACATGTAAACCCTGTAAGGGGAAAAACCACGGTGGGAAACCTTACCCACAATCAGATGATACTACTGTAGATAGTAAGTGTACATAAATGGGGTCTGCACATGCAGAAAGGCCAATAGCCTAGAGCTCACTGCTCAATCACAAAATGGGAGTCACACTGAGTACAGTTGAATGGTTAAATCCAATAAGAATGTACTACACAAAATAGCATCTTCATATGTTGGATTCAGTACCAGTGTAATGTTGATATGCTTCCACAAAAACCTAGCTTCACCTTCAAATAATGTCTTTGTGTATAGCTCTGCTTAATCTCACATATACCTTCACACAATCCTTTTTCGCATTCCACATCTAATCTTACAAATAAGATCTTGCATTTATACCATAACCTAAGACCAACTTTAGTAGGTCAGCTCTACAAGATATTACAATAAAAACATTTTACAAACAATATAATATCCGATGCAATAACTGATTGAACATGTCAGCTCAATGCATTTACAACAATAATTAATCATCTCCATAGTGTGCCATGCTAATCTGGAAAAGATAAACCTGCCGGTGTAACCCTAGATAACCCTGGACCTATTTGCCGGTAAAAGAAAATATGCAAATATGAATATACCAATAAACAATTCTCCAAAACAAAGTGTCCACGCGATGTCTTCAACATTACCAAGTGTCTTCCATATCATTCTAAGTGCTGGTGATCATTATATCCTCCCGGTGAACCATATACCAATAACTATGCAATAGTTACTTGCTTGTCGGTGAATGCTACTGGATCTCCAAAGTGCTAGTGTTTTAGTAGGTGTTGACATCAATGACAAAACCATACCAAAATACCAACAATCTCCCCCTTTGGCATTGATGGCAACACAAGATAGAAAAACCATCAAAGTGCCAAAATAGAAATGCCAAATACCAAAATCCAACAATCTCCAGAAAAGATTATAACCAGAAATCAGAGAGTAATAATATCTCCTAAACAACAATCTCTCCCCCTGGGAGCAACATGTGTTTTCCAAATTTTTTCAATACCAATCTCTCCAAAAGAACATGTGTTTTTCCATAGATATCTCTCCCCCTTTGACATCAAATGCCAAAGTTACAACAAAACCAAGTTCATATACAAAATACCAATCAATTCAATATACCAACTACTCCCCCTGAGAAGTAGCTTCCTCATCAAAGACCGGAGTAAAGGATTTCTCTGTTAATTCTGTCGGTTGATGACAATCATCAACTGTCTAAGTCTTTACCAATGAGGGTATGACTCCAAGCTAATCTCTGAGATATTCAAAGGTCTCCTTAGGCAAAGGTTTAGTGAGAATATCTGCAATCTGCTCTTTAGTATTCACATAAACCAGTTTTATCTCCTTAGCTTCAACTTTTTCCCTTAGAAAATTTAGTTTGATATAAACATGTTTTGTTTTAGAATGTAGTACTGGATTCTTAGATATATCAATTGCTACAGTGTTATCACAATAGATAGTAATAGGTTCCTTGTAATTTACCTTTATGTCTTTCAACATTTGCTTAAGCCATAGTACCTGTGTACAGTTAGTTGTTGCTGCAACATATTCTGATTCTGCTATTGATAAAGATGTACAACTCTATTTTTTACTCAACCAAGAAACTAGTCTGTTTCCAAGAAAGAATGCTCCGTCGGTGGTGCTTTTTATATCATCCACATTGCCTGCCCAATTTGCATCTATGTATGCACATAGTTCAAACTTTTCATCTCTAGGATACCATAATCCAACATTTATAGTGCCTTGTAAGTACCGAAAAATCCTTTTTACTGTTGATTCATGATTTTCTCTAGGATTACTCTAAAATCTTGAAACAATACATACTAAATTCATAATATCAGGTCTGGTTTGTTTCAAATACAATAAACCTCCTATCATAGATTTATATCTAGTCGGATTAATAGGTGTAGATTCATCCCTTTGTGATAATTTGTCATTTGTTGTCATAGGTGTGCTTACCGGTTTAGAGTTCTCCATCCCAAATTTCTTTAGTAACTCTTTTAAGTATTTGGATTAACTCAAGAATATACCTTTATCAGTCTGTGAAATCAGCAATCCTAAAAAGAATTTTATTTCTCCAATCATAGACATTTCAAATTCTTGTTGCATTTTAATAGAAAATTCCTTACATAATCCATCTTCTCCTCCAAAGATTATATCATCAACAAATACTTCTATAAAAAAGATGTCATCATTAGTTATTTTGTAATATAAATTGTTGTCTGCATTTTCTTTAGTAAAACCAATCTTCAAAAGATACTTATCCAATCTTGCATACCAAGCTCTTGGAGCTTGTTTTAGTCCATACAGAGCTTTCCTTAACTTGCATACCATATCATTGTCATCTATCAAAGAAAATCCATCAAGTTGTTCAATGTATACTTCCTCTTCAAGATCTCCATTCAAAAATGCACATTTAATGTCCATTTGATAAACTTTGTAGTTCTTGTGTGCTACAAAAGCCAAGAATAATCTGACTGCCTCAATTATAGCTACCGGTGCAAAGGTTTCATTGTAATCAACTCCTTCCTTCTGAGAATATCCCTTACACACTAGTCTCACTTTATTTCTGACAACCTTACCATCTTCATTAAGTTTGTTTCTGAATACCCATTTGGTTCCAATTACATTTTTATCTTTAGGCCGGGGAACTAATGTCCAAATGTTATTTTTCTCAATTTGTTCTAATTCTTCTTCCATAGCTTTAATCCAAAATTTATCTTCACATGCCTCATTAATAGATGATGGTTCAATTTGAGAAATAAGACATACCTCTTCATTTGCCAATCTTCCTCTTGTCATAACTCCTTTAAACTTGCTTCCAATTATCTGATCTTCAGAATGATTCAGTCTTACATACCGAGGTGTCTTTGTTTGTTGTTGTTCTTCAATTATTGTGGAATCCTCAAATGGTACCGGGGTAGCTGGATCTTCATTCTGTACCGATGGATTTAGAGTAGGTTCATTTGTCAAAATTTATGTTGCCAGTTCAGAGTCTATATACCTTGAAGTTCCTATGAATTATTCATCAATCTTTACATTTGTACTCTCAATAATTTTCTGCAATCTCTTGTTAAAACATCTATATGTCTTGCTCTTAGATTAATAACCAAGAAATATTCCTTCATCACTTCTAGGATCAAATTTGCCAATATACTCATCTCTTCTGATATAACATTTACTTCCAAAAATTCTGAAATACTTAAGAGTAGGAGTATTACCAAACCATAGTTCATGAGGGGTCTTACCGGTTTCACCTTTGATGTGAACTTTGTTGAATGTATAGACTATTGTATTGACTACTTCTCTCTAATACACGTGGTAAATTTGCTTATGATAACATACTTCTTGCTGCATCCAAGATAGTTATGTTTTTCCTTTCAACAACTCCATTCTGTTGTGGTGTCCGAGGTGCTAATAGTTGTCTTCTGATTCCATTCACTTCATAGAATGTATTAAAATCCCTACATGTAAATTCACCTCCTTGATCTGATCTTAAACATTTGATTTTCTTACCGGTTTCATTTTCTACCATAGCTTTGAACAGTTTGAACTTTCCAAGTGCTTCTGATTTTTCTCTGAGAAAAGTAACCCAATACATTCTAGAATAATCATCAATAATTAACATGAAATATCTATCGCCTTGTAAGCTTTTAGTTTTAGCTGGACCACATAAATTAGTGTGAATCAAATCAAGAGCATTATTGGATTTTTCTGGAATACTTTTGAAACTAGCTCTAACTTGTTTTCCAAATTGACATTCCTTACATACTGTATTTTGAGGTTTGACAATTTTAGGTAGATCTCTAACTGCCTTACTAGTACTGATCTTTACCATGCAATCAAATTTTACATGACAGAGTCTCTTATGCCATAACCAACTTTCATCTATATGTGCAATCAAGCATGTCTTTTCGTTGTTATTCAAATGAAAGATATTACCTCTAGCCTGATTACCGGTTGCAATTTCCAAACCAGTTCTATTCATGATTTTGCATTTTCCATTTTCAAATTGTAAATAAATTCAAACCAAAAACAACTTAACCAACTTATTGCTTAATACCGATAAACTAGTTAAGTATGTCGGTAGATAGTTTTAACAGTTAATTGCTATACCGGTAAAGATTAATGCATGAAACATAAACACAAAGTCATCCACAACACATAACACCAATATTTGTATGTGGAAACCTTGTAAGGGGAAAAACCACAGTGGGAAACCTTACCCACAATCAGATGATACTACTGCAGATAGTAAGTGTACATAAATGGGGTCTGCACATGCAGAAAGGCCAACAGCCTAGAGCTCACTGCTCAATCACAAAATGGGAGTCACACTAACTACAATTGGATGGTTAAATCCAATAAGAATGTACTGCACAAAATAGCATCTTAATATGTTGGATTCAGTACTGGTGTAATGTTGATATACTTCCACAAAAACCTAGCTTCACCTTCAAATGATGTCTTCATGTATAGCTCTGCTTAATCTCGCATATACCTTCACACAATCCTTTTTTGCATTCCACATCTGATCTTACAAATAAGATCTTACATTTATACCATAACCTAAGACCAATTTTAGTAGGTCGGATCTACAAGATATTACAATAAAAATATTTTACAAACAATATAATATCCAATGCAATAACCGATTGAACATGTCGGCTTAATGCATTTACAACAATAATTAATCATCTCCATAGCGTGCCATGCTAATCTGGAAAAGATAAACCTATCGGTGTAACCCTAGATAACCCTAGACCTATTTGCTGGTAAAAGCAAATATGCAAATATGAATATACCAATAAACAATTCTCCAAAACAAAGTGTCCACATGATGTCTTCGACATAACCAAGTGTCTTCCATATCATTATGAGTGCCGGTGAACATTATATCCAGCCGGTGAACCATATACCAGTAACTATGCAATAGTTACTTGCTTGTCGGTGAATGTTGCTGGATCTCCAAAGTGGTAGTGTTTTAGTAGGTGTTGACATCAATGACAAAACCATACCAAAATACCAACACATACATTGTTGGTATTCTTTGAGATGATCATAGGCATGTTGTCATTTTTCATCCAGAAGCTCTAGTTCATGCAATATGTTTACCTAATACTCTTCATCTAGTATGAGGCCTTTCAAAGATAATCTGAGTGAGGGAATTTCTACCTCAAGAGGTAGAACTGGTTCTAATTCATACACCAATGAATATGGCGTAGCCCCTGTAGGTGTCTGAATGCTAGTCTCGTATGCCCAAAGTGCTAGATTGAGTTGTACATGCCAATCCTTACCTGCATCATTTACTGTTTTCTTTAGGATCTTCAAGATTGTTTTATTTGATGCTTTTCCTTGACCATTCCTCTATGGGTAGTAAGGTGTAGAGAAGCGATGTTGGATTTTGAATTGCTCACATAGTTCTTGTGCATCCTGATTTTTGAAGGGATGCTCGTTGTCTATGATGATGGAACTTGGAATGCCATATCTGCAAATGAGATAATTGAGAATAAATGAGGCAATGTGTTTTCCCGTTACTAAGGTCATTGGGACTGCTTCAATCCATTTTGTGAAATACTTTTTGGCAGTGATAATGAACTTGTGTCCATTTGAAGAGGAAGGATGGATTTTCCTTGCTAAATCAAGTCCCCATTGACAGAAAGGCCAAGATGTTGTAAATGACTGTAGTTCTTGTGTTGGTGCATGGATAAGATTGTCATGAATTTGGCACTTAGGACATTTCTTTGCAAATTGATGAGTCTTTCTCCATTGTCAGCCAGTAATATCCCATTCTCAGAAGTTTTTAGCGAGAGTAGGATCACTTAAATGTGTGCCATAGATACCCTCATGAAACTTGTATAAATAAGAATAAGATTCATTACGATCAAGGCAATGAAGAAGAGTACCATTTAGACCTCAACGGTAAAGTGTGTCAGCAGTTAAGGTATAATGGGTGGCTTGCCGGATAAAGCTGTGTTTTTTATTATGAGATAGGTCGAGTGGTAGGGTATTGGTTTTAAGATATTCATAGATTGTCCCATATAGAGGGGAGTCTGAACTGGTTAAGGCATAGATGACATGGGATGGAGAATTGTCATAGGTTGGGGAGAACAGTTGCTCTACCAGGAACTCATAATGACTCTGTTGCTTTGGAATTTGTAGTAGTGAAGCGATAGTGGCCATTGCATCGGTCGCTCTGTTGTCCAACCTTGGTATTTGCTCAAAGGTGATGCTTACAAAGTAATGTTTGAAGTCATCCACCATTCTCTTATATGGCAGCAACTTGTCATCCTTTTTTTGATATTCATCATTGATTTGATTTATAACTAGTTGGGAATCTCCATAGACTTTCAATTCCATGATTCTCCATTCCACTGCCATTTTGATTCCTGTGACCAGGGCTTCATACTTAGCGATGTTATTGGTGCGTGGAAACATCAGTCTATAAGATCTTGGAATTGTGTGCCCTTCTGGAGTGATGAACAAGATGTCGACACCCGATCCATGTTGGGTGTAGGAACCATCAAAGTACAGGGTTCATTACTTGGGTGTGATAGTAAGGACATCCATGTTTGGAAATTCCATCTGAAGTAGTTGTTTATCTGGTAGTGGTGCTTCAGCTAGTTGATCTACAATTACCTGTCCTTTCATAGCCTGATGCTCTGTGTACTGGATATCAAACTCACTGAGAATCATGACCCATTTAGCCAGTCGGCCTGTAAGAGCTACTTTGTTCAATAAATACTTGAGAGGATCAATTTTCACTACTATCTCGATTGTGTGACCTATCATGTAGTGGTGGAAATTTTGAGAGGCGAATACCACAGCTAAACAAGCCTTCTCAATGAATGTGTAATTTAGCTCATATCCATTTAATGTTATGTTGATGTAATATATAGCTCGTTCCTTGCCTTCCTAATCTTCTTGTGCTAGTAGTGCCCCCAATGATACTTCTATTGTTGATATGTAAAGAATGAGCGACTTCCCTGCTATTGGTGGTACCATAACTGGTGGATTCGTTAGATATTGCTTGAGTTGATAGAATGATATTGCACACTTGGCTTCACATCTGAAAGGTATGTTCTTGTGTAGCAGATGATTGAATGGTAGACTTTTATCTACTAGTTGGCCTATGAATCGCCTGATAGACTGTAGCCATCCTTGTAGAGATCTAAGTTGACTAATGTTTCTAGGAGGTGGCATCTCCATGATGGCATGTACCTTTGCTGGATCTACTTCAATGCCTTTTGCAGACATAATGTAGCCTAATAGTTTACCTGATGTTACCTTGAAGACACACTTCTGAAGGTTTATCCTGACTTGGAATTGCTACAATCTTTGAAATTTTTTATCTAATATGCCCAGATGTTGTACCCACGTGAATGATTTAGCCAGTAAATCGTCCACATAGTCCTCCATGAAGTAATGCATCATATCATGAACGATTATCATCATTGCTCTTTGATAAGTTGCCCCAGCATTGTTTAAGCCAAAAGGCATGGCGTTCCAACAATACGTTCCCCAAGGATAGGTGAACATAGTTTTATCTTGATCCTCTGGAGCTATCTTGATTTGATTATAGCCAGAGAAACTGTCCATTAATGATAGCATTGCATGGCCCTCTATTAGGTCCACAATTATGTCGATGCTAGGCAAAGGAAAGTCATCCTTTGGATAGGCTTTGTTGACATCTCTAAAATATGTGCATATTCTGATGCTTCCATCTGGTATTGAAACTGGTTCAATGTTTGAAATCCATTTAGCATAGTCTATAGGCCGAATGAATCCGACATCTAATAACTTCTTTAGTTCAGCTTTGACCATTAATGCCACATGTGGATTCATCTTTCTTAACTTCTACTTGACTGGCTTAGCTCTTGGAGCAATAGATAAATGATGCATGATTAGGTTTAGATCTATTCTAGGCATATCAATATAGGACCAAGAAAAATTGATTTTCTTTTCTTTGAAGAATTTGATAAACTCTGGTTGTTGTTCTTCTGTCAGAGATTCTGCTAGGTGTATGTTTTTAGTTGTTGTTTCTATACCGATGTTTATTGATTGAGTTGGTTCAATCAATATGGGTGACCTCTCTTGATAGTGTTCAAGAAGTGTGTCAAGTCTCCCATCCTTAGGTGCCTTACAAAGGTTTTCACCCTCAGATGTGTACTTTATTTCAATTTTTTTGTGATCTAGTGTTGCCATTGACTGGTTTTTAGCATTAGATCCTTTGTTTCTTTCATTTTTGCGACTAAGAAACTTGGCACTACCCTTATTGCAGATATCGTTATTTTGTTCGTTGTTAGAGCATGTTTCCGGGTTGACTGTACATAGGTACTAGACAATGGATTCATCATCTGGGAAAATGGGTATATCATGGCATTCAGGTTCTTCCTAGTCTATGAGATCAGGAAATACAAGTGGTAGAGAGTCATTTGGTGGGTCGAGATTGGTTGCGGTAAGTGTCATGATAGAGGTATATTGTTAAAATTTTCTGGGATGTTGGTTAGGTTAATGATATTGTCAAGGTCTTTGATGGTATCATCGTCGATGTAGACTTGTTCGTAGTGTTGCTGCTCATTTTCCTTAGCCTCATAGAAATGTTGTGGTTCGAATTCAAGTAATTGAGACTCTACGCCTTTTCCCTCCTGAGAAAGGGGTGTGTGTGAATGGCATACTTTCCTTGACATCCTCGGTAATATTTGAACAACTACCCCATTCATAGTCATTAGAATCAATTTCAGAAGTACTATCCTAGAGTTTTTTCAGTGTTGCTGATAGGTACGTTGTAGGGGGAGCAAAGATCTCTGATAATTGATGTCAGTCTTGTAGTTTTTTTTTGATTCAGAATCAGAGCCTGCTTGTACCCTTTGCATCTGTTCATACATGGTTTCTCCTTGGGGAGCAATGATTTCTTCGGGTGGTGACTCTGCCTTATTTTGAATAGGTTCTTTCACATGATGCACTTTCTCATAAGAGGCTTCTTCCCTTTGAATGTCTAGTTCCTCTTGTCATTTCTCTTTTTCCTAGTGTTCTCACTCTTTCCTTGTTTTTGTTGCTTAGTGTAGTGTCTCTTGCCATGAGTTCTCATTGTATTTCTTCTTTGCTTTCCACTGAGGTTTTTGATACTTATTTTGTTTATGCCTAGGTGGTATGTTGCATCCATATCCTAGTCTGGTTTTGTCCTGTGAAAATTGTGGAGGTTCTAGCGGTTCTGTAATGCCTTCTTGTTGCTTCCCTATAGGTCCTTTGTCGTTGTATCCCATCCGTTGCATGATTAGGAATCCTTTTCCATATTGTTGTGTTGGTATTGCCACCTCCAGAGTAGCAGCTCTAACCTCTTCCTCATCCTTTTATAGCCAACTAAGGATGTCTTTCTCTTCTGATTCATTTGCTAGTGTGCCCAATTGGATAAATTTTCCATCAAACTCGGTGATGGGTTGTGTTGCTTGATGTGTTGATGCAGAAGGTTGCCTATGATATTTTGGTGATGTTGAAAATTTTGATAGACATGTGTTGAAAAGGGTATTCTCCCATGCCTTGATCTTTTATTTTCATCTTTTGTTTGAAATCCATGGATAAAGACTTGAGCTTTTCTTGATGAGGATCTGGTGCAGGAGCACCTAGTTTTGCTTATACTCTCCATTTTTGGTATTTTTAATGCTTTAGTGTCTTGTTAGTTTTGAAATTTTTCCATAGGTTTTTTTTAGTCATTTCATAGGTGTTTGATCTTATTTTGGGCTTGAGAGATCAAGTTTTGCTTCTTAGGGCTTGAATTGTCAATTTTGTGCTTCTAGGCCAAAAAGGGCTAAAAAGTGAGAAATTGCCTTATAGGCCTAGAAATGGTTGGGAAAGTTTTGGAACATGTTTTGTAAGTTATTTTAAACATTCCTAAGTTTCTATGAGGGATAGATAGGTTAGTTTTCTCAAAAATGTCATTTGGAGCAACAAAAGTTGCTTTCTTGTTTGGAAAAGTTATCATTTTTAAGACAAGATTGTAAAAGAAAACCTCCTACAGCTGCTTGTCCATACAGGACCTCATAACTGATTAATGGTGCTAAAAATATGCCTCCCTCTTCTTTGTATAGGGTTGGCAATTGTATTTTAAAGACATTCTCAATTGGAAATATGAAAATTCTGGCTTTTAATGGTTTTTAGACTCATTTTCTTGTGACAGTCCATACTGGATAGTTCCTTTCCATGTTGTACTTGCTAGAGATTGTTCTTAATGTAAATTCAAGGCATTTTATGTATTAGTTTCATTGGTTTTGCATTTGTAAGTTGATTGTATAAATTAGTTTCATTTTTGGCTCTTTGACTGCCCTGTCAAAGGTTTTGGCCTCCAAGATGCATCAACTTGTCTAATACAGGTTTGGGCTCCCATGGATGGACTTAGACAAGTTGGATTGCACATGTATAGTGTAAATATTTCACATTTTGGCTAGGGTTGTGAGAAAGAAGTGTTTTTGAGCATATGCTAGGCAAATTGGTGATGGATTTGGCTAGCAATGTGAGTAAGACCAAACTTGTTTGTGCTCAAGACCAATTTGAGTAAGAAAAATTGAGGTAGAGGTCTACACTAGTCTTAAAGAATTTTTTGATGCATTTGGAGCTCCAAATAATGTACATTTCATCTTGCAAAGTGTGTGTTAATTCTAGCTGGCAGCAAGTACCCAGTTTTGCGGATTTAACAACTATTTGGATCTAAACTTGCTTTGTGTACATATCCATGCCTTGGGATCTTATGGCAGGTGTTAAAAAGGTGCTTTCAAGTTACCACATACCTTGGTGAAGTTTTCCATGCTATTCTAACCTTTGAAAGTGCAGTAAAACAGTGGAAGTGCAGTCATAATGCATAAAACAGTCAATTAATTGTTTGTGTGGCAAATGTTTATCATAATGTCATGTAGGGAAGGGATGGAGAGTTGCTTCAAATGATGTGGCAGAGGTCCTACATGAATTTGGGGGCTTGTTTTATAGTTTAGCATTGACTTCCTTTGTTACATGGATAAAACCCTCTAAAACCCTACTTATTTACCTAAAAAAGTGGACAGTCATTCTACCAACTTCCCAGGGGCTAAAACCAGGAAAATCTTTGATTTTACACATTATTGATACCATACAAGTCAGGTTTTATGATGGTTAGGGTCATCATCATCCTATGCAAACAAATTTCACTCAATTAGCCCTCCATGGGCTAGTAGCCCTTTTTAGCCTTGTTTTCACAAAAGTTGAATCCGATTGTCCAAATGATGTATGAACCTTCCTAAATTATCTAAAACAGTTGAAATTGTTGGCATATGTGCAGAGCATGATGACATGATGATATTGTATGTTTTCATTCATGTCAATATGCTGAAGTATGAATCGGTATGGTGTAGTAAGCAAACTGGCAAGAGAACCGGTATGATGATGTAAACCAGTATTTGTGAAAAAGTGAATCGGTATGTCTGTTCAAGGTGAACTGGTATGTTGGAATAAGAACCGGTAAATGGAAGTTTTGTATTGGGGTTTGATGACTACCAATTGGTAGTCTCAACTTCAAGGTTTTCGGTTGATGGATTCCAAGCTTGTGTGATTCAACCGATGACATCTTGTGATGAGTTAGCATTGTATGAAGACTAGATAGTGTTGCCACGTTAGCCTTGTGTGCGTGAAGGATTTCCTCGAGGATCTTGCATGAAGAGTGATCCTATCTATCTCGGGAATGTGCGAAGTCTCTGTAAATGATGGAGAGCACGTGATGAGTTATCATCTTCCTGGAGTGACAAAGAATGAACGTTGGATAACATCTCGAGATCTGTTCAAGACTGTTGTATTCAATGTAGTGTGATTAACGGTCAGGATCGAACCGACTGGATTGTAAAACCTAAATGTTTAGGGTTTATAGTTTATGCTACCAACCTATCTGTTACCTATAAGGTCGATGATGTTTTTCATTTTGAAGTTGTTGGCAAATGGTATGTGTGTATCCCAAAGAGTGATACTTGATTCTTGTCAGACCAGAGAAGTCTGTTGATACCTACAGAGTGTGATTGCAAATGAAAAAGAGCTAAAGTGGATCTGCCTTGGCATTGAGTGTTGTTATCAGAACAATGTATTACATGTTGACCTCTAACCATTTCAACAGTTGGAAAATCCCTTAACCGGGTAGCTTTAACAGGCTTTTGTGTAAATCCTTTAACAAGGTGACTCAATTCAATGAGTTCTCCAAATCCTCTTGTGAGGTAACCTTTAACCGGGTATTTAGCCATCCCTTAATCGGGTGATCCCTAGTAGGATCGGTTCCTAGCATAACCTATTGTAAAAGTCTCTAACCGGACTAGGCTCCTAACAGAGCGGACTTCAAAAGAGTTCAAGAATAGCTTCTGGGTATTCATCCCCACCATGGTTTTTCCCAGTTGGGTTTCCACGTGAAAAATCAGTGTGTCATGTGTGATGCTTTTCATGTGATGGTTTAGTGTTCTATGTCAAACTGGTAAAATATGTTGAACTAGCAATCATTATATTTTTTGGTAGATTACCTGTTTATGCTTAAGGGTGAAGAGGAAATGAGGTATTAGATTGTATGGAAAGCTAAGTGTTACCGATTTATGTCTTTGACATACTTATTGTGTTTTATCGGTAGTAATTTGGTTTAGACCGGTGTTAGTGCTTTCCAGTCAAAGTGCACTGTTTGCAGTCAAACTGATTGAGGAAAAGTGTTTTTGATTGTACTGATTCACCCCCCCGCCCTTCTCAATACCGGTTTGGTACTAACTATTCATCATTTATTCATCAATTGGTATCAGAGCATCTTCCAAGTCCTCTATATTGTAAGCTTAACCGCTTGAGGAAAAGATCCTACTCTAATGATGAAGAGGGAAGGTCCAAAGTTCAACAAAGACAACTTTGAAATATGGAAGGGAAGAATGAAGATATACATCAAAAGCATGGGTCCTCAACACTAGAGCTAAGTTGAGAATGCTTATGTTATCCCTACCGATACTCTCACTGATGATCAAAAGAGAGAGATTCAGGAGAATGGGCAAGTCATGGAAGCCCTAATCAGTAGTCTATCTGACATTGAGTTTATTGATGTTCAGGATAAAGACAATCCCAAAGAAGTATGGGATGCTCTTGAGAATATCTATGGTGGTGATGAGCATGTGAAACAAACTAAGGAACAGAGCCTTAGGGGAAAGTTTGAAGACATGCAGATGGTTGAAGGAGAGACCATTCAACAATATGGAATAAGAATCAAAACAGTTGTTGGAGACATCAAGAGTGCAGGAGGTATAATAGATTATTCCACTGTTGTTAGCAAAGACTTGAGATCCTTATTACCGGTCTATGCAATAAGGGTTGTTGCTATTCAGGAATTGAGGTCTATAGACAAGACAAAGGTATCCCTAGACTCCATCATTGCTAAGTTGATAGCTTATGAGCTAAATAATTATGATGCCAGTATTCAAAAGACTGAATCAGCCTTTAGAACATCTACTACACAATCTAGAAAGGGCAAAGAAGCTAGTACCAGTGGTGAGCCAAGACAAAGTAGAGAAATGGATGATGAGGAGATCCTAATGGAATTTGAAGCTCTTCTTTCCAAGAGAATTCCTAAGGGAACCGGTAAATACAGAGGTAAGCTCCCTTTGAAATGCTTTTCTTGCAATAGGATAGGACACATTGTTGTAAACTGTCCTAATGTGATAATAATGACAAATCAGAAAGGTTCAAGAAGTTCAAAGGAGGAAACTAGAGAAACTGTTTTGTAGCAGTTGATGAAGGTGTCATTGATGAGGAATCAGAAGATGAAGACAATGAAAACATTGTGTTTGTAGCAGTTAAGGAAGATGTGTCAAACAAGAAGGCTCTTGTCTCTCGCTTTGATAATCCCAATGAGTGGATTATTGACAATGGTTGTTCTCACCATATGACTGGTGACTGGAGTAAGTTTCTATCTCTAGAAGAGTATGATTGTGGTGTGGTTCATTTTGGTAATGATGCACCATGTATGGTAAAAGGCAGAGGGTCCATCTCTCTGAATGGAAAAAGCAATGCTGACAATGTGTATTGGGTAGAAGGTTTCAGACACAACCTTTTAAGTGTTGCCCAGCTGAATGAGAATGGACTCACTCTGGAATTCAGAGATGGAGTGTGTAAAATAAAAGGTAAGAGTGGTGAACTGATGGCCACTGGTATGCAGACCAAAGGTAACCTATTTCAGTTGAATGCAAATATCAGTACATGTCTAATGGCTAAGTTTGATGATAGCTGGATATGGCATAGGAGACTCTTCCATGTAAACTTTGATAATATTGTGAAGGCTAGTAAGATCAAGCCAGTTAGAGGATTGCCTATGCTAAGAAAATTGGAAAATCCTTTGTGCAGAGAGTGTCAACTAGGGAAAATGTCTTCCTCAACCTTCAAAGGTAAATCTTTCACTGCAGACAATTTACTTGATCTTGTGCATATTGATTTGTGTGGTCCTATGAAAACTAGGAGTGTGCAGGGAGATAGGTATTTTATGATTCTTATTGATGATTGCTCAAGAATGATGTGGGTCACATTCCTGAAGGACAACTCTGAAGCCTTTGGAAATTTCAAAGCCTTCAAAGAACTGGTTGAAAAAGAAAGCAGTAAGAGGATTAAGTACCTGAGAACTGATCAAGGAGGAGAATTCACTTTCGGTGAATTCAACAAGTACTATGAAGAGAACAGAATCAAGAGGCAACTGTCTGCCCCCAGACTCCATAGTAGAATGGCCTAGCAGAGAGAAACAACCGAACTGTAGTTGAAGTAGCCAGAACTATGTTGATCCAAGGCAAAGTTGCTCACACCTTTTGGAGAGAAGCGATGAGCACTGCAGTCTACATAATGAACCAGGTACTCATCAAAAAGGGTAAGGATAAAATACCTTATGAGTATTGGACCGACAAGACACCAGTGGTAAGATACTTTAGAGTGTTTGGTAGCAAATGTTATATCAAGAGGAGTGAACATTAGAGCAAGTTTGATGCTAAATGTGATGAGGGAATATTCCTAAGGTATTCCACAAAGAGAAAAGCTCTCAAATGTTTCAACAATAGGACTCAGAGAATTGTTGAAAGCATCAATGTTAGAGTTGATGAAACCTCTGAGAAACCTAAGGAAACTGGCAGTGAGCAAGTAGGAGATGAACCGGTAGTAACCTTCTGGGAACCGATTGCAAAACAGTCCAGTACCAGTAATTGTGCTCCTATATCGGTAGAGCATGATGAAGATGAGGATGAAGAAGAAAAGTAAGAGGAATTTGTTAAGATCATCCCTAGGTCTGTAAAGCTGAATCATGATCCAAAGCAGATCATAGGAGACAAGGATGCATGAATTCTTACAAGAAGAAAGGTTAGAGAAAACTCTTGCATGATCTCTAAATTTGAGCCTAAAACATTCAAAGAGGCACATAAAGATGAAGACTAGATCAAGGCAATAGAAGAGAAACTTGACCAGATAGAAAAGAATGGTACATGGTCTTTGGTGCCCAGACTTGAGCATAAAAATGTCATAGGAACCAAATGGGTCTTCAGAAATAAGCTGAATGAAGATGGTTCAATGGTTAGAAACAAAGCCAGACTGGTGTGTAAAGGATATGCTCAAGAAGAAGGAGAAGACTATGGAGAAACCTTTGCTCCAGTAGCCAGATTGGAAGGAGTTCATATGCTTCTTGCATATGCAGCCTTCAAGGGATTCAAAGTATACAAATGGATGTAAAATATACATTCCTCAATGGAATACTAGAAGATGAGGTGTGTATAGAGCAACCAGATGGATTTGCCCTATCAGAAGACAATGACATGGTGTGTAGGCTATATAAAGCCTTGTATGGACTAAAGCAGGCACCTAGAGCATGGTATGAATGCTTGCACTCCCATCTTATGAAGATTGGATTTGAGAGAACAAGTGAAGATAGCAATATCTACCTAAAATCAGAAGGAGATCAGATTCTAATATGTGAGGTATTTGTTGGTGACATAATTTTTGGAGGAGATGACAAGAAGAGTCATGATTTTGCAGATGAGATGAAAAAGGAATTTGAGATGTCACTTATAGGGGAGATCAAGTTCTTCATTGGACTATAGATTCAACAAATGAAAGATGGAATCTTATCACTCAGTCCAAGTATGTCAAAGAGGTGTTGAAGACTTTTAGCATGGAAGACAACAAACCAGTTGGTACACCGATGGTGACCGGTTGTAAATTATCAAAAGAGGATGACTCAGGGTTGGTAAATGAGAAGGAATATCGATCAATGATTGGTAAATTACACTATGTAGTACATAGCAGATCGGACATTGCACATGCAGTGGGATTACTACACGGTTCCAGAAAAGCCCAAGAGAATCACACTTGGTAGCAGTCAAGCAGATTCTGAGATATCTGAAGGGAACTATTGACTATGGATTATGGTATCCATACAGTAATGATTTCAACCTGAAAGTGTTTACAGATGCTGACTGGGCTGGTAATGTGGACGACCAGAAGAGCACAACCGGTGGTGCATTCTTTCTTAGTGGTAGACTAGTCTCATGGATGAGTAAGAAGCAGAGTTGTATCTCTCAATCTACAGCAAAACCGGAGTATGTTGCAACATTTATGAACTGCACCCAGATAATTTTGATGAAGCATGTATTAAATGGCTTCAAAGTTCCTGTATCTGAACTTGTAAGTATATTTTGTGACAACACAAGTGCAATTAACATCTCCAAGAATTTGGTTTTACATGCTAGAACCAAGCACTTTGAGCTCAAGTATCATTTCTTGAGGGAAAAGTTTCAGAACAAATAAGTTGTACTGGAACATGTTTCCAGTAAGGAGCAGTTAGCAGACATATTCACCAAGCCTCTACCGAAGGCTACCTTTACCTATTTGAGAGGTGAATTAGGGGTGTTGCCCCTTCAAGAGGTGAACTAAAGGTGTGTGCTCCACATCAATCAGGTCTTACATTGATATATCTTTTTCAGGATTGATGTGTTGAAGGATGCTACTTCTTAGGGAGAGCAGCATAGTGGAACATAGATGTGCATGCCTCCACTTTGGCATTGTTGTCAAAGGGGGAGAAGATGTGAAGCGAAGAAGATATCTACAGTATTGGGGAAAAGATGTGAAGCAGAAGCAACAAAATATCTTTGTATATTGCCATCAATGCCAAAGGGGGAGATTGTTGGCATATGTGTAGAGCATGATGACAATGTGATGATATTGTATGTTGTCATTGATGTCAATATGCTAAAGTATGAACTGGTATGGTGTAGTAAGCAAACTGGCAAGAGAACCAGTATGATGATGTAAACCAGTATTTGTGAAAAAGTGAAGTGGTATGTCTGTTCAAGGTGAACCAGTATGTTGGAATAAGAACCGGTAAATGGAAGTTTTGTATTGGGGTTTCATGACTACTAGTTGGTAGTCTCAGCTTCAGGGTTTCTGGTTGATGGATTCCAAGCTTGTGCGATTCAACCAATGACATCTTGTGATGAGTTAGCATTGTTTGAAGACTAGATAGTGTTGCCACGTCAGCCTTGTGCGCGTGAAGGATTTCCTTGAGGATCTTGCACGAAGAGTGATCCTATCTACCTCAAGAATGTGTGAAGTCTCTGTAAACGGTGGAGAGCGTGTGATGAGTTATTAGCTTCCTGGAGCAGCAAAGAATGAACGCAGAACGTCTTGAGATCTATTCAAGACTATTGTATTCGATGCAGTATGATTAATGGTCAAGATTAAACCGACTAGATTGTAAAACCTAAATGTTTAGGGTTTAGGGTTTATGCTACCGACTTATCTATTACCTATAAGATCGATGATTTTTTTCATTTTGAAGTTGTTGGAAAATGGTATGTGTGTATCCTAGTGAGTGATACTTGATTCTTGCCAGACCGGAGAAGTGTGTTGATACCTGCAGAGTGTGATTGTAGATGAAAAAGAGCTAAAGTGGATCTGCATTGGCATTGAGTGTTGTTATCAGATCAGTGTATTACCTATTGACCTCTAACCATTTCAACAGTTGGAAAATCCCTTAACCAGGTAGCTTTAACAGGCTTTTGTGTAAATCCTTTAACAGGGTGACTCAATTCAATGAGTTCTCCAAATCCTCTTGCGAGGTACCCTTTAACAGGGTTCTAACCTTTAACCGGTTATTTAGCCATCCCTTAACTAGGTGATCCCTAGCAGTATCAGTTCCTAGCAGAACCTATTGTAAAAGTCTCTAACCGGACTAGGCTCCTAATAGAGCGGACTTCAAAAGAGTTCAAGAATAGCTTCTGTAGACGTATAAAAATGACCATATTCCTAAATGAATATTTTATGTTCATTTCTCTATTTAATTAAATCCAATTTAATTAAATTATCCACATTCCTCTATTTAATTAAGTAAATTACTCAATTAAATTCACTATACCCATTTAATGAATAAATCATTTTATTCAATTAAATCCCTTCTATCCACTTTTAATTAAATTCAAATTTAATTAAATAGTTATCCTAAATTAAATAAATCTAATTTATTTAATTTCCCCAAATTGCAACCAAATTGAATTAAATTAACTTTATTTCAATTAAATCCTATTATCCCTCCATCCACTTGCATTCTCCTACATTTCCCACTTGCTTCCTAAACCCCTTCCTAATTTCTTCTAGACTCTTCTAATCACTTCTAATTAGCCTAACCCTTCTAATCACTTCTAATTAGCCTAACCCATCTTCTAAACTTTGTCACATCCCTAAGCAAGGGGAGGTCACTTCTCAAACCCTTAAAGTCTTTGATAACCATTAAAGGCTTCAAGTCTTCAACCACTTAATTTCCCAAAGTCTCCCAAACCATTAATGGTTAATTCAACCCTCTTACATGGTTAGAGACTTTTTGCCTAACTTAACCTTCATCCAACCCAAGGGTCTCTTCAAGCATTCATTGCTTTGACTATGGTTATCCCTTAATCATTTGCACTAGATTTTATCCTTGGATTAACTCTTAATCCAATGGGTAATCTTAACTTAAGCTTGACCCTTACCCTCTAGATAACCATGAGGTCTTCTCAAGCATTTAATGTCTCCAACCCCTTTTCTCAACCAATATTATGTTGACATTTGTCACCATTTCATTGGTGCAAATTGCAAACATGGATTCCCAACTTTCAAACTCGACCCTTGATTAACTCTTTCAATCCTGACCATCCATTGCCCTATTTTTGCTATAAATAGAGCTCTCATTCCTCCATTTTTAAGGATCCAAGTTTGTAATATCATACTTATGCTCAAATACATTCAAGCTTTCATATACCATTTATGCTCATCATTTAGCCTCTCTTTTCAATAGGAAATAGTCTAAATATGCATGTTTAGAATACTTTCTTTATCACTTTAACTTAATCATAGACTAATATATCATGTTAGGATAGTATTTATACTAACCTTGTCATCTTATAATCTAGTTTATTGCATTTTAAGATCATGCATAGCTTAGGATGCATCTCATATTAAATCAACAAAATGCATCCCTCGTTCTTGCATTTGCCATCCCTAAACCATTTTGCTCAGTGATCTGAGAGCAAAAACATTGGTTTGAGGAACCGTGTAAGATAGAGAACCATGGGACCAACCTTGGGAAGCTGAGTGATACTTCATTACTCCATAGCTTGCACCAAGAAGTCCTATGAGTGTGTGAGCAAGACTCCATAGAGCTCCATTTTTCACATATTGAGTTCTATCGACCCGCTTTTCCTGCATACAGCTTCTGGGTATTCATCCCCACCGTGGTTTTTCCCAATTGGGTTTCCACGTGAAAAATCAGTGTGTCATGTGTGATTCTTTTCATGTGATGGTTTAGTGTTCTATGTCAAACTGGTAAAATATGTTGAACTAGCAGTCATTATATTTTTTGGTAGATTACTTGTTTATGCTTAAGGGTGAAGAGGAAATGAGGTATTAGATTTCATGGAAAGCTAAGTGTTACCAGTTTACATCTTTGACATACTTACTGTGTTTTACCGGTAGTAATCTGGTTTAGACCGGTGTTAGTGCTTGCCAGTCAAATTGCACTGTTTGCAGTCAAACTGGTTGAGGAAAAGTGTTTTTGACTGTACTAATTCACCCCCCCTCTTAGTACTGGTTTGGTACTAACTGTTCATCATTTATTCATCATAAATACACACCAAAGACCTAATTAAACCAATCATGATAGTCAAGACACCATTTTGGGGTGTGGATCTATGTTGGAGGGTTTGAGTAACTTTGGGTACCTTTGAGGAAACAAGCTAGTATAAGGAAGTTGCATAACACACAATAGGGTGGTTGCCTGAAGAGAAGTGTGGGTGTTGGAGTTTGATGTTGCCAAACATTAATTGAATACATTAGAAAAGCATATCCTTGGGCCCATTTGACAAACTAGACTAATTTAGGCTTATTGAGTAACTTCTCATTCAATCTCCCTATCGCGATCTAATGTCGAGGAAGCTGGAGCTTCCATGTTGTGTGGAACCAGGGTGTCTTGAGTTGCCCCCATAGAATTGCAATATTGAAAAGGAATATTATCCACGGATATGGAAATTTATTGTCCATTATACAGGAATTTGACACACTGAAGGTATGTTGAAGGCACTTCTTGCATTTCATGTATCCAAGGATGACCCAATAGAATATTGTATGTTAAGTCTATGTCTAAGACTTGGCACATAGTGTCCCTTTGTATCAGTCCTACTTGAATAGATAGTATTACTGGTCCTTTGGATGACCTTTCTTCATCATCATAGGCCTTGATGGTGATCTTTTTGTTTGGATCAATAGACTACTCAGAGAAGCCTAATGCACGTATAAGCTTTAAAGTACAGATATTGAGACCAACTCCTCCATCTATTAATACTCTTTTAACTCATTTTTTGTAGTCTAAGAGTTCGATATGAAGGGGAGTGTTATGTGGATGACTCAAAGAGACATTATCATGTTCGTAAAAGGTGAGGTTATGAGGCCCTGTCATATGAGCCACCATGGCTTGGAATTTATCAATGTCCAGATCTTGAGGAACATGTTTTTCAACTAGTGCTTGTTCTAAGATGTCCTTATGTTTCGACGAGAGTTTGAGTAACAAGAGTATAGACATTTGAGCGAGAGTTCTCCGTAGTTGATTAACCAAATCATATTGAGTCTTGGGGATAGTGGTGGATGTTGATGTATGCCCTTTCAAGACGTATTTTTGAGCTCTAGTTGTCACATTGATTGATGCATGGTCTTGTTTGTCCTTGATTTTTATGACATTTATTTGGTTGTCATCTATCAATATATGATTTGTGGTCTTGTTGTACAGGTGATTTATACGAGCTCCCCTAGTATCATTTGATGATGAAGCTCCTCCCTTATTGTAATTTGGAAGAGGATTTTTAAAAGCATCATGGTCACCATTTTTTTTGAGACCATCAACTGTTAAATCACCTCTATCGATCATATCCTAAACACTATTCTTAAGCCTCATGCAATCATTTGTGTGATGTCCTTTGTTTCGATGAAAATCATAGAAATGTGAGTCATTCCACCAAGGTGGTTTGACCTAGGGTTCAACATTGTTTATGGTCGGTAATGTGATAATTTTGCTCACCAAGAGTTCTTGAAATGTTGATTCTAAGGTTTGCCCCAATGGTGTGTAGATGCGTCTATTTGGAAAAGTGTTGGTGTTACCTCTCTCATTTGTATTATTCCCTTAGTTAGAATTGTTTCCTCAGTTATTGTTGGTGCCTTGGGTATTGTTATTGGTATTTGAAATTGAAGGTCCTTGATTGGTATTTTATGGATAAGTGTTAGTGCCTTGATTAACAACTTTTTGTGTTTTGTTAGATTGTGGATTACCTGATAAAGCTAATACTAGTTGTTTGGACTTCATATCATTAGCATCAACTCCTCCATCATTAATAATGTTTTTGTTTCTTGTTCAAAATTTGGATTTGTCTAAAGTGTTGTTGTTGTTTTTATTGTTAAAGGAGTGAGTGTTGGGTGAATTAGTTCCTTCCTTAAAAAACTTCAATGTTCCTTTCTTGATGTAGGCTTCCTCTACTTGGATTCCCTTTTCTATCAACTTGGCAAAAGATGGTATGCATTGGAGCTTGAGTTGATAACTCATCTCACTATTTATATTGTCGATAAAGATCTCCATCTTTTCCATCTTCGGCACATCTCGAGGATATCTCCAAACCATACATCTCCAACGCTAAAGAAACACCATGAATGTTTCATTGTTTTTTTGTTTGGTGTTACATACATCCAACATGGTGATTGCGTGTTGAATATTATAGGAGTATTGTGTGATAAATTTGTTTACCAACTCATCAAATGATCTGATGGGAGGTGTAAGTTTATACAACCACTCCATTGTTTTCCCTCCCAAACTTCTTGGGAATAGTCTCATTAAGTAAGTGTCATCGTCAGCAAACTCTAGGCTTATGGTACAAAATTCTCAAACATGATCGCGAGGATCACTTTTACCATCGTATTTGTTGTATTTTGGTATATCTGAATTCAGGGGAAAAGGTATCATGTTTAATCTTATGTCAAAGGGATAAGGACAGATCACATCCAAGGAGTATCACATTGTGGTCCCTTGTTGCATGTTCTGCATTTGCCTTTGCAACATTTGGATTTGTTGTGTAAGAGCAACCATGGGTGCATTTGTACATCGAGGGAGAGCTTCCTCCCTTTCATTAAGATTATCCCGAGTTCGGGCATGGTTGTGTTCGAGTGTGTTATTATGTTCATGTATGATTTCTAGGTCATGTGTTTCTTCTTTTCTTTGTTGGTCTTGATAGGCGTAATTTCTAGACCTTGTTCTAAAAATTCATTCTTCTACATTCCTTAAGTTTTCTGTATTGAAATCTTCAGGAAGTGTAAATCCTTTGCTAGTTAGCATGAGTATATATTTTTCCTTGTCGGCTTCAATAAGTCTTTCCATGAGCCTTTGGAATGAGGGTTTTTCTTGACATTCTTGGAGAAGTTCCTTAGTGATCTTTGTATCTCCCAAATTAGTATACTCAAAAGGGTTGGATAATCTACGACCCATACTTGACTCTGGTTGTGATTCACTTTGCTTGTTTCTTTGAGAGCGAGTGACAACGGGCATTTATTTCTATCGGAGTTCCTAGTGGTGTTTGGTGGATAGAATATGTCCCTTAATAAAAACTTTCAGTTACAAAGGGAGTTTCTTCTTCTTCTTCTTCTTCTTCTTCTTCTTCTTCTTCTCTCTCAGGGGTTGGCGGTTCAGGTCGAGCTTCATTATAAGTGATACAGAACTATGAGAATAAAGTGAGTGATGCAGAGGGTTCAGGGGTCAAATTGATCTAAGCCAATGTGTTTGTTTCAATGCTTCCAACTTCTTGAATTCACCTAGTGTTTCAAAGGCTTCTTAATGGATAAAGAAAGGCTTTTCTCACTCCAACACCCTACAATGGTTCCAAATGGTTTCAAACACCTATTCACACCTATTTCAACAATAATCAATAGGTTACAAAGTTCCAGCCCACCAATAAACACTCAAACCCTTCTAAGCCTCAATTAGGCTACTAGCCCTTACTAGGCCACCTGAGACTGAAAAAATTAGTTTTCTCTAGATTTTCCCAAATAACTCACCAAAAAAATTATATTTTCAAACACCCATTTTGGATTATTACAACATATATCAAAATCAGATAGGGTTGTTTTGGACCATGCCTCTGCTGTCCTAAGACTGAGACTATTTTTCCTATGCAAGAACCCCACTTTTACAAAGCAAGTATATGAAGTACTTATCTTCAAACCCTACAACTTTCAACAGTAGTTTTTTATGACTCCAAACCAAGGAAAATCCAATTGTTTAGGTTCTATGATCTTTTTTTATGTGCAAACACCAAACCCCTCACCATCTTGCTCCAAAATCAAGGGCCTTTTTGTTTAGGCACTTCCCTTCACTTCCAGACCTCAACCAAAGGTCATATAGCATGTATACAACCTTATATTTGACTTTTTTTCATAAAAAGTATGCCTCCTTTGGGTAGATCTTCTGCTGCTACAAGTTAGTCACCACTTTCCCCTTCTCAACCTGCACTTTCCAATGGTGTACACCCAATTTTTGTTAACTTTCCTGCATGGAACTTGTTAGTTTCATATGTTTCATGTTAGATAGAGCCTCATCTATGAGAAACAGGACCTTACATCCATAGAAGGGCTCCAAATTGCATTTTGGGCCTTCAATGCCAATGACACAACCCAGAAATTTAACTACAGTCAGCAATAAATGGAAAAATCTAATCAAAATCCTCTACAAAAGCATTCAAAAACACTTATTACAATGTTCAATGATTTCCCAAGGCTTATACCATGAAAGATCAATCACTTTCAAGCAACAAAACACAAGAAATTGCAAGAAAATGAAGGTTTTTTCCACTTTTTCTGTTAAATCCGTACAACATCCGTACTGTAGCATCCAACCACACCAAAATGGAATTAAAATATTTTATAATACCTTCCCCCAACTCCCCAAACCGAAATCAATCAGTTATTTATCATTATAGACTTGTTTAGACTCTAAAATCCATTTTCCCACCTAAAAACAACTAACCGTTAGAATTCAAAAATTTGAATTTCTAACTTACAATTTATTGAATAATTTAAAGTCTAACCTATCAAACTTAATGTTTTATTACTCCTAGGATCCAAACAAACTTATCTAACCATCCAAATCCTATTTAGGCACTATTGGCTTCCCTTACATAATTTTGGTCCTAAAGCCCTTATTAAGGCCTTCAAGACTTTTAACTTTAAAATCATATTGATCATTACAAATTTCCATTATTGGCTTCAAAACACTCCAATTCACTTGTTTTGATTCATAACTCTTCATGGTCTTGATAGCTTGCTTGGGTGCACCTGCACCATACTCCCCATGAATGAAAGTCTTCTTGTCCCAAGAAGTCATCCATGCCTTGCCTTCATGTTTGCTTGCTTGCATCTGATTCTTAGGAACTAGATAGTCCCCAAATGTGACTTGTTTCCTCCTATGAACACCTGCATTCATACACCAATCATTAGAAACAAAAATTTTATGATTTGGCTGTCCCAAACCAATGGTACTCATGGCTGATATTTGCTTCATGGCTGCCCCTTTTCCTCTATCTTGAGGTATCTGCAGCCTGCCAAACTTGCTGTCCTTTACTTGTCCAATGAGAGGACATTTTACTGTACCAACTAGTACGTGATCAAGCTCACAAAGTCCTTCATGAACCGAACTGTCATACTGCTGCAAATCTGCACTTTTCTTACCCTGCTCTTTGACTGAAAACTCATTGCCAAAACACATTACAGTGGTGTCTCTTGCCTTCCCCATCAATGGGCTCAATTTGTACTTCCTTCCGCCCTTATGAACCACATAGGTGTTTTGATACCCATCATGTATAATCCTTCTAGAGTATTGCCAAGGTCTGCCCAAAATCAAATGACCACAACTCATATCCATTACATCACACAAAATACTATCAGCATATTGACCAATGGAGAAATTAATGACTACCTGATCCTTTACCAACATATTCTGACCTTTATTGACCCATGTAGCAAAATATGGATTAGGATGTGCAAGGGTTTGTAAATTTAACTTTTTGACTACTTCATAAGCAACCAAATTGTGACAAGCCCCCTGAATCAACAATCAAATTGCATACCTTGCCATGGATCTTACAATTTGTCCTAAAGATCCTTTCTTGTTGTGATGGTTGTACTTTCCCCATGAGTAACAACTCTCCTTCCTCTGGTGGTATCATGATTTCTTCTTTTTGTTCTTCCTTTTTGTTTTCTTGTGTCAAATTAACCCTCCTTTCCTTCTTATCCTCACTCCATTTGGGACATTTGAATGATGGATGTCCTGGTTCATTGCAATTGTAACATCTAAATGTGCCCCTTCCTTGACCAAATCCTCTTCCTCCTCTTTGATTGTATCCACCCCTTGATTCTGAAAATGGTTCCTTTCCCTTGTCATCATTGTTTGGTCCTTGACCTCTTCCACCTCTTCCTCTATTTGTATTACCTCCTCTTCCTGACCTTTCTTGTCTTCTCCTCACCTTTTCTTCTGCTCTAATGGCCAATTGATAACATTCACCAATAGTCCTTGGTACTTGTAGACCAATCTCATCCTGCAAATGATACTTCAAGTCATTGATATACCTAGCTACCTTCTCATCTTCTTCCTCATATCCTCCCCTAATACTCAATTTATGAAATTGTTCAGTATATGCCATTACATCCATGTCTTTTTGTTTCAAATTTTGTCTCATCCTCTTCACATGTATGTTATAATCTGAAGGCAAGAATTGCTCCTTGATAAGGTTCTTCATCCTTGCCCAATTTGTGATTCTTGTCAACCCCCTACACATTCTATCATTTTGTAAACTTGTCCACCAAGTTAAAGAAGTACCTCTTAGCTTTGTTTTTGCAAACTTCACTCTCTTCTCATCCTCCATCTCCTCATACTCAAAGTAGTTCTCCAAGGCATCCAGCCAACCCAACACTTCTTCACTATCCATCTTCCCCTGATAGATAGGTACCTCCACATGTCCTTTCCCTCCATTGTTTTGTACTGCCTTCAAAATCCTAACAAGCTTCCTCTCCTCAGGGTCCATCTCATCTTCTACTTCCCTATGTTCTTGTCTTTCATGGTATTCCTCTCCTTCATCTTCATAGTGTTCTTCATTAACTTCTTCCCTCCTATGGTCCATTCTTTCTTTCTCATAGCATTCTAACCTAGCTTTCATGGCCTCTTTGTCTTTTCTTCATTGTCTATCCCTCCTTGCTTCAGCCTGCTCTCTTGCTGCATCTTGTTCCCTTCTTTCCCTTCTTTCTCTTTCCAAAATCTCCTTCAACTCCTCAAGTTCCCTAGCCAATTGACTCTTAGGTGCCATAACTACCCTTCCAATCCTTTACCTAGACCTTTCACTGCTCTGATACCACTTTGATGCAGAGGGTTCAGGGGTCAAATTGATCTAAGCCAATGTGTTTGTTTCAATGCTTCCAACTTCTTGAATTCACCTAGTGTTTCAAAGGCTTCTTAATGGATAAAGAAAGGCTTTTCTCACTCCAACACCCTACAATGGTTCCAAATGGTTTCAAACACCTATTCACACCTATTTCAACAATAATCAATAGGTTACAAAGTTCCAGCCCACCAATAAACACTCAAACCCTTCTAAGCCTCAATTAGGCTACTAGCCCTTACTAGGCCACCTGAGACTGAAAAAATTAGTTTTCTCTAGATTTTCCCAAAGAAATCACCAAAAAAATTATATTTTCAAACACCCATTTTGGATTATTACAACATATATCAAAATCAGATAGGGTTGTTTTGGACCATGCCTCTGCTGTCCTAAGACTGAGACTATTTTTCCTATGCAAGAACCCCACTTTTACAAAGCAAGTATATGAAGTACTTATCTTCAAACCCTACAACTTTCAACAGTAGTTTTTTATGACTCCAAACCAAGGAAAATCCAATTTTTTAGGTTCTATGATCTTGTTTTATGTGCAAACACCAAACCACTCACCATCTTGCTCCAAAATCAAGAGCCTTTTTGTTTAGGCACTTCCCTTCACTTCCAGACCTCAACCAAAGGTCATATAGCATGTATACAACTTTGTATTTGACTATTTTTCATAAAAAGTATGCCTCCTTTGGGTAGATCTTCTGCTGCTACAAGTTAGTCACCACTTTCCCCTTCTCAACCTGCACTTTCCAATGGTGTACACCCAATTTTTGTTAACTTTCCTGCATGGAACTTGTTAGTTTCATATGGTACATGTTAGATAGAGCCTCATCTATGAGAAATAGGACCTTACATCCATAGAAGGGCTCCAAATTGCATTTTGGGCCTTCAATGCCAATGACACAACCCAGAAATTTAACTACAGTCAGCAATAAATGGAAAAATATGATCAAAATCCTCTACAAAAGAATTCAAAAACACTTATTACAATGCTCAATGATTTCCCAAGGCTTATACCATGAAAGATCAATCACTTTCAAGCAACAAAACACAAGAAATTGCAAGAAAATGAAGGTTTTTTCCACTTTTTCTATTAAATCCGTACAACATCCGTACTGTAGCATCCAACCACACCAAAATGGAATTAAAATATTTTATAATACCTTCCCCCAACTCCCCAAACCGAAATCAATCAGTTATTTATCATTATAGACTTGTTTAGACTCTAAAATCCATTTTCCCACCTAAAAACAACTAACCGTTAGAATTCAAAAATTTAAATTTCTAACTTACAATTTATTGAATAATTTAAAGTCTAACCTATCAAACTTAATGTTTTATTACTCCTAGGATCCAAACAAACTTACCTAACCATCCAAATCCTATTTAGGCACTATTGGCTTCCCTTACATAATTTTGGTCCTAAAGCCCTTATTAAGGCCTTCAAGACTTTTAACTTTAAAATCATATTGATCATTACAAATTTCCATTATTGGCTTCAAAACACTCCAATTCACTTGTTTTGATTCATAACTCTTCATGGTCTTGATAGCTTGCTTGGGTGCACCTGCACCAGTGAGGTTGATCCTTCCTCCATGATTTAAGCATTGGTTGAATGTCACTTTCTGAATATAAGCTCTACTTCTTAAAGGTTCTTTGTCAAACTCATTTGATTTGCCTTGAATATACAATTGCATGTGACATAAGAATGCGCGATGTGATTTAAAAAGTTGGCGATTGATATAGAGAAACTTATTCCTTTTTGCAAGTGTCTTAGAACTAGGTTGTCTCTTCTTCAACTTAGTTTTGTGATGAAGACTTGTTCTTCTCAAAATATGAATATTGGTCATACACGAATGATCAATGGTTTCCGTTGATGTTGGATTGTGATACTTTGTTTGAAAAACTCAAGCTTACTTCATCAAGTAGAGGTTTAGTTAGATTTGCCTCCACGATAAAGTGTGACAAATGATATGGATAAAAGTCTCCCAATATGGAAACTTGATTTGATAACTTAAGGATTAAACTTGGTATGTTGTTTGTGATAGGATCTGTTAGATAGTGAAACTTTGATCAATGTGATGGTACTGCTTGATTTTGGCTAGATGAAGTCTTATTTTGAGCTAGTTTAAGATTCAAAAAATTTGTTATAAGGATGCTTGTTTGATTTTGGAATTGTTTTCTCTGATAATATGGTTCAGATTTTGACAGAGGATCAAAAAGGGTACTCACAACTAGTGAGAATTTTTCTCGAAGGGCCTGGTTTTCTCTCTATTTTTTTTGATTTTGAATATGTGCTAAGACAGAGATGGGATGCGCTAACAAATAGTCTAGATGCGCCACATAAAGTTCTCTATGCACTAAGTTGTCTCTTCTACGCGCTGACTAAGATTGTTTGAAATTATTTTGACTGGAAATGTTACGCGCTAATATGTCCCTAAAAAGCATTAATGCTTGGGCTAAAAGCACTAAGAAATGCCTCTTACGCACTAAGATGATGTTAAAATGTGCTAAGTTTTGGTGCAGATGCGCTACAGAATGGTTGATACGTGCTAGGAAGTTGCTCCTATGCAGTAAGATGCCCTAATTTCTTTGTTTTCTGCCATTTTGGGATTTTAACACTTGTGATTTTGATGGATGATTTTCTGAAAAATAAATTGCAAACACGGCACACAAATGAGATAACAAATTTTGCCTATGCTAGACAAATAGTGTATGTTCTGTGAGGATGTGTTCAAATCTCCGATGTTTTTACAAGTTTAGATAACAAGTAAGATAAATCAGATAGACTATTTATTCAAGGGTTATCAACAATATCATAACCCACTAGTCTCGATACTCCGTCAGCTCAAATAGCCTTCTCACCCCATTTTTTTACCTTTTGCCAGAAATTCACTCAAAGTGGATTGCTTCATAGTTGAGGAGTTATCTTGGGAGATATATGGTGAGTGATCTTGGGGGCGGATTCTCCCCCACCCTTGCACTATGATATTGAAGATGTTTGGATACTGACTCAGCTCAAAGTTTCTAGTTCTAAGGTTCTTAATCAGGCTTTCGTTCGGTCTTCAGTGATAAAATCCCTCGGGAGGCTTCCCAACCTTTAGAATAAAGACTTTACGTATCTTAAAGATACTGGGGGAAGGCTAATCGTTGAGAAAAACCATTGAAGGGGACTTTCATCAGCCTCCACTTTTGATTATAGTGGGTTGGAACACTTGACAATAAATCTATTTCCCACTTAGGTCATTCCCCTCTCACCAACCATTAAAATGGCGCTCTAAGAGAAACTTGGGAGGGCAGGCCTGCTAAACGATTTAATTGCTTGAAATGAAGAAAGCATAAGAGTGGTTGGACTTTTTGATCACCCAATTAAGGGGAGAGCATATACCTTCCACTTTTGAGACAAAGCACACAAATTCTTTTTATCCTTCAAATCAATGATTTTATAATTTCTACTTGAAGATTTTGCTCCAAAAAGAATGGTGTTCTTTTTACCCCTTTATAGCAATGATTTTCTATCTTAGTAAAATAAATCATGGTCATCAAAGGAAATTTCGATTTTGGTCGACAAAGTAAAGTCGATAAATGGAAAAAAAAACTTTTGCCTTGCACAAAATAAATATGAGGTTCTTTTTATCCTTTGCAAAAATGAAAATGGATCCTTTTATGCACCAAAGGAAGGTGAAGTTCTTTATACCTTTGCAAAAATGAAATTTGTTTGTTCTTTTTAGAGCCCAAATGAAGTGTTTTTCCTAACTTGCAGGAATGAAATATTTTGCTTTGTTGTTC
Organism: Cryptomeria japonica; assembly: GCF_030272615.1. Classification (NCBI taxonomy): domain Eukaryota; kingdom Viridiplantae; phylum Streptophyta; class Pinopsida; order Cupressales; family Cupressaceae; genus Cryptomeria; species Cryptomeria japonica. The sequence continues at coordinate 24,094,043 of NC_081415.1, read as the reverse complement.
TTTTTTATCCTTTAATGATGTTCCTTTTAAGCCCAAAGGAAAATGTAGTTGATTTTAAACCCCAAAAACGACAAGTGAGATTCTTTCCAAATTTATAGAAATGTGAATTCTTTTTACTTTAACTAGAAAGTCAAAAGAACTAAAATTTATATCTTAACTTAATCTAAACCTGCAAGAAAATAGTTAGTTACCTGCAAGAAGAAAGTTAGTAAAATCAGAATCTGATGTGGGCTTACACAAACCTAAAATTATTTTTCCTCAGTTACAGTTTTGTGTTTTTCCCTGTTACAGCTATGCACTAGACTACAACATAGATGCGCTACAGAAAAGTGCAGATGCACTACAGAAAGCTTCCTATGTGCTAAGTTGATTACCTAATGCGCCACTCGGTTTGCCGAATGCGCTATGATGATATAGAATAAAGCCAGAACTATTAGGCGCTAACAAAAAGCCTAAATGCGCTAAGGAATGAGTCTCACGCTCTAAACAATATACCAGAAGTGCTACTAAAAGGGTTTTATGCACTAAAGAAAGGGTCCAATGCGCTAACTCAACTTTTCTATGTGCTTGCAATATTGCTCCTGCATAAAAAAACAATAAGATTAATGGGGTTACGCACCATGGTGGGCACCAAAAACGTGTGCAGGAAAAGTGGTTAGCAGAAACATAAAATCCAATTTCAAAAAGATCCACACACCAATGGGACTCTTGGTGCAAGTTATAGGAGTTATATTGAATAGCTCAACTTTCCAAGGGTTGTTCCATTGTTCTCTATCTCACAGAATCCCTCAAGCCAATACCTTTTCTCTCAAATAACTGAGCAAAGTGACTTAGGAATGACTACTCCAAGAATGAATGACGTTTGATTAATTTAGCATGAATGCATTCCTAGATATGTATGATATTGAATTTATGATAATTTAAAGTGGCATAAAAGATGATGATAAGATAAAGGATTAGTGAACTTATCCTAGCATGATATACTAGTCTAACATGGATATGCTATGATATTGAAAATTACTTCTAAAATGCTATTAAGATGATTTTTATCAAAGAGAGGCTAAATGCCTAGTAAAATGACTATAGATTAGATGCATGAAATTGGGATATATGAAAACGAGAGAATGAGAGCTATGTTTATAGGAAAAATAGGGCAATGGATGGTCAAGATTGAATAATCTTAACAAGGGCCAGGATTGAAAATTATCAATCCATGTTCACAATTCTCACCAATGAAATGGTGACAATTGTCAACAAAAGACTACTTGAGAGGAGATATAAAAAGCATTAAATGCTTGAGAAGACATGAAGGTTACCCTAAGAGGTAAGGATTAAGGTTAGGTTAGGGTTATCCAATGGACAAGGCTTTTATCCAAAGGGTAAACTCTTGTGCAAGGGTTAAAGGGATAACCAAGGTCAAAGCCATGAATGATTGATGAGACCCTTAGGTTAGATAAGGGTTGAGTTAGAGAGAAAGTCTCTAATCATGTAAGAAGGTTGAGTTAACCATTAATGGTTATGAAGACTTTGAGGGTTAACTTGTTGAGGACATAAAGCCTTTAATGGTTTTCAAAGACTTTGAGGGTTTGAGAAGTGACTTCCCTTTGCTTAGGGATGTGACAATATTTCGGAGATGGATTAGGATAAGTTGGAAGTGATTAGAAGAATCTAGAAGGGGGTTAAAGAGGCAAGTGGGAGATGTAGGATTTTGCAAGTGGATGGAGGAGAATTTTAATTAAAATAAATTACTTTATTTCAATCAAATAGATGCAACTTGCATAAATACAAGTTGGGGATTTAAATAAATAAATTAGATTTATTTGTTTGCAATGAACAATTTAATTAAAAGGAGAAAAAGGAGAATTAATTAAATAAATTGGTTTATTTAATTAAAGGTTAGAAAAGGCTTAGCTGAACTTAATTAAATAAATTGAGTAATTCATTTAGTCAAATAGATGAATATAAAGAATTTAATTAAATAGACGAATGAGGTTAAAATGAATATTAAATATTCATTTAGGAAGGTGGTCATTTTTATACATCTACATCATCAATATAGTTTTTTTTTAATAGGTAATAGGCCTTGATCGATATTTAATTAATATTGAATTTTTTTACAGACCCGATTCAGTGTGGCCACCGATAGGAAAGAACTGGGTAAAGAAAACCTCCGACCTTGCCCAAAAATTAAAGAATAAACTTTCATCGTTACAATATTGTACAATCAACCCATAAGAAATAACGAAATAATGCTTATTGTATAGCCATTTCTTCTCTTTACAAACAAAAGATATATGTTACATGATTTCTACATCTTCATCTCTCTTGCAATGATACCAGTGAGTAACTTCTTGTAATTCTACCTGGTTCCTAATACAAGCCCCGTTCTTGCACATTTCACATTGACAACCTCCAAATTCTTGACAATCTAGTTAGTTACTAGGAAAATTCTCAATGCAATAGTTACGCTACTAATCATGCCTCTAATATAAAACATGTTATGAAAAACTGTGTAGCTTCTTGATATCCTACCACTTGAAAGATAAGATATAAACATTATGATAAACTTGTTAGCCAGAATAATGAAAATATGAGCAACGTCTACTATAAATGAAGTCCTTAAAATACACATTGCATGTTGTGGTAAAATATATCAAAACGGATATTACCAACCTACCTTTAACCATAAAAGAAAGAGCATAGAAAAGGTTCATCCCAACAATCATACATCAAATCAGTCGCCATTTGTCTCTACAAAAAGGGGGGAACCTTGTAATCTTAAGTATTAAAGCAGGGGATTACTCAAGAAATCAAATAGGATAGTCATAATCAATAAAAAATATAATAGTGCGAGCTTAAAAGTCACAAGAGCCTGAAACATGTCTAAACAAAACTTATTGTATATATTTTGGTTAGCAGATTTATTCTTCTTAAATACCTTTCAAAAATGACTCATAAATGCCCAAATTGAAAGACAACAAAATAACCAACAGTTGAGTCACTTGCAATCGTAAGTGCAAATGCTCTCTGAATTTTGATATGAAGGTACAACTCCCTTCGTTGGATAAAATGTATATTTCTAAATATGCTTTTAACTAGAAAGCAATAAAGGAAAACTAACATCTACCCATAACCATGAAACTAGATGTGAAAAACTAATTTAAAATGAAGTGTGTAATGCCCATACCCTAGTCGGACTTTTAAAACCCGTTTAACTTTGATTGACTTCCTATGTGGCATTTTTGAATGGTAGAGTAACCGATATGCAATGTGTAGTTTAGATAATATAAATAAATTGTGCATACTTATTATTGTGCTTTTGCATCGATTTTCGTGTAAATGCAATTGTTCCCTAACCCTTGAGATAAATCTTGAGCTAATGCCTTCATTGAATATGTATATGTATATGCATGCTTGTATGAGTTCATGGGTGCAGGAGATTGCAGGTACAACACCGCTTAGGGCAAGGTTCACCTCCTTTGGAACTTGCAAGGTTGAGTATGCTCTTTCATCTTTTGAATTCGGAATTAGTGGTCATATAACGCTCGTCTTGCCTTAGCCATGGTTAGGTGAGCATCGTGCGTGGATTCGTGGAGCTTGCCTTTCATTGGGATGCGTGTCGAGAGATTTGGAGGACTACCTCGATTTGCGTGCCTTGCACGAGGTAAGTGAGGTTTGTTATCCTAAGTATTAAATTTAAATTTATGATTAAACGTACACATTAGAGATATAGAAATTTAAATAGGTAGCTTCTTTATACGATTAATCAGTAATTAAAGAGACTTGCTTTAAATTATTATTGTAGCAAGTTTAAGGTATTTAACTGAGGTTAGTGTGCTCATTTACGCATTTGTAACTTTTATGCATTTGTAGTCGAGAAATTAGAATAAATTAAACTCTTGCATTAGATTAGTCATTTATTTAAAAATATCGCTTTATTATGTTGTAGCGAGTTAATTTAATAGCTAATTTTAAAATAATGAATTTAATGAGATTATGCTTTTTTGGAAAGGAAAAATTTAAAGACATTTGGGAGATAGCAATAAATTACGCATTTTCGCATTTGGAGGGAAAAGGGAAAATTATTATTATTTAAAAGAAATTATTTCTTCTTACTTGTATAGTTGATAAAATATAAAAGTTTGATTTTCAGTAAATTAAATTAGAGTTGAATATGAAATAGAAGCTTTTAAATTTTAAAAGAAAAATGAACAAGGAGGGAATGAATGATTCCCATTTGGATTTTCATTTATTGTATTTTAGAAATAAAACCCTAAATTCGAAATTGAAATTAGGGCAAAATTAGGGCTTTTTCTTTTTAACCTAGTTTTGGAGACATTTTGGGGGTTCTTGGCTTGGGAGTTTTTTTGGAAGAAAAATGGGGAAATTGCAATGGAGCAGCAGATTGGGGGAAAACTCTTCATCAAGATTCATGCCCGGGATTGCACTATGAGGTAGGATTTGAATCTTCCTATCTACTTCTTGTTTTAAAAAAAAAGAGAGCATTTTTACTCATGAATGTGTTTTCTTAGAAGAATAGTTGCAGTTGCTTCTTTAAGCTTGGTTGATTTAGAATGAAGTTTGATGTTGTGTTTCAGCTTGGTGAGAAAATGTAGTTTTCTCATAATGGAGTTTATTTTTTTGGAAAAATCTGATAAAAGAATGAGGGTTTTTACATTTGTTTTGGTTGTTTGGTTCATGAACTTTTCAAAAAAATTAGTTTCCCCAGTTGGTTATCTGTTATGAGAAATCTGGAAATCTACTTTAGGACTGCAAAAAAAGGGGGTTTTATTTGTCTTACATTTTCATTTGGGGTGTATTGTTCATGATATTCAAAAAAAAAATACATATAAAAATGCTGGAGAATGCCCTTTCTTTCTGTCTCAGGCTGTGTGTGTGCACTGAGAATTCTTGCTATTTCCTTTATTGTTTTCAGACTGTGTTTAATGCCTGTAATAAAATAAATTTTAGAAAAAGGAAATTTAAAAAAAAACTGGGTTTTATTGCCCCCCACGGCATTGCTACCAGTTGGTAGCAATCTGCTACCAAATGGTAGCAGCGCTACCTTTGGTAGCGCTCGAGGCTGCCAATGATGGGGAAGGGCCCACGTGGATGTCCACGTGGGTACCCTCTCCCCTCCCTTTTTTTGAAATTTAAAAAAAAACAGTTTATTTTATTGTTTTATGTAATTATTAATATTTTATTTTATATAATTTATTTTTTTTTTAAAAAAAAGGGGTTCAGTTTGATGGATATTTAATTATTAATTGTTTATTATATTATATAATATGTTTAAGAAGAAAAAAAAAAGGGATAAAGGTATATTTATGTCACATGTAAAAAGAAGAAGAATTTCAGATTATTTAGTGAATTAAAAATTAGCATAAGGGAATTGAATTCCAGTCTGCGTTGATATTAGGTAATTTTAAATTCAGTATCTTATCTTAGTTGACTTCAAACTTAGTAAATAATACATTTGGAGTTCGAGAAGCAATATTTAGTTAATCCTTAGCCTAATACCAGTTTTAATTTAATGTTGATTACTTCATACCCGGGTTAGTACTGCCATTAACATAGAAGAAATAGTGATGGCGGTTTATTAAGAGTTTTAAGTAAAAGTTAATTTAGTTAGTATATCGAAGTATCGACATTATTAGTCAAAGCAATATGATAAAACGAATACCTCTACCGGATAATGCCTATGCTGGATTTAATCTTCTATTATTGAATTTGGTTATGTAATGGTAAGTCTTGACATGATAGTGTTGGTTGCAAGTTGGTCAAGCCCTAATTAGGAAACCGCCAAACAAGAGTATCCAGGATTGTTTGTTTCTTTTTTGTTTGTTATGACTCATTTTGACCCGCTTCTAAAAGGGATCTTTATGTAATTAACGTCCGAGGAGTCTGTTGTATATTGATTTTATTCGCCTAAGTGGCAAGATGTAAAAGACTCATAAATCATGTATTTCTAACAACATAATACCAAAGGGGTCTTGCAGTTGAGAAGACCCGGAGATGTAGCCCATCTGGGGTGAACTCCGAGATCATATCTGTGTTATGCGATGTTTATAGCGTTCCCTGTTTTATGCTTTAAATTATCTTGAATGGTTGTAATCTTGCAAAGTGTAAAGTGTAGATTAAATGAATTCAAAATTAAATGTATAACATTTTTCATATGGATAAACGTAGTTATTTAAGTTCATAAAACGTTGTAAATTATGGATATGGCATGGTATTTAAATATTAGAAATTAAAGTGTAAAAAAAAAAAAAAGGGTAAATTGGTAACGTTCATTTAAATTGTAATAGTGGCAGAAATCTAATTAGAATTACTTTATGGGATCATCTTGATATTAAGTATATAAATGGGATGGATGTAAAAAGGAAACAAAGATAAAATTATGTCACTATTCTTAAATTGAAATCTAAAAGATGAACATAATAGAAATATCTATCCTTTACCCTAGTAAACGAACCTCGCCATGTCAATTATGTTTCATTGCATTGGGTAAATTTGTTAAGTTATTTCACGATTTAATCTTAACAATAAACCTCACCAGAGTAATTCGATAATCGTGTGGACTCAATTAGGTAACTCATGTTGTATATTGGATGAATATACTTAGTAATTCATGTTGTAATTAAAAACAATAATCCTCACTAAATTAACTTTATAATTGTGTGAACCCAACTAGAAAACCCATATGTTAATCTTATAAAAAGGAATCCCTCATGCTTGCTAAGATTGAACTAGAATGGGAAATGTCATGTTAATTATGTTTCAATATATTAGATATAGTTGTTTGGTCAAATACGTTTAATCTTAACAAATCAACCTTACCGAAATTTAACTTGATAATTGGTGAAACTCATTTAGGCATTTACCTTCTTACCCTTGTAAATGAACATCGCCATGTTAATTGTAATTCACTTTATCAAATGAAATTAATTAGTTGTTTACATTTTAATCCTAACAAATATTCTTTATCAGATTTATTTTATACAAGAGTGAACTCAACTAGTATCTATATTTGTAACCTTAAATAACGAATCCCTTATGAATGCTGAAATGGATCTAAAAAGGGAAGTTTTGGTATAGTTATTTAAACCTTAATCTTAATATATGTACCATCTCATATTAACTTCGTTTATAAGAAGAGATATGCAAAAAGATAATTGCATTCTAATCCTAATAGAAGAACATCACTATGGTCTGATTATTCAAACCTTGAAATGATGAATGTAATCTCGTTAACGATACTTTAAATTGAAGGATGCTCTCGGGGGTCCTAATGCATATCCAACTTAATGAGGTTAGTCCATTTATTGCATTATTAAAAATTCAAATGAGATCTATGGCTACTCATAACTTACCCTTCGTATAAGCACTACAACTCATTAGTTGAATATGCATGAAACCAAATGAGGGGACTTCACTCTATTAATTGTGGTTAATCCTTAAGAAATGAATTCCTCTCATCAACCATGCTTCTAATATTAACAAAAAAAAAAAGGTTAACAAATGTGGGTGAATATCTTAAAATCAAATGATGGCATCCTTGTTTTACTAATCGAAGTATAACCCTAAACGAATGAATCTCGTAAAGCATATTTATAGTATTAAAGGATGATGTCAAGTGTGGATGGTCATTTTAAAACTCTAATGAATGAACCTTGTTATATTTATAGGCGCTTGAACCCATTTGGAGACCTCCTAATGTAATTATGAATTAAAGTGCAATGAATAAATAACTTCTCAATGGCTCCCTAACCGTCTAAAGTAAATGATCTCTTCCTAAAATTATAAGACGTCAAACCATTGAACATATTTGTAATTAAGATCTATGCATTGTCCTCGTAATTAAGTTATCCAGTTTAATGGATCAAATGACGCAAGTTGAGTTAGGTGTAAAGTTGTGTAATCGCGTTGGGAAACTCCCTAGGATCATTTTAGCCTTCTGCTGTGTTATCTAGATAGAGATAACTTGAGATCACTTCAATCTATCTTAATATTGTAACCTTTTCATTAACACTCTTAGTTATTATAAATAAAAATAAAAATTTACACTCTATTTGAGTGTTTTTAATTTAAACTCATAGGGGTTTCCTGGCGGGGCATTACAAAGTGAATGAAGATAACTAAAACACAATTTAATTATCCACACCCAAGAAAATATACTTTCCAATACAATCAAAATTATTTGCACTCTGATCGAGTCTCTCTCATGCCTCAAAGGACAAGGGGGATTAGAAAACCTAGGCAAAGAGCTAACAATATATTTCTGTCCAACATACAAATTATTTCTGAAATCAAAGTTTCAGAATTAAATGCATATACATAGTTTGATGTAACAGAAAAGACAATGAACGGTAATTACAAAAGAAACAAAGCTCATTGTAATCAAAAGAAAATATTGACAAATGCATAGATCAACAAAATCTTCTTCATTATATCAATGCCAAAATGTAAGCTCACAGACTCAACACTTCTGAAAAATAAAACTGTGCAATCTAGAAAACTATGTTGCCCTCTTTTTTTATAGCAAAAAGAGGGAAAAAAAAAAGAAGCCCTACTCTTTTCTTTCATTGCATATATATAGTCTCTTTTTTTAAAGTGACTTTCAGTTATCAATAACCGATTTTTGAAAAGATTATTAATTAATCTTTTCTTTTATCTTTTATCTTTTATCTTTTATCTTCTTCCCGACAACTCTTCTTCTTTTTTTAGCTTCAAATCTTTTATCCTCCATTCCTTTCTAAGAAATATTTGTAGAAAATTTAAATTAAACACATCTAATTATGTGTTGACAAGTGGACATATTTTGTCTATATCTCCAGGATAAATTATTATCTGGATCTCCATTTCAAAAGAGTCCCCACCGTGAGCTTCTCATAATAAACTTTTTCTTAGAATTTTTTATAGATCCGTACTCTGAGATCAATAACTTTTGAATTCGATAATATTTTGTCAATCACTCCGGTGAGGATTTAGAAAACTAGGTTTTATGAAAAGTATAAAAACTTCAGTGCAATCCAACGGTTGAATTGATAGTTATTCCCCCCGCATAGAGACTAATTTTTCTATCTAAAAATAAAGACTCAAAAAATTCGTGGTTACAAGTTGCATTGAAAACTACAAACAATATACATGCCAATGTTATTGGATTATTGAACTCATTGAAGTTTGAACTCACACTCTGAAACTGCATCTATTTAATCTGATGAATCTCTGAACTTTGAATTTGAACCTCTAAAATTGAACCTGTGAACCTTGAACTTTGCACCTGCGAACCTTGAACCTGCGAGGTTCAATCAGAAGGTTCAAAATTATAGACTTTGCCCACAATATGCTTCATTTATCACTTTGTCTTCATATTTAGTTGCACGTTGAACCTTGAACCTTAAACCAAAGAAGGTTCAAAGTTCAAGTTCAATGACCAAAAATTACAAAGACCTTACACTCATAAAAACTAAAGCCGCGATGCAACCCGCTCTGGTTGAACTCAAAATTTGAACTCGAACTTTGAACCCAAACTTTGAACTTTTGAAATTGGTTCAGTGGTTCAATGTTAAACCTAAGGTATGACATTATTCCTTTAGGCTTCCATAGAAAAACTTCCATAAATTTTTACTGAGGGCTTCATTTCTTGTAAAATTTCAACTGTAGTATTAGTAAGCCAAGTGGAGCATAACCCAGAAATCATTTTTGCATAGGACATGTATAAGACTTGGGATTTAATTGTTTTGGAATATGGGTAACCCAAAAATAAAAGCATTAAAATCTCTCAGCTGACATGGAGTTTGGCCATAAAAACTAGTCATTTTGGAGAAAATGAGGTTAAAATTATTTCTAAAAAAGTATTTTGTGTCATCTTTCACATTATTTGAAAAATAATGTTTTTTTTTTGTGACTAGCAAGTAGGGGATTTCCATGAGGGTCCTTGAAAGTTTGAACAAAGGTGACCAACACTTTCAACATTAAAACATTAGCAATGGTTGGTTTTTAGCTGATTATGAGGCTTTAGGCATGAGAAAAAATATAAGGGTAACAATATATTTATACATATATACATACTAGAAGAAATATACCTGAATAATTCCGGAATATATCAAACTGGAAACTGTAGAATATCAAAACAAGAGATATTAAACTTAAGAGCTAATTATACCAGTACTCTAGACCATCTATGGTAATTTATCCATAACTTTCCATTTTGTATAATGTTAACGCTATAAAGATCAATTTGAAAGTGACCAAAAGGTAAACATTCATAACAACATAGTCTTAGATACTAACTTTTCGACCATAGCTACAATCCTGATAAGAAAGATAAAGGGTGAACCCATTTTATATATATACCAGCCAAATTGTCCACGAAAGAAACCACCGAAGCAACAACTAATCTATCTGAGTCTATGACATAAGCTAGGGCTAAGCAAAGCGTCAGAATATAGCAAAATAAGACCCAAAATTGACACTAGGTCAAAACAGTCATGAGGCCTAGCATTGGCCTAACCTAAAAGACTTATTCTTTTGTGCCACGATTCATAAAGGAGCTCCCCACCCTCTTAGAGGGTATTTCTTCTGTTAGAGATGTAGTGTTTGCTATTTCTATCCCATCCTCTCCATAATCCACATCGTCCTCTCGCAGATACAGAGCAAATCAATTCCTACAACTAAGCCTTTTCACATGTAAGAGCCACAACAAAAAGTTCAAATTACAAGCAATAATAGGGCGTCGTTGCTCAAAACCATCCCAATCATCAATTTCTAAGATTGGGAATCTTGGCATTGGTTTATTCCTCCACACAATGCAATCGTAATGCCTTAGTTTTGGAATGGTTAACTCACTAGAGATGTTCATCGTGACCCGATCAAGATCTCCCTAGAGGTCCTTAATAAAGATACTACAACATAATTTCTTCACAGATTCTCTATCCGGTTAAAAATGTAAGGCAATTGCTAGAAACATGGATGCTATGTCTGAATTTTCCCTAGTCATGTCCTCATTATGAATGTTTTCCTCCCCCAAAACACGCATTACTGCCCTAATGACCAATTTGTGAGGGAATATGATTATACCTTGCAGTCGTTTAGTCTTAACTTCTCCTGAGAAGGCCATTTGCCTCTTCAACCCCTTCAACCTTATGGGAGTGTCTATGATGCTTGGGAAGTTTCAATCAAGCAGCAGACTCAGACACACCACCCTTAGCTTTAAAAGGCAGCGATGCAACTAGAACATTCCTGAAGAAGTCTAAATCCCTATTACACATAAATTGATATTAATAAAATAACCATCCAAATTACATTACATAACTAAGCATAATGTTCCCACATATGAGAAGCCACCCATCAAAGCAGACAACGATGAGAAATGAAAGCTTAGCCAGAATGAGGTGACCAAAATCATTGAAGAGCCATTAAGCATTACAAATACAATATAAATGTATATACATATACATATAAATATACACATACATACATACATACATACATACATACATACATATATGTGTGTATGTCTATATATGTATATATCTATATGTATATGTAGTCACATAAATCTGTCCACTTAATTAAATGAATATTTAGTATTTATTTGATTATTTAACCATCAATCGATAATTAATTAAATTAATATTTAATTAATTCATCTTAACCCTCTTCTCCTATTAATTAGATAAATTATTCAATTTATTTAATTTAATTCACTTAACCAAATTCAGACCGTTAATTAAATAAATCAATCATATTTGTTTAATTAGATCTACTCTCACATTTAAATAAATTAACATTTATTTAAATCACCTTTATCCTCCACCCACTTGTATTTTCCTACAAATGCAAGCTGCACAACTATTTTAAATAAATAAATTATTTATTTAAAATCCTATTTATCCTCACCCACTTGAAACCTTTAATGGTTTCCCTTAAAGTCTTCAAACTTAATGGCTTCCTTCTAGAGTCTTCTCAAGCCTTTAATGGTTTCACTTAAAGTCTTCAAACTTAATGACTTCCTTCTAGAGTCTTCTTAAGCCTTTAATGGTTTCTCTTAAAGTCTTCAAACTCAATGGCTTCCTTCTAGAGTCTTCTCAAGCCTTTAATGGTTTCCCTCAAAGTCTTCAAGCATTTAATGCTTTATCTTCCTTTTTCTCCTGTAAATAAATTAAAATTTATTTAAATCCAAAATTTACATTCACATTTAAATAAATTAATATTTATTTAAATATCTATCCAAATGCAAATTACACCATTTAATTGAAATAAATGATTTTATTTCAATTGAAAATCCCAAAATTCCTCCCACTTACATTTTCCTACAAAATCCACTTGCATGCCTAAATCCCTTCTAGATTCTTCTAACTCCTTCTAATTAGCCTAATCCTATCCTAATCATTGTCATATTCCTAAATAAAAGGAAGTCACTTCTCAAAAACCTCCAAAGTCTTCAATAACCATTAAAGGTTTTATGTCTTCAAATGGTTAACCTCTAAAGTCTTCCAAACCATTAAAGGCTCTTACATAACCATTTATGGTTAACTCACCTTTTACCTTTGGTTAGAGACTTTCCTCTAACTTAACCATCCTTTTGACTCATGGGTCTCTTCAAATCATTTATTTCTTTGACTAAGGTAACCATTTAACCCTTGCACATTCATTTATCCCTTGGATAAAAGGAATATCCATTAACCTAACCCTAACCCAACCTCCTAGGGTAACCATCATGTCTCCTCAAACATTTAATGCTCCTTATCTCTCCTCTCAAGCCTCCTCATGGTGACACTTGTCAACATGGGATTGGGTTGAAAGTCTCACATGGATTAAATATCTTTCAATCCTAACCCTTGTTAAGATTGTTCAATCTTAGCCCTTCATTTCCCCATTTCTTCTATAAATAGAACCCTTATCCTCAAGCAAAGAAGGAAGCATTAGAGTATTGTTGTTATACTAGTATTAGCATAGAGATTTTTCATAGCATCACTATCTACACTTGCATAACATTTGTTTATCATATTCAACCATCTTGAATCTCCATATGGCATCCATGGCTAGTGCTAAAAGCTGAGAGCTACAGTCATGTGGAACTTGGAGAGGAGAAGAACAAGGGAGGAGCAACTATAAGCATCTTGATTAGCATTTGGAGGAGTATAGTTTATCTATTCTATGTTTATATTCTTTCTATTTCATGCTTAATATCTCTCTTGATATGCCTGTTTAGGATAATCTTTTGTTGTTAACACTAACGTTTGTTTCTTGCACTCTTGTGTGTGTTGCCATCGAACATATTTTCTAATCCTTTTTGCAGAACATCAGTATATATGTATATATATGTATATGTATGTATATATGTATATGTATATATATATATATATGTATATGTATACGTATATGTATATGTATGATACATATACATATACATATACATATAGATAGATATACATATGCATATACATATCTATATATATGTATATATATAGATATGTATATGCATATGTATATGTATATGTATATATATATATATGTGTGTGTGTGTGTGTATGTATGTATATATGTATGTATGTATGTCACATATATATATATATACACACACACACACATATACATATATATGTATGTATATACATACATATATATATACATACATATGTATATGTCTGTATATACATATATGTATGTACATACATACATATAGATGTACATACGTACACATGTATATATATGTATGTATACATATATATACATACATATACACATACACATATACATACATATACATACATATGTATGTATGTATGTATGTATGTATACATATACATACATACACATACATACATATGTATGTATGTATGTATATATACATACATACATACATACATATGTATGTATGTGTATGTATGTATATGTATACATACATACATATATGTATATGTATCTATATATGTATATGTATATACATATATGCATGTATGTATGCATGTATGTATGCATATATGTATATATGTATATATGTATGCATGTATGTATGCATACATACATACATGCATACATATATACATACATACATATACACATACATATATATGTGTATATGTGTATATGTATGGATGTATGTATGTGTGTGTGTGTGTGTATGTATGTATAAGAGTACAAAAGAATCCAAAAGAAAAATAAAGAATAATCTAGGGAGAAAATATATGTATGCATAAATTTATATGTTTTTATATAAGTTTATAATCAGAAACAAGCACATAGATGAGACAACAATACAAACTAGGAAGCATATAAAAGATTAACTAAAATGTGCAAACCAAGACTTCCTTTAAGATGTCCCATCCTCCTCTATTTTTGAGGACCTTGAAGGTGGTAGATAGTTGGGTCTCAGCGAAGCAATGACCTCCAAAGTGGCAACTCAAAAGCTAAGTAGCTATGTGATCATGATTATGCAAATGCACGAGGCTAGGATGATTTGATGCATGATTATAGCTAAAATGATTAATTAAGCTACATGCTTGATATTGAAACTAGATTAACATGATTAAAACTATGTTAAACATACTAATATTGATCTAATTATCAATTATGCTAAATGATAAAAGGATGCAATTGCGTATAGTAACTATGCAAAAAGCTAGAATGCAAGGGATCATTGTTGCTTCAAAATGAGGGGTATTTATAGGAATTCCTAGGCCAAAGATGAGGTGGCAAGAATCGATGATCAGGATTCGATCTGGAGATCTCAAGGGCCAAGATCGAAGAAGTTGGAGAAGAGGTTGGAGGGAGGGACACATGTCATCTCAGTGGTGACAAGTGGCAAGGAATCTCAACCAATTTCTCATGAGAGGGCAAGTGTTAAGAGGGAGAAGAAAAGTGGCAAAATTACCATGTGTCTCAATAAGGGAATATCCAACCCACGGGAGGTTATGATGTGCAAGATAGGATAGGGTTAGTTAGACCCTAGATTAGATAGAATGGGTTAGGTTAGGGGGTGGTTAGGCTAGGTGGTTAGAAGTTAGGAGCCATGTGACATATTTGAATTTAGAAATTCAAATAATTAGGAAAATGATAATTAATTTCAAGAAACTTGGAATTTGTTAATTTTAATTATGGGATTAGAAGAATTGAATTAAATGGGGTGGGGGGGGATTAATTAATTAATCAAAGAGGATTATTGAAGATAAACTTAATGAAGAAATTCTTAGATTTAATCTCAAGTAGAGTAATAGGGAAATTAATTAAATTAACTATGAATTTAATTAATTAAGAAGGGTTATTAATTAAATAACCGAGTATTTAATCAATTATCTTTAGACCATTTTTAAGTGTGTGTGTGTGTGTGTAGTCACAACCCTCCTTTATCACTTTTGATTTGATACAATTTCTATTATATCTTTTTTGGTTGAGCTATTGAATATGGTTGAATAAATATTATAAAAGGGTTAGATAATGGACCCACATACACACTTGGAGAATATAATTTAAAAGGCATTATTTAATTTTATTTTTTTCCCAATTATGGCACATGTTGTGGGAGAAATTAGAAGCTTCTAGTGGAATCTTCATTCTTTAATTCCCGTGCATGTAACTCCCCCACTAGGATATTAATCAATTTTGCATGGATCCAATATTGGAAAAAGAATCTCATTTTCAATTAATTCCTCTAGATAGTGGAGTTAAGGGGTTTTTCCTATATATTGTATGCAATTTTCAAAAGAAGGGAGTTGATTTTTTTTTTTCTTTTTTTGAAAAAAAGTTTTCTCAAGTAGTTTTGTTTTGGTAGTCACATTTTTCATTTGGAGAATAGTTAAGTTGTTTTGAAGAAATTTTTCCAAGCTTGCAAGGAAGGATCAAGGAAGGCTAGGCTTGAAGATTTAGAGAGGATTCAACATCAAAAGGCTTCTCCATGTTCCCTCCCTTTTTGCATTTTGCTAATTGCTTACGTAAATTTTTATATTTTCAAAAGGAAATATCTCCTCTTAGATTCTTTTATTTGAATATAATTTTCTGAAGGAAATTATTTTTTAGATAGATTAATTAGAAAGGAAAATCTATTTTTCATTAAAGAAATGCATTGATAAAAGTTTTCTTTTAAAAAAATGCAAAAATGTAGATTTCTCTTTTATTTGTTAATTTGTTTAAAAGAAAGAAATCAGATTTCTACTTTTTCTGGTTTTTTTTAAATCTAGAGAAATCCTTGAATCTGGAAAAATCATGCTTTTCAACATCTCTACTTTTTTTGAAAAACTCAAAATTCTTTTTATCTCTGTAAATAGTTTCTTTCTTTGTGCATTAGTAATTCAAATATGAATTTTTCTTTCTTTTCAATATTGTTGTATGAACTCCTTGTGAAAATAGTATCATTTTTTTTCTTTTCAGAAATCTCTCTTCCTATGCGAATATTAATTTCTTGAAAATCTCATCATAAAAATTTATGTTTATCTCAACATAAGGCAAATTTGTTGAATGTGATCACTGTGAAATCGAAACTTATAATTTATCTATCTCGGAGGTAATTTAGTTCTCTGTTGTATTGCTGAAACAAATTTCTCTATTATCTTTCATTCCTCTGATCAGATTCTTAATTTTTATAATAACATTTTATATATACCCCTCTTAATCTATTAATAAAACTGGAATAAACCCAAATTATCATCACCAAATACAAACCTTCCATATGAGGATGGCAGAGCGTGGAAGGAAGCTAGGGTTTACAGGTGGAGGTGTTGTTCGATTGCGAGGATGGGAACATGATCACAAACTGAGGGAAAACCAGCGGCCATGGTGCCCACCGCGTTCAAATCAGTGGCAGTGGCAAGAAATGGGAAGGAGGAGAAGGGAGGTTTTTAGTTGGGGGAAAAACAAATTCCCGTTTGAGCAAGACAAAACCAAATGGGGTCACTCACAGTATCTGAATCTTCTGAAGTGGAGCAAGCAGCAGTCGGAGGAAAGGTTGAGGAAGAAATTTCAGGTACCCCCTAAAGACCTTACCATCGGTGGAATACTGGCAACGTCTGAGAAGTGGTCGATCAGTATTTGCATCGATTCGGAGGCTTGGAAGGAATTGGTACAAGTCTTGCGTGACAGAGCATTTTTCATGAAGTGGGAAGGTGATTGGCCAACTTTCCCCAGAGTGAGAAACTGGTTCAATGAAGAATGGGGGAATCACTTTGAGATTAAAACCCTAACAAATGGGTTTTTTCTTATCATTGTTGGGTCAGCTGAGGAGAAGAATGCATTGATGGACTCAGGGCCTTTTTTGATGTCGGGAGTGGGTTTTTTTATTAAGGATTGGACCCCTAATTTTGACCCTAGACAAGCCACTATTGAGGAAATTCATGTTTGGATAAGATTGTATAATCTCCCGCATGAATATTGGAAGGAGGAAGTTTTTAAGAGTATAGGTGAGAAACTAGGGAGATTCATCAAGTCGGATGAAGCGGTCGACAAACTTAATTCATGCATGTATGCCCGAATCTGTGTTATGTGGAAGCCTCATCCAAGGCTCTCGAAGGTCATTGAGATTAGATCTCCAGAGAGTTTATGGAGACAAAAAATAGAAGTAGAAGAAATCAAGGTCAAATGTAAGTCCTGCAAAGAATGGGGTCATGAGGATCATGATTGTCTGTTTGGGCAGAAGGGGAAAGGAAAGGAAGATCGTGCGCTGGAGGAGTAGCTGTTAGCAGGCGCGGCCTCTGACTAGAGCCTGGGCATCCATGAGACCAACATGAGTTTTGTTCCGACGGTTGCAAGGGATGGGGTTCTTAGGCGCAGCCCAGGTATTCCAGAGGGGATGGGAGTACCAAATGACTCTTGTCCAGATCAGGAAATGTCAGAGAAGGCCTCTGGTTTGGCTAGAGAAAAGACTATTGAGCTTTTGTTTGGCGGTTTGGGTTAGTTTGCTGCGGAGCTACCCTAGATTCAAGCAAAATATCTGGTTGGGGAGAGTGTGGGTCAAGATTGTTTTGGAAATGGTGGGGGTGTTTGTTCTCATCTAGAAGGAAATCCAGTGGAGGTTGCACTTGGGCATGTTTTAAAGGATTGTGCAGTCGGTAGGGGTTTTCCAAACCAGCATAGGTTCTACAACACCTCGACGAATGGGCTGCAGGGGTAGGGGACGAGTTTGATTGCAAATTCCCCATTTGCTTCAGATGTTTTGGTTGGGAATGTGGATGAAAAAGCAATCAGTTTCAAGGACATCCATATGTCCCCAAGCAAGGTGGATGGTTTATCAATAGAGCTGGAGTCTAAGGAGGAAGACGGATTTAGCGATGATTCTTTGGGATTGTCTGTAGAAATAGGGGAGACAGAGGTTAGGACCATTAAACAGACCAAAACAAATCCCACTAAGTCCAAAGGGAATTTGAGAGGAAGGAAATAGGTAGAAGTTGCTCGAGGAAGCAGACAACATGAAGGGCCAGACAGGGCTACTTAGATCTGGGAGAGACTTATTCTCTCCTAGACAGCAATGAAGTTCCTAACCTGGAATGTCAGGGGCTGTAATGCCCCTGACAAGAGACGTCTGATCAAAAGAGGTTTTGATCGGGCTAAGCTGGAAGTTATTTGCATTCAGGAAACAAAGTTGGGTCGTGATGTTGCTGCTTGTATTTTTAGGGTTAGGTAGAGGTGGTCTAGATCTTTTGTGGATTCAGAAGGGGCATCAGGTGGGCTTGGCATTCTGTGGAATCCATTGGTTGTTCAAGTGGATGTTGTTTCATGTTCTAAACATTGGCAGATGGTAAAGGTGAATCCGAAGA
Source organism: Cryptomeria japonica (assembly GCF_030272615.1). Classification (NCBI taxonomy): domain Eukaryota; kingdom Viridiplantae; phylum Streptophyta; class Pinopsida; order Cupressales; family Cupressaceae; genus Cryptomeria; species Cryptomeria japonica. The sequence continues at coordinate 24,075,291 of NC_081415.1, read as the reverse complement.
CCATGAATTTTTCTTGTTTTCTTATTAATGTCTATGGGTTGACTTTGGCAGTGGAAAAGTGCAGATTATGGGAGGATATTTCTAAGTGTTTAAAGGAAGTGAGGTCGTCTTTAGCTATTGTTGCTGGGGACTTCAATGCCACCCTTTCTTTCTCAGATAAACGTGGAGGGGTGAGGAGGTTGTGCAGGTCGCAATCAAACTTTCAGTCTTTTGTTAATGTTAATGCTCTGTTTGAAGTGGTAGCTAAAGGTGGGAATTTTACATGGACTAATAGATGAAGGGGCTTTTCCAACATTGTTGAGAAACTAGATAGATTCTTCCTTGCAGGGGATTGGAATTTAGCCCCTTTGGTTTTCGAGGCTAAGGTGTTAGCTATTTCAGAATCGGACCATTTTCCGGTCTCTTTGGTAGTGTAGAAAGATGAAGTACCAATTTGGTGTCCCTTCAAGGTGGAAAAGATGTGGTTAAGAGAACCGAGTTTTAGAGATCGTGTAGCTGGGTGGTGGAAGGAGGCCTCCGTGGTGGAAGGTTTCTTGGCCTTTCAGTTTTTTAAGAAGCTTAGCTTTGTGAAACAGAAATTAAAATCATGGAATAGGGAGGTGTTTGGCAATATCTTTGTTGAAAAGAGAAGGCTAGAAGGGGATTTGGGGGCTTTGAATGCGAAAGTCTTGGCTGGAGGGATGGATGAAGGGGACTTCCTCATGGAGAAAGATCTTCTTAGCAAATATGGAGAAGTTTTGCAGAGGGAGGAGATTTACTGGAAACAGAAGTCGCGAGAAAATTGGCTTAAAGCTAGTGATAGAAACACGAAATTCTTCCACAGCTCGGTGAAAGCAAGGCAAAGTCTCAATAAAATTATCTCCCTGCGAATTGCAGATGGTACAATCACTAAAGACTTAGACCACATAAGCAAAGAGGTTGTTGACTTCTTCAAAAATCTGTGGAGGAGAAGTGGGGTGGCTCAGTCGGGCTTGCAGACCGAGCTTCTGGAGTTAATCCCTCCCTTAGTTTCAAGGGAGGACAATATCATGCTTGAGGAACCAGTTTCATTGAAGGAAGTCAAATCTGTTGTTTTTGGGTTACGTGGGGAGCAAGCACCAGGACCAAACGGGTTCTAGGCATTCTTTTTTCAGTTCTTTTGGGATGTGCTTGGTGAGGATTTGTTAGTTGTGGTTGAAGAGTCAAGGTCCAGAGGCTTTGTTTTGAAGGAATTCAATTGCACTCTGGTGGCGCTTATCCCAAACAAGGCCAAGCTGGAAGGGACGGAGGAGTTCCGTCCTATTTTACTGTGCAACACCACCTACAAAATCATCACAAAAGTTGTTGCTAATAGGCTCAAATTAATTTTAGATAAGTTGATCTCTTGTGAACAGAGTGGTTTTACTCCTGGAAGGAACATTGTGGACGGGGTGATTATGGCGCATGAGGCAATCCACACAGTAATGAAGGATAGACAAAGAAGAAAGATCCTGAAGCTTGACATTTGAAAAGCCTACGATAGAGTGGATAGGTCTTTCCTGGTGGTTGTGCTTGTAAGGTTTGGGTTTGGTAAGTCTTGGGTTAAGTGGATTTCTAGTATGATTATGCAGTTCTCAACTTCGATTTTAGTTAATGGCAGTCCTCAAGGCTTCTTTTCGACGTCATGGGGTATTCGGCAAGGGGATCCAATTTCCCCCTTTCTCTTTATTTTGTTGGTTGAAGTTCTTGGATGGTCGATTGCTCACAAGAGAGCACAAGGGTTGTGAAAGGGTATTGAGATTGCTTGAGGGGTGGACTCCACAACTCATTCTTAGTTTGCTGATGACACCTGTCTTTTCAGTGTTGCTTCTATGCACGAGGCTTTGGTTATGAAGAAAGTGTTGAACAGATTTAGTTGGGCCACTAGTCAGGAGATTAATTGGCTCAAATCGGAGATTGTTTTTCTCCACACAAAATGTTGGTCTCAGAGAGCTATTGCTAGATTGTTTGGGATAAAGATTGGACAACTACCTGGTAATTTCCTTGGTATGCCACTCTTTTTAGGAGCAGGTAAGATAGGCATTTGGAAAGGGTTGCTAGATGGTTGCAAAGCAAAGATGGAGGGATGGAAGAGCAAGTGGCTTTCTTTGGCTGGTCATCTTCTAATACTGAAGTCAATTGTCTTGGTTATGCCTATCTTCCCTTTGGCCTATTTTAAACTCCTAGGTTTGATCATTAAGAATATGCAGCAGAAGATGAGAAAGTTTCTGTGGAATGGAAATCGGGAATAGGACAAAAATCCCCTCATGGCTTGGGACAGAGTTTGTAAACCCAAAGGAGGGGGAGGGGCGGGGCTCCGGGATTGGAGATTTATTAATGAGGCCATTGGGGCTAAGTTGGTGTGGCAAATGTATAGTAAGCCGGAGCAGAGGTGGGTCAAAATTCTACAAGCTAAATATTTGGATAGTAGGGAAAAGGAAAGGATTCTAACGGTTGAAGATCCCCCGAGAGGGTCTGCTTTGTGGAATTTTTTGGTTAGCTGCAGGAGCCTGATCACAAATCATCTATGTTGGCGTATTGGTGATGGGCGAAAGGTGAAATTTTGATAGGATTCCTGGGATGGACATCCATCATTGGAGTCTCAAGCCCCCAGCAAATCGTTTTAAAGACTAGTCAGCTTTGGGGCTCTAAGGTGAGGAATTTTCTGTCGCAAGATATGCTTTTGTTGGGACACCATTGGAGTTGGAAGGATCCTCAGGAGTTAAATTTGGGGGCAGAGGAGGTAAGATATCTGGCAAAGATCCTGGAAAATCGAGAAGTTTCATTTTCGTTGGAGGAGGACGAAATAGTCTGGTGTGGGGCCAAGAGTGGCTGCTACTCTGTGAAAGTGGGGGTCTCTCTTTTGGAGAGTGAAGGTAGGATGAAGGAATGGGAAGCTAAGGTGTGTTGGAATAATGTTTGTCTTCCGAGAGCGGGGGCATTTTCCTGGCTTGTTGGAAATAGGCGGATTCTTTCGGGAGATCGTCTGAGGAAAATGGGCTTTGCTGGTCCATTCCACTGTGTGCTCTGTGAAAAGGCGGAGGAAGATGTGGACCATCTTCTGCTCAACTGTGAGTTTCCTCAGGAAGCATGGCTCGTTGGGTTGCAGAGATTGAATTGGAAGGGCCCCATGGCAGGGAACTTGATTGAATGGTTGGAATCTTGGTCGGCTTTGGGTAAGACTTCTATCTTTGCCGCCATATGGAATATTTTGCCCTCTACCATTTTATGGGAACTTTGGAAGGAACGGAATCAAAGAGTGTTTGAAGGAAAAGTGGAAAATAGTAAGCACTTTTTGATCGGATTGGAGAGGGCCATTTCAGAACTAGTTTCTAATGCTGCCTCTCATGTGAACTTAGCTAAGGTTCCTTTCACTCAGTTTGATGTTGGTATTTTGTCAAGCTGGCCTTTGGTTAAGTTTAGGCCTGTTAATGGGCTACTGAGGGCTAATCTTCAGAGTCGGGGTCAATCAATACTTAAGAGGACTCCGCCAGAAAAGGGGTGGATTAAGATTAATTTCGATGACACATCGAGAGGCAACCCAGGGGTTTCTGGTGTTGGGGTGATTGCTCGCAACGATCAGGGCAACACTCTGGCCATTGGTGCTAAAAGATTGGTGGATGGATCGAACAACATTGTTGAGTGTCAAGAAGCATTAGAAGCTATCCTAATGGCTGGGAAACTAGGAGTGAAGAAACTCCATTTGGAAGGAGACTCTCAGGTTGTGGTGAATGGGATAGCTTGAGGCTGAATGGAGGCGTGGCACTTAGACAAGCAGGTTCGAAGAATGCAACTTCTGTTGGGTAGTTTTGAAGATTTTAAGGTGACTCATGTCCTCCAGGAAGCAAACTTGGAAGCTGACAAACTTTCAAATGTGGGAGCGAATGGCTCCTTGGAAAATAAGTTTAGTTTGTTCGAGGACTTTAGAAATTTTAGTCCTCTTGATTTTGAATTTGGTTAGTTGGCTTATCATAGAAAAGTGAACCCGAGATTGATTTGAAGTGACCATTTGTAGCCATGGTCCTATGGGAATTAAATATCCTCGTCGTGTGTGATCTACAATGTTACTGCAAGTGGCCTTGCGGTGATGGATGATGATGGAGGCGATCAGTGTGAGTGACTAGCGATGATGCTTAGTTTTCTACGAGGTGTGTGGAGAAATCATGGCATGTGATGGTGGTGGCTTTTAAAGGCCTTTGAGTTTCGATTCCTGGCATTTGGTGGTGGATGCTTGGTGGTAGGTGGTGTGTTCAGGGTTTCTTTTGTGCAGTAGTGAGAAAGGATGGAAGCAAATTTTTCTTTGATGTCGGATGGGAAATTGACTGCGTTTCATGGGCTAATCTCGAGGAATAGGTTGACGAACGTCTTCAGAGTGGATAGAGATGATTTCTGGAGGGCAGTGAGGTTGTTGTTTGGAGAGGAATTCCTAACTCTAGATTGGCGGCCGAGAACAAACCTTGACATTTCGTTGCTTTTTGTTGCCTTGGCCTTGCAGGTGGGAAAGTCGGTGGAAGAAGTGCAATGGGTTACCTCTCTGGTGTTGAGACCCAAATGGGTAGGTGGTTTGCAGGAAGTGGTGGCCCGAGCTATCATTGGCGAGGGGCTTAAGTTGGTGGAAGGCTCACGGAGGAGGATTGGAGTGGATGTTGGGGCATTGCAACCTTTTGTCATCTGGTCGGCTTCCTGACCAATTTCATTTCAGGACGAGGATGCAAGGAAAGGATGGAGTGAGATTGTGGATTTTGTGCATAAATTGGGGCTGACCGAGCGAGTGAAGATCCGTGGGAAGGTGACTCCCATTTGGTTTGAGGCCCCTCAGGATGAGGATGGGATGCCTTTGGTTCGACACCAGATTCCAAAGAAATAGGTGAAGGTGGTGGAGCATGGGTCTCTGTGTGGTAGCAGGCCAAGAACGGTGCCAGGCGGAGGGAGCGTGACGCAGGAGGCAGGACCCAGTAGGGGTATCCCCAATTTTTCAAGAGAAGAGGCATTGGGGTGGTTTAGTAGATAGGTTTTATGGGTTGTTCGGGGCCTCTTTGGTGGGTTTTTGTGTATGTAAGTGGTTTTTTTGTGGTTGTTGGCCATGGTGGGATGGTATCTTGTCAGGTTCCTTGACATAGTAGGGGCGTGACCCCATAGTGTCGCAGAATGTCTATCTGCTCTTCGGTTCTAAAACTTTTATAGTTTAAGCAATATATGTAACCGTCGAGGAGTGGTACCCTCCACTACCCCTGCGGTCACTGTTACGACAGTGGTCGCAGAGGGAGCGGAGGGGCCCATGACGTCCCCTCATCCCTGCCCACAGGGGTGATGGGACTCGTGGCCCCCACTCCCCATTTGACAATTAAAACTTAATGTCGTATTCTTTTTAGATTTATTTTTTTTATATTAATTTGCAAAGGAAATTGCTAATATCTTCTTTAATTTAAATTTTAGTTAGTAAAACTAAACTTAGAAAAATTTATAAATAATTGGGATCATTGTTTAGTAAATTTATAATTGTAAATTAAAGTATATCAAATTTTATGATTGGAATCTCTCAATCTATTTGAGATTTATTGGGTTACTTAGTTGGTATTTTTAGATTCATTAAAAGTAATTAAATTATATTATTATGATTTGATCCAAAAATTTGTCTAATGTCTAAACTAATTGCTATTTTTGAACTAGTGACTCTATAATAAATTATTCTCGTGGTAGGAATAAAACATTGCTTAATCTTGCATGTAAGTTACACTATTTTTGCATCATGCGAATTACTTATACATTATTTGCATTTATTGATGAGCAAGTTACATTTTCATCATCTTCATGCAAGTTACACGTTTTAATTATCAATATGTGAGTTTCATAATTGTCATTATTGTGCAAGTTATATTTCAAGTTTGAAATATTAAATAGTTTAGTTGTAGAAGGATGGTATTTTTATCAAGTGGTACATGAATCCCATAGAAGTAGTTATTTCAATTAATTAAACTTTGCAATGTCTAATTATGCACATTCATTTCATAATTATTTCAAGCATGATGTTAATTAAAAAGTTTTTCATAGCTTCTTAGTTAGAAAACTAAACAAAGGAAGTCGAAAAACCAAAATCTAGCAGTGTTCGGTATTTACGGTGCCTCTGGGTCACGCTTACGGGTAATGTCATCGTGTTGAACTACTGCACTTAATGCCTAATAAAGCTACATCAACGATGTTTGTGGCATCGTCCCTATAAATAGTCGGGGAGTAATAAGGGACACTTAGAAGTTAAAATCCAAGGGGCGGGTAATCCCCCTTGGATCGATAATCTAATAAGATAATCCTTAAATGATTTTACATCCGCTGAGTTAAACCATAGTAAACCCCCTTTAGGGTTGATTGAGTGAAATGCTTTTATGAAATTGACTTAATCTCGAAAGAGTTGTTGACGATTGACAATTAGGTCAAGGGTGACACTTATGATAGGATTAGGATCTAGTTGTTTTAGGCCACAAGCAAAAGGCCAACTTGAGCCTTTGCTTAAGTGCTACCATCGTGGGTAGAAACCACAGAGAAACTGTCTGGAACATTGACCCTAGAAAGGGTTGCGTACCTATCAAACGGTTTACATTAAACCATAGATTAGAAAATAGAACTACATACTTTACAGCTTGATCTCGTGCCGAAACGGGTATGTAGGCAGTTTAGGGACGAAGTTGTCCCTAGTACTCAAGCGTTCATGGATGGGGTCTAGGTTTTGGTAAGAAGAAGGATTGCGAAGAATCCTAATTTGAAAGATAAGTGTAATAAAAGAAAAAGTAATTCAATGCATACTCGGAAGGAATCTCGTATGGATTCACTTGACTTCCCAAGGCTTTAAGCCAAATCCCGAGGCAGAATTCAAGCTTGCATTATGTTATTTTGATTTCTCCTAAGGACAACGACCTTGGTGCACTCCTATTAGAGGAGTGTAGTACTTAGTGAGTGACTCAGGACCCGAATGGTCCCGATGAGTCTAAGTCTCTGGCTAGAGCACCTCCTATCCCAATTGGATAGATGCCTACCCCGTATTGGATAGATGCCTATCCCGTATTGGATAGATGAAACCTTTTGTTCTGTATGGACAAATGCCTAACCCGTATGGTTAGATGCTCATCCCGGATGGATGGATGCCTAATCCAAATGGATGGATGCCCAAAGTATGCGATTGAATGAAACACAAATGATTAAATTAAACACGCAAAAAAAGAGGTCAAATTTTTGTTGAGTTAAGTATAGCGGGTTATTACACACACACACACACACACACACATATCCAAAAAAAGAAAGTGCAATAGAAAAAGGAGGAAAAAATATACCTATCCATTTATCTCCCTCTTCTCGTCTCACTTTATTATTATCTCTACCTCTATTTTCCTCTCTCTTTATATCTAGACATGTCTCCCTCTCTCTACCTATCCATCTCTCTCTCCCTCTCCATCTTCCTAGACATCTATATATATCTATTTGCCTCTATATATCTATCTCTCCATATTTATTCTTCCATCTCATTCAGTATCTCTGGCTCATTATCTATCCATCTCACTCTACCCCTATCTCTCTCCCTACCAACATCGTGTACAACACATCTATGCAATAAAAAATGATTAATCTTTTTCCTGATTAAACTTCTAAACTTCTTTGATGTAACCATTGCACACCAAAGTACAATTGCTAGTTTTAATTCAATATTAAATATTAATTCCAATACCATAATATAATAATAATTTAATATAAATTAAAATAGATTAATATAATATATTATTAAGCGGAATAATATTGAATGTTAAGCGTAATACACAAACATGATAATTTGGGCTTACTTCACATAGGAATAATAATCTAAAATTAAATAATTAAAAACATGGATGATGTAAGAACAAAGTCTCCCGTCTTTCAATGGATCGTTAATATCATTACTGGTGCAACCAACGAAACAAATAAGAAAAATCAATGGCGGTCTCAAATATGTCTTGTGTTTCTTGCCGACCCCTATGATTCCTGCAACTAATACTCAATTCGGGGAATTTCGCAGGCATTTCTCAAACCGAATCAATGTTTTTTATTTTTATTTTTAAATTTCGTATTTCAAATTACCAATAATGCAAAATACCTTTTTTTATCGGATTAAGAAAAAAGTTGCGGAGGAACGGAGAATGTAAAATAACTTCTCCTGCTTTTATCCGCTAAAATAAAAAAGCCAGAAGAAACAAAACTAGGTTGAAATAAACATTTTCGAATAACTGATAAAAATCTCTACAAAACCTCAAAACCCTAATGTTAAACTCGCCTTTTGCTAGTCTTTTACAATTTGGATTCTCGATAACTGGAATTTTTCTGTTTCTTTTTTGAAGCTGGTAAAATCAATTCGAGGTCAGCCCCGGGGTGTAGACTAATTGGTTGAGTCGTTCAAAGACACGAACAAACAATGCAGGTTGGAAACCCAATTCAGTCAGTCTCATTGAGAATAGGCATTCTTGGGTGTTCATGCGGCCCAGAGGATTAAACAGATTGCCTTTTGAGTGCTGAGCTTGACACCTCTGAGTTAACAAAAAAAAATCCACTCGAAGTTATGATCAAGATATGTTTAGTTTCCGTCAAATTTTCTTGAAAAAATCTTAGCCATTTGAAAATGAACATTGGTCTTAAATTTTATGAATTCACCCGTTTTTTCTTGTTTTTTTAGGCCCGTTAGTTAAAAAGTGGTTATAGGCAATTAATTTTAGTGGCTATTTTTTTGCTAAGTGGTTCTGTTTGTCAAAATTTTCCTAATCATTTTGTTTTGTAAAGCTGAAAATTGGCTTCAATTTCCATCATATAAAGTTTTTCCTTTCACAGTTCCAGAGAAATTTGGGTTTTGGGTAAAATGTCTATTTTCCATCTCGTGGCTGGAAATTGAATGAAGGACCTGTCTGGTCTGCAATGGGTGTTGTTTGTGAGTTAGGAATGTTGACAATTTGCTTGAATCCAAAGCAAGGAAAAAAAAGGAATTTGAAATAAAATTCTATTTGATGGCTAGTTTTTGGTACAGACTTGGCAAGTACTCACCGCAAGTTTGGCAAAATTTGGTGAGTACTTGCCAGAAGTTCAATAGGACTTGGATCAGAAACATACTTGATTAGTTACTTGTTGGTCACTTTTTGTGCGCTTGTTCTGTGAGTTCCAGACAACTTTTAGAACTATATTGTTACCACTAAGCCATATTTCTATGGATGAGGTTCATAGTCTAGTTATGATATCGTGCTGAATTTTTCATGGATGGCTAGGATTTGAACCTATAGGACCTCTGGGGTGCACAATCGTAGTCCCTAGTGTTGAGTATGAACCGGAATAAAAGAAATAGAACAAAGAACAGATACTAAACAAGAGAACAACACAAAACCTTATCCTGGGAAAACCTTCCACTTGAAGGTGAAAAACCCAGCCGGCAAAAATAATTTCTTTATTGAAAACTTCAGATGATCAATACAAATATTGAAATCTTCAATTGACTTTCACAAGTCTGAATCGCTTTCTTATCAGATACAACTCCTTAACAGAATAATAACTATTGATATACTCCTCTTCTCAAAACATAATGATTACACATATCAATTGTTCTTCATAAAACAATGAATACTGAAATTCTCAGAATTTTGATATAAAAATAATACTGAAAAGTATCATGATGACAATGAGATGAAGCACACAAATGACTATCTATCAAACTCTAGCAACCTGCCCAATACAAAACAAATATCGTTGTAGTCGAATCTGAGAATGCATCAATAAGAATAAAAATAATTCTGAAGCGAACATCATATCTTTTGGAATGTCCAAACGTATAGCTGTCGCGGGAAGACAAAAGACATTTGCGCCAAAAGAAAATGGTAACACATCCGCCATAACTCATGAAGAAGGTAGGCGGAGAGACAGTACGAATGGAGGAAGACAGGCCATACACCGACAGCAATCTAGATAGAAAACAATGAACTTCACCGACAACAAAAGGAAGGAAGATGAAAGAACAAGCCACGCTTGCCATGCTAGAAGGATGGTTACGAAGGAGCTAGCCATGCTGAATAAAAACGTATTGTGACATTTTCACACATCGTCCCATTGCAAATGGAGACCCCCTACTTTTTAGGCCTTTCCGGTCTTTTGGCTTTGTTCTTGGGTTTTTTCGTAGCAGTCTCGTCAGTCTCTCTGCTTTGCAAATGTTTTGGGGTCATATTTGATCAAGTCTTCTTTTCGTTTGAGCAAATTTGGTTAAGTCTAGGACTCGTTTTGTTAATTTTAGGGTTTCTTCCTTCAGTCCTAGATTTTAGGGGTTTCTTTTAGGGTTTTGGAAAAACTGAACTTAGAACTGGAATCCGGACCCTTCAAGGAACCTCCTAGTAAAATTTGAGTGAATTCTGAGCACTTACTATTTTTAGTAAGTTTCACTGCCTCTCGGATTGGTCTAATTTTGCCAAAAATCAAATTTACTATTTTTAGTAATTTCTATTTTTACTAAGTTTCTATTTTTAGTAAGTGCTTTCCTGACCTATTTTGTCCAAACCCTAACATTTTGAAACACTTATTATTTGGGAAAATCTATTTGGGCAGGTTCTTCATAGGAAAACACTGAAAACTAAACATCCTTGAAGACGTTGAAGACTGGACGCTCTTGAAGATCATTTCTAAATCCGGAACAGTCAGAAGGCAGACAAGTTGGATCAAAGAAATGGTTAAGTTTGGAACTCCTATTCTAGAAGAGGAAAGCATGAAGATCATTTCTAAATCTGAAAGAGTTAGAAGGCAGACGAGTTGGATCAAAGAAATGGTTAAGTTTAGAACTCCTATTCTAGAAGAGGAAAGCATGCAAAATCATCCAAGTCTGGAAATTCACATCAATCCACCAATGTCATCTTGATCCGGAAATGGCCTGAAATTTGACTAATTCTTAAGATTTGAAAGATCTTCCAAAATCTAGAATTTGCATTATGATTCCTAGGGACCTGAAACCACTCTCAAACATCCTGACAATATATATGAAATATAAATTAAAGTATAAGAACCTCTTATACTTAAATGTTATATTACATATATATCTTGATGAAGAGTATGAGGAAAAATCATGAAAATCCTTCCCCAAGTCAATTCAACGCCCAAGTTTGGCCAAGGGCGCCAAACAAAGGAGTCCATGGAGAACATGAAAATCCTTGCCTAGGTGGTTTTAGCACCCATACTTCACCCAGGACGCCAAAGTGAAGTTGACATGGAAAGCATGGAAAATTGTGAATTCCACCACTTAGTGAAATTCTTGTCCAAACACTCAGCAGGACGCCAAAATGGAGGGGTCATGGAGGATTCAGTGTTTGATGAAATTCCTCCTCCACAGAGAAATTCCACCCAAACACTCAACTGGGCACCAAAATGGAGGGGTCATGGAGGATTCAACATTTTATGAAATTTCTCCTCCACAGTAAAATTTCGCCCAAACACTCAGCAGGGCGCCAAAATGGAGGGGTCATGGAGGATTCGACATTTGATGAAATTTTTCCTCCACAGTGAAATTCCACCCAAACACTCAGTAGGGCGCCAAAATGGAGGGGTCATGGAGGATTCAACATTTGATGAAATTCCTCCTCCACAATGAAATTCCACCCAAGCACTCAGCAGGGTGCCAAAATGGAGGGGTCATGGAGGATTCGGTATTTGATGAAATTCCTCGTCCACAATGAAATTTTGCCCAAGGCATGGTGAAGGCGCCAAAACAAGGAAGTGATGGAAGATTCCAAACAAAGTGTGAATTCCTCTGCACATGGAAATAGCGCCCTAGACTAATGGAAAGAGCCAAATTGAGGGGTGCTTGGAGGCATGGAAAATGATCAAATTCCAAGACATGGTGAATTCCATGCTTAAGCTTGAAAATTGAAAATTTGTCTAAGGTATGAAAGTCAAAGGGTCAAGGAGGAATGAAAAGCAAAAAAATCCCCTCGAGAAATTTTTTGAAATTTCCATTTTTAGACACCAAATCTTATCAGAATCCGGAAAGTTTTGCAGATTTGGACTCATGAGATAATTCTCTATCTCCTGGACCCGGGTCCTAAATTTTAGGAAAATTCCTAAAACATATGAAATGTGGCAAATTGGTCAAAAAGCTCCCTGCGAATGTGATGAATTCAAAGAGCACAAAAAAAATTCCTTCCTCTAGAAAGAATTGCGCCTAAGAAGAAGAAATTCTGAAAAAAAAAATTGACTAAGTGATGGAAATTCCTTCCTTCATGACATAGTTCTTGGAAATCATGAAAATTGGCTAAGGCATGAAGAATTTCCTTCCTCAGGGGTAAGGAACAAATTTCTTTTCAAAGGAGAATTCCACGCTAGGATGAATTGAAGGTGGAAAAACAATTTCTTGGCAAGGAAGGAATCAGGGATGAACTGAACAAGAAATTTCCCCCAGGAAAAGTTTTTAAAAATCAATTCTCGGGCATCAAATCACATCCAAATTTCAAATTTTTTTACAGATTTGGAATCATAGGAGAATTTTCTCTCTTTTGGACTGTGGAACCCTAATTTGGAATTTTTCCTAAAAAATAGGAAATGTGCAGAATTGATGAAAAACCTTCTTCAAGCAAGGAAAGTTGAAGAGACTTCAGAAAATTCTTCCTGAATCAAATTTTCTCTCTCCAACAATTCGGGATGTGTAGGAGCAGATATACGACGTTCGGGTCCACTTGCATGGCGAGGATCTATTGAACGCATGGCAGTATGGTGGCACATTCATTGCTGAAATATTTGACCAAATGGCGACCCGGTCATTGCATATCTATTTATGGTAGATTCTTTTTGCATGCAGCCCCCGCATGTGGAAATGATGGAGCATTTATGACATAATGGGGTGATTTTTGCATGGATGAATATTCAACGCATGTTGGGCGAATTTGAAAGAGGTGGTGCATTTAATGCGCAATGGATGCTATTTTGGGTACTTTTGAATTAATTGTATATGGGCATGATGGGTTATTAATTGTTGATTCCCACCTTGTTGCATCATGTGGGGAGAATCTTTTAGGGAGAAACAATAATTATGGTTTTGCATGTAGCCAGGGCTTGAAGCCTATATAAAGGGGTGACCCCCCTCATTTGTAACAGGAGGGAGACTTGTATGAAATTGTTGCGATAAGTTTTGAGATAATAATAGTGAAACATTGTTCTTTGATGGTGTCCACTTAAGTTATTTTTTCAAGACTTGCACGGTTTCACCTTCCTCACTTAGAGTAGAATTTTATTTTCTCAGTTGTTAGATAAAGTGCTTTGATTTCATTGGAGAATGTAATGGTGTTTGATGAATTTCCATGGTTCATACTTTTTGCTTCTTGCTGATTGTAAGTTGCAATGTAAAGTTTGCTGGAACCCCCAAATTTATGCTAAGTTCGATTGTGAATAGTTGTTTGGATTGTGATGTGTTGGGTATTCAAATGCAGTTTCTTGATTTGAAAATCCTTCAACATCCTCAGAAGATTGCACCAGTTCTTGCAGAGTTGTAGTTGATCTTGGTGAAGTAGAGCTTGGTTTATTTGGAATTTGTCCACTAAAGCACTATTCATTGTTATCACTGCCCTTAGGAGTAGATTTAGATCCTTATAAACCCTTTCCCTTTTACTTCCAGTTCATTTTAGTCTGTTCGAAGCAGCATTATCGCAGAATTGCCATATCCAATTATGGAGTTCCAGCCACAACAAAGAAGTGAAAGAATGATACAAACGTAAGGCCCCTTGGATTACCAGCAATCACATTAGCCAACTGAGTCACGTCCGTAGCATAAAGGAACCTTGGAGTCGATTGTTTGAACTTATTGCAATTGCAATCACACTTTGATCAAGAGAGAGTGAAGTGACCGTTAGGCAACTTTATTCTGTGTTTGACGCTATCATAAAAAACACGTCAACAAAATTGGCGATAGGAGGGCCGAACGTGAATAGTTCCAGATCTTGTCGATTCATATTTGAGGAGGTAATCTCAATCTTATTTTACCCTCCTCCACAGCCAACAAAATTGGCGCTAGAAGGAGGGCCTGATCACAATGAATTCCTGAACAACTGAACTCCAAATCATATCAATTCATGTTTGCAATGAGTAATTTTAAGGACTTTTTTCACCCTCCTCCCACAACCAACATAATTGGCGCTAGAATGAGGGTCGAACGTGAATAGTTCCAGATCTTGTCGATTCATATTTGAGGAGGTAATCTCAATCTTATTTTACCCTCCTCCACAGCCAACAGAATTGGCACTAGAAGGAGGGCCTCATCACGATGAATTCTTGAACAGTTGAACTCCAAATCATATCAATTCATATTTGCGAGGAGTAATCTTAAGGACTTTTTTCACCCTCCTCCCGCAACCAACAGAATTGGCGCTAGAAGGAGGGTCGAACATGAATAGTTCCAGATCTTGTCGATTCATATTTGAGGAGGTAATCTCAATCTTATTCTACCCCCCTCTGTAGCCAACAGACTTGGCGCTAGAAGGAGGGCCTGATTGCGATGAATTCCTGAACAGCTAAACTCCAAATCATATCAATTCATATTTGTGAGGAGTAATCTTAAGGACTTTTTTCACCCTCCTCCCGCAACCAATAGAATTGGCGCTAGAAGGAGGGCTGAATGTGAATAGTTCCAGATCTTGTCGATTCATATTTGAGGAGGTAATCTCAATCTTATTTTACCCTCCTCCGCAGCCAACATAATTGGCGCTAGAAGGAGGGCGGCATGAACATCAAATCATTCATTTTCACAAATGAAGAAATTCAAGTTGGTCGGAATGAGTATGAGCTTTCAAGTGCAAAATCAGAGATATGTTAGATCTCTTATATGTCAGAAAAATCCCAAAAAATCAGAAAATTGAAAATTAAAAAAAAAGATTTCTCAATGGAGCAAGAAGTTGACATTCTTCAACTATGGTGGAGACTGAATGCATAGTTACATCCACGGAGTTTGACTGAATTCACATCAAGGAATAGTTGTAGAATTCATAACACTGGTGGACACAATGAGATGCATTGTTTAACATTTCTATCAAGGAAGGAATTAGCCTTGCAAGGGAAAGTTTTCATTTCAGAAGTACATGAGCCTGTTGTACCGGTGAAAGTGGAACCCGAAGCTTCAATTGCTGAAAATGAATTTTTCATGAGGTTCAAGAAGATGGTTAAGGAAGGCTTAAGTATTGAGAAAGACTTGTGCATAGAAGGCATCTTGCTCCCGTGTTGGTGTAGGATCTACAATACCACTCATTCTGAAGTCACATGTCCATCATGCAGGGAAGCTATTCACCAAGCTAAGATGTAGGTAAAGTTGGAAGAATTGGCAAAGATGTACACTATAGAAAAGTGGCGGAATGCTCACTTTCAACCAATTGACTTAGCATCAAATGAAGAAGGTATTACTACAGCATCTTGTAGTGAAGAAAGCACAACTGAGCGGGACAATCAACACAATTCAGTCAAGAGAAAATTTGTGTACCTCAGGCCAAAGAAAGGAACACCCGTTGAAGTGGAGGTTGACAAAGAAATGGAAGACGTTCAATCAAATGCAAGCAATGATTTCACAATCAAGCAAGAAGAGATGCTCCTTGATGAAGAGGTCCTTTCATGAATGCTCAAGATGGAAGAAATGATAAGAAGCTTGAGGCAAGAAGGGACATGTGACAGTCAGTGGGCCGCTGAGACGGAAGTAGAGTATGGAATGCAGGTCAAGTCGGTGCTTGAACCTCTACTCAAGATCCAAGAAGAATTGTTAAAAGAAAGTGAGATACGTGAGATGTCGATTGAGGAACAAGTTGCCATGATAGAAGTGAAGAATGAAGAGCAATTCGGGTTGGGGCTCAACTCGTTATCAAATATTCAAAAGGAGTTAGCTGGAGAAATGTCCTCTATTTCCAAGTTCCCATTCAAATCCAGCTCACACCACTGCTTGCTTTCCATTGCATGTGATCCCAATTTGGATATTTCAGATGCAAGTGGGATGATACACCACCAACTTCGACCTCCTGATGAAGTAGTGGATGACACGCTAGAATTCTTGCCCATGCACGAAAACCATCAAGTTGTCTCTTTCCTTGCTCCTGAATTTGAAAGCTATGAATTTGATTATGGAGATTTAGGAAGAAGAACTTGCTTATGGATTGATCATGGTCCCGATGAGTTGCCACGATTGATAATCTTTCCTAAAGTTTTTCTTGAGTTTGAGATTTGTATTGTGAAAGATTACTTTTCTCAGTTTAAAGATGAATTTGCAAGGCTTCGAACCATGACTAATGTCATGTTGCTCCTGCACATCTTGAGAAATCATGTTAGGAGTTGTATATATTTAGGTCTTGTGAGTATTGTTTGTTCGAAATTTTTGTTCTTATTAGAGTAGGTTTCCTTTTTGTTTGCTTTGTTTGTTTTCCTGTTGGTTTTTGGGGTTTTGGCTTGTTTTGTTTTGTTTTTCTTTCTTGTTTGTTTCCCCGTTGGTTTTGTTTTTTTGGTTTTTGGTTTTCAGCCTTTGGTGCTAGTTTCCCTTGAGCTTGTCTTCTCAAGTGGTTTTGCTTAGGTTTAGGGTTTTAGAGTGGCCTAAATTGTTTGGAGTTCCTATTTGTGGATGGGGTGATGATGTTGTATTCCACTTATGTTATCAATTGCTCTAAGTCATTTAGATCTCTTGGGAGAAGTTATGGCTGGTGAAAATCCTAAATCTTGCTTCAGCGCCATTCAAATTTCCAAACCCTTAGTAAGCTTCATTGCTTACGAGCCAAAGGAATTGACGGAAATGAAATGAAACATCAAAAAAAAAAAGATGAAAAAATGAAAAGAAATATCAAAATAGTGGCTTTGGGAGCATGCAGATAACTCCATTGGGGCTATGGATGCCTGGTTGGCAATGGAGAAATATTCGTGGGAATTTTAGAGACAACCTTGTCGGAGCTATGGACACTTGACTAGCAGTGAGGCAACGTCTAGATTGCTATTGAAGTATAGATACCTTTAGCCTGCCATGACTAATTCTAGGAGTCTGGATGGTCTTGGGAGAAGGAATTAATGCACATGCACACACTTAAGCAATCTTTGATGAATGTGCTTTAATCCGGTTTCTTGCCCTAAAGTGTTTTTCAACACTTCACCCAGGGATTGGATTTTGTCTTTGAAATGTTCAGGAACATTTATTCGGGTGGGGGCTAGATGTTGTGACGTTTTCACACATCGCCCCATTGCAAATGGAGACCCCCTACTTTTTAGGCCTTTTTGGTCTTTTGGCTTTGTTCTTGGGTCTTTTCGCAGCAATCTCGTCAATCTCTCTGCTTTGCAAATGTTTGGGGGTCATATTGATCAAGTTTGCTTTTCGTTTGAGCAAATTTGGTTAAGTCTAGGACTCGTTTTGTTGATTTTAGGGTTTCTGCCTTCAGTCCTAGATTTTAGGGGTTTCTTTTAGGGATTTGGAAAAACTAATTTTAGAACTAGAATCGGGACCCTTCAAGGAACCTCCCAGTAAAATTTGAGTGAATTCTGAGCACTTACTATTTTTAGTAAGTTTCATTGCCTCTCGAATTGGTCTAATTTTACCAAGAAAATCAAACTTACTATTTTTAGTAAGTCCTTTCCTGACCTATTTTGTCCAAACCCTAACATTTTTAAACACTTATTATTTGGGAAAATCTATTCTAGGCAGGTTCTTCATAGGAAAACACTAAAAACTAAACATCCTTGAAGACATTGAAGACTGAACGCTCCTAAAGATCATTTCTAAATCTAGAAGAGTTAGAAGGCAGACAAGTTGGATCAAAGAAATGGTTAAGTTTGGAACTCCTATTCTAGAAGAGGAAAGCATGAAGATCATTTCTAAATCCGGAAGAGTCAGAAGGCAGACAAGTTGGATCAAAGAAATGGTTAAGTTTGGAACTCTTATTCTAGAAGAGGAAAGCATGCAAAATCATCCAAGTCTGGAAATTCACATCAATCCACCAATGTCATCCTGATCCGGAAATGCCCTGAAATTTGACTAATTCTGAAGATTTGAAAGATCTTCCAAAATCCAGAATTTGCATTATGATTCCTAGGGACCTGAAACCACTCTCAAACATCCTAACAATATATATGAAATATAACTTAAATTATAAGAAATGAAAAAGACATATATAAGATGCCACTTATACTTAAATGTTATATTACATATATATCCTGATGAAGAGAATGAGGAAAAATCATGAAAATCCTTCCCCAAGTCAATTCAATGCCCAAGTTTGGCCAAGGGCGCCAAACAAAGGAGTCCATGGAGAACGTGAAAATCCTTAACTAGGTGGTTTTAGCGCGCATACTTCACCCAAGGCGCCAAAGTGAAGTTGACATGGAAAGCATGGAAAATTGTGAATTCCACCACTTAGTGAAATTCTGCCCAAACACTTAGCAGGGCGCCAAAATGGAGGGGTCATGGAGGATTCAGCATTTGATGAAATTCCTCCTCCACAGTGAAATTCTGCCCAAACACTCAACTGAGTGCCAAAATGGAGGGGTCATGGAGGATTCAATATTTGATGAAATTCCTCTTCCACGGTGAAATTCCGCCCAAACACTCAGCAAGGCGCCAAAATGGAGGGGTCATGTAGGATTCAGCATTTGATGAAATTCCTCCTCCACAGTGAAATTCCGCCCAAACACTTAGTAGGGCACCAAAATGGAGGGGTCATGGAGGATTCAACATTTGATGAAATTCCTCCTCCACAATGAAATTTTGCCCAAGCACTCCACGGGGCGCCAAAATGGAGGGGTCATGGAGGATTCAGCATTTGATGAAATTTCTCGTCCACAGTGAAATTCCGCCCAAGGCATGGTGAAGGTGCCAAAACAAGGAAGTGATGGAAGATTCCAAACAAAGTGTGCATTCCTCTGCACATGGAAATAGCGCCCTAGACTAATGGAAAGCGCCAAATTGAGGGGTGCTTGGAGGCATGGAAAATGATCAAATTCCAAGACATGGTGAATTCCATGCTTAAGCTTGAAAATTGAAAATTTGTCGAAGGCATGAAAGTCAAAGGGTCAAGGAGGAATGAAAAGCAAAAACATCCCCTCGAGAATTTTTTTGAAATTTCCATTTTTAGACACCAAATCTTATCAGAATCCGGAAAGTTTTGTAGATTTTGACTCGTGAGATAATTCTCTATCTCCTGGACCTGGGTCCTAAATTTTAGGAAAATTCCTGAAAAATAGGAAATGTGGCAAATTGGTCAAAAAGCTCCCTATGAATGTGATGAATTCAAAGAGCACAAAAAAAATTCCTTCCTCGAGAAAGAATTGCACCCAAGAAGAAGAAATTCTAAAGACAAAAAAAAAATTGACGAAGTGATGGAAATTCTTGCCTTCACAACATAGCTCTAGGAAATCATGAAAATTGGCTAAGGCATGAAGAATTTCCTTCGTTAGGGGTAAGGAACAAATTTATTTTCAAAGGAGAATTCCTTCACAACATGAATTCCACGCTGGGATGAATTGAAGGTGGAAAAACAATTTCTTCGCAAGGAAGGAATCGGGGATGAACTGAACAAGAAATTCCCCTAGGAAAAGCTTTTAAAAATCTATTCTCAAGCATCAAATCACATCCAAATTTCAATTTTTTTTACAGATTTGGATTCGTAGGAGAATTTTCTCTCTCCTAGACCGTGGAACCCTAATTTGGAAATTTTCCTAAAAAATAAGAAATGTGCAGAATTGATGAAAAGCCTTCTTCAAACAAGGAAAGTTGAAGAGACTTCAAAAAATTCTTCTTGAATCAAATTTTCTCTCTCCAACAATTCAAGATGTGCAGGGGCGGATATACGACGGTCGGGTCCACTTGCATAGCGAGGATCTATTGAACGCATGGCAGTATGGTGGCGCATTCATTGCCGAAATATTTGACCAAATGGCGACCCGATCATTGCATATCTATTTATGGCAACTTCTTTTTGCATGTAGCTGCCACATGTGGAAATGATGGAGCATTTATGACATAATGGGGTGATTTTTGCATGGATGAATATTCAACACATATTGGGCGAATTTGAAAGAGGTGGTGCATTTAATGCGCAATGGATGCTATTTTGGGTACTTTTGAATTATTTTTATATGGGCATGATGGGTTATTAATTGTTGGTTCCATCATGTGTGGGGAATCTTTTAGGGAGAAACCCTAATTAGGGTTTTGCATGTAGCTAGGGCTTGAAGCCTATATAAAGGGGTGACCCCCCTCATTTGTAATAGGAGGGGGACTTGTATGAAATTGTTGCGATAAGTTTTGAGATAATAATTGTGAAACATTGTTTTTTGATGGTGTCCACTTAAGTTATTTTTTCAAGACTTGCATGGTTTCACCTTCCTCACTTAGAGTAGAATTTTATTTTCTCAATTGTGTTGATGTGTTTCTTATGCACATGCGAACACAGAATAAAATACCTTGAGTATCTTATCCTCTCTTGAACAAAGTTATTTGTATGTTGAAGATTTGCCTAAGGATCAATGGAAATAACTCCAAGGTTCTTATATGTAGGGTCTCTACGTGTGGATAAGTACAGTTGGTTTGATGTAATTATGTTGGAATCACAAGGGGACTTACATTTGAATGCTTGAATGCTTAATTAGCTGGAACTTGAGTCCTAACTACTCACTGGGAGATAAAGAAATATCAAAAGCATAGGGTTTAGAGAATCTATTCTAGGACCTAGAATGTAAGAATATAGATGAATGACTATATGGAACCCTATTGGGCTAGGTCTCACCATCAAACTAAACAATTCGACACCAGCTCAGTGCAATCTTCTAAGGATGTTTTAAAGATGTTAAAATCATCACCATCAAACATTGATCACCATTCAAGTTAATGCATAAACAATGAACGCATAACAATTTGAAGTTAAGCTCATTCAATGCCAGTTGACCACGCAGGGCGCACTTACAATCAGTAAAAGGCTAGTGGTATGGACTAGGCGGAATCCACACGAGTGCATTCAAAAAATTTCTCCATTCACTTTAATTATCTACCATCTAACTTGAAGATCCAACAAGAAACCATGCATATTGCAAGAGACAACACATTTCATCATAACTTCAATGAAAATGGAGTTTATTTACAATTTTGGGCAACAATCTTGTCTTCTCCTCCTACTCTATTCTAATTGCTATTTTATTCTCTTAAGACTATCTATTGACTATTAACTACTGCTATTAGATATTTACTATTAGCCCACTATTAACCTTTACAAATGAAGAGTCGGAGCTTTATATAGAGAGCTCTTTACATCTCAATGGCTCTGAATGATTTACAATGAATGGCTAGGATTTCAGGATGAAAACCCTAATTAGGTTTCGTTACAACAAACTCCCTTAGCCAATGAAAAAATTACATTCAATGTTTGTGAGCCAATAGGAAACTGGGGTAGGTATATCGAAGTTTGTGCGTCCATGCATAAGCGTGATTCACTGAATCTGAACACTCTAAGGTGGAGCCTTCTGATTGGAGGAATAGTGAATGGGATGCCACTTTGTCTAGCATTTGCTTGGTCAAAGAATATTGTATCTCTTTTGATACTCAATGTGGTGATAATGAGAATCTAACTTTGATTAACTCTTCTGGAACTATCTTCTTCTTCAACGTACCCTTGCACTGACCTTGGTTTATCCTCTTTCGTCCTTATACTTGATGAATGGGGTATATTTTCTTTGACTTTCTTGTGTTTGATGAGGCTTCTTCAGAATCAAGTCATTCCTTCTTCTCTATCATCTTGTGATTTCTCCATGTGATAGAATGAGGTTCTTGAGGATGGTTAGCTCCATTGCTTGCAATTCCTTGAACACTTGAAGTCTTTAACACTTTTAGTCTTCTTCCTTGCACTTAAGGTGTCCTTGATGATGATGAGGTTTGAAAAGGTCGTCCTTGTCCTTGCCTGATCTTCTTCCAACTTGGTCTTGTTGATCTTAAGTATACCAAATTCACCTTTGGAGGATCGTTGTTCTGCAAGATTGCATTTTAAATCCTAATTTCGCCTCCTCAATCATCAATTATATTCATTGCTGCTTAAATTTGCACTTTGGAGAATCAAGTCTAGGCTTGAAGATTGTTGAATTTTTCTTGACCTGCCTTATTAAGTTTTGAAATTCGCCTTCAAATCAGCTGTTGTAGTTTGCTCTTTCCAATTTGTTCTTTGTAGAATTCGGCTCATGAAGATTATTAACCTTCCTTCTTAAGATCTGAAATTGGCTTCTTTAATACTTGATGAAATCTGTTGATGAAATTTGCCTCCTAAGTTTGCTTCTTAAGTTCGCTCTAGAGAAGAATGTGTTTGAATGATGAATGACTAAGATGTGTTCTTTCTTATATAGGTGCCTTCACCTCTCTCTTGATAAGCCAACTTTGTCTGAATAAATAAAATTAATTGTATCTTCCCCAAGCTGGCCGACTTCTTCATTAGAAATTCAAATTTGCTCTTAGCGCCAAAGGTGAGATTGGTTTATTAATGCATCAAACCGCCTTGTTTTATATCTCATAAGGTTATCTTCTTCCTTTTATATCTCATATTTGAGGGAGTCGCAACTTTTCATTTCATGTCTTTTGACCATTCATTAACTTAATTAAATTTTAATTATATTTAACTATATTATTTTATATTTTAATTTAAATTATATTTTAATTCTTTTGTATTTTAATATTATTATATTTAAATTATATTTTTAATTCTTTTGTATTTTAATATTATTATAATTATTTATTATTAAAATATATTTCAAAGTGGGGGCATTACATCAAGGTACATGAGCTTGAATAACTTTGCTCATGTCGGAAGGTACGGGAGCGAATTAGGAAATTCACTCAAGTGTTCAAATGAAGTTGAAATCCAAACTTGAAATTTAATACATCCTTTGCCCACTCCTTTCATTTCATCCATTCAAGTGCCTACATCGCTCCCAACTATGAGCAATGGAAGCAGATTTTACTCCAATCAGGGAGCACTTCCTTTCAACCTGCTTCTCAATGTAAGTGTAATCAGATCTCTTGAATGGTGGAGGAAGTTATTTCTGAATAATTATCTTCCAGATTGATGTTGTCGTGACTTGTCCTCCATGCTTCCTTAGGTGCTCATCTTTCTCTTTCTTCTATCTTCATATCAAACATCAAATCAGAACCTTGGAAAATGATCTGGAATTCCTTTGAAATCTGCCCCTTTGCCTTTGTATCAAACTCCAATTCTGTTTAAGGTGTTGAATATCCTGCATTCAGCTCTGTAAGTGCATAGTAATGGTCTAATCCATCTTCTTCATGTGATTGAATTTTGATATTGTCCCTTTTCAAATGTGAATATTGATGTGTGAGTCCTTGAATTCAATTTGCCTGAGTGTAGTCTGAAACCATCTCTTTATTAGCTTCCGATCCTCCTATCAAAACCTAAAAGACATATAATGAATCAAGAAACATGCAAACAAAACAATTCTTCACACCCTTAATGCATCATTAATTCAAATTTGGGAAATAACAATCAGAAATTTGGGAAATAACAATCAGTTCTGATCTGAATTTTGATCCTCAAATTTGTAGCTCCGCCTCTCTGTCTGCTGCAACTTGCCTTAAACTCAAATTTGTTCCAATTCTCCTTGTCAACGTATGTTTGATCAATGAAATGATCAATCATTTTATCCAGAGCAGATTGTATAAATTGCTTTGATCGATGCCTTAGAATGAGGATGAGTGTCTTCTTATATAGCCGGTGGAGGTTAAAGGGTCTGTTTTCTTTTATCTTCACTAAAGTGACACATCTTCGTGAAGGGCCAGCTCCTTATTTTGTGTTACCACACCTTGCAAAGACTGATGAGGTCGATACTTTTTTTTTCTAAATATGCCTTAAAAACTTTTTTCTCTTTCCCAAAAATAAGTTTGGTGGGGCCCAATCAAAGCTACGGTGGTAAAGGAAGTCAAAGGAAATACTATGCCTTAAAACAAGCTTTTAAAATCTCCATTTCAGATTTTGTGGGGTCCAAGCAATATGTGCCATGGTAATTAAAAACACTTAAAATCCCCAGGCTAAAGCTCGGTGGGTCCCAGCAAGGAAGGTCCTTAAAAATCTTATTTGATTCTCCATTTTTTAATGTGTGGGGCCCAAAAGGATGATGTGATACGGTGGAGAGAAATATGAGGGGGGAGTGGTAGGAAATGTTAAGGGTAGCTGCTACATGGAGAAAGAGGGGGGAATGGGATGTGTGAAGAAAGGGGGACATAAGGGATACAAATGATGGAAGTAGGAGATGCGTGGGGTTAGGAGCTATAAGTGGTAGTGGATGGAGTTAGGGAAGGTTAGGGAGTAATCTGCAATGGGAGGTATAAAGGGGTAATGAAAGGGCAGAGGGGTGTAGGTTATAATGGGATGGGGTTTAGACTAGGGGAAGGAAGGTGGGATAGATGGGTAAGAAGATTAGGGTAGGGGTGTAGGTTATAATGGGATGGGGTTTAGACTAGGGGAAGGAAGGTGGGATAGATGAGTAAGAAGATTAGGGGTAGGGGTAGAGGTAGAGGTAAGCTTAAGGAAAGGTGGGATAGATGGATAAGAAGGTTAGGGATAGGGATAGAGGTAAGCTTAAGGAAAGGTGGGAAAGAGTGAGTTATGGGTTAGGAAAATGGGGGTTGGGGAATAAAGGTAGTAGATGAGTATAGGTAGGTGAATTATGAGTAGGTTAGAATGTAGGATGGAAGGGTAGTGGATGAGTATTCTGGGATGGGAGGAGGGTTAGGCAGGTGAGGGTGAAGGTGAAGGTGAAGGCGAAGGTGAGGTTGAGGGTGAGGGTGAGGCAAAAGGGTAGGTGATGAAAGGAGATGGAGGGATAAGTGATGTGGAAGGAGATGGAAGTGGTAGTGGAGGTTAAGGTAAAGGAAAATGGGAGCGATGAATGATGGAGAGGTGGAATGGAAATGGATGTGGTCAAGTTTGGGCACCCACGGGTAGTGCTGGGAGATTTGGAAATGCTTATGTCTTGCTGAGCAAAGGGAGTGTCGAACCTTACTTCATCTCCAAGAAAGATACTTGATCGGCTCTTGAGTAAGTAGAAACAAAAGGTTAATAGCAAAGATTTGACAACAACCAACTTAAGCTAAGACAATTAACCTAGAAAGCGAAAGAGTGGGGGTCCCCATTTGCAATGGGGCGATGTGTGAACATCACAAGAAGTTGTTAGATAAAGTGCTTTGATTTCAATGGAGAATGTAATGGTGTCTGATGAATTTCCATGGTTCATACTTTTTGCATCTTGCTGATTGTAAGTTGCAATGTAAAGTTAGCCGGAACCCCCAAATTTATGCTAAGTTCGATTGTGAATAGTCATTTGGATTGCGTCGTGTTGGGTATTCAAATGCACTTTCTTGATTTGAAAATCCTTCAACATCCTCAGAAGATTGCACCGGTTCTTGCGGAGTTGTAGTTGATCTTGGTGAAGCAGAGCTTGGTTTATTTGGAATTTGTCCACCAAAGCACTATTCATTGTTATCACTGCCCTTGGGAGTAGATTTAGATCCTTCTAAACCCTTTCCCTTTTACTTTCAGTTCATTTTAGTCCGTTCGAAGCAGCAACATTGCAGAATTGCCATATCCGATGATGGAGTTTCAGCCACAACAAAGAAGTGAAAGAATGATGCAAACGTAAGGCCCCTTGGATTACTAGCAATCACATTAGCCAACTGAGTCACGTCCATAGCATAAACGAACCTTGGAGTCGATTGTTTGAACTTCTTGCAATCTTAGCATGCAATCGCACTTTGATCAAGACAGAGTGAAGTGACCGTTAGACAACTTTATTCTATGTTTGACGCTGTCATAAAAATCACGTCAACAAAACGGATATGAAATAAATTACCAATGCAAGAGAAGACTCTCTCGCAGCTATATAACTTCAACACCTACTCCCTAGCGCTCCATGTGGTTCAGAATCTGGATTGTTTCAACATAAAACCACTTATATTCTTTTCAAGGAAACAAAAAAATTTATTATTACACCATCAAATTTTAGAAACTAAAAGTTGACATTGAAAAGAACTCACCAGGATTTCAATGCTTCATAAGTTTTCTGTGCCGCCTTAAAACAAATGACAGACTTGTCCTCGCAGCCAAGCTCCAAGTTCCCTCAGTAAGACATCTTCCGAGTTCGAAGACATGAAGTTATTCAGTTATTTAGGTTTATACAATTAGACAGACACAATACCAACTTCAGACTCTTAAACTGCTACAAATCAGAAGACGTGACAGGTAGATTACTAGTATCTTTATTTATTTAAACGCACTTCCCCTTGAAAAGAGGCCCTTGAGTTACTACAGGAAAACTAACTCTAGAGATTGATTTCCAGGGTAGTTCTAACTCTTTGACTTGACTCTGAAACTTATTCTACCGCTTATGTATAAACAACAATGGCATTTCAACTCCTAAAAAGATGATGGAACTGTTGTATTGTCACGTCATTGGGCTTAATGATGATGCCCACGTGCTCCAGAGCTAATGGAAGGAATTGGTTGTCTTTCTGGGCCCTGCCACAAATGAACAGTATATAATTTGTATCAATTTGAATCTTTTCAATGTGGGGATTCTTACGAGACCCCTTCTATATTATGTATAACCATTCCTTCAAGCATTTTTTAACAATACCAACCGAATCACTTCTCCAGATACATCTAAAACGTTCAGGTTTTCTGCCTTCTTCGTGAGCTTATCAATGTCATCAATATCAATCAATGCTGTATGGAGCTGCTTCAACATTGAACTTGGCAGCCCTGAGATGCTTAAACAAGATGGACGTCGACATACTCTGCTGCTATATGTTACCAGAAACGAGAAATGAGAAAAGCAACGGTAACCGCAACGTAACGAGAAACAGAAGTTTAAAGGTTGCGTATAAGAAATGGATTATATATATATATATAAATAATATAATAAAATTAATTTTAAAAATAAAAATTATAAAACATATCTCTATAAAAATTTTAAACATTCTTTGATTTCATTCTTTCATTTTAAAATAATTTGTATAAAATATTTCACACAACAAGTATAATAAAATCAGGAGGACAAAAATAAATTTGTGTGATACTTAATTCTGACTTACAAAAATTGCAAATTAATGTTAACTCCAGCTTGAGCTTTATTGGCATTTATAAACTCCACCTCTAAATTAAGGAAAAGATAAAAATATCTAAGTTTTTATTTAAATTTTAATGGCAACTGCTAGAAAAACAAAATTCATTGCTGAAACGGAGATAAAAATATCTAAGCTTTTATTTAAATTTTAAGGGCAACTGCTAGAAAAACAAAAATCATTGCTGAAACGGCCGTCCGCAACGGGAAACCCGTTTCTGCCGTCAAAACGCGAAACGGAAGTCTCCCGTCGCGTTTCTGGTTACTAGGAGTCTGCTGCAACAAGTAGATCCACAATAAGAACATTGCTTTTCTCCAGGTCCACATTGTGGCCGCTACAAAATTGCTATGGAACATCTTCTGCAGCAACTTTGTGACTGTTGTGGAATGACTTCTGATGCAACTGTGTGATTGTTGTGGAACAACTTCTACAGCAACTGTATGACTGTTGTGGAATGACTTGTGCAGCAATTATGTAGCTACTGTGGAAGAGTGTCTCCCTTAGCTGTTTTTACACAATCTTGCATTGCTTGAATCTATTTGCAGACATGTTTTAACCATCTCATCCTCATTATGGTGGCTCATAAGCCTAAGTTGAGTTCATTTGTGATCAAATAATCAAAGAGTAACCATTTTGTTCTTGCCTACCTGTGCTTGTAAATCACCAAATTTGGGGATGATGGAAGATTGCTGTTTTACCCAAGGATGCTCATGCATCAGACTATAGGAACCATATTTCTAAACGCCTGGTATGCAGCGGCAGTTGCCAATGAAGCCAAATCAATTAGTATTAGAAAAATAAATTAGTTACAGATAATGATACAATCGAATGATCTCTTTATTGACAGACTTGGGATTATCAAACTGTAAGTTGTGAGAATTACAAAATATTTCCTTTTAAGATAGGAAATGATTTGTTATCATTTCTTTACAACCTTACCACATGTTCATAGAAGTTATGAGCTGCTTTGCAATGGTGATTTCAACATGGGACTTGATCAAATATCCCCCATTAACATTAAACTGCGATATCTTGGAAGTTTCTAGGAAGCTATTTTATAATAGTTTGAATTCATTTACTCTTTTTTATTAGTGTTCAGCACTTGATGTAGTCAGCTTACCTTTGCATTTCTCTATGAATTTATTCTCATATTACAGCTCTGACTTCTCCAAACAGACCAGAAGTGATATTAAAGGGTACGATTTATAGGTTGTCATTTTGACATGTTACTTGTTGTTGTTGGAATCTGGAGTGCACTCTGTTGTAGACAATGCATTTCTAACCAGATTTGTGAGGTGAATAATTACTTGCAGGTGATGATAAGAGTTCTGCGTGCTGATGAAATTTTTCTCTCAAGTCCTTTACAGTGTTCCCTACATGTTGAGTCAACCCAAATTTTACATCTATTTGGGGTTGAACCTGGTTCTTTTGTGTGGCAACACTCCCAACCTCAATCATTAGACTACAATCTTATTTGATTATGCTTGGTAGCATTTGATTATCTTGCTTTATTTTCTTAAGATTAGTGCCCTCAAGTCTAGTTTTTGTTGTTCTAGTAAATAATTCTTCACAATGTAATTATTTTCCTTCTCAATTTAAGAAATGCTGATATTTACATTCTCAACTTTCAAAGGAAGGATTTGTGGAGAAGTTCATTTGCCAATTTTGCCGTAATTTGTCATTCATATTCTGTAGGTATCCAATTTGTATCTGTGTTTCATCAATCAAGTTGTAATGTTGGGATACCATTTTAGTTGCCTTTTATGTAGCTTAACTGTTAGTGGATGGTTATAAATTGGGCATGAATAGATCTCATGCACTAGCTAATATTTAATTAATTAGAGCATGTCTGAATTCTTTTTGTTCTTTTTGGGGATGCTCAGAGATATTAGATGCGATCGAACAAATTATTTTGTGACTGACCTGAAGTTACTCTAAGATGGTACTTTTAAGTTTTAACAGTTACAAAGTTGGAATGAACTTGTTGAAATATATTTCCAGAATTGAATGTATCGTTTAAATGTAATGCTTTGTATTACAGTTCCAGATTTAGCTCGGCAAAGGCACCTATTCTGTTCAAAAGATACAGATTGATCACATGTATTTCTGAATCTTCAGAGAAAAATGGTATGTTCCATGTCTCAAATGACTTATGGTTTATTGGCTCTTGGTCTTATTTCTTTGTTTCTTTGGCTTGGTATATCCTCTTTCCCTATTGAAAATCTACGTTTGAGAGGCATGGACTGTATATGTATTGTTTAATTAATAATTTAATTGTGGTACGAAATGAAAGTTTGACAGCCACTTTAGAGATTACTGATTAGAAGCAGCAGGAGTAAAACTTTAATTTGTTAACTTATATAAATTAAAATATTTATATAAATCAAGGCTGTTTCTTTGAATCCACCCAGTTTATGCTATGTCTGGGTAACTTTTTCAATATTTCGTAGACTTGTTAGTATATTATGGACCTAAGTTTGCAGGAAACATCATAGGGAGCCCGTATTGACATTTTGCCAGTTCCATAATGGAAATACCCGGAAACATTTCAAAACACCTGATCGGGCCAGCGTAATCCATAAACATCTCAGAAATGTTTGGGATGTTTATGGATTCTTCCTATATAATTTTTTTTCTTTTAATGTGTTCTATACAAATGTTATTGTGCTTTTTTATATTAGGGGTTTGATGAAAATCAGTTTTTCCAGATTCAGTCTCCAATTTCATTTACTTTACCTGATTACAGAGCTATGGGTTACTCCTGTCAATTAACTGTAGTCTCAGTTGTCAAAGTGTCTGTGGAGCACTGCATAGCGTGCTTCCCTTTTCTCTTATTTGATTTTCTATATCAATCTAAGGTAGGTAAATGTAAATTTAAAATAAATTTACAAGAATTTTGTAGCCAAAGATCACTATTGTTTTATAATTCAATATAAATTTGACATCCATCAAGAAAGACACAAAAATATTACTAATACTCCATAACCAAGTGAAGTTTTATAGACAATCTTGATTTGTAGCAGTTTAAATGACAATGTTACTGGAAAAAGATGATGTTGCCAAATCACAAGCAGGATACCCTTTTCCCAAGGTGAGCCTCTTATTTCATATGAAGGATACATGATTATTGCTTTTCTCTTATTGCAATCAAACCAATTGCTTGGGGAGTCAAAAGTACTATAACTTGGCCGTATGTCACTGAAGATGGATAGTGAACAACAATAAATGTTGGTATTTTAAACAGAGAAAAATATTCCTTTTGCTTGCAAAATTTTGATGCAGATTTTTGTGCCTGTTATTTCCATGAAGAATTGGAATCTATCTTCTTTCAGACTGTGTCTCATCCTCTATCTTCTACAGGAATCTTTTAATTATCAAACCTGTCGTTCTTATTTATGTTATAACCAAATCAATCATATACACTGTTGAATGAATGTTGTGGTCATCACCAGCCAACATGCTGCTCAAGAAGACAAGTTACTAGATAGTATTGAAGTGTAGATACTTCAGCAAGCAACTCTCAAAGACTATTGTGGAGGGAGGCCATTACCAACCAAACTATGTCTGAATACCTATAAGTTGTACTTGATGTTCATTGCATTGAAGTTTGAAGTAATCACTAATATGGGATCTCTTTGAAAAATCCAACTAGCAATCAATAAACAAATGAATACACAGAGAAATAATGCTCAACACAGATTTTGGTTCCATCTTATGCAGGAGGGCTAGTACTAGAGCCTCTTCCATCTCAGATAAGGAGGCTTAGTATCAGAGGATTGGTGTATTGTAGAGAAAGAGGCTCAATACTAGAGTCCGATTCTATCTTAAACAAGGAAATGGTAGTTTCCAATCTCAAAAAACTCTAGCAGCATTACATGATAGTTAGATGTTCAATTTCCATAGAATTTCAGATAACCAATGCAAGAAATAAATATTCACAGAGCTTTCAATATGGTCAACATATAATCAACAGCTCGAAATAGCAATGAATTATCATTCGGATGTTGCAGTGAACCTCACTGATGCCACCTGTCAAACAGAAGATTTCTTAGCACTCAGAGCAGTGAACTCAACCATATTTCATTCAATGGCATATTTTATAGGTCAGAACATTTTCCTACTCCTAAGGCAGAACGGTTTCCATTATAATGACCTGAGCTCATTTTCCAGTGGGCATATTTCCTTTCATGATGCAGATGTAGTAATGTGAGACAATTTGGACTAGCTTATGTGCAAGGTCCAAGTGAATTTTGTAGTAGTAAATACTACTAGTACGTGGCTTCTAAGCCAAACAGTATTCTGATAGTGCATCCCTCTTGTATCAATAAGATGTCAAGTGAGAATGCTTGCCAATTCACAGATTAAAAGTCAAATATGATGGATATCAAAGTGTCTTTGTGCCATGGTTCAATGGTAGTTATGGAGTAATAATTGTGAAGTACTCTTCCATCAAAAGTTTTAATGATTTCAAAAATTATGCGTGCACCATGGGGCCCTGTTGATGTGTCTTTTGTACATGACCAAGCACAGAATAAAATACCTAAAGATACCTTATCCTCTCTTGAACAAAGTTTCCAATTGCTGAAGATCTCACCGAAGGATCAGTCGGAGTAACTCCAATGTTTTGATATGTAGGTTCTCTACCTGTGGATAAGCTCTTTGTGGTATGATGTGGTTTTGCTGGAATCACAAGGGGACTTACATTCGATGACCTGAATGTCTGATTTGTTGGAATCACAAGTCCTATTTACTAACTGGAAGATAAAGAAATAGCAAAAGATATAAGGTTCAGGGAGTCTACACTAGGTGGAGTCCTACTAGGCTGGGTCTCACCATCAGGTTGAACAATTCAACACCAACTCAGTGCGATCTTCTAAGGGATGTTTCAAATATGTCCAAATCGTACACCACCAAATATTGATCACCATTCAAGATAATGTGTGAACAACAAAGGTGTTATGACTCGGGATTAAGCTCGTTCTATGCCAGTTGACCACGCAAGGCGCTCTTACAGTCAACAAAAGGCTAGTGGTTTGGACTAGGTAGATTCCACGTGAGTGCATTCAATAACTTCTTTCATTCAATTTAATTACCTATCATCTAAAATGAAGATTCAACAAGAGACCATGCATATTGCAAAGAAACAACACACTTCACCATAACTTCAATGAAAATGGAGTTTATTTACAATCAATGGCAACAATTTCTTGCCTTGTCCTCCTAATCTACTCTAATTGCTATTCTATCAGCTGACTATTCACTATTTCTAACTATTTACCGACTATTAACCTTTACAAATGAGGAGCCAGAGCTTTATATAGAGAACCCTTTACAAACAGACGACTTTGATTGACTTAGAACCAATGGCTAGATTACAAGATAGAAACCCTAATTAGGGTTTGTTACAACAAACTTCCTTAGCCAATTAGAAAATTACATTCCAAGGGTGAGGACCAATAAGAAGCAGGGGTAGGTACATCGAAATTTGTGCTGCCTCCGATAAATTAGGTACATTGAATCTGGTCATGCTGAGGTGGACCAATCCGACTGGAAGAATGATGGCTGGGATGCCACCTTGTCTAACGCTTGTGACTGTGTTGATCCTCTTCAGTCTTTTGACATGATGAATGATGTACTTCCTTTGTTTGACCAGGCTTCCTTATTGTTAAGTCTTTCTCCTCTGGTAGCACACCTCGGCCTGGAAGTGTTAGCAAAGCCCTTTCTTTGTCATCCTGTGAAAGAATGAAGTCTTGAGGTTAACTCGAACTCCTTGAACACCCCTAGTCTTCTAATGCTTCAAAGCACCTTGAGTCTTCCCTTTTGCCTGTGGAACGTCCTTGATGACGATGGATTGGAAGAGGCCATCCTTGCCTTGGCCTGGTCTTCTTCATCTGCAAAATAAACCAAAAGATGATTAAGGACACATAATAAATTCATTCTAACATAGCATTTTCTACCTTAAATCATCAACAAGAAGACATCAAAATGAAGTTTGCTCAAAATCCTCTCTAGGGACAGGCCCTATTAGAATTTCGCTTCGGACCCTCTGGAAGGGTCAGGAGCGAAATTTGCATTCCTGGCCAATTTAGACCTCATTTCATCATTTCATAATCTTAGGCCTAGCCTTCAAACCTCTTCTCATCATAATCTCACAACTAGCCCTTTTCCTAGCTCAAACAAGGTGAAAAATAGGAGTTTCAAAGGATTTCGCCCTGGACCCTCTGGAAGGGTCAGGAGCGAAATTTGCATTTTAGGACAAAATCTTCACAACTTGTGACCACAAATTGCTGAAATGCATGTCTAAGGATCCCTTTAATCTCAACCAACATCAAGCTCGATGCAAAATTGGAGAAAAAAGGAGTTTTTGAGGATTTTGCTCTGGACCCTTTGGAAGGGTTAGGAGCAAAATTCTAGTTTAGGCTCAAGTTCTATCACTCCTCCACTCCGAAATGTCTTCCAAGGCAAGCATACACTAATATTCTCTCCACCAAGGCCTGGGAATCCATCTCCTGGTCTTCATTATGAGCAATCTAGGTGATATTGAGAATTTCGTTATGGATCCTTTGGAAGGGTCAAGAGCGAAATTCAAGTTTTTAGCTCAAAATCCTTACCTCTTGGACTCATAACCTATTCAAACACATGCCTATGGCCATATTTAAGTCCAATTCACCTTGATTACTGTCCTGGCCTAGCACAAACTTGAAGGAAAAATGTCATTTTGAGAATTTCGCTCTGGACCCTTTGGAAGGGTCAGGAGCGAAATTCAAGTTTTTCACTTGATATTTCATTTCCTTCACTCCAATCTATCTTGCAAGGCTAAATAAAATCATTCCATCATCAACCACGCCCTAAGAATCAAAGTCTTGGCCTCATACAAGGGAAAAAATAGTTGATTTGAAGAATTTCACTCTGGACCCTTTGGAAGGGTCAGGAGCGAATTTCATTCCTAGCTTGTCTTCCCTCACTCAATTCCATTCTTCTCACTTTGTCTCCCCTTGCCTCCCTCATTTGGATCCATCTCTCAACTTGACAACATTTGCTTGATCTTCAAAAGGCTTGAAAAGGAAAATTCGTTCAAAAACCTAGCCAGGGACAAGACCTATCTAGAATTTCGCTCTGGACCCTTTGGAAGGGTCAGGAGCGAAATTCATGTCTTAGCTCAAAATTTACACTTCTGATGATCAAAAATCATTCAAAGGAAATCCAAAGAGATTTTCTCACCTTGGTCTAGGCCTGACTTCACACAAATTTTGGAGAAAAAGATGGTTTTAGGGTTCTTCGCTCTGGACCCTTTGGAAGGGTCAGGAGCGAAAATCTTGTTTTGAGCTCATTTCTCCATCCTCTCAACCTCAATCAACTTCAAAAGGCAAAGATACACTTCTTCACACCCATCCAAGCTATAAAAACCCAAAGTTTGACTTGACCTGCAAGGAAAAAAGGTGATTTTAGAAATTTCGCTCTAGACCCTTTGGAAGGATCAGGAGCGAAAATCTTGGTTTAGCTCAATTCCTTCAAATTCATGGATAAATAGAAACTCAAAGTCATTTCTAGGGACATCTCCAATCTCAATTCATCTTGATCTATACTTGCCTTGACACAAAATTGGGAAAAAAGGTGGTTTAGTGAAATTTCGCTCTGGACCCTTTGGAAGGGTTAGGAGTGATTTTCCTTTTCTAGGACAAAATCTCCACCTTTCATTGCTTTCAAAAATTCCCTAAAGCAAGAACATTTCCATCTTTCTTCCAACATGCCTTGGATACTAAGAATTTGATCAAACAAGGAAGAAAATGAGGTCTATTGAGATTTTCGCTTTGGACCCTTTGGAAGGGTCAGGAGCGAAAATCTTGTTTTGAGCTTGATTCTTGATTCTTCCAACTCTAATATTCTCTGGGAGGCAAACATACATCACTCTCCTTGCATCCACACCAAGGTCCTGACCTTACCTAAGGAGAAAATGAGTGTTTTCAAGAATTTCGCTCGACCCTTTGGAAGGGTCAGGAGCGAAAATCTTGTTTTAAGCTAAAACTCTTCATCTCTCCCAACTCTAATCACTCCCTAAGGCTATAACATGTCAAACACCTCCAAACATGGCTTAAAAACTAAGAAGTTGGTCTGGACAAAGAAGATTGGCTCATCATTGTCGGATCAAATGCATCAACCACAACTAATTTCTAGTGCCTTCTCATAAAACAGGGCGCTAGGTGGATTATATTATTTATGATGATGAATTAACAGGTGATCCTGACTGGAAAGCTTGTTCATGGTGAGGCAATGTACTCAAATGTCTTTGTATGCCCATATTTGAAAAATATAGACCCCAAGGTTGTAAAAGGGCTTTTAATTTCCCTGGAAAATAGAAAGATTGGAGGTGTTACCCCTATTTTAAAAAGTAGGGGGTAAGTGGTGGTCAAATTTTGAACGAACAATGATCTCATATCTCTCAGGTTAGGGATTTCATTTTTTTTGAAGAGGGGTAAATGTTTTTTACAAGAGCTATGAACCGTTGAGGTCACAAATGGGGGACCTCATCCCCATTTAAACATTCAACTATAGTACCCTTGCGGGGTTTGAAACTTGATGACAAGAACAGCAACACCACAACTTAAACATCACGACATGCCAATGTTGGCAGGCTGGGGATTCTGTCTAATGGTCTGATTAAAAATCTTTCTCAATATTAAATCTTACATTTGCAATTTATCTTTAGTTACATATGAAATTTTTAATAGAATAGTATTTGTAGTGCAGACCTATATCTGCTTGCTTTCTCTTGGGACCTGAATATTGTTTTATGGATTTTGTTGCTTATTTCTTCCAAATTAGCATTTAAAATTTAGATTATTTTAATTTATTGCATTTATTTTTTTCAGAGTTACCCGGGGACGCGTCCCCGACCTGAAAACCCTCGTCCTCGTCCCGGGGACGTTTCGGGGACTTGGTGACGACCAGGGGACGTTTCCCCCCGTCCCCAAATTGCCCTATTTTTTGAGGGGACGTCCCCAAAACAGGGGGACGCCTGCCCTAGCTCTGGGGGACGTTCGTACGTCCCGGGGATGGCTGGGGACGGCTGGGACGTCCCCAATCCGTCCCGGGGACGGCCAGACGTCCCCCATTCTAAGGCCCTTAAAAAATATTAAAAAAATTTAAAAAGTTGTATTTTCAATGTTTTATTTAAATTTTCTAATATAGGCCCCTTATTAATTCAAATTGTTATTAAAAATTAAAAAAATAAAAGATAACATTAATTAAATTTTAAATTTATTAATTTAATTCATAATTTTGACAATGAAACTATATGGCAGCAGTGTAGCCTTTGGGCATTTTGACATAGAGATTAGAAAATTGCCAAGCTCGGCGAGTCAATAGAAAAATAACACCCAACGCCTTTATTAAAGTATAAGTTTTTTTGGCCTCGCGGAGCGCTACAGGGAGCACACAAGGGGCGCTGCCCCTTGACCCCACCTTGGGGCACTGCCCCCAAACCCCCATTGAAAAATATGGGGGGAAACTGTGTCGATCGAAGTAGGGAAAATTTAACCTCCGAGTCTATTGATATGCATATTGACAGTGTGAATGAATTGAAATTCTGATTTATGAATGCATAATTGCATATTGTGTATTGAGTATTAACACTGTTGTCTGTTCAGAATTTACATTCTAAAATGTTTTCAACTTTTCATAGTATCATACACATGCTATATCCATGTTTTATTGTTTTCATATGAATATAATGTATGTATGCATGCTTTATCCATGTTTTCATATGAACATTTAGAATTTTGAAATTTTCCTATATATTTGAAATTTTTCCTATATTTTATATAGCCGTCCCCTTTGCCGTCCCCCGTCATCCCCAAATTTGGCAAAAAAATTTGCCGCCGTCCCCTGCCGTCCCCATCCTGGAAACTCGAGGTAACTTTGATTTTTTTATGTTCAAAGAATTGCATTGAAAATTAAAGTTTAAATCTACCGTCAGCCTGGAGGAAGGGTCCCAAGCTTGTCATCAGAAGACTCAAAAGTTTCTACAAATGGAAATCGTATTCTTAAGTCAGATATTGAACTGCCAGACTTCGATCTGGATATCAATCGCTGGCTAAGGTCATCACGAGTTCAGGTAGAGCTATCATAACAAGACTTACAACATGGCACAAATGATGTCAATGGTCTTACTTTGTAGGTTCCATGAGTGGATTTCATTGAAATAAACTCAACTAACATGACTCTAACCTGACAGTGGTACCCAGGTCATATTGCGCAAGCAGAGAGAGAACTAAAGCAACAGCTAAAGTTGATGGATGTTGTCATAGAAGCACGTGATGCAAGGATACCTATGGCAACTGGACATCCAGAGGTGAAGTCTATTTCTTAGACTTGGATTGGCATGCCAGTAGTCAGTTAACAAGTATGGCTGCGTAGGCATTTCAATCTCCAAAAGGTTTAAATTCTTAATTTAGGAAATCAATTTGGTTGGTATTTGTTTAAAATAACGCATAGAATAACACATAGATCATTCCTTCGATGCAGACTAATAAAATTTCAATCTGGACAGATGGACTTATGGATTGGTGATAAGAAGAAAATTTTAGTTTTAAATAAAGTAGACATGATCTCAACCGAAGACAAGAATAAATGGGCTACATATTTCTCTAAACAGGGGATAACAGTAGTCCTTGCAAATGGTCAGCTTGGAATGGTAAGTGATCTAACTTTTACTATAATGTACTTATGCTGGTCAATTCTTTGCACTCTACAACATTTGGCAATATAATTATACGATTTAATTAAACTCTCTCTTCATTAGTGTGGCTTCTAGACCTGTGTACTTTATATTTTAAATGTATCTGAAAACATGGAAGAGTGCAGGGGACATTGAAGTTGGCAAGAGTTGCAAAATCATTAGCTAACAATTTTAATGCCAAGAGGAGGGCTAAACGACTTCTTCCTCGTGCGGTAGGGACTTACCAATCTTTAAGTGATTATGTTTTATCTTTCATCTCTTTGGGTGCATTCTTTTGTTTTTTTTGCTCTATTTATTTACAATCAATTGCAAGCATGTGCAATGAAATGTATGAAGGAATTGGAATTACACTTTACATATTGAAACCTTTCTCAAAATAATTGCTACCTTGGATGGAGCATAAACATGTTTTGGTGAATCACCATTTATGGAGGTTGGGGTTGAATTACTCATTTGACAATTTCATTGTTGAACTTGAGAAAAAATTGGATTTAAGTGAGACATAAACTTACATTTAGAGAGTACAGAATATAGCAATGTTCTACAAAGTTTCTTGACAAGGGGACGAGGGAACGTGGAGACGGGTTTTGGGGACAAGGTCACCAAGGGTCTAAATTTGGGGATGGTGAGGGAATGGGTGGGGATGGCGGCAGAGTAGTGGTGGGGGAGCGGTGCTGATATAAAAATAGAATTCAATTGAAACCTCCAAGGCAAAATCTGCAAAATAACACCTCTATGGTTGCCCCATGAAAGGCCAACTAGTTTTCACGAAGTTAAAGGTTGCAATCAGCATAGTTACCAAGAGACCCGTCTCCTACCCCCTAAGACGCATCTCGGAGACGAAGACGCATCTCCAATACAGGAGACGTCTCTGGAAACTTGCCGACACATAGCATGCTTTTGGCTGCCATCTCTAAAGTCTCCCAACTAGAAATTGATGTTTCCCACCCGAAAACTTAGGGCAAAATGCAATGAAAGGCAAAAAAAAGAAGGCAAAGAAATAAAATAAGCCTGCAGCAAAACAAAGTCATAGGGAAATAACTAATAAGGAAACCACGTTGCAGGAAGACAAAAATCCACATAAAGTTATAGTGATCTTAATCTTCTTGAACTCTTCCAGAACGTAAGAGGTCAATCTTTTCAATTCCTCCCTGGGAGGATTATCTTGTTGTCTCTTTTCTGCAGGTTTAGCGGATGGTTGGACTCGTTCACTCTGAGGAGCAACTGCTTGTTTGTACTCTAGCGAATCCCTCAGCGGACCATGAACATTGCTAGCGTTGGGATTTGGAGGGATAGAAGATGTGAGCGGCTCATAGTTCCGATAATTTCTCTGATACGCCCTTGGAGCGGCATTTCTATTTGTTTGTTGAAATGCTTGAACCTCGCCAACCGCTTCCACTAGAACACTATTATTTAACGAAGGGAAAATGTATCCATATTTGACCTGAGGTTTGTCAGGCGAGACTTTTGATGATCCTTGATATCCTGGGGCCTCCACAGGGCCATTTGCTGACGCTGGTGGGAATTTGTAAGATCCTTGTGGTGGCGTATAGTCTTCAAATTCAAGTGGAAATCTGAAATCCTCTAGAATAAGGGCTTGGTCATATCTTTACGTCGGGACTATCTCATATCCCGTTGTTGGAGGATTTTCAGGACCTTCAGAATTCTTCATTTCCTAGTGGAAAATATCAGCAGCTACTTGAAATTCATGACACTGCAGCTTAGAATGCTGACTTGTATTGTGCAGCCTACACCAAGTTGACAAGGCGACTTTTGCGAGGAATACTTTATCCACCGGTCTATTGTCGAAGGGTGGCGGATTGTCCAGCGGCGAAGGCACACCCCCATTATTTGGCGTTGTGTTCCATGCTTTCTTATGGAACCTTGATTATTATTGTTATTTTGAAAACCATGATTGTTGTTTTGATGCCCGGTACTATGTCCTTGATGGTTTGGAGGGTTATTATGATACCCTCTGTTGCCTCCTTGGTATCGCTGATAATTTCTCTGCACGCTTTGCATCTGATTATTCTGATTTCTAAGGTAAGTCACTTCAGTAGACAGCTTTTTCACTTGCTCAATCAGTTCTTTCATATCATCCCTTTCTTCTTGAGTTCTGGATGGAGTGGTTGTGTTTTGTAGATAGACTGGCTGTGATGCCGGGGCTTGTGACATTGGGGCCCCTAGATGAGGCACTAACTGATTCGCTGGCGCAGGAACTGGATTGATAGCAGGGAGATAATTTGCTACACCAACTTGTGGATTATAAGGCATCGTTCCTGCAGCAGTCGCCGGTGATCGTAGGCTAATCTTGAAAGCTTCATCATAGGCCGGCTTCAAATCAGCGGGGTTGGTTTGCTGGAAAAACATAGAGGTGAAACAGTCCAGTGTAGCATAGTATATATTTCTGACTGCTTCA
This sequence comes from Cryptomeria japonica, assembly GCF_030272615.1. NCBI lineage: Eukaryota > Viridiplantae > Streptophyta > Pinopsida > Cupressales > Cupressaceae > Cryptomeria > Cryptomeria japonica. Next base: position 24,035,001 of record NC_081415.1, on the reverse strand, counting down.
TCATTCACATTGTAAGGCGAGCGTAGCCTGGAGTAAGCTCTCTGGAATTTGTTGTTAAAGGCACCAATTGGCTCCCGTTCTTGTCTTCTTACTTCGATAAATTATCGATACACTTTTGTTGGGGAGACCGGCAATCTGAACTTCGCCAAGAATGTGTCTTTCATTTGTTGCCAAGTCCCAACAGAATCCACTGGCAGGTTGATGTACCAATAGAATGCCTTTTCGCCCAAAGAATATGGAAATAGTCGGCAGGCGACATCCTCGTGCTGGATATCTCTATTCTGGAGAGTATCTTCAAATACTTTAATATGTTCTTCAGTAGTATGATTGACATCATTAATGTAGAACTTGGTGCAGAAATGCTCTGGATTATTTGGCATGTCATGATATGTGGCAAAAGAAGCGAGTGGTGAGGCATTCACAGGGCGCCAATTCTGTCCTGGGGCTTGTTGTTGTTGTTGTTGTTGCTGGTGTGCCATTGCAGGTATCGGCTGCTGCTGAACAACTGGTGGTCTTGGTGCTTGAATGAATCCTTGTTGAATACCCACACCAGCTACTCTTAGTATCGTCCGTTGTGATGGTGGGGTCTGGAACAAACGGGTAAGATCTTCGACACTTGGTGAACCTTTACTTGAGGATGCGGTTTCCTTCTTCCCACGTCTTGGCTTGAATGTAAGCTCTTGGAATTCCTTTGCTCTTGGGGTAGATCGCAGAATCCTTTGATGTCTTTCTGGTGAGAATGAATTAATACGCTCTAGCTTCTTGGATCACCGAAGGTGCGGAGCGCGTGGAGGAAGTGGAAACCTTTGGTTGAGCAAATCTCTTTCAATCTCAACAGCAATCTCAATAGCCTTTTCTCATTCTCCTTGCAACACCAGCCGAATTTCATTGTACTGTTCTTCGCTTGTGCTTATCTTCTGAGCAAAATCAGCTATGTCGGCAATGATATCCTCCTGATGATCGTGAAATCCCAAACCAGGCTGCAAAACAGCAGGTGAACTTCTAGTGCCAGGTAGCACCATCTTGAGTCATAACTTCTTCTTTGAGCAATAAAATTTCTTCTTCAAATGAAATCAGCCCTCCTAGCGCCAATTCTGTTGACGTGTGGGAGGAGGGTAAAAAAAAAAAGGCTTGAGATTACCTCCTCAAATATGAATCGACACAATCTCGAACTATTCACGTTCAGCCCTCCTTCTAGCACCAATTTTGTTGACGTGTTTTTTATGACCGCATCTAACACAGAATAAAGTCACCAACGGTCACCTTATCCTCTCTTGATCAAGATTAGTCTGTATGCTAGGATTACTTAAAGTTCAAACGGCTAATTTCCAAGGTTCCTTCAGTGCGTGGATGTGACTCAGTTGTTTGATGGGTTTGCCAATAACCCAAGGGGCCTTACATATGTTGAAGAAAACTTATGCAAGCTCAAAGATTTTTTTTGTACGGATGATTTTGCAGTGAAAGCTCTAATTTTGAATCTTTTGAATTATGCAGAAAGTAAATAAGAATAGGGTAGAGGAAAACTAGGCTAAGGCTAACTTAATCCTAAGAACAGGAGACGGGATTACTTATGCAAAATCAAACCACTCTTCGCTTCGCCAACAGAGCACAACTACACGAAGGCGGTGCAATCTTCAAAGGGTGCGTGGAGGCTTTTCAGATCATCAATACAGACTATCAGATCAAACAATCTTTACTAACAACCAAAGTTAAACACATACACATCAACAGGTCAGGGTAACTTTGCACAGCTTACAACAATCAGCTACACACCAAAAGTATGAGCTCGGATTCTGCAACAAGTTCTCCTATCAAATCCAGTTCTTCTAACAACATATAAGCAAATCTAATCTACTTGAAGATAATGAGACCATGCGAGCTCCAAAACAACACAAGAACACACCAACCATGGAACAATGTATTAAGTGTTTGTTTCAAATAAACTCTTAGCAACAATCTCTGACGATAGTCTCTCCTCCTTTACAAATGAGGGGGTGCCCTTATATAGGCCTCAAACCATGATTACATGCAAAACCCTAATTAGGGTTTGCCCTAAAGATTCCCCACTCAAGGTGCAACAAGGTGGGAATCGGCAATTAATAACCCATTATGACCATCTACAATTAATTTAAAGAGCCTAAAATAGCGCCCACTAGCACATTAAATGTGCCCCATGATGTTGATTATGCCCAGAATATAACCGCCACCCTCATAAATTCCCATCATTCTCCAAGTGATGGCGACGTGCACAAAGAATATGTCATTAAACCAAAGTTCCTAGACTCGGACTCGGCTCAGACTCGGCAAGGCCGACTCGACTCGTGACTCGGCTATGACTCGGCAATGACTCGGCAAAATTAAAAAAACCTTGAAATTAAGAGATTTTTAACAATTTAAAACTTGTTTCATGCACCCATTATTGAATAAAGCCCAATTATAATGTGTGCTAGCTTGTTATGCCATGAAAGGCATGCTGGTAGAGTATCTACTTGTTTGGGGCTTCTGTTTAGTATTTTCTTTGGCCAAATTGAAATTTTGGGAGCACCAACATGAGGCATCATGAACATCTTCACTTGGAAACTGTAAGGAATGCTTGTGTATGGTAGCATTAAATAGTGTGCTTTTTGAACTTAGGTTTTACCTTGGGACTATAGTTGACCTTGGTCTTTCTTGGACCTCTTAGTTTCTAGGCTATATATATGTTGGATGGAAGAGGGAATTGTGAGGCCAGAAGGGTTTGAAATATGCTCCTCAGAGACATGTCCCTTGCCAAAAATAACCTTGTGCCCCATGGGGGGATTTTTTGGCATGTGGGGATAGGTAGGAAATATCCCCAACTCACCCCCTTTTTTCAAAATTTTAAGAAACATCCCTGTTGTGAGGTACTCACACATCGCCCCATTGCAAATGAAGACCCCCACTTTTTGCTTTCTAGGGTTAGCTCTTTTAGTTTTGTTGTTGGTTGTTTTAGTGTCTTAGCCTTTGCATTGAAGGGATTGAGTTTCTCAAAGGTCATCAAATCAGCTGGATCTCCTCAAGGTGGAGTGAAGGAGGTTAGGTCAGTTGAGTGATTAGGGGTTATTTAGATCATTCCTAGGGTTTTTGTGTACTATCTGGTCACGCTTCAAGTTGCTAAATCAAACCTTGGTTGAATGCATAGTGTCCTCCTAGGTCCCATCCCTTACATCAAGGTCAGAGTGAACTCGCCTTAAAAGTCTGGAATGTCATCCTGATCCTGAAATGGCCTGAAATTTGACTAAGTCTGGAAATTTGAAGGATCCTCCAAAAACTAGATTTTGCATTATAACTCATGGAGGTCCGAAACCACTCTCAAACATCTTGACAATATATATGGAATATAACTTAAAGTATAAGAAAGAGAAAAGACATAAGGAAATGTCACTTATACTTAAATGTTATATTCCATATATGAATCCTGACGAAGACGATAATTTGTCAAACAAGTCAAAACATTGACCTGTGGTGGCCGAGTTTTGGAGCTTGGACTCGGCGAGTTTTGCCATAACTCGCCTGACTCGCGAGTTAGGCGAGTTATGGTCAAAACTCGCGGAGTCCGAGTCCCGAGTCAGCAAAACTCGCCGAGCTTGGCTCGACTCGCCAACTCGGCAAACTCGCCTGACTCTCGGCGAGTTTGGGAACTCTGCATTAAACCATAATGAGAAGGCGACATGCAAGAAGATTCCTTATCTGATGGTGACATGCATTGACTGGACCCACGCCTAGTCAATATTCCTTCAGCAATAAGTACACCACTACTATTCAATCAAAAGACTTTCGTCCAAAAATGGACAACCATTATCTCGTTCATTTATGGCGTATGCAATGAATCTGCCAACGACAGCTTCCAGTTCTCTGATGGAGACACTTGGCACATTTTCAATGTTAAACTTCATCAAGGCAATTTCTTCTTCGCTTCTAGAAAAGAAGCTTTCCCACTCTACCATGACTTCCTGCGTCTTCTTCATTATATCGGAGAATGAAGAAACATTTGCAAAATGTTCCTTAGGGAACGAACCTATGAAGAAGAAGTCGTGCAACTGGGATTTCAGGGAGTTCACCATTATTCCTCCGTCACTGAGTTTCCTCGCAAACAAAGCCTCCTTTGCACTAAGGATTTCTTCCTATATCCCTCTGATAGACTCCTTCAAGGTGACAAAGTCAGTGTTGAATTTGTCAAAGGTGTTCTTTCCTTAACAAATGGCGTAGAACCATCGAGGAAAGTCATAAGCTTCATTTTCTTGGATCACTTTCCCGTCCACTAGAGTTTGCCTTGGAGTCTTCGTCAGAGCCCTGAGTCGCGAAATGGTTAAGTCTTGGTAAACGTCTACATCCTCCCATAGTCCTTCTGCTGTCTCTAATCTGTTTAGGAGGGCCACGAACTTCAAATGAAGCTGAGCTAGATCCTCAATGAATTTTTCCTGCCTTAGCATAAACATCCTCTACCCATTCCTGGGAATTTTGCGGCATTGCTCTAATAAGTTCTGCATCATCAACTACTTCCTTGGGAAGGGAGGGAGGAGGAGTGAATGAAGGACTTGCTTCCCTAAGGGGTATTTTGAAACTCCTGACGTATTCGCATAGGAATCTATTATCTTCCCTCAGTCGCTTATATTTTGCCTTTGATTTCAGCAACTTCTCCTTTATGGCTAGGGAGGAATCTTCAAAGTCTCCCACTACTTGACCGGTGGAAGCATGGCCAAGATCAACTTGTCTGATGACGTAATCCTCCTACCTAATCTCACTTCTATCTCTATCCACTGCAGGTTCAGCAATGTGCAAGGTCCGGGATCCAGATTCTTCCCTGACCACCTTGGAAAACTTCTGGGGAGCCTTCCTTTCTGCTGGCCGATCCATCCTCTTCAATAATTCTTCTAACTCCTGAGTAGGATTGGTTCCTCCTTCTGCTTCATTCCCCAGTCTGCCTATCAACCAGTCTGGAGCGAGGATGGAATGGCTATGACCTTCTACATGTTCTTGTTCTTGAGATTCTTCCTCCATTTCACCAGGGATAGTCTCCACGAAGCTATCTTGGTGAGCCTCTTCTTGGTGTTGGGGACTTTCTTTCCTCTGACTTCTCGGTCGATGGTGGCCTTGTGAAGCATTGATGCTGAGTATATCGGGTGCTGAAATGTTCCCTGGAAGTGGACCTATGGAATGTGGAAACATCTCCACTTCCCGTATGCTCGAGGAACTAAATGGTGAATGCTCCCTTTCTGTCCTTGCTCTCTTTTGTGGAGGTTCCTCTTGCTGGGCTTCCTGTTGAACCTCGTGTGGGATTTCCTGTTGGATATCCTTCTTCTTTGTTGCCCTTGGCCTCTTTGGGGCAATTTTCCCTTTGTCCACCTGGGCTTCCCTTCCTGCCTGAACCTGTGAAGAGCTTTCAGTTGCCTCACTGTGGGAACCCAGATTTCCCATTAGTTGGTATGTTAGATGAATGTTCTCCTCCACCAATTTCCTTGTCTGCCTGTCAATCCAATGCTTAGTGAATTTCAGCACTGGTCTAGCTAGGATATTCAAATCATCTACCTCAGGCTCTGACCAATCTGGCAACTGGATAGGTTGATCCTTTACTTTCTCGAATTCAGGTTGTGTCAAATCTGAATCTTCCTTCACCTGATCTGGCACCTGATAAATTTCACTTGTTCTGATGGTGTCGAGGGGCAATCTGGAATGCATTCTTCTTCAGACCTCAAGGTCATCCTCAACACTTGCCCAGTAATCCTCCAAGTGAAACCTATGTATGAATTTGATGTCGACAACCTTCCTAATCTGGTTGTAAGGATCATATTGAGCCCTGGATGTGTAAAATGGCAGGCGATAGAATGTCAATTCCCCTGCTGCACGTTCAGCGGCCTCCAAACCTGGGCATATCTCCATGAAGTCCCCCAAGATAACTGGAAATTCAATTGATTGTTTCTTCTTCTTCTGCAGCTGATCATAGGTAGTTAACTGCCTCATGAGCTCAAGCAATACAAGCTTGTCTGACGGATATCTGGGCAATTTGTATGATTGGAAGGAGAATCCCTGCATCCAGATGTAGGTGAATTTAGGAAATTGCAAGAATGCAACTCCATACCTCTGGACCAAGGCACTTGCTTGTGGTGACAACCTCATGTGCAACTTATTCTGCATAAGCCGTGTCAAATACATGGTGAAGGTGTCATTTGCCAACCTGTAAGAACTAACATTGGAGAGATGCAGTTGGGGATAACACTCATGCACCTTTAATTGAGCTAGTCCGCAGCCCATGATTCCTCTTGCTGGCAGCCCCTTGAATCCTCCCCTTCGTGCAAGCATATAGAATAGGTAGGAGCTCATGAAAAAGGACTGGGACCTCTTATCTTTTAGGTTCTTCAATTGTTCATGCAAGTAGTGGCTGATCAATCTAGCCCAGTCGATCAACGTATTTGAATTCATGATCTCGCCTATGTAGAAGAACATCTAGCCTCAAAGTTCACCGAATGTGGGCATCCCATTACTCTGCTTAGCATCTTTATCAAGTCCACATACTCCTGCTTGAACTCGAAGATTGTGAGAGTTTTGGGTATCTTGGAGGCATGCACTCTAGGCTTCAGCAACCACTGCTTATTAATCAAATCAGCACACCTAGCAGGACCTGCTTCATATACTGCCTGAGCTCCGCTGTTGGTCCTGTACGTCATGGAATAATGTGAAGGTATTCTGAAAGCCTCACCAATTGACTCCGGAGTCAATGTTGCCAGCAACTTGCCATCTGACGTTGAGATTGTTTTCCGCTCTAGATTGTAATGTGTTGCACATTCCAAGACCAAGTCTGGGCACTGAATAGCAGGAGGAGACAGCTGTCGGGGATGGATTGTGCCCTGCTATTCCGAACATTCGGATCTTGAATGCAGCCAAGGTGAATGTGCCTAAATTAGTATCGCTGATTTCATCCCATCTTGAATTCAACCGAGAATGAGGAAGAAAACTCATCATCTCCACCTTGATCAATGCCTGCCTGGAGATAGTAGTTGTCTTGCTTGATTCTGCCATCCTGGAAGCACCTCGAAAATGATGAAAAAAGACTAAGGATGACTATTCTTCAGTCTTCCACTTCTTCTTTCCTGAATCTTGCACGTGAAAAATGAAATGCATTTCCAAACTTATATAGAATTCTCAAAAGGCATTGATTTAGCAATTGCATTCATGATGCATCGTACTTTCCCCAATCTCTACGCCATGCAAAGGCAACTTCCCATTCGAATGAGTTCAAATTTAGAATTTTCCTTAAATGCTCCAAGTCATGCGTCATACTTGGAAGATTCTCTTTGCCAACTCGTTGATTTTCATTCTTCCCAATTTTGGAGGGAATTTGAAGGATTTTCTCAAGATTTTTTCGATTCCATTCTAACTTGTCGTCTCCTGCTTTCGAAGGAATTTTCATGTCCCTTCTCAACATCCCTATTTTTTAGGGATCTTCCTAAAATTTAGGAGTCAGGTTCATTGGATGGGGAATTTCATCCCAATTCCGAATCTATAAAATTTTCCACACTTCGTCGAGATTTGGTGTCTAAAATAGCAAATTCGAAAAATCGCCCGAGGGGAATTTTTCTTTTTATTCCTCTTTGATTCCTTGGATTCCATACCTTAGGCAAAATTTCAACTTTTAGCTTGGGCGGAATTTTCACCATGCCAAGGATTCATGGATTTTTCCCTCTGTCCTTGGCTTCTTCATTTTGGCGCCTGACTGCAGACTTGGGCGGAATTTTGCTAATGTCAGGGATTCATGGATTTTTTCCTCTGTCCTTGCCTTCTTCATTTTAGCGCCTAACTGCAGACTTGGGCGGAATTTTGCTCTGGCCAGGGATTCATGGATTTTTCCATCTGTCCTTGCCTTCTTCATTTTGGCGCCTGACTGCAGACTTGGGCAGAATTTTGCTAATGCCAGGGAATCATGGATTTTTTCCTCTGTCCTTGCCTTCATTTTGGTGCCTGACTGCAGACTTGGGCGGAATTTTGCTCTGGCCAGGGATTCATGGATTTTTCATCTGTCCTTGCCTCCTCCAATTTGGCGCCTGACTGCATAGTTGGGCGGAATTTTGCTATTGTGAAGGATTCATGGATTTCTTTGTGAATCCCTGGGATCTTCATTTTGGCGCCCAAGCTCATACCTGGGCGCAAATTTGACTAGGAGAAGGATTCATGGAATTTTCCTTCTCTCCTTGCTTCTCCCATTTTGGCGCCTGACCCCACATTTGGGCAGATTTTTGCTTATGCCACAGATTCATGGATTTTCCTCCTGTCCTTGGGAATCCTATTTTGGCGCTTGACCCCACGTTTGGGCGGATTTTTGCTTATGCCACGGATTCATGGATTTTTCTTTTGTCCTTGGAAATCCCATTTTGGTGCCCAATTCCACATTTGGGCGGATTTTTGCCTTGGCCATGGATTCACGGATTTTCCTTCTGTCCTTGGAAATCCCATTTTGGCGCCCAATTCCACATTTGGGCGGATTTTTGCCTTGGCCATGGATTCGCGGATTTTCCTTATGTCCTTGGCTTCTCCATCATTTAATCTCCCAGACTTAGAATATTTTGACCTTCTGAGATTTTGAAGTGTTTTCCCAAGCTTTCCATTTGAGGAATGGATTTCCAACACTTGACCCATTTCTGGCTCTCTTTGTCCATTGTCCGACTTTCCGGAATTAGAAATGTCTACGAACGTCTGATCCTCGTCGCCTTGTCTGACTGACCCTGCCAGTAATGACTTTCCAAAAATAGAAACCTTCAAGGTGTTAGCGTTAGATCCTTAGACATGGTGCAAGAATGACTTACTATAAACAGAAATTACTAAAAATAGTAAGTTTGATTTTTGGCAAAATGACGACATTCCGGGACTCGGAAAAATCCCTAAAAAATAGGGACTTTCTAAAAATAGAAAGTTGCTCCGTTTGGGCTCAAATTTTACTGGGAGGTCCCTTGAAGGGTCCTGATTCCAGTTGTATGTTCAATTTTCCCAAAACCCTAACAGGAACCCCTAAAATCTAGGACAAAAGGCAGAAACCCTAAAAAAAGGACAAAACAGGCCCTAGACTTCATAGAATTTGTTTGACAGAGAAGCAGATTAACTCTAACTAACCCCCGAACATCTGCAAAGCGGAGAGATCGAAAAGATTGCTACCAACACACAAAAAACCAAGACCAAACGACCGAAAGGGCCTAAAAGCTAGGGGGTCCCTATCTGAGATGGGGTTATGTGTGATTAGGTTACAACAGATACCAGCAATGTAAGCACTTTTAATTTCAAATTTTGTTCAATTTTAAAGTTAAACATTACCACTATGCTTATTTGTCATGATATTTTCTGGAAATTGTTTAACTATATTAAAAGAAATTCAAGGTTGCATGGGTACGGGGGTTCTTGGAGACGTCGGGTACTGGTACTGGTACTGGTACGACTATTTTTTCAAAATAGGAGACGTGGGTACTTGGAGACGCCAATTTTTTTTTTTTAATATAATTTAATAATTTATAGAAAATCTGAAAATCTAATGACATTGGACTTTCAAAACAAGAAATAACATTAAGTATTAACTATTAACTATGAAGTTTAGGATCAAAATGCCATACAATCATTGTGTCATGGTTTCAAACTGATTAGTGATACTGATTACATATTGAAGATAGCTTGATAAACAGCAAGCTGATACGCAAACCAAAAACTAAAAGCAAAAATCAGAAATTTTATATTTATAATCTACTCTTCTTCGCCATGATCATCCATATCAAGGTCATCAGCTATGAGGCTCTCCAAATAGGCATCACTCTCGAATTCAGGTTCCTCTGATGGTAGAATAACAGGGGGTAAATCAGCTAGTCCATCTGCTTCAGCCACTTCATCTACAATGGCTGCAACGTCTCCATCAGGTGAAATTTGATCCCATTTTGCCGAAGGACCCTCATTGTATCCAGGATCTACATGAGAGAGAAGACGAAGTGAGCTATGAATGTACACCAGGTTCTCTGCTTTCTTTGATCCTAATCGGTTCCTCTTCAGTGAATGAATGAACCCATAAGTGCTCCAATTTCTCTCACAAGATGAAGAACTAGCCACTTGTGAGAGTAATCGTATTGCAAATGATTGCAATTCAGGGGCTTCACTTCCATGATTCCACCACCACTCTATAGGGTCTTTCTTTACTTTCATATCATATATAGCTTCCACAGAAGCAAAATCACCTTGCCCACGTGAAAACTTATTCCATTGAGTCCTCATAACTGAAGCTTCCTCACCTCGGCCATAAATCTTTTTAACCGCAGCCCAAAAGCCCTTCATTACCTCTCTATCCTGATGTGGAGCTCTCTTTTTGGTCACTTCTATATCATACCATTTAGGATTAAGGGCATAGGCAGCACAATGAAGAGGTGTGTTAAGTTTGTTCCACCTTCCATGTAACTTTGCTTCTATCAAAGGATATAGAGAAATATCTTTTGCATCAGTTATCTTCTTTACTCTTTCACACATGGAATCTATTGCTTCATAAACCTCTCCCAAACATGCCTTATCTGAATCTGCAAATTTGATCACCTCACATATGGGCTTAATAAAGTCCACAACAAACTTAACATTAGCCCAAAAATGCTCATCAAGGACCATAGCTCTCACCTCAATTGCAATATCTGATGTAGATTGTTTCCAAGCTGCCCATGCATCACTAACAACCGTGGAACACAAAGCTCCTTTGACTTCACAAAGGCGGTCAAGAAGAATGAAGTAAGAAGCAAAACGTGTGTCAGCAAGTTTGAGAAGTTCCACCTTGGCAAATTTACGATAAATGGCTTGTGTGTGGTGATAGTTACATATGAACATTTGTATCTTTCTGCCCTTCTCTATGAGATCTGAAATCCATTGGAACTTGCCAATATCCTTGAGAGCATTATTTAATGAATGTACACAACATGGTGTCCAAAATATCTGCCTGTACCTCTTTTGCACCAACATGCCTGCTGCTTTACAAACAGGGGCAGCATCAGTAACAACTTGGACTACATGTGATGCCCCCACCTCCTCAATGCTATCACATAGCTGGCTATGAAGAAATTCTGCATTTTTTTCTTGCCCTGAACAATCTATTGCCTTCAAAAAATAAGGCCCTTTGCTACATGTTACCATGATATTAAGTAGTGGACGATTCCTAGCATCTGTCCACCCATCCATCACAATACTACATCCTTCTTAAGCCCACACTCTTTTCAATGGTGCAGTTTGTTCCTCTAATCGACTTTTTTCTTTATCAACAAGAGTAGTGCGAAGCTTCTCATACCCAGGTGGTTTATAGCCTGCTGGTGCATTATTGATAGCACGAACCATCTCTTCATAGAATGGAGAGCGAGCCACATTGAATGATATTCCATTTGCATAAAAGAATCGTCCAATGGCTGCATCAACTGCTTCTCGTCCTTGCACATCAAACAATCTTCCAATGGGGTTTGCGCTGCCAATGTGTGGTCTTTTGGGAGCCGGTTCAGTTGCTAAACCTCTAGAAGTCACATCCACCTCTGACTCTATATCATGACTGTAAGTTGTAGTAGCTGCCCCTGTTGTTGAAGCATGAGAGCTTCGCATAACAACTTTCCCATCAGCCCTTTCCTGTTCTCTCACAGCATCATATCTTTCACACTCATTTGGACAACCTTCAACACTATTACATGGCAAGTGGAGGAAATGAGCCTTCACCCTCGTGTAGGTACCTTTCCATCCCAAATTACAAAGTTTGCATTTGATAGTGGCTGTTCCACCTGATCCTTTCTGTAGTACCCCTACCCTAGTTTATTTCTAACCTTGGTTTAATCTTGATTAGTTAATCGTAATACGATGTTACAATCAGATGTTTGATTTAACGCATAGCTATTGATGTGGTTCTCACACTAGTTGTATGCAGATTCTCAGAGTTCTCATTTCGTGATGTTAGTATCGGACTAATGATTTCATTAAGTTATTATATATGTATGCATGTATGATCGTTGGTTGCAGGAGATTTCAGGTACGAAGTCGCATGAGTGCGAGGTTCGTCGTCACCTGGTTTTGCAGGTTTGAGCATACCTTTTTAATCCTTAGAGTCGGATTAGGTGGTCGTAAGACCCTAGTTGACCTTAGTCGTGCTCAAGTGAGCATCGCCTGTCGTCGTCGGTAATCCCTCTTTTGTTTGGGTTTGCGAGTCGTCTGTTTGGTTGACCTTCTCGATTTGCGTGCTTGGTGTGCTTGGTTAAATTGGTTATTTAGTCCTTAGTAATTATCTTGATTAAATATGCGTTTGTGCATTGATGATTAATGGATTAGATTAATTTGGTTTCCGTTATGTGATTTTCGTTGATATTGGGTTGCTCGTTTTAAATTGGGAGTAAATTCGATTAAATGACCGATCTTGAATATTTAATGTATTTTATATATGCTGTTGAAAAAAGAAATTTTTGTATTTTATCGCAATAGACGTAATTGCATTCTGTTGGATTATTAAATTAAAAAGGTTGAATTTGATTATATGAGAAATCGATTTTTGATTTGAAAAACAAGTTAAATTGTTGTATAGTTGAAAAGAATTAATTTTTGAAGAGTTATTTTGTAAATAAGAGTTTTATTCCAAAAATAGAAATTTTGGGTCAACTCTTCCATATAACCCAAATTTGGGGAAATTTGGAGAGGATGGACATTGTTGGAGGAGATTTTGGTTGGAAAGATTTTTGGGGGTTTTGGAGAAGAAGCAGTTTGCTGGACCTGGCAGGATTGGGGGCTCTCCTTCAGCTACTCCAGGATTGCGTGTTAAGGTAGGATCCAACTCTCAATTGTAGTTTTTGTTTGAATTGGAAAATGGCTGTTCTTGATGAATTTGTTTGGTGGAAATCTCCCTTGGGTGCTGTCAATTTGAAACCCTTGTTATTGGGAAGGATGTTTAATATTATTCCAGAACATAGCCCCTTTTTAATCTGAAGTTTTCGATTTGAAACTCTTTTCGGGCGTTTTTGTTTTGGCAGTTCGAACTGTGTTTCCAAAGGAAAAAGAAATTTATACGTTTTTTTTTATGAACTGTGCGTCCATTCTAGTTCGGACTGTGTTTTTATGGAAAGTGAAAACATATATTTTCTTTTTATATTATTTCGAACTGTATGTTCGAAGAGGGTTTTTTTGCCTTGTTATCGAGCTGGGTGTGTGAGTGTATGTTTCACTGTGGGTCGGGGTTTGGGAGAGCGGGGAGCGGAGCTCCACCCGCTCCCCTCCCCTTCCCCCGCGCGTCCCCCGCTCGCCCCTTCTCCTCCACCCGTTTCCGTTGTTTTTACCCCTGCCTTCCGTTGGTGTTAGGGCCTCCGGCCGCGGCTCACTGCGGTGGCCGCAGGGCGCCGCGGGCCTGCGGGCACCGCAGCGGCACCGCCGCTTGGGCAATGCCCTGCGGTTAGGGTTAGGGCATAGCCCGCCCTCGCCGCTAAGGGTTAAAATGCATTTTTTGTTTTAAACGTAGTTTAAAAAAAAATGTAGTAGTTTTAAACGTTATTTTAAATGCGTTTTTTTTTTATGTTTTAAATTAGTTTATAAAATGATTTTTTTAAAAATGTATTTTCTTTTATCATTCAAAAAGAAAACATATGATATTTTATATCATTTTAATGATAGTTATTTTAATGTTAGGTATAATTAGAATTGTAGTACGATTAAGGTATTATTGCTTAAAAACATAATAGAGAACAATCTGTTATTGGGAAATCGTTTTAATACAATGGAATTACTATTGATGATGTTAAATGCTATATAAGAACATATAAGTTGAGTAATTGAAAAGTAAGTGATATATTTATCGTGGGTGTTTGAATTTAAACGATATGCCTTGGAAGTGACTATCTCCATTTAGATTCTCCTTCAGCATTTTTATTTTCGTTATCCGTATTATGTAACTGGAATTGAAATTATGAATCTGTAGAGATTGAATTTAGACCAGTATGTTAATGACGTTTTGGAATGGAGATTAATTATCTTATTTTAATTGTTTAATGGTTGTCTGAATTTGATTAATATGAATTGGTTAAAACTCTTTATGGCTTAATTTGCCTGTTCAATGCTTGAACCTTAGGAGTTAGAAGACCAAGAACAACTTATCCCTAGTTGAGGTAGATAACTGTAATCTGATTTGGATCTTGTAGAAAACTTGATCGCCTTGTAATGTTTAAATCAATTTGAGGAAATATTGTCTTTTCTGATTATTGCCTTGCGAGTTTAATTTCTGTATTCGCCTTTAATTATGAAACGGCATGTTTTGCTTTGTTTAAATAGGACCCTGTCGTATGGATGATTTGGTGTTCCTGTTCCAGTCCTCGATTCCGAGTTGACTATTGGTTGTGATAGTGTCATTTTGGTCATATCCTCCTTGTGAGAGTCAAATGATGATTCGTGGTTAACCTTAGTTGTCAGGTCTCTAGTTAGAGTACCGTCAGTAAGTGATTACCCTTGAGTCGTGTTTGACCAGATGATTGTTTCTCTCTTCTTGAACTCCGTTCGTCTGACCATGTGTATTCCTTGGTTTTGAGTTCGTTGAGTATAGTCTAGTGTCGTATGGGAAAGTGGCTTTCGATTGGGGGCCACGCCCAAAGTGGCTGCTGGATAACCCGTCGAAAGTGAGTCTAATAAGTGATAACCTAAGTAGATTAGAATATAATCTCTAATTAAGATAATTGTGCCTCACACATGGGACGAGTGCTATCATAGATTCGACATGCTGTGAGAAGGCCTGAAATGGCAAACTACCTTCCTTGTCTTCACGAGAGGATGTGTGGGTCCACATGAGGCTTGGATGGGCCGGAAGTTCGGATTAGGTTGCCAGGGTTACCAGTGTATGGGCCGGGGCCTAAGAAGACTTGCCATGGTATCCATACCAGGTTGTGTGATGACACTTGTCCCTACGTTCGCTAGTGTGTTGTTGATTTGTCTTGTTTTGAGTACCGTTGTGAGTCGTCCTTTTGTCGCTGCCCTTGTGAGTATTGGTTTCCTGTTAGACCTTGGGTGGTGATGGCTCAGTTTTATGGATGCTCTCATGGACCTCTTGTTTTAGCTTTGATTATGTGCAACTGGATCCTGTTCTTTTTAAGGATCGTTTATGTATTAATGGACCGATGTGGTCGTTGTATATTGTTTATGTATCGCCTTGATGGCTGGATTGTATTGGTGTAACCTCTTGTACTCTTAACTTTATTATTTATCAGAGGGGGTCTTGCAGTTGAGCAGACCCGGAGATGTAGCCCTTTAGGGGTGAACTCCGAGATCATTATGGTGTTATGTGATGCATTCTCTTATGTTTCCTTTATTCAGCTTTATCATGTATGATTAGCTTATGTTAGAATGGTTAAGTGGATAATTGGAATTAACTATAAATGCTTTTATGCAGTTCTTTCTTGTGTGCCATGTTGATCAAATGCTTAAGTGGTTTAGATGATATTATCGTAGATGCTAATATGCAATCGTCTTTTGAAATGCAATAAGTTAGAATATGTAAGAACGTAACTTAGAGTAGTGGATATACTCAGTTGTTGTCAAGGAATTTAAATATGCTTGGAAAGATCTCTCATGTTATGATGAAATCCTAGTGATTTAGAATGTTAGATGTATGGTTTGTAATTTTAAATGAAAGGATTGAATGAAGTTTATGAATGGATCTTAATGATGAGTCATTGCTTGTGATTTATATTCCCATCTTTGAAAGAGATTATCCTGATTATGAATTATCTCGTTGTTAAGACATTCAGCTTCTGGATTAATTGTGTGAGCTAAGTGAATCGTGAAACTTACGTAATCTCGTTGGGAAACTCTTTAGGTGTTAGTTGATGTCTCCCGCTATGTAATCTGAATCTTTGATATCTTGTTGCATCTTATGTGATTGTAACTTTTTTTAAAAAAAAAAAATTGCACTCCATTCTTGTAATTTTAGCTTATCCCTTCGGGGTTTCCTGGCGGGGCATTACATTTGGTATCAGAGCCCATGTTGCAAACATTGGGATCTCTGGTGTCGCGTGTGCCCTCTATTTGTGTGAGGTGTATCGACCTTATGTGTATGCTTGTCCTCCTTTTGCATGTGAGTGATTGAGCAGACCTTGTCGGGTGTGTAACGTGTGTGTTCACACCTTGTTTTCGCCTTCTTGATGTTGGTGTTTGAGTGCTTATATGTGCATGGTTTGCCTATTGATGTCTTGGTCTACGATTACTCTTATTTGGAAAGAGAGTCGTATGTACCTTTCCTTATTGAGTGTTGTACTCTTTAGACTAATCCATTTGGATTGGTCCGTGCTTGTTTGAAATCTGAAAGTGCGAATTGTGTTTGTTTTAAGATTATGATCTAGCTTAGTGTTGTCCACTTGAGGGACTGATATGGCAATTATTGAATGCTTATTTTGTAGAAAATGAAATGATCATCACCATTCCTCTCTTCTTTCTGGAAATTTAAATGATTAGGATATGTGTAATTATCTTTGATTTGAGTTTCTTGTTTGCAAGAGAGCAAAGGGTGTGACTTCTTGAGCCCTTGTGCGAGCCTTATGTCGCTTATGCTTTTAGATTATTAAAGGGCTATGGGTTTAAAATTTATCTTGGGTGAATGGGAGAAAACTGTATGAGTACGTTTAAAGAATTCTCCATGTGTATCTTGTAGGAGTAGCATGATTAAATTCTACCTTAGTAAGGTGTATTCTATGCGAATAGATGAATTATGTGAAACTGCTCGGTTGTAGAAGAAGTATTAAAAAGAGCATGTTATTGTAACTTCGAGAGAATATTAATGTGTTTTCCGAAAGATTGTCTTATTTGTCTCATTAAACCATTTTGACTGAAGATGTATTTTAGCAAATGCTCCATTGAACTCGCTTTTGGGTATGTGGAATTACCTTAATGTGTTTAGAAAGTGCGAACGGAAAGCTTGTTTGATGTGCGTGCATTAATATGTGTTATTTGGGTAATAGCTCTTTGCTTATCTTTGATCGTAATATGATCTTTCTAATAGGTTGCAAAGTATGACATGTGTCTATATTGTATTATTATAAGTGAGTGTTCTTATGAGGTCTTGCATTATCGAAAAGATTGCCTCTCTTGATCTCTGCTTGTTTGGAAAACTAGAACCTCTTGTTGCAACCATAATTATTGGAAATGTTTTTGTTAGGCTGATTGTCATCCTTCTAACGGTAGCGAAATGAAAACCGTGTAATTGAAATGATAGGCTTATAGTGAGAAAATGTTTAATGGAGCGTGATCTTGTTTGATCTTGCGTTTTGTAGGAAATGGTTTGGTTATCAAACTCTCTTTCCCTTCTCTTTGCCTAATCATAAGATTTTTAGAAATGATATTGAAGAGTGCATTGATTTAAATAGAATGCCTATAAAACATGTGAAATTGTATGTTTGCTTTCGGCTTCATAGTGATAGATGAAAGTCTTAAGTTTTAGAAATGAATTTGCGTAGCTAGTAATTTAAATTATGAATGCTTAGTGAAATTTGATAAAGCTATAAGAATGATGTTATTTCCTTACATAATTGTGAATTGTTAATAATTTCAGTTATTTATATAGAAAGCATAATTGGAATCTTCCTTGTATAGATGTTAGCGTACTGAAAAGTATTCCCCGTAAATGTGACTAAACCAGTACTGGTGTATTTGTGTGTATTGTAAGAAACCAGTGCTTTTTATGTGTGCCCATGGATTGGTGAAGTAATCAACCATGGAGGATATGTTGTTTATGAGTATGGGAAACCGTACTGTTTATGTGATGTTGCTTATTTGTTTCCCTGCTGAGTACCAAACCTCGGGTTGTGGGTAACTCAGTATGTTAAGGGGTAGTATTCGAAGTAACCGTTCCTTGAATAGTATGGATTGGCGTACGAGTAATATCGACGCGAAGCGACTTTAGCTTCTCTACTTCGAGGAATGATATAGTTGTACTACTAAACTGTATCAAGGTGTACTCAATACTTTCCCTTGTGATGAACCTATTTACAAGGTTCATGAGTGCCAGCCTTATTCCTATCCTTCATTTGAGCATATAGATGGCAGTTTTTGGAGCATATTGTTGGATTCTATTGGAGATTCTGTTGCCTTGTCTTCATGAGAGGCGTGTTATTGTTCTTACATAAGTTGCCAACTGACCAGTGTTGGTAGACTTGTGGGTAGACCTTAGCCATGTATACCTCTGGCTTACGGCGAGTATCCTTCTAGGAACATCGCTATGCGGAGTGTGACCAGCGCGTGCCTTATCCGCGGGGTACACTGCCATGCGGGATACGTCCATTGCGTGCTTTGTCCGCTTGGAGTATTGCCATGCCGTGCTGAGACACGATGCGGGATGTAGTAGACATTTCCATGCGGCTTACTGATAGGTATAGGGTAGAGCCATGCCACGTGACGACGTGATGCGGGGTGATGTCGAGGTGCACACTGCCATGCCATGTGGATGTGTGACTTGGCCACACCACATGATGAGCTACTAGGATAGCTAGACGATTGTTCCTTCCTTCCTCGTTGGTGGCTAGCTACTAGTCACGTAGTGATGTAATGTGCACTTATGAATTTCTTTTATTTATTTCTTTATTTCTTTGTGGGCCAGCAATTTATTCTACTTTGACTGTGAAGGTTTAGCCACAATCTTGTGATCTTTTGCACTTTTGATTTGGTGTTGAGATTCCGGATTATTTTCTTGCCTTACTGTTGGAATTGAGGATTTATTATCTTTAATCTTTGGTACTTTGGTGGCTAAACTGGTTTATCATTATTGTTTTCATATGCTGGTCTTGTGTTACAATGTGAATTCCTCTCCAAGAACGTAGGAGACGGGCTTGGATGAGTGTATGCGAGGAAGTAGACGCAAGGAACCTTGAGGATGGAGGTATGTGAGGCTGTGAGAGCAGCTAGTATCCACTACCTACCTATGTGTGGTGACTATCTCTTGGAGGCTAAACACCTTGCACAACAAGGGATATTCACAAAGGTCTTGTATGGAAGGTAGCACCGCTATGGTGTGCCTAGCACCATCAAGCCTTTGAGTGAGATATTGGATATTTATGATCATATTGTTGTTATGAGATCAGGCATAGAGATGCTGATCGTGCATGTTATCCTCGACCGAGCATTAGACATGCTCACATGTGGCCTTTTGTGTTATGCATTCCAGTTATGTGGATGGTTATTATTGGTATCATGGAGTAAATTGTGTTAACTTGTCGCTATGTTATGGGACATAGTCATTGGAAAGGTTTTCTTATGCCTGGCAAGTGTAACCAATTGAGTTATTTTTGTTGCTCTTAATTATTGAAAGTTAATTTGGCTGTAGAAATTGATATTTTGAGCTGGTTCTATGATATTAAATTTTATGATTAAGATGGATTGGTAAAGGAAATTGATCATTATGGCACGTTTTCTTGTCATTTTTGGTCGATGATTATGGTAATTGTTGTTTACCTCCTTGTAATGTTTTAATTTGGTGCAATGAAAGGAAGAAAATTCTTGTTTCTCTGCTATGATTGTGGATAATTCCTGGAATATTGTAAGGAATGTATGGTTTTAGATGTATCTTGCCAATGGATAATGGCATTTGTTAAGGATTTTGCAGTAATATTTCATTTATTTATGAAAGGATTTCTATGTGCGATTTGATCTTTGTTGAATGAGTTTCAGGGCTGATGCGTACGACATGTTCTCCATCTAGCCTTACGACTTCCAGGAGTAAGTCGGAACCTAGGGGGGGAGAATGTAGTACCCCTACCCTAGTTTATTTCTAACCTTGGTTTAATCTTGATTAGTTAATCGTAATACGATGTTACAATCAGAGGTTTGATTTAACGCATAGCTATTGATGTGGTTCTCACACTAGTTGTATGCAGATTCTCAGAGTTCTCATTTCGTGATGTTAGTATCGGACTAATGATTTCATTAAGTTATTATATATGTATGCATGTATGATCGTTGGTTGCAGGAGATTTCAGGTACGAAGTCGCATGAGTGCGAGGTTCGTCGTCACCTGGTTTTGCAGGTTTGAGCATACCTTTTTAATCCTTAGAGTCGGATTAGGTGGTCGTAAGACCCTAGTTGACCTTAGTCGTGCTCAAGTGAGCATCGCCTGTCGTCGTCGGTAATCCCTCTTTTGTTTGGGTTTGCGAGTCGTCTGTTTGGTTGACCTTCTCGATTTGCGTGCTTGGTGTGCTTGGTTAAATTGGTTATTTAGTCCTTAGTAATTATCTTGATTAAATATGCGTTTGTGCATTGATGATTAATGGATTAGATTAATTTGGTTTCCGTTATGTGATTTTCGTTGATATTGGGTTGCTCGTTTTAAATTGGGAGTAAATTCGATTAAATGATCGATCTTGAATATTTAATGTATTTTATATATGCTGTTGAAAAAAGAAATTTTTGTATTTTATCGCAATAGACGTAATTGCATTCTGTTGGATTATTAAATTAAAAAGGTTGAATTTGATTATATGAGAAATCGATTTTTGATTTGAAAAACAAGTTAAATTGTTGTATAGTTGAAAAGAATTAATTTTTGAAGAGTTATTTTGTAAATAAGAGTTTTATTCCAAAAATAGAAATTTTGGGTCAACTCTTCCATATAACCCAAATTTGGGGAAATTTGGAGAGGATGGACATTGTTGGAGGAGATTTTGGTTGGAAAGATTTTTGGGGGTTTTGGAGAAGAAGCAGTTTGCTGGACCTGGCAGGATTGGGGGCTCTCCTTCAGCTACTCCAGGATTGCGTGTTAAGGTAGGATCCAACTCTCAATTGTAGTTTTTGTTTGAATTGGAAAATGGCTGTTCTTGATGAATTTGTTTGGTGGAAATCTCCCTTGGGTGCTGTCAATTTGAAACCCTTGTTATTGGGAAGGATGTTTAATATTATTCCAGAACATAGCCCCTTTTTAATCTGAAGTTTTCGATTTGAAACTCTTTTCGGGCGTTTTTGTTTTGGCAGTTCGAACTGTGTTTCCAAAGGAAAAAGAAATTTATACGTTTTTTTTTATGAACTGTGCGTCCATTCTAGTTCGGACTGTGTTTTTATGGAAAGTGAAAACATATATTTTCTTTTTATATTATTTCGAACTGTATGTTTGAAGAGGGTTTTTTTGCCTTGTTATCGAGCTGGGCGTGTGAGTGTATGTTTCACTGTGGGTCGGGGTTTGGGAGAGCGGGGAGCGGAGCTCCACCCGCTCCCCTCCCCTTCCCCCGCGCGTCCCCCGCTCGCCCCTTCTCCTCCACCCGTTTCCGTTGTTTTTACCCCCGCCTTCCGTTGGTGTTAGGGCCTCCGGCCGCGGCTCACTGCGGTGGCCGCAGGGCGCCGCGGGCCTGCGGGCACCGCAGCGGCACCGCCGCTTGGGCAATGCCCTGCGGTTAGGGTTAGGGCATAGCCCGCCCTCGCCGCTAAGGGTTAAAATGCATTTTTTGTTTTAAACGTAGTTTAAAAAAAACCGTAGTAGTTTTAAACGTTATTTTAAATGCGTTTTTTTTTTATGTTTTAAATTAGTTTATAAAATGATTTTTTTAAAAATGTATTTTCTTTTATCATTCAAAAAGAAAACATATGATATTTTATATCATTTTAATGATAGTTATTTTAATGTTAGGTATAATTAGAATTGTAGTACGATTAAGGTATTATTGCTTAAAAACATAATAGAGAACAATCTGTTATTGGGAAATCGTTTTAATACGATGGAATTACTATTGATGATGTTAAATGCTATATAAGAACATATAAGTTGAGTAATTGAAAAGTAAGTGATATATTTATCGTGGGTGTTTGAATTTAAACGATATGCCTTGGAAGTGACTATCTCCATTTAGATTCTCCTTCAGCATTTTTATTTTCGTTATCCGTATTATGTAACTAGAATTGAAATTATGAATCTGTAGAGATTGAATTTAGACCAGTATGTTAATGACGTTTTGGAATGGAGATTAATTATCTTATTTTAATTGTTTAATGGTTGTCTGAATTTGATTAATATGAATTGGTTAAAACTCTTTATGGCTTAATTTGCCTGTTCAATGCTTGAACCTTAGGAGTTAGAAGACCAAGAACAACTTATCCCCAGTTGAGGTAGATAACTGTAATCTGATTTGGATCTTGTAGAAAACTTGATCGCCTTGTAATGTTTAAATCAATTTGAGGAAATATTGTCTTTTCTGATTATTGCCTTGCGAGTTTAATTTCTGTATTCGCCTTTAATTATGAAACGGCATGTTTTGCTTTGTTTAAATAGGACCCTGTCGTATGGATGATTTGGTGTTCCTGTTCCAGTCCTCGATTCCGAGTTGACTATTGGTTGTGATAGTGTCATTTTGGTCATATCCTCCTTGTGAGAGTCAAATGATGATTCGTGGTTAACCTTAGTTGTCAGGTCTCTAGTTAGAGTACCGTCAGTAAGTGATTACCCTTGAGTTGTGTTTGACCAGATGATTGTTTCTCTCTTCTTGAACTCCGTTCGTCTGACCATGTGTATTCCTTGGTTTTGAGTTCGTTGAGTATAGTCTAGTGTCGTATGGGAAAGTGGCTTTCGATTGGGGGCCACGCCCAAAGTGGCTGCTGGATAACCCGTCGAAAGTGAGTCTAATAAGTGATAACCTAAGTAGATTAGAATATAATCTCTAATTAAGATAATTGTGCCTCACACATGGGACGAGTGCTATCATAGATTCGACATGCTGTGAGAAGGCCTGAAATGGCAAACTACCTTCCTTGTCTTCACGAGAGGATGTGTGGGTCCACATGAGGCTTGGATGGGCCGGAAGTTCGGATTAGGTTGCCAGGGTTACCAGTGTATGGGCCGGGGCCTAAGAAGACTTGCCATGGTATCCATACCAGGTTGTGTGATGACACTTGTCCCTACGTTCGCTAGTGTGTTGTTGATTTGTCCTGTTTTGAGTACCGTTGTGAGTCGTCCTTTTGTCGCTGCCCTTGTGAGTATTGGTTTCCTGTTAGACCTTGGGTGGTGATGGCTCAGTTTTATGGATGCTCTCATGGACCTCTTGTTTTAGCTTTGATTATGTGCAGCTGGATCCTGTTCTTTTTAAGGATCGTTTATGTATTAATGGACCGATGTGGTCGTTGTATATTGTTTATGTATCGCCTTGATGGCTGGATTGTATTGGTGTAACCTCTTGTACTCTTAACTTTATTATTTATCAGAGGGGGTCTTGCAGTTGAGCAGACCCGGAGATGTAGCCCTTTAGGGGTGAACTCCGAGATCATTATGGTGTTATGTGATGCATTCTTTTATGTTTCCTTTATTCAGCTTTATCATGTATGATTAGCTTATGTTAGAATGGTTAAGTGGATAATTGGAATTAACTATAAATGCTTTTATGCAGTTCTTTCTTGTGTGCCATGTTGATCAAATACTTAAGTGGTTTAGATGATATTATCGTAGATGCTAATATGCAATCGTCTTTTGAAATGCAATAAGTTAGAATATGTAAGAACGTAACTTAGAGTAATGGATATACTCAGTTGTTGTCAAGGAATTTAAATATGCTTGGAAAGATCTCTCATGTTATGATGAAATCCTAGTGATTTAGAATGTTAGATGTATGGTTTGTAATTTTAAATGAAAGGATTGAATGAAGTTTATGAATGGATCTTAATGATGAGTCATTGCTTGTGATTTATATTCCCATCTTTGAAAGAGATTATCCTGATTATGAATTATCTCGTTGTTAAGACATTCAGCTTCTGGATTAATTGTGTGAGCTAAGTGAATCGTGAAACTTACGTAATCTCGTTGGGAAACTCTTTAGGTGTTAGTTGATGTCTCCCGCTATGTAATCTGAATCTTTGATATCTTGTTGCATCTTATGTGATTGTAACTTTTTAAAAAAAAAAAAAATTGCACTCCATTCTTGTAATTTTAGCTTATCCCTTCGGGGTTTCCTGACGGGGCATTACACTTTCGGCCCCGGAACACGATTAACATACTTCCATAGCGGGTACAACCCTTGTCTTCCTCCACCCGACATTTTGAATGCTCAATCTAAATAGAAAATTAAAGTTTAAAATTAAAACAAAAGAATAATATGATTATAATTTTTTTTCTTACTGCTCAATGTTCATACTTAATATACTTGAAAATAAAAAATGAAAAATATTATTATTGCACTAAAAAATGAAAACAAAATTGAACTCACAGTATATACTTGAAAATAAAAAATGAAAAATAATAAAATAATAAAATATACTGCATCCAATGGCGACTCACATTCACATTCAGTAAAATTGAAAACAAAATTGCACTCACAGTATATTAAGATTGGACATTCATAGTTAATAAATTAATAATATTAACTGTGAATGTTCGATACAGACACAAATACACTCACATTCACAGCATATAAAATTATAAATTTATAATACATTAATAATTTAATAATTTAATTATTAATAATTTAATATTATAAATATAAATGTAATTGATATAATTCATAATATATTAATAATTTAATAATAAATAATAAATATTAAATATATTAATATTATATTATAAAATAAAAATATAAAGTTTAAAAATGGCAAAAACACAGACTGAAACCAGAAAAATAAAATTCGAAATTTTTTAGCCTATACTGTGAAAAATATAAAATTGACGAAACCTAGCAAATGCCAAAAATGCAGACGAAACCCACAAAAAAGGGTAAAAAATTGAATGTTTTAACGCTAAAATGGAAGGCAAAATGAAAAAAACCTGTTGTTTTTGTGGTAAACACTAAACCCTGCTTGCAAATCGATGAAACCCGTGGCTGCAAACCGACGAAATCCGGAAATTGGAAATATGTTCGCGCGACGCTGCAAACCGACTCGCGTTGTCTTTGACTTTTTCGTTGTCGTATGTGTTATGATGCGCGACGTTTAGGGTTTTTTTTTAGTTTTTTTTTTGCGTTTTTTAATTTTTTTATTATTTTCGGCCTGGAGACGTCGGGAGACGCCTTGCCGACTCCCGCCCACGTCTCCTGTAACCGGAAACGCCTCCAATGGCGACTCCCACACGGGATATGCGAACCAGTATCCGGTTCGGGTCTCCAAGGGTTTAGGGTACGTTTCCCTGCAACCCTGAAAAAATTGTCCCCTATTTTTTAAAATTAACCCTACCAGTATCAGTAGAAGTCTCCAGAGTCTCCAAGTACCCATCTCCTAGTACCCTCGGCAATCAGTATATAGCAAGTGACCCAGTGGCATCACCAACAGAGGTGGCAGAGGTGGTGGTGCTGTGGGGGACGTTTCCCCAAGACCCCAAGTCTCGGAAACATCCCCCTATAGGGGTTGCGGGTTTTTTTGGTGGGGGAGGGGGATGCGTCTCCGTGGAACACTGGAATGGAATATAGTAATATACAACTTGGACATTTTCTGTAAATAGTGTAGGTAGTTACATAATAAATCTTTGTTCACTAGTTAAATATATTATGCTTAGGGAGAGCAGAGAAATCAGGGTGCTAATATTAGTTTCTTTATGCATGTTTATGTTTTAGATTAAAGCAGACTCGAGCGGGAGTGGTTGGGTATCCAAATGTTGGAAAATCATCATTGATTAACCGCCTTCTTAAGCGAAAGATCTGTGCAACAGCATCTAGACCAGGGGTTACCAGGGAATTGAAGTGCGTTTCTTTTAACTGATCCTGGCATTATCAGTGTTTTGTTAACCTTTTTCCTTGTCACATAGGCATTCTGTTACTTCTCATGCATGTCTGATCATCTAAACCAGTGCCCATTAGCAAGATTTTTTTGTTTTTCATTAATATTACATGTTCTCACCTTTCTCACCTCTAAGAAATAGGGAATCAATATTTAATTAATGACATATAAAGAAAAGTGATTACAGAATTATCAAAGAAAGCAGTAGATCTCTTTGCATTGCACTTACTCTCTGCTTTTTCTGAAAGGTGGGTTCGAATTGGTCAAGACCTAGATTTATTAGGTTCCCCTGGTATATTGCCAATGCGGTTTAATGATCAGGCTCCTGCAATCAAATTGGCAATTTGTGATGATATAGGAGAAAGATCATATGCTGTTGCTGGTGTGGCTGCAATTCTCGTAGAGATTCTGAAGCAGCATCCAGATGCAGGTCTCTCTCTCTCTCTTTCTCTCTCTCTCTCTCATCTCTCTCTCTCTCTTTCACACACACATTTGCTCATATTTTTAAGATGTTTGTTTGATAGTGACATGTATGGTCCCAGTAAATATATTAAACACCCCTAGGCTAAATATGTCAAAAATAGAATGAGTTCAATTTGAAGCCAATATATTTAAGATGTAACATGCAAGGAGAAGCATTAGGGATCCTAGTTACAAGGAAGAAAATACAGAAGTTGAAGAAAAGCTTGCTTCTCGCACTGCAATTACAAGCGAAGTAGAAAGTGCCCTTACTCCAAATACTGTACAAATGTGTTTTTACAATTCATTCCCTGTATTCCAAATCAAGGGCATCAGTTATGTAACTCTCTATTGTGCAACAGGACGTTGGTCTTCATCTGTGTGGGATATACACGTAAAAAATGATGTACATGTGGGACTGTTAGTTTCTTATCATGATAAAAGACATTTGCATTGATATTTACAATCCCACGTGATGACATTTGCTTCTGTACAGAATTATTGAAGATCCTGGATTTAATTGAGAATTTTATGTCATTTTTCTAGAAGTAAGATATTCTATCTAATATGAGTCGATTAACCAAAAAACTGAATTCGTCATTGAAGGTGCACTGTAGTCCCCATTTTAGTTTTCCCTTAATATACACAAGTATCCTTGTTGCATCTTTCTAGCAATCAACACTAGGGAATGTGATGAATCATGATACCATGCCAATTTCAGAGGTGTCTGGCCCAGTTTTGGGGAGGAATTAAGTAAATGGTTATGGTATTGCCTCGGACTTACCATCATTTTTATAACATTGCATTCATTGGTTCTCAATTTTCTTGGCAAATAATTTTTCGGACTTTAATTTGTAATGCATATAGTTTTCAATAAGCTGTTCCAAATTTCTTCAACGTGCTATGTACATACTTTGACTGATTTAGTATGCCATTTTCCTTTTATGGTACCATTTCTAGACATTCCAGTTACATTTTTTGGCTCTTAAATAAACCTCTCCCTAATTTTATTGATTCTCTAAATCTCCTTATTGATTCACAAAGAAACAAAAAATATAATAACTTTCAGAAACCTCATGATTGATGCAGGAGGAGTTCTTCAAAATCGCTATAAGATAAATGCAGATTGTTGCTCGGGAGAAATGTGAGTTTTTCATTACTATTTCAGAATGTATTAAAGTTTAATTTCATGTCACCCACTGATTTTTGCGCATTCTTTATCTGCCTTCTTACAGATATGTAAAGGCATTGGCACAACGTTTGTTCAATGGAGATGTGACTCAAGCTGCCTTCCGTATCTTATATGACTTTCGGAAAGGGAAATTCGGTTGGATAGCTCTTGAGAGGCCTCCGTCAAATACCATGTAAAGCCCTAACATAATAGAGGGTTCAATATTTTTTGGGGCTCCAATGGTTGCAATGGTGTTTGAAAAGTTGATTACATCCACGTTGACGTATAAAGCCCCCTTCTGTGGTTGAGTGAGCATACAAGACCTGAAAGCTGATGCATCTTGATATTAGCAAAATGCTATACAAGAAGTTTTAGATATATGTGGATGACAATAGAAAAGCTGATATTAGAAGCAAAGCCAACGTGACCACATCAATCAACTAAATGTATAAATGTAAAGTTCTGTCACCATGGTCTAGTGTAATGTGCTGCCCTTGCATCTGGCAGTGACACAAGTCCAAAACTTGTCCGGAATGCCCATTGAATCTTAGTGCCACAAAGTTCACATTTGTAAACCTACCGTATGTTTGAAACTCAAAAAAACTCATCAAGTTAGCAAGAGAGGTAACTTTAGATCTTATCAAAAAAATGTATAACATAAATCTTAACAATATTTGCCAATTAGGTTTTTATTTACGGCAAATGCAAAGATTTCCACCATCAGCGTATATATAAAATGAATTTTAATATAAGAGTGGATGAGGGTGCTTCTGCTAAATTTTTACTCGTAATTTTGTTTCTTTTTATTATTTTGGAAATTGGTATATAACTGTCAAGAAATATATTATTACTAGGGGCTTTTACAGTAGAAACTCCTTTTCAAAGCTTGAAAAGACATATTACATGCTAATGTGTATTAATGCTGATGGTTACAATTGGGTGAGCTGACATTTTGTATATTAATGTATATAAATGTTGAGAGCATATGTAATTCTAGGCAGGCATATCCTTACAAATTAAGATCGATCAAAACGTATTATATTTCAAATAGGGTTATTGGGTTTTCTTATGCAGTATTCAAACCAAAATGTTATTATAAAAAGGGCTCCATTGATCTAGGAGGAAAGACATTCATGTTGAAAAAAAAATGTAGTGGTAAGCATATATGTTTTGGCATTTTCAGAACTACTATCTGTATGATAAGTATAAAAAATTATTCATTTTTTTTACTAGGTTTTCTGTCAATATATTTATAGTCAGGAACAATAATTGAGGTAAAAACGTAGATAAATTATTTTGAGTCTTCTATAATGAAAGGTTTCACATGCTAAATTGATGTGT
The DNA here is from genome assembly GCF_030272615.1 of Cryptomeria japonica. Taxonomy (NCBI): domain Eukaryota; kingdom Viridiplantae; phylum Streptophyta; class Pinopsida; order Cupressales; family Cupressaceae; genus Cryptomeria; species Cryptomeria japonica. Next base: position 24,006,353 of record NC_081415.1, on the reverse strand, counting down.
GATTTGATTATGATCATTAAATTACCACTAGTTTTAATCTTTTTTATTTTATAATATTCTCTTTAAGGATCCAATAGCCACCCATGTTCCAATACTACTCATCCCTTCCACACTTGAACACCAAAGAACTTTTGCATTATAACCAATACAAAGCTTTACAATATCTAATAAAAATTGTCATATGCATTAATACATGTTCTCTTGTGGATGTGTAGTTGATCAATAAATATTATCAAAATACATGCAAGTTCATTTCTAATATAGGACAAGGTGCCCCAAAATTTTCACTTTTATAATTACATTAAATCTTTTATGTTTACAATAACCACCCACTTGCATAAGTTTCAAAACTCAAAGTAGTTTATACATATACGTTTGTATGCGTAGTTATTGGTTTTTAATTTGAAATAAAATCAAGTTACAATCAACTTGATGAGTTGCCAAATACACATTCTCCCATACTTGCTTTCACATCTGCATGGGCCCAGCTCTATTCTCTATAGGTACCTACACAATAATAAATGATGTAAAGGTCCCCAACTAGACATAAAACAAAATATAATTCATAATTCAATCATGTCATTATAGAAATCATACATGAATCGTAACTACAATGTGTAAGTTAGTTGTTTCATATTATAGGATTAAAGCACATTTTGACATCTTGTTTGATCCTATAACTCACCTTGCCTTTATAATCATGGCTATTGTACACTTTATAGCATATCTCATAGATATTAATATTAAGCAAACTCTTTTCTTGTATACTCTCTTTTTGGAAGGCTATCATTGTTTTTGCTGATGAGCTTAGAGTGTTGAGTTAATCTTAAGCTCCTACAACATTGGCTTGCCACTACTTATGCATATATCAATTGTCAATCCAGAAACATGATCATTTCTTATGGAAGTAACATAAAGAAACTAAGCATCTATCATCCTTCTCAACCCTCAACAAAGGACCCATTTTGATTAGAACATGAGGAAATTAATCATCTTGCTTTCCTTCTACGTGTATCAAGGATATTTGTTAAGAGTAATTGTTTTGGTTATTCTAATAGAGTAAGCAAATCAATAAGGTGGTTGACTTGTCTAAGGATATATAGGGAAGCTAGTTTGAGGGGATGTTGACTAGGCTACCTTGACACAAAGGTAAGATCTTCCCAAGATACATATGGTTGCTTATTCTTAGTATGAAGAATCTCATATCCATAGGCACCATCAAACAACCAAGTTTTCCAAACATGCATTTCCACTGTACAAGACAAGTTGTATGTTGCAAAATATCTTATACTAATTGATCAACCATATACCTACTTTATTTAAATTCTTAAGCATTTAAAGGAAATTAAACCACTTTTTCTTGTCCACATTTTGGTGAACCTAAGAATCTTAAACACTTGCATTGCACGTAAAATAATTGTAAAAAAATATCACCTCTAGAAGTGTATTAGAATAACATCTACAAATATCTAAAACGTACATAGATTTGTGCCCAAACTGCAAGTTCATATTAGAAAGGATTGCTTGTCTAAATTTACAAACACAACAATTGTAATGCATTATTTATAAATGTTTTTGAAAGTATGGTATAGAGCAAGGCAAGCATGTGTAAATATTAAATTATACATGAAATATAATTTTATTTTTAAAATCCCTTCACACAAATTTCAGACACAAACATTAGATTCCTTGAGGAAGATAAATTTGGTATTTAATTACATCTTTCTTGATTTTAGAAGTGTATACCAAAGCTTCAGCTATGGAGGAACAAGCACAATTACTACCTTATAAATAGAATACAGTAGAGGCAATCTAACCTAAAGCATAATTAATACATTTCTTACATAATTATTAAAGTATAATTTTTGCTACAAAGGTTTTGCAAATGACTTCTAACAAGTTAAGCAGGCCTAGATGTGAGTGAATATCCTAAAACTATATCAAAATGGAAGGGGAAAACTCCAAAAATAGTATTCCAATAAGTCAATCACCAAGAAAAAACCACATAGTTTACCCAAATGAAAGGAGCTTATAAGAAAATAATTTCAAATAAAAATAAGAAATATTTCTTCACATATAAAATGAATTTCAAATAAACTAAGAAAGAGTGAGCAAGTCAATGTTGAAGTTTTACCTTGATGAACACCAAATGGTCAAGGTGCTCACCAAGCCTAAACAAAATGGTGTTGTGGAAACCATGTCATCTACAACATTGATCTTTGAAATCTCCTTGGAATGGAAATATTGTGGAGCTTGAAAATTCATCATATAATTGTTTCTCTAACAATTGTAGCTCACAATGGAGATTGGCTACACTACAAACCAAAGATTAGTATAGATTAAAAATGCATACTAAACAATGCCATGAAAGTGGTAAATTACTAGTAGCTCTTCCAATTGTATACCTTAATACCAATATCAACAAGGAGATCCACAAGTGTAGACTTCATCTTTCTCTTACCACTCTTGAAATTATCCCCTCCAATAAGATTATTCTTCACAATGACCAAATTTATCAAATTTGCATGACATAATACTCAAATAAAGTTGCAAGCCAATGTCTCATCCCATATTTCTTATTTATGATATTATTTATATTTTAAATTAATTATAGGCCCCAACATTATGGAGTATATATGATATTGTGGAAGGACATGTGTGACATTTTGGTTCTACAAAGAATTTTAGGCAAATAGTTAACTTTGGAGTTTTCGGGGAACAATGGAGATGGTACACTAGTTAAAGGATGATAAAAATTTGTCATTGAAAAACAAATATTTTAACAATAAATAATCAAGCTTTTTAGGCATGAATGAAAGCATTAGAATGGGATGACCATGTCCAAAAGTGTTATGATCAAATATATTCTAAGGAATTATTAAATTTGAGAGTTTGGAAAATGAGTATGACAACTTTGACAAGTCCAATAGGTCAACAAATTTTATAAGGCTCTAGATCAAATTGTTGGGATTGGGTGGAAGGGTACGTCATGAGGATGAAGGTTGACAAACTAATAGACAAACGGGAAGTGGATATGAATGAGATGGCATATCAGGAGTGACATACCCAAAAGTTTGAAACTCCAACAATATCTAGAACATAAGGAAATCACCCCAACCCACCCAAAACTAAGAATAATTTAGAAATTTTACAACCTTGTACATATAGTGACAATTACAAGATAACACAAGGTAACAATTTAAGTAACACTTTGACTCATAAAAAATCCACTTATATTATCTTGTATTGATTATAAAAGTTAGGCTAACATAAAGAAACTATTGAAAAAATCATATAGGTTGATCAAACAATTTCCTACTTTACTCGATGAGAGAAAAGAATGCATGAAAGCTTACATAATAACCATATGCAAAGCTCAAAGAAATACCACATGTTAACACAAGACATACCTTTGAAAAACCCTCAAGAGGGAAAAACCTAGCCTCCAAAAGCATCCACATTCAATGTATTATTCAACAATTAAAATATTGTAATACACTTACAAAGTCTCCATGAATACTTATAAAACAATAAGATTCTCCAATGCATCCTCCATGTATATGCATGTCCCATGTTATGCTTTACATATGCACTCTTCAAGAGTAGGCTCAATACAATGAGAGCCAAGCTAATAACTATCCAACTTCAACCATTAAGCTTGCTTTTATAGAATCTGATAATATGATGAAACTATACGGATTTGGTCAACTACTGAGAGAGGGGGTGAATCAGTAGATAGAAAATAAACTAAAATTTCACCAAACTTAATTCCAACTCAGAAACCAATCACTAAACTAACCGGTTTAGTCACTGTATCAAAAACTGCAACTGCACTGTAAAACTTTACCGGTTGACCAAAACATCAATGATACAATGTAACAGATCTGAAACTCACATTCCATTTATCCAAAACATTAAACCACTTCACTAATATTAGTAATAACTCATTTCAGATCATTTCCGATTATCTAAACATATCTAAGTGGCTTTAAACCAGTTATTCATATCAACCATATCAAAAACACATTCACAAAATCATTCACCACTTGACATTATGATTTTTCATGTGGAAACCCAAATGGGAAAAACCACGGTGGGGATGAATACCCACAAGTATTCTGAACTCTTCTGAAATTCGCCCTGTTAGGAGTCGAGCCTCGTTAGAAGCTTATACAATAATGTCATGTTAAGAACAAATCCGGTTAAGGACCACCCGGTTAAGGGATTGACTACAATACCCTGTTAAAGGCAATACTCTATTAGAGGCAACCTCTGTGGAAGATTTCAAATCCAAGCTAATGGATCACCTGGTTAGAGAATTTAAACAAGAACCCTGTTAAAGCTTACCTGGTTAGGGGATTTAACTGTTGTAATGGTTAGAGAACAACATGTTCTTTGTTGATCTGGTAATAGCACATCCTTGCTTAATCAGATCCTATTTTGCTCCTATTTGCCTTCACAACATTCTGCCACACCTTCTAGTTTGGCAACAATCACACTTAACCAAATTTGCCAACACAACTTTGAAACAAATCATCGACCTTATATAAGAAAATACAATAGGTTGGTAACACAAAACAAAACCTACAAATCTCATAGAGATTACAAACATATTGGTTCCAACACGACCGTTAGATTACATAGCAATCAGCTACACATTGTTCTAGACAACTTGAACCGCTCCTGGATCACCACACATTGGATCCTGTAACTCATCACATGTTTTACACTTCATGCTATGCATTTGATCATTCTCAAAATAAACAATTATCTTCACGTGCCAAAACCACTTTGAAACTCATCACGTGCATCATACATACGTGGTATCTTCATCTTCGATCACCATTCGATCATAGATCATCACAACCGATTCTCCAAGCTCCATCAGTTAGGGTTCTGCTTATCAACTGGTTAGGGTTACTAGTTGATCACTCTGCTTCAATAATAATACCAATACCGATTGCCTTCACTGCTTTACTACCGATTGCATTATTGCATCATTATCGGTTGCAACACATCTTCATTACCGATTGCTATTAACATCAACGACAACACTATACTTCATCAATGCAATCTTCATGCAATGCTAATAATCTCCCCCTTTGGCATTGATGGCAATACAAATATCAATACCCTCGATTATGATGATTGAGAGTAAACCATATACACAGGTATAGGAATCCTGGTTTACATTTTTCTATATACTCTCCTTCAACTGTATCTTCATGTCTTCAGCTAGTAACTGGCTATTCAATCATACAACTCTTCTCCCCCTTTGACAGTAATGCCAAAGTGAAGGTTAACCATACAGTTTCATGCTTCACCACTCTGCAACTAGTTGCTCCCCCTGTGGAGTAGCTCCACTCTTCACCAATCCTGCTTCAAGATTTTCAATAGGCTTCGGGATTGATGGCTTCCCCATTTGCTGCAATTGACTTCATGTCGAAGTACAACCCCTAACTTACCTCTAAGATACTCAAATGTAGCCTTAGGTAGAGGTTTGGTAAAGATATCTGCTAGTCGTTCTTTAGTAGATACATGCTCCAGTGACACATCTTTACTTTGCACTTTCTCTCTCAGGAAATGATACTTCAGCTCAATGTGCTTTGTCCTAGCATGCAACATCGGGTTCTTTGAAATGTTTATTGCACTTGTGTAATCACAGAAAATCCTTACTGGTTCTGATATCTTCAACTTGAAACCTTCCAAAATGTGTTTCATCCATATTGCTTGGGTATGATTCATATATGCTGCAACATATTCAACTTTTGTTGTAGATTGAGAGATACAACTCTGTTTCTTACTACTCCATGACACTAGTCTACCTCCAAGAGAAAATGCTCCTCCGATTGTACTCTTCCTGTCATCAACATTGCCTGCTCAATTTGCATCTGTATAGACTTTTAGATCAAAGTTATCTACATATGGATACCATAATCCATAATCAATTGTACCTTTCAGATATCTGAAAAATTCTTTTGGCTGCAACCATGTGTGTCTCCTTCGGGCTTTTTCTGAAATCTGGCAACCAATCCTACTGCATGAGCAATGCTCGGTCTGTCGTGGACAACATAATGTAGTTTACCTATCATTGACCTGTACTCCTTTTCATCAACTGATGCAGAATCATCTTCTTTAGACAATTTACAATTTGTAACCATTGGTGTTCCAATTGGTTTACAGTCTCCCATTCCAAAAGTCTTCAAAACTTCTTTCACATATTTGGACTATGTGATGAAAATACCTTCCTTCATCTATTGGATTTGCAGACCTATGAACATTTTTATCTCACCTACCAGTGACATCTCAAACTCATTCTTCATTTCATTAGCAAAATCACGACACATATCATCATTTCCTCCAAAAATGATATCATCCACAAATACCTCACTTACCAATATCTTATGACCTTCTATATTGAGATATATGATATTGTCTTCACTGGTTCTTTGAAAACCCATCTTCACCAAGTGAGAGTGCAATCTTTCATACCATGCTCTTGGTGCTTGCTTCAGTCCATATAATGCCTTATGTAATTTGCACACCATGTCCTTTTCTACAGTTAAAGCATAACCATCTGGTTGTTCAATGTAGAATTCCTCTTCCAATATTCCATTTAGGAATGTTGACTTAACATCCATCTGATACACTTTGAATCCTCTGTAAGCTGCAAATGCAAGTAGTCCTTACTCCTTCCAATCTTGCAACTGGTGCAAATGTCTCACCATAGTCTTCACCTTCTTCTTGTGCATATCCTTTGCATACCAATTTGGCTTTATTTCTGACCACTACTCCATCTTCATTCAGTTTATTTCTGAATACCCATTTTGTACCTATTACATTCTTGTTCTCCGCTTTGGGTACTAGTGACCAAGTATTGTTCTGAACTCTATCTGGTCAAGTTCTTCTTCCATTGCCTTGATCTAGTTTTCATCTCCAAAGGCTTCTTTTGCAGTTCTAGGCTCAATGGTGGAGATCATACAAGAGTTCTCTCTTATCCCTCTTCTAGTTAATACATCTGCATTCATGTCTCCAATAATCTGATCGGGGCTATGATTGAGTCTAGCATACTTTGGAATAACATGATCTTGTCTTTCAGGTTCTTCTTCTTCTTCACTTTCTTTTTCAACTAAGGCTTTGAATACCTTAAACTTGCTAAATGCTTATGTCTTGTCTTTCAAGAATGTGACCCACATCATCCTTGAGCAATCATTGGTAAATATCATGAAGTACCAATCACCTTGAATACTCCTAGTCCTCATTGGTCCACAAAGGTCGGTATGAACCAAATCTAGCAAATGTTTTGCTAAGAAAGATTTGTTCTTGAAGGTCGAGGATGTCATTTTCCCTAACTGACATTCCTTGCACAAAGTATTCACTGGTTTGTCCAACTGTGGTAAACCTCTTACTGATTTGGACTTACTGACTCTTATAATGTTATCAAAATTTACATGACAAAATCTTTGATGCCAAATCCAACTATCTTCTAATTTTGCAATTAAACAAATGTTGACTTTAGAGTTTAAATGAAACAAGTTACCTCTGGTCTATTTGTCGGTTGCAATCAGTTCACCTTTGCTTCCATAAATCTTGCACACTCCATTCTTTAATTCCAGTGGGTAACCTTTGTAATTGAGTTGAGCAATGCTCAAAAGATTGTCTTTCAGACCTTTGACCCAGTAGACATCATCTGCACTGCTTTTACCATTCAGAGAGATGGATCCCTTTCCTTTCACCATGCAGGGTGAGTCATTCCCAAATCTAACAATACCTCCATCAAATTCCCTCAAAGTAAGAAACTTACTCTAGTCACTGGTCATGTGGTGTGAACAACCACTGTCTATAATCTAGTCATCAGAACTATCCATGCAAGAGACCAATGCCTTTTGATCTAATGTCTCTTCTTTAATTGCATCAAAGACAATGTCCTCATTTGCATCTTCATTAGATTCTTCATCTGTAATTCTTCCATCCACTGCAATGAGACAATCTCTTTTACCTTTGCCTTTATACTTTCTATACTTCTCACGTGTTTGCTCATTATCTCCATTAGGACAGCTAGCAGCAATATGTCCAATCTAGTTACATGCAAAACACTTCAATGGTTATTTACCTATGTACTTACCAGTACCTCTGGTTAACCGCTTGGCCAACAATGCTTCAATCTCAATCAGACTATCTTCATCATCTACCTCTTTGTTGGATCTAGACTCATGACTGTAGCTCACTTCTCTGCTTTTCCTTACCAGTGGGGTTGAGACTGAGGCTCTAAATGTAGATTTCGATCTTTGAACACTTCCATCAAAACCATTTAATTCAAATGCAGTTAATTTACCAATGATGGAGTCAAGAGTTACCTTTGTTTTATCAATAGACTTGAGTTCCTGAATGACTGCAACTCGGATAGCGTAGACCGGTAGAAGGGTTCGCAACACCTTGCTAACCATAGTGGTATCCTCCATTGTACCTCCAACACTTTTGATCTCACTAATTGTCTCTTTGATCCTCTGACCATACTGTTGAATGTTTTCACCTTCAACCATTTGCATATCATCAAATTTACCTCTTAGACTCTCTTCTTTGGCAATCTTAACATGCTCATCGCCGCTATAGATATCTTCCAGTTTCTTCCACACTTAATCTGCAGTTTCCAATCCATGGACATCAACATACTCTGAATCAGACAAGGAACTGATGATGGCCTCCAATGCTTGATTGTTCTCCCGTTTCTCCTTCTTTTGATCATCTATCAGAATCCCACTAGGCAAGTTATATTTAGTAACATGTTCCCAATATTGACTTCCTAAGCTATTGATATAGATCTTCATCCTATCACTCCAAATTCTGTAGTTTTCGCTATTGAACTTCATACCTTATTTCTTCATCATGTTCTCCTAGATCTTTTCCTCAAGCTATTAGGCTTAAACACAAGAGGACCTGAAATGCTCTGATACCAATTGATAATATGATGAAACTATAAGGATCCGATCAACTACTGAGAGGGAGGGGGTGAATCAGTAGATAGAAAATAAACTAAACTTTCACCAAACTTAATTCCAACTTAGAAAGCAATCACTAAACTAACCGGTTTAGTCACTGTATCAAAAACTGCAACTGCACTATCAAACTTTACCAATTGACCAAAACATCAATGATACAATGTAACAAATCTGAACTCACATTCCATTTATCCAAAACACTAAACCACTTCACTAATATCAGTAATAACTCATTTCAGATCATTTCCGGTTATCTAAACATATCTAAGTGGCTTTACTAGTTATTCATATCAACCATATCAAAAACACATTCACAAAATCATTCACCACTTGACACAATGATTTTTCACGTGGAAACCCAAATGGAAAAAACCACAGTGGGGATGAATATCCACAAGTATTCTAAATTCTTCTGAAGTTCGCCTATTAGGAGCCAAGCCTTGTTAGAAGCTTATACAATAATGTCCTATTAAGAACAGATCCGGTTAAGGACCACCCGGTTAAGGGATTGACTACTGTATGCGGGAAATGAAGGCAACAAAAATGTAAAAGTCTGATTCAAAAGGCCCACATACCAATGAGACTCTTGGTGCAAGTTATAGGAACTATATTGAAATAGATCAACTTCCCAAGGGGTGTCCCATTGTTCTCTATCTCACAGGATCCCTAAAGTTAATGTTTTTGCTCTCAGATCACTGAGCAAAGTGACTTAGGAATGATAACTCCAAGAATGAGTGATGTTTAATTATTATGTATGAATGCATTCCTAAGACATGTATGATATTGAAACTATGATGATTAAACTAGCATAAAGATGATGATAAGATTAGCTAATTATCCTAACAATGATATACTAGTCTAACATGGATATTCTATGATATTAAAATTCTTCTAAATGCTATTATGATGATTTAACAAAGAGGGGCTAAAATGCTTAATAATTAGACTATAAGTTTGATGCACAAAGACTTGGATATATCATTAGTAAAATGACTATAAGTTTGATGCATAAAAACTTCTATATCAATTATGAGAGAATGAGAGCTCTATTTATAGGGAAAATAAGGCAATGGATGGTCAATATTGGATAATCTTAACAAGGGCTAGGATTGAAAGTTAATCAATTCATGTTTACAATTGTCAACATGAGGTTGCTTGAGAGGAGATGGAAGAAGCATTAAATACCTGAGAAGAGATGGAGGTTACCTTAGGAGGTAAGGGTTAAGGTTAGGTTAGGGTTATCCATTGGATAAAGCTTTCAACCAATGGGTAAACTCTTGTGCAAGGGTTAAAGGGATAACCAAGGGTAAAGCCATGAATGCTTGATGAGACCCTTGGGTTAGATGAGGGTTGAGTTAGAGAGAAAGTCTCTAATCATGCAAGAAGGTTGAGTTAACCATTAATGGCTATGTAAAAGCCTTAAATGGTTTGGAAGACTTTGAGGGTTAACTTGTTGAGGACATAAAGCCTTTAATGGTTATTGAAGACTTTGGAGGCTTTGAGAAGTGACTTCTCTTTGCTTAGGATTATGACAATAATTAGAAGATGGATTAGGCTAAATTGAAAGTTATTAGAAGAATATAGAAGGGGTTTAGGAGGCAAGTGGGAGATGTAGGAAAATGCAAGTGGAGGGAAAAATATTTTAATTAAAATAAAATTACTTTATTTCAACTAAAAATAGATGCAACTTGCATAAATAGAAGTGGGGGATTTAAATAAATAAATTAGATTTATTTATTTGCAAGGATCAATTTAATTAAATGTAAATTTAATTAAAAAGGGAGAAAGGAGAAAGGAGAATTAATTAAATAGAGTGATTTATTTGATCAAATGCTAGAAAAGGTTTAGGTGAACTTAAATAAATAAATTGAGTAATTCATTTAATCAAATAGATGAATACGAATAAATTAATTAAAATAGAATTTAATTAATAAGGATAATGGGGTTAAAATAAATATTAACTATTCATTTAGGAAAGTGGTCAGATTTATATGTCTACAACTACAATACCCTGTTAAAGGCAATACCCTGTTAGAGACAACCTCTGTGGAGGATTTCAAATCCAAGCTAATGGATCACCTGGTTAGAGGATTTAAACAAGAAGCCTGTTAAAGTTTACCCGGTAAGGGGATTTAACTATTGTAATGGTTAGAGAACAATAGGTTCTTTGTTGATCTGCTAATAGCACTTCCTTTCTTAATCAGATCCTATTATGATCCTATCTGCCTTCACAACATTCTGCAAACACACCTTCTGGTTCGGCAACAATCACACTTAACCAAATTTGCCAACACAACATTGAAACAAATCATCTACCTTATAATAAAATACAATAGGTCGACAACACAAAACAAAACCTACAAATCTCATAGAGATTACAAACATATTAGTTCAAACATGATCGTTAGATTACATACCAATCAACTACACATTGTTCTAGACAACTTGAACTGCACCTGGATCACCACACATTGGATCCTGTAACTCATCACATGTTTTACACTTCATATTATGCATTTGATCATTCCCAAGATAAACAGTTATCTTCATGTGCCAAAACCACTTTGAAACTCATCACGTGCATCATGCATATGTGGCATCTTCATCTTCGATCACCATTCGGTCATAAATCATCACAACCGATTCTTCAAGCTCCATTGGTTAGGGTTCTGCTTATCAACTGGTTAGGGTTATCGGTTGATCACTCTGCTTCAATAATAATACCAATACCGGTTGCCTTCACTGCTTTACTACCGATTGCAATACATCTTCATTATCGGTCGCTATTGACATCAATGACAACACTATACTTCATCAATGCAGTCTTCATGCAATGCCAACAAAATCAAGCTCACACAAATACAACCAAGTTGTAAAGTATTCTCGTCTACCTCAAAACCGTGAGTACACAAAACCATTGACCCCACATTTACTCTTGATACTATGTTTACCAAATATTAAATATTTTTCTCATATACAACCCACACATAAGATATCAATCCAAAGTTACATACAACTTTACAAGTGGACCCAAATAAATATTTAATGTGGCTAAACACATCATCTAGGATGTATCACAAACAAATATTTATTTTACATAATTAAAATAATTCATTTTATAAAAGGTGTACAACACCCTTTCATAACAACAACAACAAAATGGAAAAATAGAGAAAATAGATGCAATAAAATGGAGTTTCAACAAGAGTCTTCAAATGAGGCCAATATAAAATGGATTTGGTCTTCCCTAATTCTACTTGCATACCCTTTGTGTTGATCATGTATCCCAAGTATATTATTTTTATTATCAAAAACTCACACTTGATTCCTTCATCAAAAGAGTTTGTGCCTTTAAAATTCCCAACACCTCATCAAGGTACCTTAAGTGGTCCTCCCACATTTTTCTATAAATGAGAATATGTCATCAAAGAAAATAATGACAAAATTCCTCAATTGTGAACACTTGGTTCAAACATGATTAGGAGGTTGTAGGGGTGTTTGTTAAATCAAACAACATGACTAAAAATTCATAGTTCTCATAATGACACTAGAAGGTTGTGTTGTGAGTATTCTCTTCAAGGATGTAAATATGGTGGTAGATTGATCCAAAGTCTATCTTTGAGAAATAAACCATTGCATGAAGCTTATATATCAATGTGTCATCTTTCTTCTTTAAAAGGATTGTAAAAGAGGTAGAAGGACTTGAACTAGGCTTAATGTGTCACATATCCAAAAATTCCTTTATAACTTTATCAATCTCCTCCTATTCCTTGTGGGATTGTGATAAGGAGTAGTAATGGGGAACTTGATGCCCTCCTCCAACTCAATAAAATCCTTGAATTCTTCATCAAGTTGTCTCCCTATAGAAATATCATTGAAACCCTTGTTGTTCTTGCTCGAGATATCTTGTACATCTATCTAGCATGATTTCTTGTCTTCAAGAGAGTTTCTCATCAAGATCATATATTATGATGCCAATCTACATGTCCATGAATAAAAATTATCTCCATTATTTTTAAAGATATGTGATGTAGTAGCATCTATGTGCACGAGTGATCAACATTTTCAATTCAGTTTTGTTTTAGTTTTGGTGTGTTTTTAGTTAGTTTTGTGTGTGTTATTTAGGAAAAACATCAAGGAAAGTTTGGCCAAGTGAAGATTCTATCTTCTTAAATGGTGTAGACACCTAAAATTAATATTTAATTAATTTAAGTCTATCAACATAATTAATTAACTTAATTGTGTTATCCTTATTCTTCTCAGAATCAATTAAATCTAATTTAATTAATCCTATCACTATAGTCCAATAATCAATTTATCAAATAAATTAATTATTCCCCTATTTTTCTAAAGTCCTCTCAATAATCATTTTCTTTAAACCCACTCAGTTAATTAATTCTAATTAATTAACCTAGTCATGTGATTCCTACAAATCAATTTTCTTAATCCCACTTAACCTAATTAATCCTTCTAGAACCTCTCATAATCATGCTTATCATTATTCTCCAATTTTTAATTTCCACTCATGTCACATCAACTTTGAATCTCTCAAAGAAATTCAAATTTAATTGAATCCCTCAATGCATCTTTATTTTGGAATTTTTAATTCCTCGAGTTTGAAATTCAAATTTCTCCCCCTTTTTCCAAAAAAATTTAATATTCTTGTTTATTTTCCCAAGGCACCCTTGATCCATGCCTTCTATCTAAAATCAATTTCAACCCTTCATAATCAAATCAATCTTGGCCCTCCATTAGCCTTCTCCAATCTATAAATTGGAGTCCATTCTTCTCACAGAATGATCCACTTCTCATGCATTTTCATGTTGCTCTATTCTCCTCTCATCTTCTTCTAATCCTCTCTCAAATCTATCAAATTCATAATCCATCACTCAAATCCAATCCAATAATCTATCTATCTTGTTGAGCGCAAGGAGAAAAATCCAAATCAAGCAATCAAAGGAGCACATACAGTGGAGCATCATCAAGGGGCGCCTTCACTTCATCAAGCTCCATCTGAAGGAAAAGGTATAAGGTTTGTGAGGTATATGCATTTCATTCTTGTTTTGAACATTTCAAATTATGTCTTTCAATTTCATATGATTATATGTTTGATTTGCACATTTGCTATCTAATCCACCTCACTAGTCTTTTATCCTCTTCATTTTGGCATGCCCGGTGGGACCCATGTCCCGAATTTAACAAAATTTGAGTTTTTTGTGAAGATTTTTTTTGCAGGTTCACGTATAAGCGTGAGCGCTTGTTAATCAGCACGAGCGCCTCGGCTTCAGTGCGACCGCAGGAAAATTCAAAAAAATTTGGGCGCCTCACTGTTTTTCAGTGCGACCGCCTTGGCTTTAGCACGTCCGCCTAGAAAACTCTTCTATCTCCTCATCCATTCTTCTTCTTCTATCTATTTCTATCTCCTCATTTCTGTTTCTGCTTCAGTGCGACCGCACTACGATTAGCACAAGCATTTTTGTAAAAACCTTGAATTTTAAATGTTGGGCGCGAACTATAGTTGTATCAGCGTGAGTGTCTGCAAATCAATACATCTGCATTTTTTTTTTTGGCTATCTGTTTAATTTTAATAATCTGTTTGTTAGCATGACCGCTTGCACATTAGTGCGGTCGCAAGAATTAATTAAAAAACCCCCCCCCAAAAAAATAAGCGTTTTTTGTAAAAAAATTGAATTTAAATTTTGGGCACGAACTCTAGTTGTATCAGCGTGTTTGCATTTGTTTTTTGTTATCTGTTTAATTTTAATAATCTGTCTATTAGCACGATCATTTGCGCATTAGCGTGTTTGTCTACAAATCAGCACGGCCGCAGGAATTAATTAACCCCTCCCCCCCAAAAAATAAAATAAAAAATGAGTGTTTTTGTAAAAAATTTGAATTTTAAATTTTAGGCGTGAACTCTAGTTGTATCAGCGCGAGCGCTCGCACATCAGTGCGAACGTCTACAAATTAGCGCGTTTGCATTTGTTTTTTGTTGTCTATTTAATTTTAATAATCTGTGTGTTAGCACGACTGCTCGCGCATTAGCACATCTATTTGCAAATCAGCGCGGCAGCGGGAATTAATCAGAACCCCCCCCCCCCCCCCTCTAAAAAAAAATGAACGTTTTTTTGTAAAAAAATTGAATTTTAAATTTTGGAAAAAAACTCTAGTTGTATCAGCGCAAGCACCCACGCATGAACGCGTCTACATTTTTTTGTTGTCTGTTTAATTTTAATAATCTGTTTGTTCACGCGACCGCTCGCGTATTAGCGCGTCTGTCTGCAAATCAGCACGACTGTAAGAATTAATCAACTCCCCTCCCGCCGCCCCAAAAAAATGAGCGTTTTTGTTAAAAAATTGAATTTTAAATTTTGGACGTAAACTCTAGTTGTATCAGCATGAACGTCTGCAAATCAGCGCATCTGCATTTTTTTTTATTGTTGTATGTTTAATTTTAATAATCTGTCTGTTAGCGCGACTGCTTGCGCATTAACGCATCTGTCTGCAAATCAGCGTGGCTGCGGGAATTAATCAAACCCACCCCCCCCAAAAAAAGAGCATTTTTGTAAAAAAATTGAATTTTAAATTTTAAGTGCGAACTCTAGTTGTATCAGCACGAGCGTTTGCAAATCAGCGCGTCTACATTTGTTTTTTGTTGTCTGTTTAATTTTAATAATCTGTCTGTTAACGCGACCGCTTGTGCATTAGCGCGTCTGTCTGCAAATCAGCGTGACCATCAGAATTAATCAAAAAACCCTTAAAAAAACAAAAAAAAAACAAGCGTTTTTGTAAAAGAGTTGAATTTTAAAATTTAGGTGCGAACTCTAGTTATATCAGCGCGAGCGTCTACAAATCAGCGTGTATGCATTTGTTTTTTTGTTGTCTATTTAATTTTAATAATCTATCTATTAGCGCGACCGCTCGCGCATTAGCACGTCTGTCTGCAAATCAGCGCGGCTGCCAGAATTAATCAAAAAACCCAAACAAAAAAATGAATGTTTTTGTAAAAATTTTGAATTTTGAATTTTAAATTTTGGGCACGAACTCTAGTTGTATTAGCGCGAGCGTCTGCAAATCAACGTGTCTGCATTTGTTTTTTGTTGTCTATTTAATTTTAATAATCTGTCTGTTAGGGTGACCGCTCGCGCATTAGTGCGTCTGTCTGCAAATCAACGTGGCTGCTGGAATTAATAAAAAAATCCAAAATTAATTTTTTTTAAAAAATGAGCATTTTTGTAAAAAAAATTAAATTTTAAATTTTGGGCGTGATCTCTAGTTGTATCAGCGCGAGCGTCTACAAATCAGCACGTCTGCATTTGTTTTTTGCTGTCTGTTTAATTTTAATAATCTGTCTGTTAGCGCGACTGCTCGTGCATTAGCGCATCTGTCTGCAAATCACCGCGGCCGTTGGAATTAATCAAAAAACTAAAACAAAAAAAATGAGCATTTTTGTAAAAAAATAAATTTTAAATTTTGGGTGCAAACTTTAGTTGTATCAGCGCGAGCGTCTGCAAATCAGCGCATCTGCATTTGTTTGTCTGTTTAATTTTAATAATCTGTCTATTAACGCAACCGCTTGCACATTAGTGCATTTGTCTACAAATCAGCGTAGCCACCAGAATTAATCAAAAAACCCTAAAAAAAAAAAAGAACGTTTTTGTAAAAGAATTGAATTTTAAATTTTGGGCGCGAACTCTAGTTGTATCAGCGTGAGCATCTACATTTGATTTTTGCTATCTTTTAGTTTTAATATTCTGTCTGTTAGCGCGACCGCTCGCACATTAGCGCGTCTGTCTGCAAATCAGTGCAGCCGTCAAAATTAATCAAAAAACCCCCAAAAAAATTTTTTTAAAAAAAACATTTTTATAAAAAAAAAATTGAATTTTAAATTTTGGAAGCAAATTCTAGTTGTATCAGCACCCGCGCATCAGCGCAAGCGTCTGCAAATCAACGCTTCTACATTTGTTTTTTGTTGTTTGTTTAATTTTAATAATCTGTCTATTAGCGCAACCACTCGCGCATTATCGCGTCTGTCTGCAAATCAACGCGGTCGCCAGAATTAATAAAAAATGCAAGAAAGAAAAACAAGTGTTTTTGTAAAAAAATTGAATTTTAAATTTTGGACGCGCACTCTAATTGTATTAGTGCGAGCGCCCGCACATTAGCACGAACGTTTGCAAATCAGCGCGTCTACATTTGTTTTTTGTTGTCTGTTTAATTTTAATAATTTGTCTGTTAGCGTGACCACTCGCGCATTAGATCTTCTGTCTGCAAATCAACACGGTCGTTGGAATTAATTCAAAACCCCCCCAAAAAAAAATGAACGTTTTTGTAAAAAATTTAAATTTTAAATTTTGGGCGCGAACTCTAGTTGTATCAGTGAGAGCGTCTGTAAATCAGTACATCTGCATTTGTTTTTTGTTGTCTGTTTAATTCTAATAATCTGTTTGTTGGCGCGACCGCTCGTGCATTAGCATGTCTGTCTGCAAATCAACGCGACAGCCGGAATTAATAAAACAACCCAACAAAAAAACGAGCGTTTTTTGTAAAAAAATTGAATTTTAAATTTTAGGTGCGAACTCTAGTTGTATCAGCATGAGCGTCTACAAATCAGCGCGTCTGCATTTGTTTTTTGTTGTATGTTTAATTTTAATAATCTGTCTGTTAGCGCGACCGCTCGCACATTAGAGCGTATGTTTGTAAATCAGCGCGGCCGCCAAAGTAGATCAAAAAACCCTTCCAAAAAAAAAACCAAACATTTTTGTAAAAAATTTGAATTTTAAATTTTGGGCGCGAACTCTAGTTGTATCAGCGCAAGCGTCGGCAAATCAGTGCGTCTACATTTGTTTTTTGTTGTCTGTTTAATTTTAATAATCTGTCTGTTAACGCGACCGCTCGCACATTAACCTGTCTGTCTGCAAATCAGCACGACCGTCGAAATTAATTAAAGAACTCCCCCCCCCCAAAAAAAAAATAATAATAATAATAAGCGTCTTTTGTATAAAAATTGAATTTTAAATTTTGGGTGCGAATTCTAGTTGTATCAGCGCGTATGCATTTGTTTTTTGTTGTCTGTAAAATTTTAATAATATGTCTGTTAACGCATTAGCGCATCTGTTTGCAAATCAGCGCGACTGTCAAAATTAATCAAAAAACTCAAAAAACCTTCCCCCCCAAAAAATAAGCATTTTTGTAAAAAAAATTGAATTTTAAATTTTGGGTGCGAACTCTAATTGTATCAGCACGAGCGTCTACAAATCAACGCGTCTACATTTGTTTTTTGTTGTCTTTTTAATTTTAATAATCTATTTATTACTGCGACCACTCGCGCATTAGCGCGTTTGTCTGCAAATCAGCGCGACCGTTGGAATTAATCAAAAAACCAAAAAAATGAAAGTTTTTGTAAAAAAAATTGAATTTTAAATTTTGGGCGTGAACTCTAGTTGTATTAGTGCGAGCGTCTGCAAATCGGCGTGTCTGCATTTATTTTTTGATTTTTGTTTAATTTTAATAATCTGTCTGTTAGCATGACCGCTCGAGAATTAGCGCGTCTGTCTACAAATCAGCGTGACCGCTGTAACTAATCAAAAAACCTAAAAAACAACAAAAAAAATAGTGTTTTGTAAAAAATTTAAATTTTAAATTTTGGGCGCGAACTCTAGTTGTATCAGCGCGAGCGTCTACAAATCAATGCATTTGCATTTATTTTTTGTTGTCTGTTTAATTTTAATAATCTGTCTGTTAGCGCGAGCGCTCGCGCATTAGCACGTCTGTCTGCAAATTAGCGCAGCCGTCGGAAATAATATAAAAAAAGCATTTTTTGTTAAAAAAAATTGAATTTTAAATTTTGAACGCGAACTCTAGTTGTATCAGCGCGAGCGTCTACAAATCAACGCGTCTACATTTGTTTTTTGTTGTCTGTTTAATTTTAATAATCTGTCTGTTAGCGCGACCGCTCGCGCATTAGCGCGTCTGTTTGCAAATCAACGAGGTCGTCGGAATTAATTAAAAAAACCTCCCCCAAAAAAAATGAACGTTTTTGTAATAAAATTGAATTTTAAATTTTGGGCACGAACTCTAGTTGTATCGGCGCGTCTGCATTTGTTTTTTGTTGTCTGTTTAATTTTAATCATTTGTCTGTTAGCGCGACCGCTCACGCATTAGCGCATCTGTCTGCAAATCAGCACAGTCGCTGAAATTAATCAAACCCCCCGCCCCTAAAACAAAACAAAAAAAACGCTCGTTTTTTAAAAATTGAATTTACAATTTTGAGCGCGAACTCTAGTTGTATCAGCGCGTCTGCATTTATTTTTTGTTGTCTATTTAATTTTAATAATCTGTCTATTAGCGTGACCGCTCACGCATTAGCACGTCTATTTGCAAATCAGCGCGACCGTCAAAATTAATCAATAAACCTCCAAAATAAAAATAAGCATTTTTATAAAAAAAAAATTGAATTTTAAATTTTGGGCACGAACTCTAGTTGCATCAACACGAGCGTTTGCAAATCAGTCTGTCTGCATTTGTTTTTTGTTGTCATTTTAATTTTAATAATCTGTCTATTAGCACGACCGCTCGCGTATTAGCACGTCTGTCTGCAAATCAACATAACCGTCGTAATTAATCAAAAAACCCCCCCAAAAAAAATAATTTTTGTAAAAAATTTGAATTTTAAATTTTGGGCACGAACTCTAGTTGTATCAGCATGAGCCTCTGCATTTGTTTTTTGCTATTTATTTAATTTTAATAATCTATCTGTTAGCGCGACCGCTCGCGCATTAGCCCGTTTGTCTGCAAATCAGCGTGACCGTTGGAATTAATCAAAAAAAAAAAAACTAAACGTTTTTGTTAAAAAAATTGAATTTTAAATTTTAGGCGCGAACTCTTGTTGTATCAGCGCGAGCATCTGCAAATCAACAAGTCTGCATTTGTTTTTTGCTGTCTGTTTAATTTTAATAATTTATCTGTTAGCGCAACTACTCATGCATTAGCCTGCCTGTCTGCAAATCAGCACGGCCACCAAAATTAATCAAAAACAAAATGAGTGTTTTTTCTAAAACAAATTAATTTTTAATTTTGAGCGCGAACTCTAGTTGTATCAGCACAAGCGTCTGCAAATCAGTGCGTCTGCATTTGTTTTTTTGCTGTCTGTTTAATTTTAATAATTTGTCTGTTAGCGCGTTTGTCTGCAAATCAACGCGACCATCAAAATTAATTAAACCCCCCCCCAAAAAAGAGCATTTTTGTAAAAAAAATGAATTTTAAATTTTGAGAGCGAACTCTAATTGTATCAACGCGAGCGTCTGCATTTGTTTTTTGCTGTCTATTTAATTTTAATAATCTGTTTGTTAGTGCGACCACTCACGCATTATCGCATTTGTTAGCAAATCAGTGCGACTGTCGGAATTAATCAAAAAACCCAAAAAAAAATTTTAAAAAAAAAAATAAAAAACATTTTTGTAAAAAAAATTGAATTTTAAATTTTGGGCGTGATCTCCAGTTGTATTAGCACCAACATTTGCAAATCAGCACGTCTGCATTTGTTTTTTTGCTATCTATTTAATTTTAATAATATGTCTGTTAGCGCGACCGCTCGTGCATTAGCGCATCTGTCTACAAATCAGCGCGGTCGTCGGAATTAATTAAAAAAAATGAGCGTTTTTAAAAAAAAATTAAATTTTAGATTTTGCATGTGAACTCCAGTTATATCAGTGCGAGTGTCTGCATTTGTTTTTTGTTATCTGTTTAATTTTAATAATCTGTCTGTTTGCGCGACCACTTGCACATTAATGCGTCTGTCTGCAAATCTACGCGATCGTTGGAATTAATCAAAAAACCCCTTCAAAAAAAAAATGAGCGTTTTTGTAAAAAAAAAAAATTTAAATTTTGGGCGTGAACTCTAGTTGTATAAGCAAGAGCATCTGCATTTGATTTTTGTTGTCTGTTTAATTTTAATAATCTGTTTGTTAGCGCAACCGTTCGCGCATTAGCACGTTTGTCTATAAATCAGTGCGACTGTCGGAATTAATCAAAAAAAAAAATGAACGTTTTTGTAAAAAATTTGAATTTTAAAATTTGGGTGCAAACTTTAATTGTATTAGCGCGCACGCATCAACGCGAGCGTTTGCAAATCAGCACGTCTACATTTGTTTTTTGTTATTTGTTTAATTTTAATAATCTGTCTGTTAACGCGACCGCTCGTTCATTATCGCGTATGTCTGCAAATCAGCGCAGCTGCCGCAATTAATCAAAATACCCAAGAAAAAAATGAGCGTATTTGTAAAAAACTTGAATTTTAAATTTTGAACGCGAACTCTAGTTGTATTAACGCGAACGTTTGTAAATCAGCGCGTCTGCTTTTATTTTTTGTTGTCTGTTTAATTTTAATAATCTGTCTGTTAACGTGATCGCTCGCGCATTAGATTTTTTGTCTGCAAATTAGCAATTAATCAAAAAAAAAAATTAAACGTTTTTGTAAAAAATTGAATTTTAAATTTTGGGCGCGAACTCTAGTTATATCATCGCGAGCGTCTGCATTTGTTTTTTGTTGTCTATTTAATTTTAATAATTTGTTTGTTGGCGCAACCGTTCACGCATTAATGCGTCTGTCTACAAATCAGCGCAGTTGCCAGCATTAATCAAAAATGCAAGAAAAAAAATAAACGTTTTTGTAAAAAAATTGAATTTTAAATTTTGGGCGCAAACTCTAGTTGTATTAGCGCGAGCGCCTGTATATCAATGCGAACATTCGCAAATCAGCGCGTCTGCTTTTGTTTTTTGTTGTCTGTTTAATTTTAATAATCTGTCTGTTAACGTGATCGCTCGCACATTAAATCTTTTGTCTACAAATCAGCGCAACCATCAGAATTAATCAAAAAATCTCAAAAAAAGAGTATTTTTGTAAAAAGTTTGAATTTTAAATTTTGGGCGCGAACTTTAATTATATCAGCGCGTCTGCATTTGTTTTTTGTTGTATGTTTAATTTTAATAATCTGTTTGTTAGTGCAACTGCTCGCGCATTAATGTGTTTGTTCTCAAATCAGCACGGCCGTCGAAATTAATCAAAAAACCCAACCAAAAAAAAAATATTTTTGTAAAAAAATTGAATTTTAAATTTTGGGCGCGAACTCTAGTTGTACCAGCGTGAGCATCTGCAAATCAACACGTCTACATTTATTTTTTGTTGTATGTTTAATTTTAATAATCTATCTGTTAGCGTGACTGCTCGTGCACTAGCACGTCGATTTTTTCAAATTAGTGCGACTATCAGAATTAATAAAAAAAAAAAATTTATAAAAAACTTGAATTTTAAATTTTGGGCGCGAATTCTAATTGTATGAGCACGAATATTGACAAATCAACGCGTCTACATTTGTTTTTTGTTGTCTGTTTAATTTTAATAATCTGTCTATCAGCGCGACCGCTCGCGCATTAGCACGTCTGTCTGCAAATTAGCGCGACTGTCGGAATTAATCAAAAAGCCTAAAAAAAAATGAGCATTTTTGTAAAAAATTTGAATTTTAAATTTTGGACGCGAATTTTAGTTGCATCAACATGTCTGCATTTTTTTACTGTCTATTTAATTTTAATAATCTGTCTGTTAGCGTGATCGCTCGTGCATTGGAGCGTCTATCTACAAATTAGTGAGGTCGCCAGGATTAATAAAAAAAAATCTCTCCTAACAAAAAAATAAACAAACATTTTTGTAAAAAAATTGAATTTTAAATTTTGGACGCGAACTCTAGTTGTATCAGCGCAAGGGTCTGCAAATCAGCGCGTCTGCATTTATTTTTTACTGTCTTTTTAATTTTAATAATCTATCTGTTAGCGCGGCCGCTCGCACATTAGCACGTCTGTCTGCAAATCAACACAGCCGCTAGAATTAATCAAAAAACCTTTTAAAAAAAAAGTTTTTGTAAAAAAATTAAATTTTAAATTTTGAACGCGAACTCTAATCGAATCAATGCGTCTGCATTTTTTTTGTCTGTTTAATTTTAATAATCTATCTATTAGCGCGATCACTTGCGCATTAACGCGCCTGTCTACAAATCAGTGCAGCCGCCAGAATTAATAAAAAAAATATATATATATATATTTTTATAAAAAAAATTAAATTTTAAATTTTAGGCGTGAATTCTAGTTGTATTAACGCAAACGTATGCAAATCAACAGTCTGCATTTGTTTTTTGTTGTCTATTTAATTTTAATAATCTATCTGTTAGCACGATCGCTCGCACATTAGCCCGCATGTCTGCAAATCAGCACGACCGTCAAAATTAATTAAAAAAAAATGAGTGTTTTTGTAAAAAAATTGAATTTTAAATTTTGCGCTGAACTCTAGTTGTATTAGCGCGAAGGTCTGTAAATCAATGTGTCTGCATTTATTTTTTTGTTGTCTATTTAATTTTAATAATCTGTCTGTCAACGCGTCTATCTATAAATTAGCGCGACTGTTGAAATTAATCAAAAAACTTTCCAAAAAAAGAGCATTTTTGTAAAAAATTTGAATTTTAAATTTTGGTAGCGAACTCTACTTGTATTAGTGCGAGCGTCTGCATTTATTTTTTGCTGTCTGTTTAATTTTAATAATCTATTTGTTAGTGCAACTGCTCGCGCATTATCGCGTCTATCTGTAAATTAGCGCGGTCGCTAGAATTAATTAAAAAAACAAAAACAAAAAACGAACATTTTTGTTAAAAAATTGAAATTTAATTTTTGAACGCGAACTCTAGTTGTATCAGCATGAGCGTCCACAAATCATTGCGTCTGCATTTGTTTTTTGATGTCTGTTTAATTTTAATAATCTATTTGTTAGCGCGACCGTTCGCGCATTAGCGCGTCTGTTTACAAATCAGTGCAGTCATCGGAATTAATAAAAAATTCACAAAAAAAAATGACCGTTTTTGTAAAAAAATTAAATTTTAAATTTTGGACGCGAACTCTAGTTGTATCAGTGCAAGCGTCCGTGCCTCAGCGCGAGCGTCGACAAATTAGCTCAAGCATCTGCAAATCAGCGCGTCTGCATTTATTTTTTGTTGTCTTTTAATTTTAATAATCTGTCTATTAGTGTGATTGCTCGCGCATTAGCGTGTCTGTCTGCAAATCAGCACGACCATCGAAATTAATAGAAAAAACTTCCAAAAAAAAACGAGCGTTTTGGTAAAAAAATTGAATTTTAAATTTTTGTCGCGAACTCAAGTTGTATAAGTGCGAGCGCCTGCAAATCAGCACATTTGCATTTTTTTTTTATGTTTGTTTAGTTTTAATAATCTGTCTGTTAACACGACCACTCGCGTATTAGCGCGTTTGTCTGCAAATCAGCACAGCTGCGGGAATTAATTAAAAAAAAAGAACAATTTTGTAAAATAATTGAATTTTAAATTTTGAATGCAAACTTTGGTTGTATTAGCGCGAGCGTCTGCAAATCAGCGCGTTTATATTTGTTTTCTGATGTCTGTTTAATTTTAATAATCTGTTTGTTAGCGTAACCGCTCACGCATTAGGGCGTCTGTCTGCAAATCAACGCAACCGTCAGAATTAATCAAACAACCCAAAATAAAAATAAAAATAAAAATAAAAAAATGAATGTTTTTGTAAAAAATTTGAATTTTAAATTTTAGGCACGATCTTCAGTTGTATTAGCGCGAGCGTCTGCAAATTAGCACGTCTGCATTTATTTTTTGTTGTCTGTTTAATTTTAATAATTTGTCTATTAGCGCGACCACTCGTGCATTAGCACGGCTGTTTGCAATTCAACACGACCATTAGATTTAATCAAAAAATAAAAACAAAACAAAAAACGAGTATTTTTGTAAAAAAATTGAATTTTAAATTTTGAGCGTGAATTCTAGTTGTATCAGCGCGAACGTCTGCAAATCAACACGTCTGCATTTGTTTTTTGTTGTCTATTTAATTTTAAGAATTTGTCTGTTAGCGCGTCTGTCTGCAAATTAGCGCGGTCGTCAGAATTAATAAAAAAAACAAAAAAAAAAATTAAAAAATAAACTTTTTTGTAAAAAAATTGAATTTTAAATTTTGGACGCGAAATCTAGTTGTATCAACGCGAGCGTCTGCATTTGATTTTTGTTGTCTATTTAATTTTAATAATCTATTTGTTAGCGCGACCACTTACGTATTAGCGCGTCTGTCTGCAAATCAGCGCAACTGTCAAAATTAATTAAAAAACAAAAAAAAATGAACGCTTTTATAAAAAAGTTAAATTTTAAAATTTGGACGCAAACTTTAGTTGTATTAACGCGAGCGTTTGCAAATCAGCGCATCTACATTTGTTTTTTGTTTAATTTTAATAATCTGTCTGTTAGTGCGACCACTCGCGCATTATCGCGTCTGACTGCAAATCAACGCAACTGTCGAAATTAATCAAAAAACGTAAGAAAAGAAGAAAAAAAATTTAAAAAAATTTAAAAAATGAACGTTTTTTTTAAAATTGAATTTTAAATTTTGGGCGCAAACTCTAGTTGTATTAGCGCAAGCGCCCGCACATCAGTGTGAACGTTTGCAAATTAGCGCGTCTGCATTTGTTTTTTGTTGTCTGTTTAATTTTAATAATCTGTCTGTCAACGTGACCGCTCGCACATTAGATCTTCTGTCTATAAATCAACGCGACCGTCATAATTAATCCAAAAATTAAAAAAATGAATTTAAATTTTGGACGCGAACTCTAGTTGTATCAACGAAAGCGTCTGCAAATCAGCGGCGTCTGCATTTTTTTATTGTCTATTTAATTTTAATAATCTATCTGATGGTACTACTCGCGCATTAGCGCGTCTGTCTGCAAATCAACGCTACAGCTGGAATTAATAAAAAAACCTCCCAAAATTTTTTTAAAAAAAATGAACATTTTTGTAAAAAATTTGAATTTTAAATTTTGGGTGCGAACTCTAGTTGTATCAGTGCTAGCGTCTACATTTATTTTTTGTTGTATGTTTAATTTTAATATTCTGTCTGTTAGCGCGACCGCTCGCACATTAGCGTGTCTGTCTGCAAATCAGAGGGACCACCAGAATAAATCAAACCCCTCCCCGGTCCCACTCCCCCAAAAAAAATTAAGTGTTTTTATAAAAAAATTGAATTTTAAATTTTGGGCACAAACTATAATTGTATTAGTGCGAGTGTCGGCAAATCAACATTTATTTTTTGTTGTCTGTTTAATTTTAATAATCTGTTTGTTAACACGACCGTTCGCGCATTAACGCGTATGTCTGCAAATTAGTGCGGCTGCTAGAATTAATTAAAAAACCCTCCCAAAAAAAAACAAAAAAAAAAATGAACGTTTTTTGTAAAAAATTTGAATTTTAAATTTTGGATGCAAACTCTAGTTATATCAGCGCATCTGCATTTGTTTTTTGTTGTCTGTTTAATTTAAATAACTTGTCTGTTAGTGCAATCGTTCGCGCATTAACGCATCTATCTGCAAATCAACACAACTGCCAAAATTAATCAAAAAACCCCCCCCCCAAAAAAGTGTGCATTTTTGTAAAAAATTGAATTTTAAATTTTGGACGCGAACTCTAGTTGTAGCAGCATGTTTACATTTATTTTTTGTTGTCTTTTTAATTTTAATAATCTGTTTGTTAGCGCAATCGCTCGCGCCTTAGCGCGTCTATCTGCAAATCAGCGCGACCACCGAAATTAATCAAAAAACCCTAAAAAAAAATCGAGAGTTTTTATAAAAAATTAAATTTTAAATTTTGAACGCAAACTTTAGTTGTATCAGTGCGAGCGTCTGCAAATCAGCAGTCTGCATTTGTTTTTTGTTGTCTATTTAATTTTAATAATCTTTTGTTAACGCAATCGCTCGCGCATTAGCTCGTCTGCAAATCAGCGTGGTTGTCGGAATTAATCAAAAAAAAAAAAGAGTGTTTTTGTAAAAAAATTGAATTTTAAATTTTGGGCGCGAACTCTAGTTGTATCAGGGCGAGCGTTTGCAAATCAGCACGTCTGCATTTGTTTTTTTGTTGTTTGTTTAATTTTAATAATCTGTCTGTTAGCGCATCTGTCTGCAAATCAGCATGATCGTCGGAATTAACCAAAAAACCCCCCCAAAAAATGAGCGTTTTTGTAAAAAATTTGAATTTTAAATTTTAGGAACGAACTCTAGTTGTATAAACGCGAGCGTCTGCAAATCAACGCGTCTACATTTTTTTTATTGTCTGTTTAATTTTAATAATCTGTTTAGTAGCACGACTGCTCGCGCATTATCGCGTCTATCTGCAAATCAACGCGACTGTTGGAATTAATCAAAAAAACTCAAAAAAACAAAAATAAAAAATGAATTTTTTTGTTAAAAAATTGAATTTTAAATTTTGAGCGCGAACTCTAGTTGTATCAGCGCGAGCGTCCGCAAATCATTGCGTCTACATTTATTTTTTTGTTGTTTATTTAATTTTAATAATCTATCTGTTAGCGTGACTGCTCACGCATTAGCACGTCTGTCTACAAATCAGCGCGGTTGCTAGAATTAATCCAAAACCCCTCCCTTAAAAAAAAAATGAGCGTTTTTGTAAAAACTTTGAATTTTAAATTTTGGACGCGAATTCTAGTTGTATCAGCGCGAGCGTTTGCAAATTAACGCGTCTACATTTATTTTTTGTTGTCTGTTTAATTTTAATAATCTATTTGTTAGTGCGACCGCTCGCGCATTAGCACGTCTGACTACAAATCAGTGCAAGCGCTAGAATTAATAAAAAAAAAAGAGCATTTTTGTAAAAAAAATTGAATTTTGAATTTTGGACGCGAACTCTAGTTGTATCAGCGCGAACCCCTGCAAATCAGTGCATCTGCATTTGTTTTTTGCTGTGTGTTTAATTTTAATAATCTGTCTGATAGCGCAACCGCTCACGCATTAGCGCGTCTGTTTGCAAATCAGCGCGACCGTCGGAATTAATCAAAAAACTCCAAAAAAAACGTTTTTGTAAAAAATATGAATTTTTAATTTTGGGCGCGAACTCTAGTTGTATTAGCGCGAGCGTCTGCAAATCAGCGCGTATGCATTTGTTTTTTGTTGTCTATTTAATTTTAATAATCTGTTTGTTAGTGCGACCACTCGTGCATTAACGCGTCTATCTGCAAATCAGCGCGGTTGCCAAAATTAATCAAAAAACTAAAAAAAGAAAATGAGCGTTTTTGTAAAAAAATTGAATTTTAAATTTTGGGCATGAACTCTAATTGTATCAGTGCGAGCATCCGCGTATCAGCGCGAGCATCGGCAAATTAGCACATCTGCATTTGTTTTTTTGCTGTCTTTTAATTTTAATAATTTGTTTGTTAGCGCGATCGCTCACACATTAACGCGTCTGTCTGCAAATCAGCTCGGCCACCGAAATTAATCAAAAAACCCCCCCCCAAAAAAAATGATTGTTTTTGTAAAAAAATTGAATTTTAAATTTTGGGCACGAACTCTATTTGTATCAGCGCAAGCGTGACGCAAATCAGTGCGTCTGCATTTGTTTTTTGTTATCTGTTTAATTTTAATAATATGTTTGTTAGCGCGACTGCTCGTACATTAGCACGTCTGTCTGCAAATCAGCGCGACTGCTGGAATTAATCAAAACCCCCCCCCAAAAAAAAACCAAAAAAAATGAACGTTTTTGTAAAAAATTGAATTTTAAATTTTGGGCGCGAACTCTAATTGTATCAACAAGAGTGCCCGCGCATCAGCGCGAGCGTCTGCAAATTAGCGCGTCTGCATTTGTTTTTATTGTCTGTTTAATTTTAATAATTTATCTGTTAGCGCGACCACTTGCACATTAGCGCATCTATCTGCAAATCAGCATGGTTGTCAGAATTAATCAAAAAGCCCCCCAAAAAATGAGTGTTTTTGTAAAATAAATAAATTTTAAATTTTTGGCATGAATTCTAGTTGTATCAACGCGTCTGCATTTATTTTTTATTATCTGTTCAATTTTAATAATCTGTCTGTTAGCGCAACCACTCGCGTATTAGCGCGTTTGTCTGCAAATCAGCGCGACCGCCGGAATTACTCTATTTATTCTGTTTTTTAGTCATTTATTCTCTATCTTCACTTTATTTTCCTCAAAAATTCACTAGATCTCCCGCAATTCCATTTTGCACATTCCCCTCCTTTAGGACCTTATCCCAAAATCCACTTTTTGAAGCCCAAAATCTTACATTCCTCTATTTTTAGGGTTTGTCATAATTCCTTCCACTTTTATCCAATCACCTCCAATTTTTTTCATATTGCTTATCTCCAACTTTTACCTATTTGTCCCTCTTGAACATTTTTTTTCATTTCTTCACCTCTCCTTCAAAATCCTCATTTTATGCATGTTTATCCCTTGGAAAGTGGCAAAAACCTAGTCAAACCCCATTTACCCATCAAATTTTCTTCCAAATCCACATTTGTCATTAATAGAAAAGTTTTTGTTCTTTTTTTTCTACTCATTCTCAAAAAATAAAAAAATATTCTTATCAATCTTTTGTGTTTTGCAGGACGCTTGTTGAAAACTTCATTTTCAAATTATTAATCAAGTTGTTTTGCAGGTTGCCTAAGAGACTCAACCAAACATTGTGTTTTTCTTAATCATTTATTTTAGGCACCTAGATTTTAATTACGGGTGAAAGAACTCTTGTTTTTTGTGTTGGAGAAAAGTGTAGAGGTAGGAGAGTATGCTCTTGTCTACATAGACAATCAGAAATCTCGACCCTCGAACATTTTCTTGTTTGATTGCATAGTTACCCTTAGCGGACATGCCCTCCCAACTTTCTCTTTGAGAAGGTAAGAGGGGAACGACCCAAGTGAATACACCCGGACCTGGGTTTCCCAACTCACTATAATAAATATGTCATTGACTATGAAAAGGTCAATTATTGGGGCTATATGAGAGTTCACTCTCACATTGGGTGCTTAGTAGGATCCTAGAGATCTCAATCACGCTTGCATGACTATTAAGTTCTTGGTGCTTCATTGGGCTATAGGCCTCAATTGCACTGGCGCAACTACGAAAGGTAGCTCCTAACGGGAAGCCTTACTAAACACCTTGTTCATAGTGGCCAAAAACCTTCTAGTCATTGGTGCAGGAGGTCGGACCTCCGAAGCTGCTCATATTTTTACGACCCTTAGTAGAGACACAATGTTCGCCATGAGGAGTTTTCATGGGAATTGATGCTTGGCTACCCGGGAGAAGTGTGTCGTGGAGGGGAGCCAATGGAATCAAACATCTAAGTGTTCGCTCTGGGTAAGCGTAGTTAGAAAACCAATTGGGATCCATTGACTATTGTCTTTCTCGCCATAGGATATGTTGTGAAGGAGCATGAGTGTCTTTTGAGTATAACTTATTTTGACCATTGTGTTTTCTTTACTTGACATCTCTTGCCAAGTTCATCCCCCACAACCAATCAATCATCCTTCTTTCCAAATTCCATCTTGCCATCATCAAATATTTAATCCATTTCTATCTATCCAAGAAATTCTCCAATCCCCAATCCACTTTCATCCATTCAAACAATCATCCTTCCTCAACTAATATTCATTCTTCCTCTAGTCCAATCAAATCTCCAAAATTCTAATCAATTTAATCCAACCCATTCAATCCAATTTAATTTAATCCAATCCAATTCAATCTAATCCAATCCAATTCCAATCCAAATCAAATTCAATCCAACCAAACCAAGTCCTAATCCATTCAATCAATCATCCAATCCAAACCAAGTCCTAATCCAAGGACCAATCCATTCAATCAATCATCCAATCCAATCAAGTCATAATCCAAGGACCATTCCAATCCAATCAAGTCCTAATCTAAGGCCTAATCCAATCAAATCCAATTCATCATCCAAATCCAAGGACTCACCCAACTCCAATCCAATCCATTCAATCAATCACCCAATCCAATCAAGTCTTAATCCAAGGACCAATCCAATCAAATCAATTCCAATCCAAATCAAAACCCAATCAAAATCGAATCAAATCTAATCCCTCATCATTCCAATCTAAGTCATAATCCTTATCTTCATTTAATATCACCTTCATAATCGTTCCCCTCCAAAACATATTCTTCCAATTTCAATCTAATCCTTCACTCTCAACACGACTACCCATAATTTCAAAGCTTGGTATGAGAAGATGCTCACGAAAATTCATTAACTTGCCAACCAAGTTAATCCCATAATCTCCCACTCGCTTATCATACCTTCATCCATCCCATCTCAACACATTACACCCAATCCCAATCTGTACCATATCTCTTATCCTTCCTCTACCTTCGACAAGGGAAATCCATCTTATCCCCCATCCATATCCCCATCTTATTCCCCATCCATATCTCCATATTATCCCTCATCCACATACTCCTCTAATCCAATACCTCCATCTCCCCCCCGCCACCTACATCTCAACCCCATCCTTCTACAATACATTCATTACCTCTACTCCCCATCCAAATCCTTTACTCCATAGTACTCCAATCATTAATCCTAATTCTCCAATCCATTATTTTAATCCTCCATCCAATTTCCCAATCCATTATTTTAATCCTCCATCCAATTTCCCAATCCATTATCCTAATCCTCCATCCAATCCCAACCCTCCATCTAATCCTAATCCTCCATCCAATCCCCATTTTCCATCTAATCCCAATCCTCCAAAATCCATATTGTCCACATCCTCCAAATCCATCATCCATAATCTTATCCAAGACATGCTAGCAAAGGAGACAAAATCATCACCTCAAAGCAAAGTGGCCAAGTCTCCTCAAGTCCTCCATCCACCCCAATCACCTCCACCTCAAAATAAATCCCAATCCTCCACACTTCATGATACCATCATTCCTCCATCCACCCAAGTTGAAGCTTCCATACCTTCCTCCATCACACAATCCCCACAACTCCAAACATGTCAAAAGCTTGTTCCAAAGCATGCTAGCATAGAAACCTCTCCATCTCATGATGCATCTCCCTCCACTCCATATAATGATCCCATCCCCTCCACTTCCTCTCATGATCATATGATTCCTCTATCATCACATGATCCTCTTCCATCTCATGATCCAATCACCCCTCCCTCTCCAACTCATGATACCCTCCCTAGTCAAGATCAAAGTATCCCTTCATCTCCATGTCATGATCCCAATCCATCTAAAGATCCTAATCTTCCTTCCACATCTCATCCTCCTCAAAATGGACTCGCATCTTGTTTCTGAAATAATAAGGGTCCTCAAGATAATGCTCAAGATGTTGGTACATCCTTTATTCCTCCTAAATCCAAATTTCCCTCATACAAATCAAAATCTCGTTATCCCTCATCTTCCGTATCCATTTTGTGACCCTATGTTCCAAAGTTAAACCCTTCATTCCTTCCATCCATTTTGGGCCCCTATGTTCTGATGTTCAATCCTCCATCCCTTCCATCCATATTGGGTCCTTACATCCCTCCATCCACCTCTCCATCACCTCAAATAATCCCTCAGCAGGATCAACAAAGGCACACAACCTTGAATGCCTCCCAACACTCTCTTTCCACCATCCCATCCATAAAATCCATCAATCCTTCATCCTCATACACACATCCCATTGTTATTGGAAGCAATTTGGATGCCCAATCTAAAAATCATGAAGCTCAAAATCCACAAAAATCAAAGGATCAACATGTCCCCTCAAAATGACATGCTCAAAAGAAAAATATGA
The DNA here is from genome assembly GCF_030272615.1 of Cryptomeria japonica. Taxonomy (NCBI): domain Eukaryota; kingdom Viridiplantae; phylum Streptophyta; class Pinopsida; order Cupressales; family Cupressaceae; genus Cryptomeria; species Cryptomeria japonica. The sequence continues at coordinate 23,973,690 of NC_081415.1, read as the reverse complement.
TCCGAAAGAAGGAAAAATCAAAAAGGCCACAAAGGCCCCAAAAGAAAAAATCAAAAACTATGTGGATTCCTAAAAAAGCAATGCATCCCCAAGTAAAATCAAAATTGGCATCCAAACTTGCTAATCCAAAAGCTCCATCCATTCATAAGTCCTCCAATCCTCCATCTAACACTCCATCTTCAAAATCCATTTTGGGTCCTTATGTCCCAAAATCTACCATCCCAACTCCATCATCCCCTTCTTCTATTTTGGGTCATCATTCCCCCAAATCCACACTTTATCCCCCATCCAATTCAAAGTGCCCTCCTCCACTACTCCACCACCCTTCAAGGTGTGTGCCAATGTTGATCTTCCACAAATTCTTCAAAACCCCATCCATTATCCACCATCCATTTTTCACAATCCCATTCCGCTAGACCAGTCCTTTCAAAATCCTTATCTTCCATCCCCTATCCATTTCATCTCCCCAATTATTATTACCAACATCTATGAGCATACCTCTAGTTCAAAGAAATACTAAGGGATACCATCTATGGGAACTAGATGCTTGAGTCCTCCCTTCCTCTTTCACGCATCTGCTATCTTCCATATCCACTCATCCTCATCCTTATCCATCCAAACTATTCAAAAAATAAAAAATAAAAAAATAAAAAAAATTTAAAAAAAATCAAGAAAAATGCAAAAAAAAAAAATCAGAAAAAAGTAAAGAAAAATCATTTCATCCAATGGTGAAAACCACTTCTTGTGGCGCCTTGGGTAAGTACCATGATGAAAACTTGGCAAACAAGTGTCATGTGTAATCCCCTCATCCCCTTGCACTCTACACTTGGGGGCAAGCTTCATCCATGCAATCCTCCCATTCATCTACATAATATCTAAGTCCATTCTCCTTTCCTATCTTTGATCTTGACTATCCTATCCATATCCTCCATCTCATATCCCTCATCCTATCAAAATAAATTCTCCATTCCTATCTTTCACCTTGATCATATAAGAGGCAAAATAATGAATCATGCATGTATGCTTTGGAGAATTCAAGCCTTAATCGCCTTAATCCTCTACCATCCATATCCATTACACATTATCCTCCCACCTCATACATATTTGTCCACCATCCTTGCATCCTTAATTCCACTACCTCTAGTGTGAGGCATTGCACTCCTTTGCAGCATAGTCCTTGGGTCTCCATCACCCTACCCTCCATCCTTTATTCCTCCATTTCCTATGCATATCCAATCCACTTTATCCACCTATCCAAACAATACCTTCATCCCTCGTCCATCTATCCTCTTACCAATCCTTGGTTTTACCTTGTCATTGGTTCCATCCAATCAAATCCTATCCACCAATCCACCCCATCCAATCCAATTTCTAATCCAATCCTATCTTATCCAATCACATTCTCCACCTCTTCCAATTAAATCATCAATCCCATCCTCAATCCAATCTTATTCAATCATACATCCCCCTTTTCCATCCTATCTAATCATTTATCCTTCTTCTAATCCTATCCAATCCATCAAACTGAGCTTTCCCCATCTACCTGAGCTCGCACTGACTTGTGCCTAATTCAAGCACCCATCCATACTTTACTAATCAAATCCAAGCAACAATCCTCTCATCTGTAGCTCTTGCACATCCAACTTGTCTTTTGTCATCCATCAATCAATCCATCACCTGCCCATCGGGATGCCTCCTTCCCTAGTTTGACAACTTATCCAAATCCATATCCTACTTTTTGCAAGAGATATTAGTTGGTCATGTGCATGTTGTTTGCATGCTTGAGCTTTTCGCTTTGTTTTCATCTTGTGTCCCAGGACTATACTTGTTCAGGACTGCCTTGATCATCCTATATCTTGGTATGTCTTGATTGGTATATAATGGGGCATACTTTTCATGGCATGGTGTGTTTGAAGGTCTTCCTTGTTCGAACCGACAACCCTGCATTAGTGTTTATCAACATTTGCATGATTGTGTGCAAGGCATTCCTGTTTGACTGAGCATCAATCCACGCCTCAGATTTTCATATCATCCTGGTTCTTATAATCAGTGGTGTAGACTATACATGGCAATATCAAATGTAGGTTTGCTCTCTATACTTGCTCAACAAGAAATCCAATCCATTTATCATTTCTTTGTCTCATTTCATTCACAACACTCCAACTCATCCTACTTCCCTCTTTCATCATCTTCATCCTTTCATCACTTATTCTTCTAATTCCTTTTCGAGAGCACACCCGTGTTCTTCGAACCCGCATGTCCTCTCGAGGGGCCATACCACTGCTTCCTCATCATCCTTCCGCGTCATCATTCATTTCCATCTCATGATTGGGGCATCATGCTACTAGTCCTTATCCTTTTTTTCATCTCATGACTGGGGCATCATGCTACTAGTCCTTATCCTTTTCTTCATCTCATGACTGGGGCATCGTGCTACTAGTCCTTATCCTTTTCTTCCACTATGTTTTATTCTTCTTTGATATAACATCATTTCACGATGCTATATCAAAGAGGGGCAAAATGTAGACACCTAAAATTAATATTTAATTAATTTAAGCCTATCAACATAATTAATTAACTTAATTGTGTTATCCTTATTCCTCTTTGAATCAATTAAATCTAATTTAATTAATCCTGTCACTATAGCCAATAATTAATTAACCTAGTCATGTGATTCCTACAAATCACTTTTCTTAATCCCACTTAGCCTAATTAATCCTTCTAGAATCTCTCATAATCATGCTTATCATTATTCTCCAATTTTTAATTCCCACTGATGTCACATCAACTTTGAATCTCTCAAAGAAATTCAAATTTCTTTGAATCCCTCAATGCATCCTTATTTTGGAATTTTTAATTCCTCGAGTTTGAAATTCAAATTTCTCCCCCCTTTTTCCAAAGGAATTTTATATTCCTGTTTATTTTCCCAAGGCACCCTTGATCCATGCCTTCTATCTAAAATCAATCTCAACTCTTTATAATCAAATCAATCTTGGCCCTCCATTAGCCTTCTCCAATCTATAAATTGGAGTCCATTCTCCTCGCAAAAGGATCCACTTCTCATGCATTTTCATGCTGCTCTATTCTCCTTTCATCCTCTTCTAATCCTCTCTCAAATCCATCAAATTCATAATCCATCACTCAAATCCAATCCAATAATCTATCTATCTTTTTGAGCACAAGGAGAGCAATCCACATCAAGCAATCAAAGGAGCACATCAAGTTGAGCATCATTAAAGGGTGCATTCACTTCATCAAGCTCCATCCGAAGGAGAAGGTATAAGGTTTGCGAGGTATATGCATTTCATTCTTGTTTTGAGCATTTCATTCTTGTTTTGAGTATTTCAAATTATGTCTTTCAATTTCATATGATTATATGTTTGATTTGCACATTTGCTATCTAATCCACCTCACTAGTCTTTTATCCTCTTCAAATGGCTTTATGATATCCAATGTTAAAATTTAGCAAAAAGTAAAGTTGATTTAGTGAAGTTAGTCTAATTCAAAGGTCAAGAGATATTTAGGAACTAAGTTGGAGCTTAAGCCAATTTTGGGAACCCCTAGAACCACTGATAGTTTCATCTCTTATCTTCAACACTGACTATTCTTGATCTCATTGTAAAGCAAATGGTTTAAATATTCACATAGATTGAGACTTTGTGTATTCCTAACACTTAGGAACCTTATAATATGCTTCTCAGTTGGTTTCAAGGTTCTAACAAAAGGAAAAGCACATAAGTTCAAGTTGTTGAACAATGAGAAATCTCCAATATAATCTTATCAATGATTGTGTATGTTTCAAGAACCAAGGAACTCCCTAATGGTTTTGTAACCTATCATAAGTTTTGAAAAAGAACCTCAATACACTAGTGAGCAAGTCTATTGATGGATGTTTGGAATGATGGTTAATTGGCAATGTAGGGAGGCAAGGGTTAGGGCCACAAGTACACATAAGACAATGAAAGCATAAGTTGGGGAATCATTTTGAAAGTTCCAAAGTTCATGGGACCCCCCCGCCCCCCCCAAAAAAAAGAAAAAAGAAGGCATGTGTTTACCATGACTTTAGACACCTAATATGTTCAAGGATAGAGTTCTTGAGGAGCATTTAACCACCAACAAAATACATTAATTAAGTGATGGAGTTTTAAGCTTGTCAAATTTATTCTGATGGCTTGAAATGTGATAGATGAAGGCTAAAGAAGGTGATTGTTCGATTCTATAACTGGTATGCGAACGGTTTAGCATTTGAAATTTTTTTATGGCTGAAATGTGTTTAAAGAATTAAGTACATAAACAATTTTTTTCTTGGGCAATTCAATCCTGTAATGGTTCAACTTCTACAACTAATTGAGTTTTCACATCAACCAATCTTGAGATGGTTTGACTACTAGAAGTAAATTATAAATGGGAGATTGTGATGTATTTTGGCTTTAGAATTTGTGAGAGAAGAACCATGGAGAGATTATGGTTCTATTGAACCACTATGAGATCAAAGTTTGTTGTGAAACCCTGTGATGTCCATTTGTAATCATTGTAATCCTATAATAGATGAATAAATTTTGTTGTGATTATGGAAATTGTTTAATGATTTTTTTATGAACTTGGTATAGTTCTTGTTGCATGATGGTACAGTTTGTCAACACGCCCTATCATGACCACATCAAATGGTATCAAGGAGATGATGATTATTGGGAGTGTGATAAGCCATGTTGCAGAGCACGATGGTTGCTAGGAAGTATGTCGAAGAGAGTGTTGTTGGTTGAGGAGTATAGTGAGATGTTGTTGGTTGAGATGCATTGATATGAGAGTGTGTTTGATATCCTCCAATAGGAATTAAGGTTTGGTAGAAGGTTCTAGGGCATCCTCTACAGTAGAAGTGGGTAGGAGAAGCACATAAGAGCACCTTCTAGGTTTCCTATTAGCTATAGGATAGGTGATTGTGTGTGAGAGAGATAGTTGTAGGAGTCTTGTAATTATAGAGAAGAGTGAGATAATGGGTTGTCCACCAACAAAGGCTTAGATTGGTAGAAGGTGCACAAGGTTCCTCCATTAAGAGAGAGGTGTAGAGGAAGTGTGAGGCATTTCAAAAACCTCTGTTGGGTAGAGGATAGGTTGTGTGAGAAGTTTATGATGGTAAAGTGGAAAAGAATGAAATTGGTTGTGAGAAAAAGTTTGGGGATTTTAGTCCTTATTAGAAGAGAGAGTATACAAGGATAAAATTGATGAGATGCGAAATATGTTGAAAGGGTTGAGGGAAGTTAAAGCAACAGTAGAGAATAGGAAAGAAGAGGACATGGATTTAGCTACAGAGGAATTTGTGTGTACATGGGAAGAAGATATTGTAGTAGTAGAGGCGTGTCTAAGTGAAGGTATGAAAGAAGAGAAGAGAGAAGTTGTAGAAAAGGTAGAGGAGAAGAAAGATGAAGATGTAATAAAGGCTATTGAATGTACTTTGGAGGAAATGAAAATGTTGGTAAGTGTTGAGTTGTAGAGCACAAAGAGGATGATTGTGGCAGAGGATGAGGAGATAAAAAATGTTGTAGCAAAGGATGATGAAAAAGATGTGTATGGTAATGAAGATGTGAGTGTAGAGGAGGTTGATGGAAAAATTTAGTGCAGGAGCTCATATTATGGTGGAATGGATCCCAAGAGAGAGAAGAAGGTTGTAGCCTGTATTTAGTGGAGGAGGTCATGCTATGGTGTGTTAAATCCCACGAGAAGGAGAAGAGGAGTGGAGAGTGGTGAGTTGAGGAGGAGAGTTGAGAGGAGAAGTGTTTGGAGGGGGATTTCACAATGATGGACATGGGTTCAGGAGGAGGAGTATGAGAAAATGACACACTTAGTAGAGAAGGATGTTCTATTTCCAACTAAATATAGAAGAGGTGAAGGAAGAAGGCTTCCAATGGATTTGTTGTGGTAATGGGTCTGCTATAGGTTGTTTACAACCTAGAAGAGTGGTTCTTGAATTTTGGCACCCAATGCACAAAAGGATAGAGTTCCTACGGAGTATTTAACTATCAATATGACATTAATGAAGCGATATAACTTTAAGCTTGATAAAGCTATTACGAGGACAACACATGGTAGGTGGAGGCTAAAGAAGGCAATTGTTCAATTCTATAATAGGTATGCAAACAATTTGTTTCTTGATATATGAAACATGTTCAAATGATTGACTACCTAAACAATTATATTCTTGGATGTTCAATATTGCAATAGTTCAAGTTCCAAAACTAATCTAGTTTTCACATGAACCCATTCTTGAGATAGTTCGACTCCTATAGGTAAATTATAAGTAGGGAGATTTTGATATATTTTGTGTTCAAAATTAGGGAGAGAATGACCTTAGAGAAATTTTGGTTCTTTTAAACCACCGTGGGAGAGTTTTTTATAAGGGTCATAATGTATATATTGTTGCGAGGGCTAGTGATGCCCATTTGCATCATTGTAATCATGTAGTTTATGAATAAATAATTTTTGTGATAGTGGAAAGTTTTTGATGATCTTGTTTTATGAATTTGTTTGTTATGGATGCATGATGGGGCAGTGTGTCAACACCCCCTTACATGATTCATTTGACACGGTCCTTGGTACTCCATTCATCATTTTATGATGTACCACTTCCTTTCTTTTAGATTGGAATTTTAATTTGATGGTTTAGAAAATTTGCATGACTCCTAATGAATGCAACCACTAAATTCCCAAAACCAAATATGTCTCCTATGCTAACCATATAGAAGTCATCCTCCATATTTTAGCCTCATAGAGTGAGGTTTAATTGGGAGATCATTTTAGTGCATTAGATAGAAAATTCGTTGGTGACCATCACATTGAAACCTTTGAAGTCTTTGAATTTGAGCTCTTTCTTGTCCACTAATCCATTGTCTATGAAATTATGAATAGCACCAATGCCAATAAAGATGGCGACACTCCATTCCATCAAAACCTAACAAAGAGCTTAGCAAATATGCTTATTGATGTTTCTCCTCCCTCCTTTGCCATGTCTTCTTCTTCCACTTCCAAAGTAGGTTCTCCTTCTTTTCTCTATGGTTCAAGTTCCTTGGCTCATAACTCATCTTTAGAAAATACTCAATGTAGTGTAGTTGTCCCTTTCCAAAACACCCATGTCCCGATGACCAAGACTCCTTATAAAGTGAAGCAAAACTTCTTCCTTGACATCTCATTATTTGCCTCTATGTCTTGTTTTAATGGGTAGTTTTTGGGATAATGTGTCTTCTTATGAAAATACTTCTATGGATGGATAGTTATTTTTTGGACTTTTTTCCTTGGCATAGAAGTTTCATGTGTTAAGGGTCTCTTAATTGCATTGTGTAGAGAAGGTATTTCAAATGCTTTGACTAATCCTTGAGAGACTCAATTAATTCCTCGATGAAGAGCATAGTCAACCTCCTCTCTGTGTACCATGTACCATTACATATAGATTCTAAAATTCCATCACATAATTCTCCACTAAACCATATTGTTTAAACTAGGGCAATGCTTTGAAGTTTACCTTATGATCCTTTTGTTAAAACCTCTCAACCAATATCCTAGAAAACTAATTATATGAGTTGATAGAGCCTTGACCTTGTATGATCAACCTATGATACAACCATTCATGTGCAATACCCTCTAGGTGTAGGCTATCAAACTTGATAGCCTAATCTTTAATCATAGGCTTGGGGATTAGTTACATGTCCAACTTTTGTTCCCATGCAAAAGTAATGCATTCATTAGATCCATCACATGTGGAAAGCATCAAATTATCTAAGGATGCTACACATCTCTTTAATATGCCAATAGTCTAGATTCAAGTCTAAGGGGCCTCTCTTAACTTTTTTCAAATTTATAAAGTTGGCAAGAGACATTTTGACTTGGATTTCCTCTGGGAGGACTCTATACTCAACATACAAGTTGTAATATCATCAATAATTAGACTTTGAGATTTAGTTTTAGGATCATCTTCCTCTCTATGAAGTAAAATAACTTGCAATGGTCTAGCAGATGAGATAAGGACAATCCTCTAGGGGTTGGGAGGAGTGACATTAAGTTTGCTAGCCTTAGAAGTGCTTCCTTCACCATTCTATTGTCTAGGAAAAAAAACTCACATAGTCAAAATTAGAAGTAATGCATAATAACACCATAGACTGTGAAAATTATATGTTTGCTAAGATCATGATCTTTATGTTGAGAAGAAAAAAAGATATTTTTTTAGTTCAGAGGAAACCCCTTGCAAGTGGTAAATGAGTACAAATACTCGAACCTTGATTTTCACAACTTCAATTGGAAGAATTGCAAGACAAAAGGATACAAAGATGATGAAAATATCTATGCATGTTTGGAAACAGATACACATCAACTGAGCTATGAGATTGGACAATAAAGAGACATTATTTGGGCTGCTTGTTACACTTACACAATGTTGTATGATTGTAGGGTCTAGGGAAATAACACATCAATATTGAAGTGGAGACAAATAAAAAGGATACAAGACATTAATTACAAGTAGTTTTAGAATAAAAGCGACAACCCCATATGATACTGTCTTAACCAAATCTAGAACATTTCCAATTGAAGTGGCAACAATGATTTGAATTTTAGGATATTTGAATAGAAAACATGGAAGACATCACTAGCCCAAAATAGTAGCAGAGGAAAAGTTAAAGAGAAGAAAGAGCACATGGATGAAGAAAAATATCATGTAGATAAATAAATAGGGAATTAGCATGAAATCAAAAGGCACGTGAGAGGGAAAGTCAAAGAAGTTATTTGGACAAGACAACTTGAGTGAAAAAGAGAATATTATGTCAAAAATTTAATTCCACATGCAACCACAAGTAAAAAAATTATACGAGAGTGGATGTAAAATAGAAAGCTAAAATTCTAATAACTGAGTTAAGATTTGGCTCACACCATATTAGGTATGAAAGAAAAACACTCAAATGGGAGTGAGTGGATAGGGTTAATTGTCTCTACACGCCAAGATTAGTGAAAATAAAAAATGACATTATATCATGGAGTGTACAACATATGAGGACATGCAAATCGATTATGATATTACTGTAGAAGTAGAATCTTAACAACTTTATTTGAGGAAGAACAAATAGCTAAAACATTAGATTGCTTGAACAAAATCCATAGCAAAAGAACCATGATCAACAAAGAAATAAGGGATAGTAAAAAATAGAGGTTGTGGTTTGTTGGTTGGAACTTTTGTTGGTTTCACCATGATTCTACTATGGGATGCCATAAATTGCCTAGTCTCCTAAATGTCATTATTTTTTTTAATTTCATTTCATCCACCATAAGATTCACAAGTTTTTTTGCAAGTCCACATGATTGTCAGCAAGTGGCAATATGGTGGCTTTAGATTACACTCAGGGTAGTTTTTGGTTATACACAAGGCAATTGCCAATTACATTTAAGGCAAATTTGCAACCATTTATAAGTGGTTAGGTAGTTTTTCCCCACTTGTATTTATGTGTGTTTGTCTTATGATTTGCAACTTCGACCTTGCCTAGCATAAATCCATTACAACATGTTTGATAATTTATTCAATAAGCACAAATTTTCTTTTTTCTTTCATCTTTCATAATTATAAAATTGTGTCAGTAATAAATAAAATAACTCTTAGATAAATAAAATAATTTTTTATGTAATTAAAAATAATTCTTAAACTTAAAACATACAAATTATATATATATATATATATATATACTTAAAAAAATTATTTATTTTATTCACTTTAAATTAATTTAATTTTTTAAAATGAAAATTGTAGATAAAAGATACAATATAACAATTTACATAGCGGCTTGATAAATATCCATTTATCTAGCATTAAGCCGCGAAAGGTAACGAGTGAAAACCCTAATCAGTAAAGCGGCAGAGTTTCGAAACCCTAATCTGTTAAAGCGGCAGAGTTTCGAAACCCTAGTATCATATAACTTATTTCACTATCGCGAGTCCCAATTATAGAGGCAAAGGAGTCGAGCAGAGGAGGGAGAACAGGGTTTCTGAAGCGATGACGTTCAAAAGGAGGAACGGAGGGCGTAACAAGCACGGCCGTGGCCATGTTAACTTCATTCGCTGCTCCAACTGCGGCAAATGTTGCCCTAAGGATAAGGCCGTGAAGAGGTTTCTGGTTCGTAACATAGTGGAACAAGCTGCAGTGCGTGATGTGCAGGAAGCATGCGTTTATGACGGCTACATGCTTCCCAAGCTGTATGCGAAGATGCAGTACTGCATATCCTGTGCGATTCACTCGCATGTCGTTCGAGTCAGATCTCGCACTGACCGCCGCAAGCGTGAGCCGCCTCAGCGTTTCAGGCGTCGTGAGGATACTCCCAGGCCTGGCCAGGCACCTCGTCCAGGTGCTGCAAACCCTGCGGCTCCTGCTCGTTAAGCAGTGAAGGAGCGAGTTTATGGTTTTTTTTCCTGCTCTTTGCTTTAGATTGAAAATTCCAAGTTAAAGACAATTTGATGTTGCAAAATTTTTCAGAGTGATTCCATGTAAATTTTGATGCGAGATGCATCAATTTTTAAAAACTTTATTTACGTAATATTTTTCTTTAGATTTAGCAAATCAAAAGTCTGGATAAATTGGTGGTATGAATAGATTTAGTTTGTCATTTTTCAAATGATGAAGATGAAAAAGCTAAATAAAATTAGGTGTTATTTAATTTTATTTTTAATTATCAAACTAGTTTTATATTGTAATTATGAAGATTTCCTTTTATGAGATGGAGGTCTGCATTGATTTATACTTTTTCTAAATGATGCAAGATGATGAACACTGACATCCATTGATCATATTTAGTAGTTGTAATTAGTATAAGTGCTCATTGATGAGTGGATGGTGTGGGTATGCTTATTTGGGTGGTAGTATATTATGTTTAAGGGCTTCTAGAATTGTATTAATTTATGGTACCGGGAAAGTGTAGTTTGTGAGAAGTCTAGCAGTCGATCTAATAGTGCAGTAAGCGTAGCGAAACAATGATCAAGTCCCCAAGTTTTTTATTTTGTTTTTCATACTAGGTTTATGTTTTTAATTTCCTCTGCTTTTATTTCTTCCCTTTGTTTGATATTTAATGGGCACAAGTGTCTGGATAATGGTGTTTAATTCAAATTGCTCAATGAAGTATTAGAGAAAAGATGTCAAATGTTCCCATAATTTTTGCTTCTTGTCGATTTTAACTCATCAAATAAATATTATCCGTAATTGAGCATGTATCAATAGTTGTGAGAGTGCTAAGTACCTGCATATATTATTTTAGAGAGGATTCGTCATTTAGCATATGTATCAATAGTTGTGAGGGTATTAAGTACTTACTTAAATTATTTTTGAGCAGCACAGTAAAGATAAGGAAAGAAAGCTCAAAAGTTAAACAAGAAGAAAACTATTAGCTGAGCCCTTGGAAGGGAAGCTTTATTTTGGCTTTGTTTCTTTCAAATTTTATCGAAATTCTCAGACCTGTCTACCTCATGCCAGACGTTTGATGGACAGACAGTTGTAACATGTTCGTAAGTTTGACCCTTTACATTCCTGAAGAGGGAGTTCCGGGACTTCATAATTTTTGGTTCTGAAACAACCCAAGGATTAGCTTCTTTAAAACTCCTTTCTCTCATTTCTTTTCAATCCATTGGGATAAGTCCTACTTTTACAACTGCAACATGGGGGTGAATTTTCCCAACGACTTAAAATTAGATTAGGGTCTTTTTTTCTTTAGAATCTATAAGACAGATGTTTAAGAGATGCCGAGCCCTTGCATGGAAAGCTTTATTTATCCTTTGTTTCCCCCAAATTATATCGAAATTCTCAGACCTGTGTACCTCATGCCAGACGTTCAATGGAAAGACTGTTGCAATTTATTCGTAAGTTAGACACTTTACATGCCTGAAAAGGGAATTCCAGTATTTCACTCAAATTCTTTTCAATCCATTGGGATATAGTCCTACTTTATGCCTGAAGAGGGAATTCCAGTATTTCAAGTTTTGGTTCCAAAAACCCAAGGATTAGCTTCCTCGAAACTCCTTTCACTAAAATTCTTTTCAATCCATTGGGTTATAGTCCTACTTTTCAACTGCAACATGGGGGTGAATTTTCCCAACGACTTAAAATTAGATTAGGGTCTCTTTTTCTTTAGAATCTAGAAGACAGATGTTAAAGAGATTTGATCACTACTAGGATTGAGTTTAGATTGAGTAGCTGGACAAGTTTTAGAAAACCAAGGTATCATGGTTAAACTGACAACTTGCAAATCAAGGGCCTTTCTTTATGTATTTTCATTTTCAGATTTTCTCCTCTCCAGAATTAAGTTCTAAGACAAAGAAGCTTCATGAGATAAGATGGAAGGGCTAAATTCAATCTGATGACCTTTACCAAGTTTGAAAAGACAGTCAGTTTGTTTGGTTGAAGCGCATTAGTAAACTGCAGCATTAAGGAGGCTAAAATTTGTCGATGTTCTCTAGAGTTATAACAATTGTCTTTGATAATGATTTGAGTTTTTCAACAGAAAATATGGTGTTGAAGTGCAAATTAACATCATCACTAATAAATACAGAAGAGGAGGATACAGTTCCACCAGGTGTAGAAGGCCTAAAAAGAGGATTGAATGTCAGTTTCAGTTCTCCTCTATTTCAGGAGAAGCAACTAATTTGAAGCAGCTTTCGGAGGCATTGCTAATCCTTCTTAAGATTACAAGTTGCATTGAAGTACAAAGCAGAATTTTTTACTATCTTCTAGGTTAAATTTTGTCAAAGTCTTTCTTGTGCGTCTAGTGTAAGGACTACCTGTGTGCATCGGTACTGAAAGAAGCATATAATTTCTCATTTCAATTCAGGAATTGGTGCTTACTCTAATAAAAGCAGAGTTAACATCTGTAGAAGAGGAATTCAACACCTGTATTTATGGTTAGATATAGCTTTGTAGAGGGCTTTAATGCTTAGCAAATTCAAGGTTGCTAACTGAAGTTTAAAATCGAGTTTTTTTGCCCCCAGCGGTCACCTTAAGGATTCTAGTTCTTCTTTAATGCTCATTAATGACCTTAAATATTAAGGACTATAATTCACCTGTATTTATGGTTAGATGTAGTTTTGTAGAGGGCTTTAATACTTATATTCAAGGTTGCTAACTGAAGTTCAAAATCGAGTTTTTTTGCCCCCAGCGATCACCTTAAGGATTCTAGTTCTTCTTTAATGCTCATTAATGACCTTAAATATTAAGGACTATAATTTTGTGTAAGTTTTCATGCTGAAGAGGACTGAATATCCTATGGGTCATTTTGCAGCTACTTGAGAATGTCTAGTGTGGCGGGGTAATTAATGCTGCACAAAATAGAGTTCTCTAATGACTTAGACTTTTATCAATTGCAATTGTTGGAGCTGAATGAAATGAAATTATATATTCACTAATGACCAAACAAAGTGAACAAGATTGCGAAGTGCAAATATATATTAATGTTATTTGAACAAGTATGCCTGCTTGGCTAGATTTTCTTCTGTAGAATTAGATTAATGTATACTAAATTCTCAAAAATAGCAAAGAGATAGCGCTCCATTTAGCTACAGTAGTGGCAATTGGTATAGACAAATAGAGATATGTTTTGGATGTATGGAATAATCCCTAGCTGTCAAAAGGGCTTTGTATGCTTCCGCTTCAGACAACAAAATGTCCAAAACTTCTATAAACTAGACATCATCCAACACAGTTGAGAGTTGTCTTGGCTTAGCTCAAGAGTTGTAGCTCTATATGAGCATCCTTGACATTTTGCAATTTAGGTTTCCTAGTTCTGATGATTTTTACCCATATTCTCAGTAAAACATCCTTAAAATGTGGAGATTATAAAGCAGCTATGAAACCTGCAATGTATCCAAAAAATTACATATTTATAAGTAGACATAGTTCATATGGCTGGGTTGAAACAGCATACTCTAGCCCAGCCGTAATCCATCTCTTTGCTGTTTGCCAGTAGCACCTTAACTTTAATTTTTTTGAATTGCCTCCTGCCCAGCTGTGCATGGCTCAAAGTTATCACACTGCAGCCTAAGAAGGCGTGGGTTTCCTCACGAGCAGTCGCACTGTGCATTATACAATCCCCAGTGTAGTCACAGCCTGTGCCAAAATGGGAGCTTTGGAACAGAGAATCCAAAAAACCATGAAGGATTTAGCAATTTTGTCAGGTTTTGCTGGAAATTCTCTGGTAGAGATCCATGCAAATTGTAGAAGCAAAGACGAGGCACACAAACTGTTTGACCGACTGCCTTAAAAATGTGGTGTTATGGAATGCATACCACATGTATGCAAAATTTGGAAGCATAGACAAGGCATGCGAACTGTTTGACAAAATGCCTCAAAGAAATGTGCCCTCATAGAACCCTGGTTGCTGGATATTCAGAAAATGGATTTGTTGAAAAGGTTGGAGAAACTTTTGATCAAATGCAATTGGCGAGTGTATAGACAATTCTACATCCTTTGCTTGCATCCTCACAGCCTGTGGAGAATTGGAGCTTTGGAACAAGGGTATGGACATTTTGTGCAGGCTATGAACAAAATGAATTTTACAATTATGCTCTCAATCTTTTTGAATTTAAGCACTCTGGAACATTTCTCAACATCATAAGTTTTGTCTGTGTTCTATGTGCATGCATCTGCCATTCAGATTTGGTGGATGAGGATTTGTATATACTTCAGTCATATGAATAACCTTTGTTTTTTTATTAAAATAAGCTGGCCCTTAATACAACAGTTCATAGGTGGCAAAAGAAAGACTAACAAGGGTACAAACTCAAAACAAAACAGGGTTGGGCAGGCCAATAATAGTAAGCCAGAAAGAAGTCCACTATTTAGAAGCCTGCCAAATCGGCAACAACCCAAAATCCAACTCAAGAGTGGTGAGAAACACCCAAACTTGACATGGGTTTGGTTGGGAGGGGAGGAACTTCCCCAAAATCCAACTCAAGAGTGGGGAGAAACACCCAAACTTGACATGGGTTTGGTTGGGAGGGGAGGAACTTCCTTTTTGGTTGTGATAGATACCTGATTACTAAGCCATGGTGGGATATAATGAACTGATCTTCAGATAAGCAAGGACAGTGACTACGTTAAGTATTTCCGAGATAATTCTGTATAAAAAGTATTAGACTCCCCAATATTAGAAAATAAAAAAAGTATTAGATTCCCTTGCGTTTTTCTCTAGCTCGATGCATCGTTGAGAAATTCAGGAGATCCTAATGATTCAAAATTTTTGGAGTGCAAAACAGTCAACTTTATGCGAGATGTAAACAGATTATAATCCAGAAAATCATCCATCATGTGTGTGTTAAAGTTGTTAATGGGATCATTGTCTGGTCTTCTCTGTGGATGAGTTGTTGTTGGCAGGGTGTCCTTAGCGTGCTGTGATTCTTGTTTGCTTGTGGTTGGGATGTTTTGAAGTCATAGGAACGCTGCCCCTGGTGATGGATACGGATTGATGTGGATATTCACCGGGATAATGCTGCATATAAAGTGTTGGGCGATGGCCATTTAGCTTTGACTTCAGATGCAAAAGATATGAGTAATGCTAGATAGAGGAGCTGTTCCCTAACAAAGAGCATTTTTATACGATTTTAACCTCATTCCTCTTCCCAAATTTATAGACATTTTACTAAGCATCTAATATAAATTATTTTAATCGAGCATTTAGCCTCTCTTTGCATAGAAATCATCTAAATAAGCATTTTTAGAAGCATTTCTATTATCATAGCATTATCATATTAGACTAGAATATCATGTTAGGATAGATTTTACTAATCTTTCATCTTAGCATCATATCCATGCTAGTTTAACTCACACTAGATTTAATATCATGCACGACGAGGATTGCATTCATATTAAATTGATCAATATCTTTCGTTCTCATAGTTGGAGCAAAGACATTGGCTTGAGGGATCATCTCATTGGTGTGTGGGCTTGTCTAGAAACCGAAATATCCGTTTCATTGCACCACTTTTCCCGCACACATTTTTGGGATACTACTTTTAGGGACATCAACAGCACCCAACTCACCTGCAAGCGTAGCAGCAATAGTCAAAGAGAACACAAGGGCAGCGACATCAGCAAAGGTGTTTGGAATGAGTAGGGCTGGAGAATTGTTAGTAGCCATCGCTAGCTATTATGAATAATCTTTGTTACATTACAGCTACAACTGATCATTGTGTGGTTGAGCTTTTTGTCTATGTTTCTCAAGGACATTCTAAACTTTATCATTAAGATGTCAATCAAACTTGTGGTAATTGTGTAGATGTGTTTTTTTTGGTGCTTGTAGATCACATATGGTTATAGGTTTTTGAGTATTTATAGTGAAAGGATATAGGTTTTTGAGTATTTATAGCGAAATTTTTTGTTTTGCATCTTAAAAATGTTCTTAATTTTTTTTTTTTGTTAAACATTCTTTCGTTTTTTTCTCAAAATACTAAAGAGAACAGCAGATGTAGTTTGACTAAAAAGACCATAAAATAGTGTGCCCTTTATGCGTAGGGGATTTATCACATCCACAAACACGAGATCTATGTAGAGTTGGAGAGATTGGCTTGGGAGATGAAATAAGGGGTAATCCCTAGGTTCAAAACATGAAGTGGAGGAGGAATAATAATTATTTCTCTTTCCACCGTAAGGAAAGAGCATCACTCACTGTCCATGTTTCAATTACCGTTCCCTCATTGCTCACCCAACCCTCCAATTACAACTGTCCAATTATCAACTTTAAAGAAACCAAAAAAATATATAACTAAAAAGGTCTATTAATAAATTTTACATTGCCCATGGCTGCACATTTTACCCCCAATTGTTAGTATTTTTGGACTTTAATTGGTGGAGTTGTGCAGCTTTATTGGTACCTACCGATAGTACATAACTGTTGGGGCATTTGTATTCAAGTATTGACCTTTTTTAGATGGTTGTAGGGTACAGGTATTGGGCATAATCTTTAAGTAGGTACTTGGCAACAATTTAAAATGATCATTTTTAGTGCTTGCGTGCATAACAGATCCTACAATGTGCATTGTTATTGCTTGGAGGCTAGAACAATAGTTATAAAGCAGTTGGAGATGACAAAAGAAATTTTTAAAATTTGTTGCATTGTTTAGGATATGTGGGTGCTTAAAGTTAGCTATGATGGCTATTGGTATGTTTCCCCTAGTAAAAAGTTGGCAATTGCTTTTGGTTTGTTAGATGCACCCCTAAAACCTTTGATATCTATTGATTGTCACATTGCAACAAAATTAACTTTCATGATTGTTGCAAGAGAAATTGTTGTGAGAAATGTGAACTATTTCTATCATTTTAAATAGGCAAAATGTTGTGGATATTTTTGGAGACACTAAATGTAGTGACTTTAAGAAAAAAGGCTTCCACTATGATAATGTGCACCATGTCACACCTATACTGATACTGAAGGAACAAAGGAACAAAGTTTTATATTATTTTTTAGAAAGGAAAAATTGGTTTTGTTTTGGTTTTGAATATTTGGCAATCTAGACTTATTTATTGTTGACACTAAAAGAGGTGACTTAAAAAATAAGCTTGTATTATAATAGTGTGCACCATGTCACAATGAAACTGATAATGTAGGAACAAAGTCTTATTTTCAGTATTTAGAAAAGAACAAATTGGTTTTGAATATGTGGCAATCTAAACCATCATGTTGGCTTTATAAATTTAAATTAATAAAGTACATATATACATTGTTGAGAAGTAGGTTCTATTTTAAGTTTTTAGAAAGAAAAAAATTGGGTTGGTTTCGTTTTTGAACATTTGGCAATTTAGACTATCATGTTGGCTTTGTAAAATTGTATGTATAAAGTGCATATATGGTATTCCTCGAACAATTATTTTATGATAACATAAACATTTAATTAAATTTTTTTTTTATAAACCTATCCTAAATAATCATGCTTAGGGCATTATTTTGTGTGCCATCTTATTAGTGCCTTAGCATCGAGGGTCTTTACAAAATCATTAATGTCAACCTCATTCTAATGAACATCCAAGGTAAAGAGATGATGGCTAGCATTCTTGGTGTATTTATGAAAAATAGGTAGCTTAATCCATATGCACATCTACATTTGGAGTTCTTGATTTGTTTTGTATGGTTAGTTATCATACTTATCCTAAACTTTTCATTACTTTGATCTTATTTCTTTATCATGGATTCTCTGTCACTCCTCTACTTCACCAAAGTCCCTTCTCTCGCATTATCTCTTAACAATTGAACATCTAAAGATAAACTATATAGGATTCACTCTTTAAAATCTTTTTTTGATTTTGAAGGTGTCTCTTAATCTCTCTGAGGTCTCTCTTTATCTTGGGGGATGTATTGGTTAATGACACACCATTAGTAATTGATTCATCTTTAATTTTCTTCTATGTTGTTTACATCCTCAACCTAGGAATTGCTCTCATCTATCATCTCCAAGGTTTCCTCTTAAGAACTTTATATTTTAGGTGAGTTATTTTATTTTATTACCAAATATTATCTCCTCTTCTTCAACAATCAATAACTTTTTACTCCCCCCTTAATCTTGTCTCTTAATCTATGAGGTTTATCTCCTCATATTGTCTCTTTATCTTGGGGGATTTGTTGGTTGATGACACCATTAGTAATTGATTCATCTTTAATTTTCTTCTAAGTTTTTTACTTAACCTAGGAATTGCTCTCATCCATCATCTCCAAGATTTCCTCAAAGGACTTTAGATTTTAGGTGAGTTCTTTTATTTTATTACCAAATATTATCTCCTCTTCTTCAACAATCAATAACTTTTTAACTCCCCCCTTATTTAATTTCTCTTCTTCCACATGGAAACTACATATATAATAGCCCTACAAATAAGTTCAAAGTCGAACTTCTCTAGGTTCATTGTTGTCTTATATTATTTTCCAACTGCCTATTTTCTTCTATTGTTGTAATTTAGATTATAAGCAACTTCATTTCTTTAATATTCATGAATGCCATGTCCATCGAGGGTCTATGTATCTCAATACTAAGGTTTTTATAAATTGCATTCCGCTTAATATGCCCTAATATCACTTGACACTTTTTAAAACCTTTTCCATTATTTTTTATCTTAGTCCTAGGGAATTTTCAACATTCTTCCTTCTTCCTTCTTCCTCTTTTTCTATCATGATCATTGAATTCTCTTGAAAGCCTATCTTGATCTCACAATAAATTCTTTTATTCTTGTTATTATATTTTACATAAAGATTTAATTGTTTTACTTTATCCATGCTTAATTGCTTTCTTTTTAGTACCTAAATCTAATCCTACCGCAACTTGCTTTTGAATACCTATAATCATCTTATAATTATTTTATATTCTAGTAGGCTAAGTTTAGAAAGGACTTCAGATGAAAAATCATTACTTGGATAGGGAGGTTGTCAAATTTAATCACATTAAAATGTATCTTCCCACTTGCTTTGGGTGGCATATATCATGTTGTAATAAGTCTAAGAAAGTGACTAGATGCTACACAAGAAAATATCACTAACAACATTTGTTTGGGCTTTGTCATTAAAGGACTATCTAGTTTTCATATCCCATCCATGATAACAAACATGTCATCTCCCGTCATCTCCCTTGTTAGTGGACATGATGTCTTGAAACCTTGGTGGATGAAACATTATGGTGGTGACAAAGATGGACCATCTTGAGTGGTAGAGTATTGAAAAATATTAAGAGGTTAGATTGAAGTGTGAACAATTATTACATATAGGTTATTAGGGTTAGGTTCTAAATTATTTGTCATATTTATTTTTTTAAAATTATAGACCTAAAATATTTAGCAATAAGATAAATTTTATTTAGTTTTAGGATACTTAGGAAATAAGGTTAGTTTATATTTATTTAGTTATTAATATTAATATGTTCAACTATTGGTGTGAGTGCAATCACCGATCATGAGTGGTAATTGACTATGATGTGTAGGGGATTAGACTAGTGAAAAATATTGAAAGTTTAGGTTGAAATGCGAATAGTTATAGGTTATTAGGGCCAGGTTTAAAGTATTTGAGTCACATGTAAAACAATTACTGACCTAAAATGTTTAGCAATAAGATAAATTTCATATAATTTTAAGATAATTAGGAAACAAGGGTAGTTTATATTTATTTAATTACTAATACTAATATGTTCAATTATTGGTGCAAGTGAAAGATTAAGGGTAGTAATTAACTACGATGGGTATGGGATTAGAAAAATGTGCACCATGGGAGTGATAGAGGGTGGACCATCTTGGGCAGCACTAGAGTTGAGAAAATTATTTAGAGGTTAGATTGAAATGTGAATAGTAATAGAGATAGGTTATTAGAGATAGGATTAAAGTATTTTATCATATGTAACTTTTTAATGATTTATAGACCTAAAATGTTTAGCAATAAGATAAATTTAAATTTATCTTTAGGATAATTAGGAAATAAGGGTAGTTTATATTTATTTAATCATTAATATTAATATGTTCAATTATTGGTGCAAGTGCAAGTGCAATCAAGGATCAAGGCTTGTAATTGACTACTATGGATATGGGAATAGGAAAATGGTGTTTTGGATATTTTTTACAATTACAAATAAAAATCATCAAAATTGATTATGACAACTTCAATCCTCAGGTTTAAGGAGTCAACCAACTAAAGAAAACACTAATAATGTGAAGTTAGGGTGCAAATATGTTAGGGCAAGAAATTACATTTATAAAACAAGACAAGTTGATACAAACATCCAATTTTATAATTAATTTAAATATTTTGCGTTTACAATAATCACCCTTGCATAGGGTACAAAATTTAAAATAGATAATATTTACACATCTTCATGCATAGTGGTTCTTAAATTCAAGCTTCTATCAACTTGATGGGTTGTCAAATGCACATGATCTCATACTTCCTCTCACATGCACATGTCTCTAAGGAAGTTAAAGTGGTGAAGCAACTTCCTACACTAATCTTGAGAGGAGGGTAATGCAAAACTTTTACAGATGTTAACAATAGTTACATAAATTTAACAAAAAATAAACATAAATAGCTCGCAATATCATAACAATGTGATTTACATGGGGAAAACCATTTCAAATGAAAAAAAACCCACTCCAAAAAGCGGGCCAATATATTATTCAAAATCTATAATATATTACAATATACTTGCAAAACAAGTTTCTCATATGAGTATTACTAGTGGAGATCCAGAGACAACTCAACAACTATCGGGCTCTTTGAATACATCACAATACACAAACATAATGCAATGCTCTCATAAAATAGGGTTGCTTTCTAGGGCAAACAAAACACACAAAATATCCATCGTTACATCTATGACCTAATGATAAAAAATAAATAAAATATTGTAACCCCCTTTGCAAGCCCCCCCACTCACGTATCAATAGTACCTTTTTGTTATTGCAAGTTTGAGACACCATTTTCTTAACCATGTCAACTTAATTTGCTAGAGGTACTTGCACAAACAATAAATGGTGCAAGACTCTCTTACCTTACATCAAACAAAATATAATTCATAATTTAGTCATTTCATCATTGGATTCATACATAAATGACAACTAATCAAAATCTTAGTTAAATCAATTTGTTTCAAATTCAACAACTAAACAACTATACATATATATTTTAAATTTGAATGAATCATAAGAGGGAAAATAGTTACGTTAATTTTCACTTGGCATGATAGACTATCAATTTCGTCAAGTTTTTTTGCAACATATTGACCATCTACTATTTTGGATTGAATTGCAAAAAAATTAGCTTATTCGACCTATTTGAAGGTTTTAAATTGAAGTGAATGAAGCAATTTTTGGTCATTTTGGCTTTGTTCAAGGCATTCCACTATTTGTTGGATTTCAATGGTCCATATAGTTCAAGACTCCATCTTGGAAAAAACAATGCAAAGGGTTTCCTTTGCAATCACCCTCCATATCCTTCAATGCACCATCAAAACTTGCATATTTCTGGAGCAATGAAATCCATACTACACCACCTCTAGAGCAGCCTCTTCTACAGTAAGCAAGTACAAGGTTTCAACACATATGCCACCATTTCCTTGCCTAATTAAACTACTTACAAAGAGGAAGTCAACCTTGTCAAAGCTCGTCACAAGACCTATGCAACTTTATCTTTTGTAGTTTCATTGATTCAAAGCATTCAATGAGTGCTCCATAACTTTGCATGGTGAGAGAATAGAATTTAGTCATCAAATCTATTTTCACAAAGTTGTTGCATATTATTTTAGTTTTTTGTTGCTTATTGCACCAAATTTGTTGATTCATATGGCAAAGATCTATTTGATTTGAAGTTCTCAGCTACCTCTCAACTCCTATTGCCTACAACACCCCTACTTATCCATTTAATATGTGCATCAACATATTGGTGTGAGTTAGAGTCCCTGGTAGCTTTTGCTACTTTCTATCAAAGTGTCTCCTTCATAGCGACTTGGCTTCACATTCATTAGGCAAGATAACTATTGTGGTAATTAAAATGTGGCAATTTTTTTTTTCATCTCGATTCCAATGAGTGACTAGAAGGTTAGGACTTTTAATATCTTGGTGCTATTTTTATCTTTCAATGCAATTGTATTTAAAATGGGCCAAATTTATGAGAAATTAATTGTTTGATAACTTTTGATTAGTAGCTCACAATTGAGTATCGTTTTTTGTAATAGTTCATATTTTCCTATTTACCACACATTGTACTTTACAACATTGTGAAACACACTAAGTTATAAAGTGTTAAATTTTGGGCCTCTTTAATTAGTGGGGGCAATTTGAGTGTTTTTTCCTTTTGAGTTGCTGATATTCTAATCGTGTTAAATTTTTTTTTTGATCATTGTGGAAATAAACTAAACAATTGAGATGCTTGCAGACTTTGTGAAACATTACAATGGTGTAATAAATAAGACATCAAGTTACCATGTTCTTTTTTTTCAACACCTACAAAAACATCATCCGGTCTCACTTAGCCATCTTTAAGACATCACCATTTGAA
This sequence comes from Cryptomeria japonica, assembly GCF_030272615.1. NCBI lineage: Eukaryota > Viridiplantae > Streptophyta > Pinopsida > Cupressales > Cupressaceae > Cryptomeria > Cryptomeria japonica. The sequence continues at coordinate 23,950,672 of NC_081415.1, read as the reverse complement.
GATAAACAATGTAGTTACATGACTTTCATTGAGACTTCATCTCCCACATCACCTAATTTTATATTTGAATCCAACGTTGACTCATCCATGAGTTCAAATCATTCTTTGCATCAAAACATTGTTATCATTTCTCCAAATCCACTACATTGGGATGCATATCTATCATACACCACATCTTTGTTTATAGAATCCCACCTTGCAAATTTTGATGAAAGCATTGAGGATATTGGTCTTCTATTTGATGATAGTCACATCAAAATTGTTGTCATCCATCTTTGGATATCGCTCTTGTCTTGCCTACATCAACTTTCATAATGACAAATTTTGCAGATTCTCATGAGTTTAGTCCAACCTTGTCATCATCATCTGTAGTAGTATCAGATTCACACTAGTACAATTATCACCATACATCCATGGTCCTTGTTCCCAAATCTTCTATGGTACCTAATCTATCATACCAATATTTGTCACCTCACAACATTGAATTTGAGATCATTGAATATCCATCATGGACATCCTATCAATATCTGGATCATGTGTTGAATTCAAGGAAATTAATTTTACTTCTTGCATATTCCTACCAGGAATGGGAAGTTATACATTTGTGGTGTTGTTTCCTCCTAAGAGGAGAAATGTTGTTTAATGTTCATGAATCATTTTTAGTATTTGGTGTCAAACATCTACTAGCACTACACACATCATCTTGAGGGGAGGTTGCATGACTTCTCTTCTTCTATCAATTTTGAGAGGAAGAATAAGTTCACATGGAGTTCATTCATTCTCACTTTTCCTTTGGCGGGGGTTGGGGGTGGGGGTCACATGACCTTCTGTCTTTCTTTCCTAGTGGGGGATGGGGGATAATTATTGTACTTGTGTTAGAAGTAGTTTTTTGGGGGTCATCATGAGCCCTTTCTAGGTCATGTATCATTTCTCTTTTGGAGAGAAGTTTTGTTCCCACTAGGTTTTTTCCTTCATCTCCACTTTATGAGAAATTTGTACATGCGTATCTAACATTGCCCAATAGTTGAGACTCATCATCTTGCATACATTACTTTCTAAGTTGCACTTAAGAGGGGTGAGTGTAAATAGTGTCATTATCCACCTAGTTAGCTAATCACCTTTCTAGGATTGACCTATTCACACTTGGCTTAAGTTTACTCAGGCTATTTCATAATTTTGTCTCAATTCATAGCATTGGAATATGTGCCCTCAGTGCATTCATATTTGACACTTGCTCACACACTTGTCAAGTGAACTTACAAGTGTTCCACCTTTGGAGAGTTAGTCACAATTTGAGTCCTACCTTCCTACCTTGTCTACCTTGTGTATATATAAAAGGCATTTATGTATATTTTATACACTTCATATTATACAATATATATCCTATTGATGTTTTACAATCAATAACTTTTTTAATCTATGAGGCTTATATCCCTATATTGTCTCTTTATTTTGGGGGATGTATTGGTTGATGACACACCATTAGTAATTGATTCATCTTTAATTTTCTTCTAAGTTTTTTACTTAACCTAGGAATTGCTCTCATCTATCATCTCCAAGATTTCCTCAAAGGACTTTAGATTTTAAGTGAGTTCTTTTATTTTATTACCAAATATTATCTCCTCTTCTTCAACAATCAATAACTTTTTAACTCCCCCCTTATTTAATTTCTCTTCTTCCACATGGAAACTACATATATAATAGCCCTACAAATAAGTTCAAAGTCGAACTTCTCTAGGTTCATTGTTGTCTTATATTATTTTCCTCTATTGTTGTAATTTAGATTATAAGCCACTTCATTTCTTTAATATTCATGAATGCCATGTCCATCGAGGGTCTATGTATCTCAATACCAAGGTTTTTATAAGTTGCATTCCACTTAATATGCCCTAATATCACTTGTGACACTTTTTAAAACCTTTTCCATTATTTTTTATCTTAGTCCCAGAGAATTTTCAACACACACACACACACACACACACACACACACACACACACACACACACACACATGTTTATATCTATGTGTGTATGTACATATACATAATATTAATATGTATATATGTATGTACGTGTGTATATACGTGTATGTATATGTATACACACACATATATGTGTATATGTATATATGTATATATACATATATACATATACATATACATACATATATACATATACATATACATACATATATACATATACATATACATACATACATATATATATATATGTATATATATATATATGTATATATATGTATATATATGTATATATACATATATATACATATATATACATATATGTATATACATATACATATATATATACATATATATGTATATATGTGTATATATGTATATATACATATATATATATATATATGTATATATATGTATATATGTATACATATATACATATATATATATACATATATATATATATATATATGTATATATATATACATATATGTATATGTATATGTACACACATACATGTATGAGTGTAAGCTCATCACCCAAGTATTTTGTTAATAATAATATGGCTAGCAATAGTATTGATTTTTCCAAATATTTGGCACCTCAATAGTAGATAGAGGCTACTAATGGACTAGTCAAAAACTCATAGTTAAGCACTTTAGAGTGTTTATCTCTCTTTCACGGGCCCACATTCCAAAATAGAATTGCAAGGTTATGGATTTGTCTAGAGCAAGCCTTGCATATTTGTTAGGTATCCAAATGATATCAAAGGCTACAAGATTCTCCATCCCACCTCTTATGAGTTGTTCATCGACATAAGTGTTCATTTTGAGGATAGTCCTTGTGAAGTTATGGACTTAGCCAAGATGTCATTGACATAATCTTCCAGTGTACATGTCATTGATCATATCCATATTGTGGCCAACGTCTTGACACATAAGTTTATGTTGTATTGGTAAGTCCATATATAAAACACACATGCATATATACATACATATTGTAGAGGGGAAAAAAAGTAAACCACACCAAAAGGCCTTTAGCAACCTCTCGGGGAATCACTCAATCTAACTCTCCACTCAAGATAAGCACAAAGCGTGATAGTTGTCAAGTGCCAATAGATCACGAAGTCTTAAATTACAAAATCCAAAAGGGGAAGGTCACAAAGATCTTAACATACATATTGTAGAGGGGAAAAAAAGTAAACCACAACAAAAGGCCTTTAGCAACCTCTCGGGGAATCACTCAATCTAACTCTCCACTCAGGATAAGCACAAAGCGTGATAGTTGTCAAGTGCCAATAGATCACAAAGTCTTAAATTACAAAATCCAAAAGGGGAAGGTCACAAAGATCTTATGTAACCCATGCTAACTCTTTGCCCAAGGATGCACACACAAGTCGTGGATGACAACACGACACATTGGTGTTCCATACAAACAAAGTATGAAGTTTCATACCAAAAAATACAAAGTGATTGCAAATGTGTTTTAATGAGTTCTAAGTGTGATAATGCATATTAGAAATTAAACTAATTGTAAAACAAGAAGTGAAAAGGCAATGGAAAGGGACAATAATATTACAACAGGTCCATAAAGGAAGCCTCCAACAGAGATATCTCTTCTCAACAACCTACACACAAAATAAAAAGACAAAAATGTCCGGGTTGTGTTTTAGAGGTTTGCCACAACCCACAATCAAACCCCCGTTTCAGTGTTTCCACCTCCACGAACAACCAAGATAGATAATGGATAAATTGATAAATGAGACACAAAGTAAACAAGATAATAGATAAAAGAAAGAGGGAAGAAACTCCCCTTCTACACTAAAAAACAAGAGGGCTTGCTGGAGGGAAGAATAAGCACAAAGTCCTCTTGAAGCACAAAATGATGTTGATGATGCAGTCTCAAGCACAAAATAACAAAAAGAACTAAAAGAAAGCTTCATAAGGTGAGAGAGCAAAAATATGTGTGAGTTCTATGCTTCAAATATTTCTAGAGAGCCTAATCGAATTCATTCAAATGCTAGAGAGTTTGATTAGAGTGTTATAGATTGCAAAATGAAGCTCAGAAAGGCTATAAAAGCAACCCAAAAGTGAATCCGATGTTGGTGTGCATTGCAAAGGCTTTAAAACCTCTACCAATTTCAAGTGTAAGGCTCCTACATGACCGCCTTCAAATTGCATTTTTGTGGGACACTAGTGCGGCATACAAATGTCTTTGTGACGCAAGTGTTCGTGAGTCATACAATCAACATGGTAAAAAAAAGTACAAACGAAAGGGTGACAAGGCAAGCCAAGTAGACAAGAAAACAAATACCAAATAAGTTCTACAATCAGCCCAAAGCAAAGGTGCTTATGTAGTGTGAAATTGCACATGGTTCTTTTTACATCATTACATTTTGCTCCTACTTTAGTGAGCATCTTGCGAAAAAGTGAAAATTTTGATACAAAAAAATATGATCAGACACAAAGATAAAGAGATAGTGATCACTAAGATAAAAAGATTCACCGGTATGCTAGGTAGCCATACAATAGGGCGATCAAAGATCGATTAGATAGTGGTTTGGACCCTACGAAGGTGATAAGATAATAAAGATCATTTGAGATAGTGGTTTGGACCCTACGAAGGTGATAAGATAATAAAGATCATTTGAGATAGTGGTTTGGTCCCCACAATGGCATTAGATACAAGATATAATACAAAATCATTACATAAATATATACCGAGATAAACATCATGCAAATGCAAAGATATGATAGCCCCCTTAGAATGGTATGCATTAGGTGCATATCATTCTAAGGAGAAGAAATGTTGTGTCCCTTCAACATAACGGGACGTTTTTGTAGAATGCCACCTTGCAACTTATGACACATAATACCCACAATATCAACAAAAACATAAAGAGATAGGGGGATCCGATAGTTCGGCATAAGAAGAACTCACAATAGTAAAAGTAAATCATGCATATGGCTACGTATGAGTTACTCATCACAGTCTCAAAGTTTTTGGATATGAAAAAGGCACATGAAAACAAAGATAAAATAAAAATCGGGTCAACATCAAAGAGAACCTAAATGCACCCAACGCTTTGCATGTTTTTGAATATGGAAAATCAAGACACAACAAATAGAAGAAGGATGATTAACAAATAGAGGAAGGTCACGACAGATAACCCCCTATTTCCAAGCACCTACAGAGTCACTTGGGTCCTCTAGGAGAGCACACACATATAAAGACAGTAATCACCCCCTTTTTCCAAGTACTTATGAAGTAACTTGGATCCTTAAAAGAGGCACAAAATATATAAAGCAAGCATGGGGGAACACAAACAAACACACTCTAATCTACAAGATAAGAAGGGTATTGTCCTAGAAATTATCCACTATCAGATCATTGTCCTCCCAATCTTTATCATATGGGAAATGAGGATGAGCTCGACGAGGGACAACCATGAGGGTAGCACTAGTTGCCTCACTGGAAACAAGAGCTAAGGATGATGCGGGTTCCATATTCTCATTCAAAAGATCTTGAGAGGCAAGGGTCAATAACTGCATAAAGATCACAGACAACACTAGGATATCCTCTAAAGAGTTAAACAAATGCCCCTCAATAGAAGGGGCAGGTGATTTAGTTTGAGGTAGCAAAACAAGAGCTGTATCGCCAACCTCCAGAAGAGGGACAAAAAAAAACTCCAAAGAAGGTGGAACCTCCTCAACAACACAAATAGATGCAAACAAGGAAATAGGCACTAAAATAGACAAAGAAGCAGAAAAAGAAGATGCTGGAGTTGGCTTTCGATGATGAAACTTAAGAACACAACCATGCTCAAACCTCTACTTAGGTTTTCATAGAGGTGAATGGCTCTGATCAACCATAGTAAGTGTAAGTGCCCAAAGAAAGCTCTGATGAAGGTAAGGTTGCAAGGTAGGCAAAACAAATAATGTTGCACTAGACACAACATGTCAATGGGTTGGGAAAATGGAGGGATATTAGGCAAGTGATAAGGGGTGGATTCAAGGAGGGAGCAATAAAAACCTATACCCTTTTGGAGTGAGGCTCATCAACAATCCCTGGAGTGATAGGGAACAACATGAAAGATAGAGCTATAGATGCAATAGGAGCAACGAGAGTGGGAGAAGACACAAAAGAAACATGAGGAGTAAACACAAATGACTCACCCTCATCCCTCAAGGTGGCCTCATATAACCTCGCCATTACCCACCATTGACACTTGTACGCTTGCACGCAAGTTAGTTAAAATGTAAATGGGGATGAGGTATAGAGGTTTGAGAAGACTCAATAACATCCTGCTCCATGGGCGAGGCTTCTTGAGTCATTTTAAAAAAAACAAGAAGGCCCAACCAATGATGTGTTAGATTTGTGTGAATGTTGTCATTGATGTCAAACCTCGCGATGCAGGAGCACCGGTCTAGTTCTTACCGGTAGGGCAGTTTTCAGTGGAATTTCTTGAGAGCATGACATTTCTTCATGTTTGAGTGTTTAGCATTGTGGTTTTGGGTTTATTCCCTTGTGTTCATGGTCTTTATCATGTACGAGTTTTTAGCATTTGGCTTTATTTCTGGTGAGATGTGGATTTCGGTATTGTCCCGGTTGATATGTTTTTTATCGGTTAGTCTGGTTGTATGTTGAACTAAGATGATTTCGGGTTGTGGTTGATCTCTGTGACTTGCGGATCATTGGAGATGTTGCTTTGGGCCTTGGACGGTATTCCTAGAAGTCTGTGCATCATTTTATGATTTGGAGATTGTCCTTAGTGATTTGAGCTGACATGTTACTGTTACACATTTCATGAACCGGTTGGTCTTTGGGCCGACTTGATTGAGTTGTAATTATTTGCAGATGGTATAAATGGAAGCTTGTGAATCATTTGAAGGAGAAGTTAGAAGATTGAAGACAAAGATTTGAGATTGAGAACCGGCAAGATTCTGATCCGGTAGGATTGAGGCCAAAAGGCTAAGGTCCGGACTAGGATAGAATCGATAGACTGTTACCGGAGGTCGACTTGATGTGTAGATGATCTGCAGATCTTGTAATTGCATTGTAAGCATTGTTTGTATCTTGGACTGCGATCCAACATGTGGCATGTACAATTCTTTAAATTGTAATAAGATTCATTCACATTATTTACCGGTTATGTGTTCTGTGTTGTTACTGGTTGTTCTTCCTGCTGTTTATGGCACCTTACCAGTTATCGATATGTTGTGCATGATTTGTGTGTTAAGCTGCAAGGTTGGGCTATCCTTCATTGGATCTCCTTTCCTTGACTACGTCAAATGGTATCAGAGCTGGTTTGTGAACCTGTTGTTGGAGAGAGTGCTGATTGTGTACCGGTTGGTTGGAAAAGAAGTTGAGGCAACTTGTGGACTTGTTCAGATCGCCTAACGTGAGGCAGAGAAAGGTTTGCAGGTAGACCGCCGATCTTAGACCTTGAGCTTAAGGCAGTTAGTGGGTGGAGACTTGAACATATTGTCGATTGAGGCAGGTTATAGTTTGGACCGATAGATTGCCGTGGAGAGGCAACAAGAAGATGTGGTTAGATCACCGAATCCTCTGAGGCAGTGGCAAGTACCTACTAACTGATCACCGAATCAAAGCAAGTGATGGGACTCACTTTTCAATTAACCTTGAGAGTCTGATGTAGGAGCACCGATCTAGTTCTTACCAATTGGGCAGTTTTCAATAGAATTTCTTGAGAGCGTGACATTTCTTCATGTTTGAGTGTTTAGCATTGTGGGTTTGGGTTTATTCCCTCGTGTTCATGGTCTTTATCATGTTCGAGTTTCATAGCATTTGGCTTTGTTTCCGGTGAGATGTGGATTCTGGTATTGTCCCGTTTGATATGTTCTTGCCAGTTAGTTTGGTTATATGTTAAGCTAAGATGATTTCGGGTTGTGGTTGATCTCCGTGACTTGCAGATCATTGGAGATGTTGCTTTGGGCCTTGGCTAGTATTCTCGGAAGTTTGTGCATCATTTTATGATTTGGAGATTGTTCTTAGTGATTTGAGCCAACATGTTACCATTGCACGTTTCATGAACTGGTTGGTCTTTGGGCCAACTTGATTGAGTCGTAATTATTTATAGATGGTATAAATGGAAGCTTGTGAATCATTTGAAGGAGAAGTTAGAAGATTGAAGACAAAGTTTTGAGATTGAGAACCGGTGAGATTTTGATCCAGTAGGACTGAGGCTGGAAGGCTGAGGTCCCGATTAGGATAGAATTGACACACTGTTACCGGAGTCCGACTTGATGTGTAGATGATCTACAGATCTTGTAATTGCATTGTAAGCATTGTTTGTATCCTAGACTGCGATCCAACATGTGGCAGGTATAATTCTTCAAATTGTAATGAGATTCATTCACATTGTTTACCGGTTATGTGTTTTGTGTTGTTATCAGTTGTTCTTCTTGCTGTTTGTGACACCTTGTTACTGGTTACCCATATGTTGTGCATGATTTGTGTTTTAAGCTGCAAGGTTGGGCTTTCCTTCATTGGATCTCCTTTGATTGATAGCGTCAAATGGTATCAGAGCTAGTTTGTGAACCTGTTGTTGGAGAGAGTGTTGATTGTGTATCAGTTGGTTGGAAATGAAGTTGAGGCAACTTGTGGACTTGTTCAGATCACCGAATGTGAGGCAGAGCAACATTTGCAGGTAGACTGCCGATCCTAGAGCTTGAGATTGAGGCATTTAGTGGGTGGAGACTTGAACAGATCGCCGATTGAGGCATGTTGCAGTTTGGATCGGTAGATCGCCGTGGAGAGGCAACCAAAGGTTGTGGTAAGATCTTCGAATCCCGTGAGGCAGTTGCAAGTACCTACTGATCAATCGCCGAACCAGAGAAAGTGATGGGACTCACTTTTTAATTAACTTTGAGAGTTTGATGCAGGAGCACCGATCTAGTTCTTACCGGTTGGGCAGTTTTCAATGGAATTGCTTGAGTGCGAGGCATTTCTTCATGTTTGAGTGTTTAGCATTGTGGTTTTGGGTTTATTCCCTTGTGTTCATGGTCTTTATCATGTTCGAGTTTCATAGCATTTGACTTTGTTTCCAGTGAGATGTGGATTCTGGTATTGTACCGGTTGATATGTTCTTGCCAGTTAGTCTAGCTGTATATTGAGCTAAGATGATTTCGGGTTGTGGTTGATCTCGGTGACTTGCGGATCATTGAAGATATTGATTTGGGCTTTGGCCAGTATTCCTTGAAGTCTGTGCATCGCTTTATGATTTGGAGATTCTTCTTAGTGTTTTGAGCCGACATATTATCGTTGCACGTTTCATGAACCAGTTGGTCTTTGAGCCAACTTGATTGAGTTGTAATTATTTGTAGATGGTCTAAATGGAATCTTGTGAGCCATTTGAAGGAGAAGTTAGAAGATTGAAGACAAAGCTTTGAGATTGAGAACTAGCGAGATTCTGATCCGATAGGACTAAGGTTGGAAGGCTGAGGTCCGGATTAGGATAGAACTAACAGACAGTTGGTTGACTTGATGTTTAGATGATCTAAAAATCTTGTAATTGTATTGTAAGCATTGTTTGTATCTTGGACTGTGCTCCAACATGTGGCATGTATAGTTCTTCAAATTATAATAAGATTCATTCACATTGTTTACCGATTATGTGATCTGTGTTGTTATTGGTTGTTCTTCCTGCTATTTTTGGCACCTTTTTACCATTTACTGATATGTTGTGCATGATTTGTGTGTTAAGCTGCAAGGTTGGGCAACCCTTCATTGGATCTCCCTGCCTTGACAACATCAAATGGTATCAGAGTTGGTTTGTGAACCTGTTGTTGGAGAGAGTGCTGATTGTGAATCGGTTGGTTGGAAAAGAAGTTGAGGCAACTTGTGGACTTATTCAAATCGCCGAATGTGAGGCAGAGAAAGGTTTTCAGGTAGACCGCCGATCCTAGAACTTGAGCTTGAGGCAGTTAGTGGGTGGAGACTTGAACATATCGCCGATTGAGGCAGGTTGCAGTTTGGACCAATAGATTGTCGTGGAGAGGCAACCAGAAGCTATGGTTAGATCACCAAATCCCTTGAGGCTATTGCAAGTACCTACTAACTGATTGCCGAATCAGAGCAAGTGATGGGACTCACTTTTCAATTAACCCCGAGAGTCTGATGCAGGAGCACTGATCTAGTTTTTACCAGTTGGGAAGTTTTCAATAGAATTTCTTGAGAGCGTGACATTTCTTCATGTTTGAGTGTTTAGCATTGTGGTTTTGGGTTTATTCCCTCATGTTCATGGTCTTTATCATGTTCGCATTTCATAGCATTTGGCTTTGTTTCTGGTGAGATGTGGATTTCGGTATTGTCCCATTTGATATTTTCTTGCCAGTTAGTTTGGCTGTATGTTGAGCTAAGATGATTTCGGGTTGTGGTTGATCTCCGTGACTTGCAGATCATTGGAGATGTTGCTTTGGGCCTTGGCCGGTATTCCCGGAAGTTCATGCATCATTTTATGATTTGGAGATTGTTCTTAGTGATTTGAGCTGACATGTTACCATTGCATGTTTCATGAACTAGTTGGTCTTCGGGCCAACTTGATTAAGTTGTAATTATTTACAATTGGTATAAATGGAAGCTTGTGAATCATTTGAAGGAGAAGTTAGAAGATTGAAGACAAAGCTTTGAGATTGAGAACCAGTGAGATTCTGCCCCGGTAGGACTAAGGTTGGAAGGCTAAGGTCCAGATTATGATAGAACCGACATACTGTTACCGGAGGTTGACTTGATGTGTAGATGATCTACAGATCTTGTAATTGCATTGTAAGCATTGTTTGTATCCTGGACTGTGATCCAACATGTGGCATGCATAATTCTTCAAATTGTAATAAGATTCATTCACATTGTTTACCGGTTATGTGTTTTGTGTTGTTATCGGTTGTTCTTCCTGCTGTTTGTGGCACCTTGTTACTGGTTACCCATATGTTGTACATGATTTGTGTGTTAAGCTGCAAGGTTGGGCTTTCCTTCATTGGATCTCCTTGCCTTGATTGCGTCAAATGGTATCAGAGTTGGTTTGTGAACCCGTTATTGGTGAGAGTGCTAATTGTGTATTGGTTGGTTGGAAAAGAAGTTGAGGCAACTTGTGGACTTGTTCAGATCGCTGAACGTGAGGTAGAGCAACATTTGTAGGTAGACCGCCAATCCTAGAGCTTGAGCTTGAGGCAGTTAGTGGGTGGAGACTTGAACATATCGCCGATTGAGGCATGCTACAGTTTGGATCGATAGATCGCCGTGGAGAGGCAACCAAAGGTTGTGGTTAGATCTTTGAATCCCGTGAGGCAGTTGCAAGTATGTACTAACCGATCGCCGAACCAAAGAAAGTGATGGGACTCACTTTTTAATGAACTTCGAGAGTCTGATGCAGGAGCACCGATCTAGTTCTTACCGGTTGGGCAGTTTTCAATGGAATTGCTTGAGTGCGAGGCATTTCTTCATGTTTGAGTGTTTACAATTGTGGTTTTGGGTTTATTCCCTTGTGTTCATGGTCTTTATCATGTTCGAGTTTCATAACATTTGACTTTGTTTCCAGTGAGATGTGGATTCTGGTATTGTCCCGATTGATATGTTCTTGCTAGTTAGTCTAGCTGTATATTGAGATAAGATGATTTCGGGTTGCGGTTGATCTTTGTGATTTGCGGATTATTGGAGATATTGAGTTGGGCCTTGGCCAGTATTCCTAGAAGTCTGTGCATCATTTTATGATTTGGAGATTCTTCTTAGTGATTTGAGCTAACATATTATCATTGCACGTTTCATGAATGGGTTGGTCTTTGGGCCAACTTGATTGAGTTGTAATTTTTTGTAGATGGTATAGATGGAATCTTTTTAACCATTTGAAGGAGAAGTTATAAGATTGAAGACAAAGCTTTGAGATTGAGAACCAACAAGATTCTGATCCGGTAGGACTGATGTTGGAAGGCTAAGTCCGGATTAGGATAGAACTGGCACACAGTTACCGGAGGTTGACTTGATGTTTAGATGATCTACGGATCTTGTAATTGTATTGTAAGCATAGTTTGTATCTTGGACTGCAATCCAACATGTGGCATGTATAGTTCTTCAAATTGTAATAAGATTCATTCACATTGTTTACCGGTTATGTGATCTGTGTTGTTACTGGTTGTTCTTCCTACTGTTTTTGGCACCTTTTTACCGTTTACCGATATGTTGTGTATGATTTGTGTGTTAAGCTGTAAGGTTGGGCAGTCCTTCATTGGATCTCCCTGCCTTGATTGCGTCAAATGGTATCAGAGTTGGTTTGTGAACCTGTTGTTGGAGAGAGTGCTGATTGTGTATTGGTTGGTTGGAAAAGAAGTTGAGGCAACTTGTAGACTTGTTCACATCGCCGAATGTGAGGCAGAGAAAGGTTTGTAGGTAGACCACCGATCCTAGAGCTTGAGCTTGAGGCAGTTAGTTGGTGGAGACTTGAACAGATCACCGATTGAGGCAGGCTGTAGTTTGGACCGATAGATCACCGTGGAGAGGCAACCGGAAGTTGTGGTTAGATCACCGAATCCCCTAAGGCAGTTGCAAGTACCTACTAATCGATCGCCGAATCAGAGTAAGTGATGGGACCCACTTTTTAATTAACCCCGAGAGTCTGATGCAGGAGCACCGATCTAGTTCTTATAGGTTGGGCAATTTTCAATATAATTGCTTGAGAGTGTGACATTTATTCATGTTTGAGTGTTTAGCATTGTGGTTTTGGGTTTATTCCCTTGCGTTTGTGGTCTTTATCATGTTCGTGTTTCATAGCATTTGGCTTTGTTTCCGGTGAGATGCGGATTCCGATATTGTCCCGTTTGATATGTTCTTGCCAGTTAGTCTGGCTATATGTTGAGCTAAGATGATTTTGGATTGTGGTTGATCTCCATGACTTGCAGATCATTGGAGATGTTGCTTTGGGCCTTGGCCGGTATTCTTGGAAGTCCGTGCATCTTTTATGATTTGGAGATTGTTCTTAGTGATTTGAGCCGACATGTTACCATTGCATGTTTCATGAACTGGTTGGTCTTTGGGCCAACTTGATTGAGTTGTAATTATTTACAGATGGTATAAATGGAAGCTTGTGAATCATTTGAAGGAGAAGTTAGAAGATTGAAGATAGAGCTTTGAGATTGAGAATCAGTGAGATTCTGATCCGGTAGGACTGAGGCTGGAAGGCTGAGGTCCCAATTAGGATAGAACCGACATACTGTTATCGGAGGCCGACTTGATGTGTAGATAATATATGGATCTTGTAATTGCATTGTAAGCATTGTTTGTATCCTGGACTGTGATCCAACATGTGGCATGTATAATTATTCAAATTGTAATAAGATTCATTCACATTGTTTACCAGTTATGTATTTTGTGTTGTTATCGGTTGTTCTTCCTGCTGTTTGTGGCACCTTCTTACTGGTTACCCATATGTTGTGCATGATTTGTGTGTTAAGCTGCAAGGTTGGGCTTTCCTTCATTGGATCTCCTTGCCTTGATTGCGTCAAATGGTATTAGAGCTGGTTTGTGAACTTGTTGTTGGAGAGAGTGCTGATTGTGTATCGGTTGGTTGGAAAAGAAGTTGAGGCAACTTGTGGACTTGTTTAGATCGTTGAACGTGAGGTAGAGCAACATTTGCAGGTAGACTGCCGATCCTAGAGCTTGAGCTTGAGGCAGTTAGTGGGTGGAGACTTGAACAGATTGCCGATTGAGGCATGCTGCAGTTTGGATCAATAGATCATCGTGGAGAGGCAACGAAAGGTTGTGGTTAGATATTCGAATCCCTTGAGGCAGTTGCAAGTACCTACTGACTGATCACCAAACCAGAGAAAGTGATGGGATTCACTTTTTAATTAACTTCGAGAGTCTGATGCAGGAGCACCGATCTAGTTCTTACCGGTTGGGCAGTTTTCAATGGAATTGCTTGAGTGCGAGGCATTTCTTCATGTTTGAGTTTTTAGCATTGTGGTTTTGGGTTTATTCCCTTGTGTTCATGGTCTTTATCGTGTTCGAGTTTCATAGCATTTGACTTTGTTTCTAGTGAGATGTGGATTCCAGTATTGTTCCGGTTGATATGTTCTTGCTAGTTAGTCTAGCTGTTGTTAGGGTTCCCACAGATACTGAGAGGGTGGGGGGGTGAATCAGTATCTGACCAGTAATGAAGTTTTCTTGAAACTGAATATGCAGAATATAAAGTAATAGTATACTGGTATGCAAGAATTAATGCAAATAACAGAATAAAAAACATCCACATGAAAAGAACACCATAACACAAGATGTTTAACGAGGAAACCCGGTGTGGGAAAAACCTCGGTGGGATTTGTGACCCACAATATTCACTTATTGGCCAATAAGAGAATATTACTTACAATAGGGGCCTGCACATGCAGGAAGGCCAACTGCCTAGAGCTCACAACTCAATAAGAAGTCACACTGAATTACAATGAGGATTATGCAAATCCAATAATCTGTACTACTTTACAATAGCATCTTCAATGCCAGATTCAGTACCGGTTCTTGCTCTGTTCTTTACATATACCCTTGACCTACAATTCACACATTAGGTCTGCCTTATAATTTATTATACTTCCTATCCATATGCTACAAATGTCTACAATGATCTCTTTTATATACAAGAGTCATTTTACAATTTGCCAAGTCGGCTTACAATGATAAACAAAATATTACATATCAAAAATCCTGTCAGCCTCTATGCCGGTATACATATTTCCTTCTGTGTCGGTGTGCATCTTCTGTGCCGGTGCTAGTGTAGATTGATTTTGTTGATGCCTGTGCACTGTTTTGTTTGAGTAATGCTTTGCCAGTATAATGTCTTGTCGGTGCCATAGGATTGCAAGGTTGCCTGAGTAATGCTTTGCCGGTGCCATAGGATTGCAAGGTTGCCTGAGTAATGCTTTGCCGATGCCATAGGATTGCAAGGTTGCCTGAGTAATGCTTTGCCGGTATAATGTCTTGCCGGTGCCATAGGATTGCAAGGTTGCCATCAATGACAAAACCTTCAATCACACACAATGTCTCATTGGAGTGTCCATATGCCAACAATCTCCCCCTTTGGCATTGATGGAAACACTCATGAGAAATTTCAAAAAGATATCCAAAAATGTGTAGACCAAAAATGTTACCAAAAATGTGAGAGCTCCCCCTGAGCATGTGATCCCTGAGCTTTGAATTTTCTCATCTACTACTCCCCCTTTGGCATCAATGACAAAGGTTAGTAGATTTTGTAGTTGTACCAATTCAGAACCTCAACCTTGTAGTTGGGTAGTTATTAGCTGAAGAATATCTCCCAAAATTAAGTTTATGCCATCCATAAACTTCTTGCTCTCCTTTATTGCTATCTCAGTTCTGTATACTGTACCGGTGAGATGCTGCAAGTGCTCTGCCGGTGTTTTGCTACCCTGTGTTAGTGCCTCTGAGATTTCCTTCCACAGAGATGCTAAATAATCCAATCTTGGACTTAGTTTAGATCTCAAGAATTTTGCCTTGTTTATTATTTTCTCTTTCTCTCTTTCTAATTTGAGCAATTCTTCCTCAAAATTTGTTATCTTTTCCTCAAAAATTGATAATGTATCGGGCGAGTTAACAAAATTATCAGCAAGTTTATTGATCTCTTCTTGTACCTTGCTCATCTTTTTGTCTACATCCATGGTCAAAAAGTTTATTTTATAGGTGTCTTTGTACAAAGTTTTGTATTCTTTCAATAAATTGCACAGTTCTGGTAGAAGTGTGTCAAATTCCCTATTACACTTCTTTATTCCTTCCTCAAAGAATTTCTGTTTCTCTTTTTCCACACTTTCCTTTACAGTTTCTACCTTTGTTTGCTCAAAATTTTCAGAAATTTATTTACAAAGTGTATCCAACTGGCCTAAAGAATCTTTATTGGCTATATTACAATTGGGAGCTATTGATTTCAAAATTGGAATTTAATCATCTATCGCTTTATAAGCTTGTGAGCTATAATCAGTTATTTTCTTGATAGATTCGAGCAATACCTCTGTTACATTTGATGGTGACCCAATAAACTGAGTGCCGGTGGAAGTGACCATGCTAGTATTGACCTCTGATAGGTCTATTTGTGTCTCCATCTCTTTAAGCATTGGTTTTCCTACATCATTTCTTACCGGTGGCATTTGTTCTGGAGCCTTTAACTCTGTTGGTTGCTCTGTTTGTGTTCCAGGTTCCATCTTTTTCTCTGAATCTGCTGCCAGTTGCTCTTTGTTTCCTGTTGCCGGTTGCTCTATGTTTTCCGATTTATCTATTGTATCCTTGTCTACCACTATGTTGATTTTTTGAGTATCAACATTCATAGTATACAAGACTTCAGGATTAGGGTTATTATCCTCTGTGTCCATGCTCTCAGCTGCCGGTTGATCTTCTGCAGTTGTTGTTTTTACCGGTGGAGTATTTAAAGGAGGTGGGGGTAAGTTGTCTCTAATCTTGATACTTGGTGGTCCACCCACTTTACCTTTCCCTTTGTCCTTTTGATATACCAGAATGGGCTCGGGATTCCTATATTCTTCTTGTTTTTCTTTTTCAACCAAGAATGTATCCCAACCATCTTCTATTTCCTTTGAAACTTCAGTAACTCTACCCGCCATTAGTGATATTTGCCGGTGTGCAGTGGAAAAAACTGTCCGGTTGGCCTGAGCTATCAAATCATCAATTTCCTTAGGTGAGTTGACTGGGTATACTGCAAGTAATTTCTCTATTTTTATTTTCTTATCCAACTCAATTATTCCTTGCCTTCTGGCCTCAAGTCTTTTATATAGTTCATTAGGAATTTCATTTAGGACTTGCATCAAAAACTTTTTATACATGTCCATGTGTAATATAACACTTTCCTCGACTTGTCCTTTCTCATCATTTGATAGGGTGTCATAGATTTTCCCTATGTTTTTCAATTTACCTTCCTCTATGATCTCATTCAGTAGTATGTCAAGAGGGGCAAAGTTAGTGTTTGTCTTCTTCTTCCTTTTGGGGGTCAACTTTTTCTTAAGTGTGGCTTTCTTGACCGAAGACCTCACAGCTTGTTGCTTCTGTCTTGTCCTTCTAGGTGAAGGAGTGGACACCGATGAGGGGTCTCTTTTCCTAACAACTCTTTTGAAAGTTGCTGACATATCTCCTTTTGATGAGGTATCTACCGGTGATAGATGAGTTTCAGGCTATTGGGCTGCCAACTCTTCTTCTGTTATGCCGGTTTTCTTTAATACATTTTCTTTTATGGCTTTTGCTTGTCTGGTTCCTTTCCTCACAAATGCCTCAACTTTCTTTACTCTCTTTTTAGATTGAATTTGACTTTTGATGGTCTCAGTACTACCAAATACTTCTTCCTTTGGTTCATTGGGGGCTTCCAGAAGTGCTTTGGCATAAGTTTCCACTATGTGGTCATCTGTTTCATACCCCATCTCTGTAACCCAGATTGTTCTTGGGATGATTGCTTCCATCCAGATCTCATCCTTTTTGATTACAAAACATATATCATCCTTGTATTTGTCGACAATTCCTTGTGATAGTCTGATTCTTTTATTCATTCTGACTTTTAGTGCTTGAAAATACTCATTGATATTCTTTTCTCTGTTTTCACCCATGTTGTTGAATAAGTCAGACAACTTTTTTCCTACTGGTATGTCGAATCCAAAATCCTTGTAGCCTATACCAGGAGCCTGTTTGGTTATATGTAGCATTAAGCATACAAGTAAATTTCCAAATCTAAAGGTTCCTTTCTTATCCTTCTTGATTTTTGCCAAATTGTCAATTAACTCATCTTTTAACCATTCAAAGATGTCAATTTTCACATTGTCCTTAACCATGTCATAAGCACTCTTTATGCATAAATTGGAAACAAAGTTAAGCCTATTTGCATGAGTTGCTTTGTAACCTAGAATCATGCTAACAAATCTAACATTTGTATCGGTCACACCATTAACCCTCAATGATCTCTTGTCGGATGTTGCACCAGTTAAGTTTGTTACCAAGTCATTGGAGACCTTCTTGGTTTTGTCGGGTCTGGTACCGGTGGAGGGTAACCCTGTCACTACTTTCACAGCTACCTTTGTAATTTTATGCACTGAGTCAAGCCAAAAGAATGAGCCATGTACCCTGCTTAGAACTATCCTAACCACTTCCTTGGGAAATTCAGGAATGCAGAGGATTTCAGTGAATCCTAGGGTTTCAACAATTTTATGTTCAGGTTTCACATTTCCGGCATTGTCACATATAACAGATTTATACATGTTTTTAATTTCTTCATCACCTAATTCCTCTATGTTGCAATGAATATACATTCTAGGGTCTTCTGCATAAACAACACCCTTTGGAATTTTTGAAAAAGCACCTGTGTTGTCATCTTTCTTAGCTACCTCGGGAACTAGCTGAAACATGGGCCTAGGTCGTTTTATAACCTCGACTACTGTAGGGTTTGCTATGAATTCAGGTGCAGAGGAGGATGCCATGATGATAAATACCTTTTTCTGCCTTTGGATGGATTGATTGTTGAAGAGCTTTGCCTCTTTGCTCGGAATGCCTTAGGTCAGAAATCTTCGCGCTCTCTGAAAGTTTGAATTCACGGTGAAATGAAATGGAGCCAAAAACCTTATTTTATAAAGTCTTTTCTGCTACCTACCACATTAATTGTTTGCCGGCAATGTATTAACTCAACTTTATTTGCCGATAATGAAGGATTTTCAACTTCTTTTCTCTAACTGAGGGAATAATAGCACATGTGTCATTAAATTGCCAAACCCTCAAGATAATTTTCTTCAATTTGATGAAGAACATCCTGCCGGTGGAGCATTGCTCTATCCTGCTGGTGGAGCATCATATTGTCCTGTCAGTGAAGTATTTGTTGGTTCTACCGGTGGAAGAGTAACCCCAATATTTAGATCACCTTTTCTAATCTATTGCTTTGAAAATTCTTGCTTAACCTCTTCAACCTTTTCTTTACCTTTCAAGCTAGTACTTTTGTTATCTACCAGTGTACCTTTACTTCTACAGAATTTAGCAATGTGACCAATCTTGTTACATGCATAACAAGTTACATTATTTTTCTGAATAGCTTTCCCATAACCTATGCCAGTTTGTGTTCTGCATTTATTTGATAAATGACCAAATCTTCCACAAACATAACATCTTACATTCATTCTGCAATTTTCAGAGTTATGACCAATTTTGTTGCATTTGGTGCATTGACCGGTGGGACGATTGATGTTCTGATAATTCCTAGATCTACATTCATTTGCCCTATGACCATATTTATTACAGTTAAAGCATTTTCCATTGAATTTGTAAGTATTAGAGGGTCTTACCAGTTTGCTTTGATCTTGGGTATTTGCAGTACCGGAGCTTTCTCCAACTTCAAATCCAACTCCAGAAGTGTCACCTTTGGGTTTTTGATTCTTCAATAAGGTACCAAGTTCTTCTGAGCTTTTCTTGAATTTTTCTTTGTGTTGATTTGCAGTTTCCAATTCCCTTTCCAAGTTTTCTTTTTGTCTCATTAGTTCATTTGAGTCATTCTGAGTATGCATCAGATCTGTCTTCAACATGTCATTTTCATAGCTAAGTCTTGTGTTCTCATTTGCTGCATCACTTAGTCTTCTGGTCAATTCTTCTTCATTCTTCTTTCTGTCCTCAATCTCTTTGTAAAATCTCATAGTCATATCCTGCATTTCATTTTTTGTTGTCGCGATCTCTTGTTTCAATTTGCTTATCATATCATTTAGTGATTCCTTTTCATCATTCTCATTTTGCAATTTTTCACAAAGTTCTCTTCTCTTGTTTCTTGTAACAGTAAGATTTTCTTGAAGTGCCTGAATAATGTCTTGAGCTGCTTTTAAATCATCTTCTAATTCGTTATTTTTCAACTTCTCTGCATCATAGTCAGTAAGAGCTCCTTCAAGTTGCTTCATCAGATTTTCCATCTTTACCGGTGTCAAGATCTTCCACAAGTTGTTAGGCTTCTGAAAATAGAGGACCAGGCTCTGATACGAATTGTTAGGGTTCCCACAGATACTGAGAGGGGGGGGGGGTGAATCAGTATCTGACCGGTAATGAAGTTTTCTTGAAACTGAATATGCAGAATATAAAGTAATAGTATACCGGTATGCAAGAATTAATGCAAATAACAGAATCAAAAACATCCACATGAAAAGAACACCATAACACAAGATGTTTAACGAGGAAACCTGGTGTGGGAAAAACCTCAGTGGGATTTGTGACCCACAATATTCACTTACTAGCCAATAAGAGAATATTACTTACAATAGGGGCCTGCACATGCAGGAAGGCCAACTGCCTAGAGCTCACTGCTCAATAAGAAGTCACACTGACTTATAATGAGGATTATGCAAATCCAATAATCTGTACTGCTTTACAATAGCATCTTCAATGCCAGATTCAGTACCGGTTCTTGCTTTGTTCTTTACATATACCCTTGACCTACAATTCGCACATTAGGTCTGCCTTATAATTTATTATACTTCCTATCCATATGCTACAAATGTCTACAATGATCTCTTTTATATACACAAGTCATTTTACAATTTGCCAAGTTGGCTTACAATGATAAACAAAATATTACATATCAAAAATCCTGTCGGCCTCTGTGCCGGTATACATATTTCCTTTTGTGCCGGTGCCGGTGTAGATTGATTTTGTTGATGCCAGTGCACTATTTTGCTTGAGTAATGCTTTGCCGGTATAATGTCTTGCCGGTGCCATAGGATTGCAAGGTTGCCTTAGTAATGCTTTGCCGGTGCTATAGGATTGCAAGGTTGCCTGAGTAATGATTTGCCAGTGCCATAGGATTGCAAGGTTGCCTGAGTAATGCTTTGCCGGTATAATGTCTTGCCGGTGCCATAGGATTGCAAGGTTGCCATCAATGACAAAACCTTCAATCACACACAATGTCTCATTGGAGTGTCCATATGCCAACAACTGTATATTGAGCTAAGATGATTTCAGGTTGTGGTTGATCTTCGTGACTTGCAGATCATTGGAGATATTGATTTGGGCCTTGGCCGATTTTCCTAGAAGTCTGTGCATCATTTTATGATTTGGAGATTCTTCTTAGTGATTTGAGTCGACATATTATTGTTGCACGTTTCATGAATGGGTTGGTCTTTGGGCCAACTTGATTGAGTTGTAATTATTTGTAGATGGTATAAATGGAATCTTGTGAACCATTTGAAGGAGAAGTTAGAAGATTGAAGACAAAACTTTGAGATTGAGACCCAACGAGATTCTGGTCTGGTAGGACTAAGGTCGGAAGGCTAAGGTCCGGATTAGGATAGAACTGGCACACAATTACCGGAGGTTGACTTGATGTTTAGATGATCTATGGATCTTGTAATTGTATTGTAAGCATAGTTTGTATCTTGGACTGCGATCCAACATGTGGCATGTATAGTTCTTCAAATTGTAATAAGATTCATTCACATTGTTTACCGGTTATGTCATCTGTGTTGTTACTGGTTGTTCTTCCTACTGTTTTTGGCACCTTTTTACCGTTTACCGATATGTTGTGCATGATTTGTGTGTTAAGCTACAAGGTTGGGCAGTCCTTCATTGGATCTCCCTACCTTGACTGCGTCAAATGGTATCAGAGCTAGTTTGTGAACTTGTTGTTGGAGAGAGTGTTGATTGTGTACCGGTTGGTTGGAAAAGAAGTTGAGGCAACTTGTGGACTTGTTCAAATCACTGAACGTTAGGAAGAGCAACGTTTGAAGGTAGACCGCCAATCCTAGAGCTTGAGCTTGAGGCAGTTAGTGGGTGGAGACTTGAATAGATCGCCGATTGAGGCAGGTTTTAGTTTGGACTAGTAGATCGCCATGGAGAGGCAACCAAAAGTTGTGGTTAGATCACCGAATCCCCTAAGGTAGTTGCAAGTACCAACTAACTGATCATCGAATCAGAGCAAGTGATGGGAATCACTTTTTAATTAAACCCGAGAGTCTGATGTAGGAGCACCGATCTAGTTCTTATTGGTTGGGCAATTTTCAATAGAATTGCTTGAGAGCTTTACATTTATTCATGTTTGAGTGTTTAGCATTGTGGTTTTGGGTTTATTCCCTTGTGTTCATGGTCTTTATCATGTTTGAGTTTCATAGCATTTGGCTTTGTTTCCGATGAGATGTGGATTCCAGTATTGTCTCGGTTGATATGTTCTTGCCAATTAGTTTGGCTGTATGTTGAGCTAAGATGATTTTGGGTTGCGGTTGATCTCCGTGATTGCAGATCATTGGAGATGTTACTTTGGGCGTTAGCTGGTATTCCCGGAAGTCTGTGCATCATTTTATGATTTGGAGATTGGTTTTAGTGGTTTGAGTCGACATGTTACTGTTGCACGTTTCATGAACCGATTGGTCTTTGGTCCAACTTGATTTAGTTGTAATTATTTACAGATGGTATAAATTGAAGCTTGTGAATCATTTGAAGGAGAACTTAGAAGATTGAAGGCATAGCTTTGAGATTGAGAACCAGTGAGATTCTGATTCGGTAGGATTGAGACTGGAAGGCTGAGGTCCGGATTAGGATATAACCGACATACTCTTACGAGAGGCCGACTTGATGTGTAGATGATCTACAAATCTTGTAATTGCATTGTAAGCATTGTTTGTATCTTGTACTACGATCCAACATATGGCATGTATAATTCTTCAGATTGTAATAAGATTCATTCACATTGTTTACCGGTTATGTGTTCTGTGTTGTTACCAGTTGTTTCTGGCACCTTGTTACCTGTATGTTGTGCATGATTTGTGTGTTAAGCTATAAGGTTGGGCTGTCCTTCATTGGATCTCCCTACCTTGATTGCATCAAATGGTATCAGAGCTGGTTTGTGAGCTTGTTGTTGGAGAGAGTGCTGATTGTGTACCAGGCGGTTGGAAATGAAGTTGATGCAACTTGTGGACTTGTTCAAATCGCCGAATGTGAGGCAGAGCAAGGTTTGTAGGTAGACCATTGATCCTAAAGTTTGAGCTTTTGGTAGTTAGTGGGTGGAGACTTGAACAGATCGTCGATTGAGGCAAGCTGCAGTTTGGATTGGTAGATTGCCATGGAGAGGCAACCAAAAGTTGTGGTTAGATCGCCGAATACCCTGAGGCAGTTGCAAGTACCTATTGACTGATCGCCGAACCAGAGAAAGTGATGGGACTCACTTTTCAATTAACCTTGAGAGTCTGATGTAGGAGCACTAATCTAGTTCTTATCAATTGGACAATTTTCAATGGAACTGCTTGAGAGCGTGGTATTTCTTATTGTTTGAGTGTTTAGCATTGTGGTTTTGGGTTTATTCCGTTGTGTTTGTGGTCTTTATCATGTTCGAGTTTCATAGCATTTGGCTTTGTTTCCAGTAAGATGTGGATTCCGGTATTGTCCCGGTTGATATGTTCTTGCCGATTAGTTTGGCTGTATGTTGAGCTAAGATGATTTCAGGTTGCAGTTGATCTCTGTGACTTGCGGATCATTGGAGATGTTGCTTTGGGCCTTGGCCGGTATTCTCGTAAGTCCATGCATCATTTTATGATTTGGAGATTGTTCTTAGTGATTTGAGCTGACATGTTACCGTTGCATGTTTCATGAACCAGTTGGTCTTTGGGTCTATTGCCCCCATATTTGGCATACCTAAAATTTGAATTTCAAATCGATCTTAGTGTCGAGTAAAGATCCAATAGGTGTTTATGCATAAGCAGTGAGCATGTGTTCCAACGTCGTTGCCAGTCAAAATATGAAAATGGATGAATTTTGGAAATTACCAATAATTGAGGGAAATTATTTGATAGACATTCCCTTAGCATCGTTCTATGTCATGTGGCCAATTTTTGCATGAACCCAGTTCATAGTTTGTTATATTTTAGACTTTCAAATTTTGGTGTTTGTCACCTCTAGAAATGATTAAAATATCTCATTTTAGAATTCATCACGAGGAGTAAATAATTTGGTTGGCTCGTTTCCCTACCATCAACACGTGTTTCAAATTTCAGAATCTAACTCCCTACCATTTGGAAGATATGGTCATTTTTCTCAAGTCTGAGCATTAAATCTAAAATATTTAAATTATTTTTTTGAATAAATAATTTAATATTTTAGATTGTTTTAATATTTTGGTCATTTGATGGAAAAAGTTGTCTACAAACGTAATTTTCATTTTTCCTTTATTTTCCTCCATGGCCAATGGTTTCTAGAGGTCAAGGTCATAGTTTTCGAAAGAAATGGTTAAAGATGCTCCATTTTCAAGCATTTTTAACCCATAATCATAACCTTTGAGAAAAAAATGGTTAGGAATGCTCCAAAATGGAGCGTCTCTAACCTTATTTCCTAACCTTGTGGACCCGCTTTGTCAAGAAGGTTAGAAATGCTCCATTCTGGAGCATTCTTAACCTCCGCTATAAGAGTTTTTAAAAAGAAACTTCAAATAACAAGCAATGAACATTCATCAATGTATTGAAGAAGAGAGGGACTTCATCATATGTTGAAGTTGCAAGCTACTCTGGAAACATAAAAGCGAATTACGGAAGCCTCTAAAAGAGATTTCATCTCATAGTTTCAATAATGGCAGAACACACAATGTATTTGCTGAATAAACTTTTGAAACTTTCAAGTGATTGTAGTTGGCAAGGGTAATGAACTCCTCTGCAAACTACACTAGCATCGTCCCTGCCTGTGCTGAAATGGAAGCTTTGAAAAAAGTATCGATATCCACCAAAGTATAATACATTTTATGCCTCGACTGAGATGTTTGCAAAAGATATAAAAGAAAAGCCCTGCCGTAAAATGCAGATGTGTGTAAAATGTAGAATGCATGGATAGGGTGCGAACCATTTGACAAAATGCCTCAACAAACTATATTCCCAGGGAATGATGTATATGATGCAGTGTTTGACTGATTGATGTAAAGTTTACATGCATACTGACTGTGGTTAAAATTCTCAGAATATGGAAGTTTTGTTATGATAATTATATGTTTTATTCTCTCTTTGCCCGATAATCAGTTGAATGTCTTCAAAATGTCATGACATCCATCAAATGCACAAAAGATAGGGTGATTTCATCCGAAGTTGAGTTGCAGCTGCCATGAATGTCTTTAATGTTGAACGTGGAGCACGTTCACAACAACTTAATTGCTTGACAAAATGCCTCAAAGAAATGTGATCTCATTTAATGCAATGATCGCAAGATATATACAAAATTGTCACAGGAGTCATCCAAGTGCAATGACAATGAAATTTAGTTAGATTTTTTAGTTGTTGCTGCTCATGTAGACATTCATGTAGATTTTGGAAGCATATCCAAGGCGCGTTGGAGTAGAATATGGGATTTCATCAAGGCATGTGAACTGTTTGTTAGAATGCCTCAAAAAGATGTCATCTATGTAAATTAAATGAAATGATTGCAGAATGTGCGCAAAATAGTTTTCTCAAAGGGAGCTCTCAAATTACTCTTGAACGCTTCCTAATATTGTAAAATTTGTATACATTCTAGTTAAACTTGCAATGGTAGTGTGGCTTGTTTACAACCATATTAAAGACAATTATTTTGTCAGATATTATAGTTTGAAATGCTCTTGTGGAAAAGCACGCAAAATGAGGAATCATAGACTATGTTCTTGCGTTGCTTGACAAAATGCCTAGAAGAGATGTCTTCTCAGGGAGGAACATAAATGAAACGGATATGTGTGTCTTTATTCATTTCAAGCATTTAAAAGGTGACTCTTTCATTAAAGGTGGATATTTGAATACACTTACTGGAGCAACTATTCAATGGACGTTTAGCGGAACAAGGCCTTGGAAACTTGCAAGGTGATGCAAATGGTAGGTATTACACCAAATTCTACAACTGTCATTGGTTCCTTTCCTATCTGTAAAATGGAGTATTGAATCAGGTCATGAACAATCATTAAAGTTCATGGATTTTGCGTAAGTTTGAAAAAGTATGCAGATAGGAAAGTCGAGTAGTTTCATAAAAAGATGAATTTTAAGATGGATGTCATTATTTCATCTCTTCTAAGGTGGGAAAGGACATTGAAAAATGCATCGAGCAAAGTAGAAGGTATTTTTGTGTGATGAATCAAAATGTCCCATGTGCGAGTCTTGTAATGAAACCCCTCACGATAAATGATGTCACTAGCTCCCAATGTGTATGCCTAGATGCAAAGAAAGCATTGATGACGATGAGATAACTATGCAAATGAAGGTGTTTATCTTTTCTCATCTCATTATGTGTCGAAAGAATTCCAAGGAAGCATGAGAAACTTGTGGGATATCTTACAATAGAAAACATATTTCGAAGACAATCAACAAACATGCAAGGCGGCAATAAAGGATGTTTAGTTGATGTAATTGGAGTGTGTCTTTGAAAAAAAAAGATGTTAGTGAATGATAGATTTATGTCAATGATGAGGGTACCAACCTATGGATATTTTGCAATGCACAATCTTTTTCATCTTTATGGAGACCCTAGAATTGTCTTATCTTTTTGAATGGATAGATAAATGTTTGTGTTATCAAATGGTTGGATGGAGAGATGATTGAAAGTGAAAATGAAGCAGTTGAAGACAAAGAAGTGCCTCAACATAACTCATGATTGGGTTCTTCATCGATATTACAAGTTTGAACTTGTTATTTTGTGAAAGTGACTTATGTTGCTCATCGTAACTAAAGGTTAGAAAGTGGACCTTATTCACGCAAAAGTGAAGTAGTTTCTAACTAAGATCTTTTTGCATAAAAATGAGTTAGTTATTAACCTATCCAAAGTTAGTTACTAAGGTGATTATTCTGGGAATCTATAAATGCAAGGCTATTTCATTTGTAAGGGGACTCTTACAGAGGGGGGGAAACTCTGCAGAATTTTTGTAGAGGAACTTAATGAGAACTTTTGATGTTCATACCTTTGTACTAGGGGTTTTTTTGAACTTGTATATTTTCAAAAAGAATAATGAAGAATGCATTGAGTTCATGTGTCTTGAATGTATTCATGAATTATTGTTACTAATTTTTCGTATGTTGAATTAGTAATCCCTTTATGTATTGGAGAAATCTATTGATGAAACCCATCATTTCATGGTATCTTGACTTGCATGTGCTAGTACAACCTATCTCTTTGTGTGTCGAGGTTTATTGTACTTCTTTCATCATCGTTGCATGACTAACCTATTTGGTGGTAACCCCTTTTGTAATTGTTATCATTTATGGAATCCTACTTGGTATTCGTATGTCTTCTAGTAGGGTTTATGTTATTAATCTTATTTAAGTTCTATGTTTTCTCCTTTATGTACTTTCAGGTTGAAAGTACACAAAAATCCCAAATACCCCTATCATACGAGGGAGTTGCCCCTCTCAAACGCAGAGGAAGATTGTGGTTTTACTCCAATCTCTCCAACTGTTGGGACGTTTATCACTGCTCATTGGGCAAACAGGGTCAATTTCAGATAAACGACCACAGTGACAAATTTGTTTACCAATAGGGCCGACTTGATTGAGTTGTAATTATTTAAAGATGGTATAAATGGAAGCTTGTGAATCATTTGAAGGAGAAATTAGAAGATTGAAGATAGAGCTTTGAGATTGAGAACCAGTGAGATTCTAATCCGGTAGGATTGAGGGTGGAAGTCTAAGGTCTGGATTAGGATAGAACCGACATACTGCTACCAGAGGCCGACTTGATATGTAGATGATCTACGGATCTTGTAATTGCATTGTAAGCATTGTTTGTATCCTGGACTACGATCCAACATGTGGCATGTATAATTATTCAAATTGTAAAAAGATTCATTCACATTGTTTACCGATTATGTGTTCTATGTTGTTACCGGTTGTTCTTCCTGCTGTTTCTGGCACCTTGTTACTGGTTACCAGTATGTTGTGCATGATTTGTGTGTTAAGCTGCAAGGTTGGGCTGTCCTTCATTGGATCTCCCTCCCTTGACTATGTCACCTCGTGATCCAGCTAGGACCGGATGTAGAATGTTGAGCAACAATGAAAGTCATATATGTATGTTGAGTTGCAATGTAAGATAGGTATTGGGTAGTGATGTATGTATGGTTTATAGGAGTATTTTTTAGAAGATCCTTTGCTCGAGAATCTAATGTTTTTGCTAGTCATGGTTTGTATTAGGTGTTGGTATTAGTTGTGACAATTGTATTGCTATCCGAACATTGGTATTGCAATTCATTTTATTAATTCTATGCTCCAAAATCTATGGCATTCATATCTTGAAGATAGAAGTCGTGTCTCCGGGTTCATGTTTATGGGTCCGATAGACCTTTTTTTTTTCTGGTAATTGAAGCGCGTGTTTCGGTAATCAAGAAGCATGTAGAAGATCAATGAAGGTTGAATTTGTTATTGTGTTTTGGTCAAAGCATACTTGAGTAGCGTGTTGATCTGAGTAATGCATTATTGTATAAACCTTTTGTGCTTGGTTGACATATTATCTTAGTGTATGTGCTTACGGTGTTGGCATTTTTGATGTTTATGTTGTGATTGTCATTGATGGACATACACTTGTATTGAGATCCCCTATATGTATGAGCTAGAGCTCAACTGGTATTTGTTCCAACCGGTATGTTGTATTCTAGTCTTTAGGCTATTGGTGATTTTGCAGAATGTGTTTCCTGGTCTGAAATGACATGTCGACCCCAAGTGGTTTGAAGATCTCAAGCAGTACGAGGAAGCAAAGCGGCATGACACATTCTTACCAGTCTTCATTTTTGTCAAACCGCCTATCGGTATTTTGTATGAACCGGTAATACTCTGTGATGAGTTACCAACCAACATTTTGAGATGAGTTACCAATCCACCAATTGTTTGACGATGCCGACACACTGACGGTGCCTTTTGTGTCGTGTTACTGAGTATGTCTAGATTCATTGAACCTAGGAAATTGTAACGTAATCCTATTGGACCGACATGAAATCATATTCCTTTAAAAGGACATCATGTCTGGGGTTTATGTTGTTGCTGAAAGGTTTATGTTGTGCTAGGGTTTAAGGTGATTGTTGAGTTGTTGAAAGAGCGATCTTATCTGAGAAGATCAAGTTGTAACTGAGAGAGAGAAAGAGAAGACTGAAGTAATGCTGGAATGCATTAGCAGTGAACTATACTGGATCTAATCAAGCAGTCTGTGCTATTAGATAGATCAAACACTTGTTGATTACTCACATCTTTGACAAGTCTGTAGCCCTTAACCGGGTAGGCCTAAAAGCCTTTGTAAAATCCTCTAACAAGGTGGTTCACCATTGTGAATCTAAAATGCTCTAGCAAGGTAGTCTTTAATCGGACTTATCTTCTAATAGAGATTGAGATTCCTATCAGGATCTGTTCTGGTGAAGAACATTGTAAGACCTTAACCGGTCTGACCTTAATTGGTCTGGTTTCTATTCTGCAGATAGTGACTTGTGAGTTCCATCTCACCGTGGTTTTTCCCATTTGGGTTTCCACGTCAAATATCTTGTGTTATGGTTGTATTGCTTTTGTGGGTGAATGCTTTACTTGCATTTTGGTTTGCATGTGTGATAACCAATCTGTCTGTTAAACTGTTTTATCGGTTTGTCTTCAGACTGTTTAAGTGTTTAAGTGCACAAATTATTGGCATACTAATTCACCCCCCTCTTAGTATTCATCATACGAGCATATATATGTGTGTGTGTGTGCATATACATATATATATACATGTATACATATATGTATACACACACACACACATATATATATACACATACACACACACATATGGATGTATGACAGCGTATGGAGTGTGTGAGCAATAGAGTAGTGACATGTGAACAAGAGTGTGAGCAACAAAGTAGTGGTATGTGAAGGCATGCAAGTAAAGTGAGAAAGACAGAGAAGCAAGTGTATGCGAGCAATATGAGCGTGAGTAGTGGAGTGTCATGTGTGTAAGAGAGAAGGTGTGTGAAAGTGTGGAAAGTGAGAGTTTAGTTACGAAGTTGCAATAATCCCTTACCGAATCTACTGCAAGCTGTTGAATTGGTAGTTGTGGACAGAGTTGCAATAATCTCTTATCAAATTTGTTGCAGGTAGTTGTGGACAAGTTAGAGAGATCCCTTACCATATCTGTTGTAAGTTGTTTTGATATATGAGCTTATCTTGGAACTGACCCCATGCATTTGGAGATGCAATTTTCTTCAGTTCACTTATTTCTATTGCAGTGAGCATTTCGATAGTGAGCTTTATTGTATTCCAATAGTGAGCCGTATTGTAATCTGGCAGTGAGCCACCCTTTTGTAAACACCATATAGCTAGTTATATTATCTTGAAAGTTAACCCTCTTTGTGGTTTTTCCCATTTGGATTTTCTATGTAAAAAAATCTGGTGAGTATCTTGTGATTATGCTTTCTGTATATTATGCATTTGTTGTTTCATGTTGATGAGATTAATTGCTAAGGTTAAATTGGTGGAAAGTTTTTATTGTTGTGAGAATACTAATTCACCCCCACTCTCAGTATTTTAGACCATTCAACAATCCAATATGAGGTAGGAGGCATAGTTGAAATATTCTCTACAAGTGCACCCACATATACCCTTCCTTGTTTTTCTTTAAGAGAAGTTAGATGAACAGGGGGTACCCTCAGAGGCTGTGATGCAAGAGCTAAAGGTGAAGGATGAGCTTTTGGTAAACACTTACCCTTACCATACCAGGTAGGGCAAGGAGTATTTGCAATTATCGAAATCTCAAAGGGAGGGCTGCAAACGTCGACAATGTGGGTGCCTATCCTCGTGTCTGCACTAGGTGTAGACACGAGAACAAAAGACACTGCCAAGGGCTACGTAGTCCTAGACGAACAGGGAGGTCTACCCTGAGGACCAGGTTTACCCTTAGCCCTCGATGAAGAAGGGGTAGAAGACACAACCCGCTACAGTACAAGAGCAAACAAGGAAGGGCGAACGAAAACTGATGCAAGAGGAGGTAAAGAGACCGTAAGCTGAACCAACTTAGGAGCCAACTCCCTTGTCTTATATTTATAATAAGCTTTATATAGTAAATCTCCACGGGGAAGCATAAGCCTAATCAGATCAGGCTATAAATGATCTAATGAAAAACCCCCATGGATAACCAACAGTGGATATCCAGTGTTCTGTACAACATGGACTATGCCCTCGTGAGGTAACTTCAAGCACTTATGAATGCTTAACGGGACTGCTTCCATGCCAATAAACCAGGGGATACACAACTTAACCCAGAACAAGTCCAACTCGGGAATGCCGATAAAGGTGCTTGACACTACCTTGGGTTCCACAAGGACCGTCAATGTAGTACTATCCAAAGGAGGAACAAACAACCTGCCATATGTAATGTTTTGATACCACTTGTAATGTCCTTTATTAAACAATATATGAATTATAGAACAATTATTCTGTGATCCTTACAAATAACTTATGTATTTGGAAATAAGAATGCAATTATGTAATATATGATAATGATCAAACCACTAGCTGTCTTTGATTTATACAATTAAGATTATGCTTGAGTGAATTGATATCAATTTACACTAAGTGCATAATTGCTATTTCTGATTTGGTATATATAGTATGCATTACTGTTGTTTCAAATCTGATCATGATTCCCTTGCAATACTTGTGGGATTGTTTCTGATATATATTTGTTTAGTATGTGCACCTGAATGGGCCTTTGACCTTGCTCACACAAGCTCTTTCAAATTGGAGTAAAAAAGAAATATACGAACTTCCACGATGCCTGAATGAATGACTGAATTGACTCCTTATATCTTATGAATGGAGGGATAAGTTACATTTAATGGGTATGACTCATGCTTTCTTAAAGTCGACACCCTTCTTAATACCCATTAACCGCACCTCTTCATTATCGTGATGCTTATGGTTTGGACTTGTATGCTAATCACATTAATATGATTAATCTCAATCTTACATTTGTTAGTTTATGTTTGCCAATCATTAATATTGAATATAGTTTTAGTTCCTCTATTTGACCAAGTGCTTCCTCATAAATAATTTGGCTATGGATTAGAAGATAATTAACGCTCTTTCCTTGAACAATATTATTAATCAGCATTTGCGATGGTTTGGATGATCGTTGTTTATGATACTCCGTGCCTGGTCATAATCGTTGTCACCTTAGGTTCTTTAATGATATGATTAAGGGATGTTCCTTATGTTATCGATCACTTGTCTATCCCAAAACCATGTCTTCGATTATCATTGAATCCACAGATGTTGTTCTTAATTTTATCACTAACTTTCTTTGGGGTCAACCTTTATTGTGTTACAAGACTGTCAGATAAGTCACCTATGAATGCATCACTTTCATCGGGTTTGGTATGAACATCATCATACAGCCAGAATTGTAGATAAGAAACTTGTAATGAGGAAATTGTCTTATTTATAAGACTTCACGGTTTCCAAATCTTTATTCTTTTTCTATAACTATTTGGTGTTATAGGACTGCCACTTCAGAACACATTAAGTATTATATCTTTACACTAAGATGGGGACATCACAATCGATGAATAGAACTTCTTCCATGATGACATTTTCATATGTGAGATCAACCATCACACTTGTTTTTGATTATTAAAGCAGTGTTAACTAGAGTGCTGACCTTTTACATAGTCTCAACCTCAAACAAACAATGTACCAAAAACATGATGTTGGCAACAAAAACAATAACCCGAGGGCAGTAAGAAACAAAACACAGTCAGACAGGCCAAAAAAAACTCTGTCAAACAAGAAAACACCCAAAACGCTAATCAAGGAAGGGGAGATGCACCCAAACCCAGACAATGAGGGTTTTAGGGGAGGGGAGAAGACTTCCCCTTCCGCATGCGAGAGACCACTGTCCAAGTGATGCTGTCATTAGGACCATCCAAAGAGAGATCAATTGAGAGGGACCCTGCAAGGTTACAATCAATAATGTCAATAGGGTGCTACAATAGAATACCGAGAGGTTGCTGCAGAACAACAAGAAGCTGCTGCAAAACAACAACAGACTGTGACGAAATCATCACACTTGTAACAATGCAACTGTTTATCATTTAATATTTAGAATATAATTTTAATATTTTTTTAATATATATTAGATATTTTTATAATTATCAGTATTTTATATAATTATTAGACATCTTATACTTTTTGAGTGTTGACTCGATGACCAAACTCAAGAAAGCAAACCCAAAGCTAAATTTCTATGGCTTGCCAAGTCAATCAACTTGTGCACCTAATTGTCTATATCACCATTGCCACCACTCTTCATACACATGAATGGGAACTTAGGAAACTCTCATAGAAGCAAATAAACATCTTAACCAATCCACTAAAACCAAAATGGGAATGTGCCGAGTGAGTGCTATGCCAACCAAGACAAAACTAAAGTAAAATGGAATGCAAAGTCAAAAATCCAAGGAAAATACAATGATTTGAGGTTTGACAATAACAAAAGCCTGCCTTTTGTTCTATGTGAGCACAATAGGCCCCATGTGCCCAACTAGGGAAAAAAAAAATGCAATGACATAATGAGGACAAACTTAAAAAGTCTACACCACTTCCCACTAGTTCATATGAAGCTTGCTTGAGAGACTATGCCTTAATTAGATCAAACACAATTTTATAAAAGCATGACCATTATATCATTAATGTCAAAATTATGTCAATGACCAACTTAACTTGATCTCCCTACAATATTTCTCTGACTTGTTTAAAATGATCAAGACAGCTGTAGCCAAGATGAAGATTTTATTTTATTTTACAAAAGTGATGCACATGCACTGACTGATATCTTACTATACATCATGTTTTATATCAGTTTATGAGATAATTTACTTACTAAAAAATTATTCGAATCCTTATTAAATTTAGGATAATATTAAGGAAAAACAGAGAACCTAATATTGATGCAAAAGTCAATAGTTACTGTTTAGATTGATTGGCCATTTGCATACACTTTAAGCTGTTTATATCGTAAATAAACAAATATAAATTGTCAAATGCCATTTAGCTATATACACGACAAACTTATAAAATCAAACTCTTAAAAGAAGCAAGCTTATAAAACATTCTTTATTAAGATTCCCTCCTACGGATGTCCTTAGATACTATGTTAAAAAAGATCATGCATATAGTCATATCTATGTTCTTTATACTCCTTAAAAAATTAATCAGAATATCTCATAGTCACAGGCTTACCTTATTATACAAGAAGGGCAAGTTTATATAATTAATTATTATTTATATAAAATAAAAAAAGGATTACGTTTGTAAGGGAGTTGTTGAAAAATATGGATAACAATTATAGGTTGTAAATTTACTTTAAAGTGATTAAGTTTGAAGATGGTTGAGTTATTGAAAGATATGGACAATGGTTGTAGGTTTGAAATTCACATTACAAGTTGTGTCTAATATAATATAACGACTTATAATATAATGCAAATGAAGAGTTATAATAATTTGTTCACTTCTAAATTATACCCAAAATTTAATGTAATGTCAGACTGTTAATTCTCCTCATCAATACAAATAATAATGAATTAAAATTAATATAATAAATTTTACTTTATTATTTGAAATTCCAAAAATTTAATTAATTTATTAATTTAATAATCCATTAAAATATAAAAACTCACAACTTCAAGATAAATGTTACCAAGAAATCTAAGAGATGCAGGCTGAAGTTTTGTACCCAAAGAATTTCTGATGTTACCCCGAACTTAATCTTATTGAAACAACAAGAAAAGATATTTAAGATCTTATATTAATTGTAAATCAGAATAAAACACCATATACACACAATATATCACAATTTATACTCATTTGTATTCATATATCAATCTATATTCATTGTATCTCCTTACATCATATATTCTCCTTATTACTTCACTGGTGAATGGATCTCACTATTTACTAATAGCTATAATAGGGAATGCGACTGTTAGATGATATCCCTAGAATACATTCTGTCTTCCTAAGCTCATGTTTTGAACCCTTCTTTCTAATTAGATATTAAGTATTTCTGGACCAGTATCTGTATAGTGTTTTCTGGCCAACAATAAACGAACTTAATTATAAATTACACTTAAACATTGAATTTAAAATTTAATTAACTTACAAATTTAACCACCAAATTTAAATAAACAGACTCATAATCTTAAAGCAAGACCAGCTCTATTGTCAAATTAAACATCAAAGTAAACAGTAACTCTTAACCTTTACTTTATATTACATTCACATGATTTAGTTGACTTTTAGGATAATGAGACTTAAACCTTTACCTTTTATATATTTCTTTGAACAGAGACAACTACCTACTTATCATTTCATTACAGAATGTTTTCAGGCGAGAATTTGCCATGCTTCATGTGATGGCAGGCAGGTAATACAGGCCTAGGAAAATTAAATAATTATATGTTTACTTTGCAAATCAAAAGTATTTACCAGTGGATGGCATCAAGTATCCCTCAGTAGACATAGTAAAGGCATTTTAAGTATTAGCAGGATAGTGGGCTAGTATTTTATTGATAAATGCCAAAATCTGACACCCTCTGGCCTGTTGTGTCTCTATTCATTGGATTTCATTGACCAAACGCATTACAATGTATAGATTGCTGTGTTCAACTCTATTTATATGTGTAAACTAAAGAAGAAAGAAAACGCCCATTCAGAGTTAAAGGATGGCCAAGGCATCTGCAACTTTGAATCTTGGTGTATTGCTACACATATGGGTGTACTGCATGCAATGTACTGCTTATGGTAGAAGTCATTATGGCTTTTTGGCCTCCAGGAAGTTCAGCACTGTAAATAGTTCGGAGAAAGTGTTATGCCTGCCTCCAAGTAAAGGAAAATGCTATGGAAAAATTGTTAAATGTCCATTAGAGTGCCCAGGAAGAAAGCCTGTGGATCCAAAGGCTAAGGCCTGTTTTGTTGACTGTAGCCCAAAATGTGAATCGACATGTAAAAGTAAGTATCCCCAGCTCCTCCACTAAAAAGATTTCTTTTGTATTAAAACATTGAGATTGTTTTTCATAGGTTCTGATTTGCAGAACATATATCTAGAAATCTTTTCTATTTCTAAATGTTCTCCTTTTCAAAACATATATTAGAAACCACTGTGTTCCGTTCACCTTTCTCTTTAAGTTTATGGATATTTCAGGCCAAACTTATAGATCCCTATTCTAATCTGTTCCCTAAAAGAGAGGTTAAAACTTAGAGCCAAAATATGGGTGTAAAAAACAGGATAGCAAGCAGTTATTTCCATTTTTTTCTGTTGAAAAAATATAGTAAGTGGATAGAACACAGCGATTTCTAGATATACAGTGGAGAAAACCTTGATGTTGGCTTGCATATGTATCTTGTTTTTTAAAATTTATAAAGAATGGATTTGTATACTGCATCCACATTCTCCTCTTTGACCTTAAAAGTCCATGATCTCAGTCCCAACTAACCAGTTCTATTTTCAGCTCATAGCAAGTTATTTCTGGATCTTGGAGGTTAACTAATCTTTTTTACAAGATTTTTTTGCTATTTGATATGAGAGCATGATCTTTAGGCTGAAACCTCTTCTGCTAAGAGTCAAAGACTAAAGAGTATCTATTCTGTCATAATTGTCCTAAACATGATCCAAGAATCATCATTTATTGTATCAGAATCTTGCATCCAAAAGGAATTGATCTCTAATAAACTCATTGTTAATACAAATGCTCCAACTTAAACAGGTGTCATCAGGTATTGAACATGTGTGGAAAAGAAGCTGGAGACATGTCTGTTAGGTTTAGTTAGCTGTCATTAGATATCCAGTTTGCTGTTTGAAAAGCTTCAGTTAACTGTCACCATAACTAGCATAATTATAATAAGTTGTTGAGTTTATTATTTGCTTATAAATATGTAACTATGTTTGGTGAATTATATAGATGGTGAGTCCTGCAGCAATCTTTCCTCTGCTGTTCTGTTTTGATTCTCTGTTCATATTCCTTATTCTTAATTCCTCAGTTCTGATTCTATGTTCATCTTATTTATTCATAATTACTCATTATAATTGAAATTTAGATAAGACAAACATTTTTTAATAATTTCATACAGAAATCATTGTGCTGTATTCTGCTGTTGGTGTTCTTAAAAGTACATTTCCTTTAAGAACGGTGTTCTTAGGAATACATTTCCTTTAAAATACAATACGCCAAAATAAAAAAATGTACCTTAAAATTGTTCTATGACTAAAAAAATCTCATACAATAACATATATATGGAAGTCATCCTATTCTATATGCTTTGATGTGGAAAAGCTCTAGGATCTAACTATAAATCCAAAATTTCTTTTAAAAATTAGTCCAAGAAAAATTGGATATAATACCCTGAATTTCAGATATCATAAGGTCCTGAATCTCACGAATCATTTATGCTATAAGATACTGAATTTCATTGAATGCACATAAATCTTGAGAATCTATAGTGCTTCTCTCTCCAATCTGCGCACTACCTTTATGGTTGGATGTGTGTGATTCTATTTACAAGTGGTTAATGTGAGTTATAGCTTTAAGCAACTCATTACTTAGGTAACAAGAGCAGGGTTGACTGTTCTTGTATAAAGATATTTTTAAAATTGTCTTAATATTCTGAATATGCAATGTACATTTTATTTGATTATTCATAAGTTAACTTGTTCTTTTTATGTTTTTTAATAGAGCGAGTGCCTAGCTGTAATGGGTTTGGATCTATATGCTATGATCCTCGTTTTGTTGGAGGTGATGGTGTCATGTTCTACTTTCATGGCTCCAAAGGAAAAACCTACTCCCTTGTCCATGATCCAACATTCCACATCAATGGCCACCTAATTGGCACCCGCCCAATTGGCAGGCCACACGACTACACATGGATAGATTCTCTTGCCATACTCATCCCCTCACATACCCTCACAATCACCTCTATGAAGGCCTCCACATGGGATGACAATGTTGATCACCTCTCTTTCTCATTTGACAACAACCACATTACACTTGAAGAAACTCATGTGGCTGAGTGGACATCAGTTGATGGGTTAGTAAGAATAGAACGAACTTCTAAGAGTAATGGTGCAATCATTCATGTGGTAGGAAAAGCAGAGATAAATGTAAAGGCGAGGCCAATCACTGAACAAGATAACCGGGTGCATAATTATCAAATTCCTCTTGATGATTGTTTTGTACACTTGGATATGCATTTTAAATTCTTTAATTTGTCTAGTGATGTTGAGGGTATTTTGGGTAAGACTTATAGGCCAGGGTATGTGAGCCCTGTGAAGAGAGGAGTGCCAATGCCAATTATGGGAGGGGAAGCCAGGTACAAGACTTCATCACTACTTTCTACAGACTGTGTTGCATGCCAGAGATTTAGATCATTGGAAGAACACTCTACATCTCTTACTACAGAGGAATCAATAGCTGAGTGGTAAGCAATTGGTGGTCTTAAGTTTGATTTATGAGTTTGAATAATAAAAATAACAATGTATTGCTTATGTACCAGATGAATAAATATAGAACTAATGCTGAAGACCCATCTAAAGTCTTAATTTTATTTTTCATCGTTGCAATGCTCATTTCAGTTGGAATGCTTTAGAGGTTGGATGGAATCACAAATGCCTAATTAAAAGACATAAGATATTTTGAAATAAAAAAGTGATTATTATAACAAATATTTGAAAATTTATTGTCTACATTTTTATAAAGAAGAAATACTTCCCTTGATGTTAAATTCATGAGGCATGAACTGATAATTAACAGCAACAGATCATTGAAATATTATATTTGCAAAATTAAATGCAAAAAAGAAAACATTTACATGTGGCAATTACGAGAAGAATATTTCCAATGCAGCTTAGAATTGTTAGTTTAAAAACAAACAGAGAAAAGATATAAACAACACACAACAGTAAAAAAAATAACACAAGGACACAAGACACAAAATTTATAGTGGTTCATCATCAAGACTATATCCACGCTCAAGCAGGGAGATCATCTATTACACCCAACCTAACCTGTAAGATTTTAAATTTGAGAATTCTTGTTCACGAACACTGCAGATAAGCTTTCTCCAATTCAAATCAGAGTTAAAAATATCCTTGCCTACTACTCTTTCAGGCACAAACTTGTACATTAATCCACAATGAGGAATACCATGTTCTGCAGGTTCAAACTTACAATCAAAAACACCACTCATTCCTCCCTCTTCAACTATCCTCCAGACATTACCAGTATTGAATATTAGATTTCACTCTGCAAGCATATCATTATCAGAACGAGACAGTGTGATTAGAAGCGAAACACCACCTTCCTGTTTAATGAAAAAAACTATTAGCTTCAAATACAGATAATTCCCACAAAGCAACTGCGACGAATATCCTCTGTTTGCTTGCTAGCTCATGCAATCGACACTTAATACCAAGGTTTTCGTGCCAAAGCTGACAATCAACATCCACAGCCAAAATCAAACACATCTTTGAACATGTTGGGTCCACGAGCTTCACGAGCATCAGGATTTTTAAAACTAGCACCATAAACTGCAACACTCTTGTGCCATGGACAACCAGCAACATCTGGTTTACCCTTTCCACTGAATTCTAATAGCATTTCCCTTGGCTTCACATCACCAAACAGATTCACATCGGGCTTAGCCTCAGACGGGTACAATTCAAAAGTTTGCTCCACAGTAAAATTACGCATTACAAGTTCGTTCCACTTATTCACAAGTTCCATACACTTGCTAAACGGATCCAAGGAGGAAATCTTCTTGGCCGCGAACTCCTGCCACCACTTCTCACACATCCCCGCCACACACTCCTGTAGCGGACTGTCTTCACCTGTCCCACCAGTAGCAAGACGTGCATAGTGCATGGAAGACTCGCGTCTCGAACCCGGGACATCCAACCCACCATGATTTCTCTCTGCGTCCACTGGTAGGCCCAATCTGAGCTCGGAATGCTTCATTTTAGGACCCAATTTGTCTGCGACATCTAACAAGCTCTCAGCAAAGCTCTGTAAATTCAACCCAGCTTCAACTCCACATCCAACCGCTCCTTCTCGCATGGCCTCCTCGCACATCACATCGGCATAGTGCTCTTTTATGGCTTCACCATTATCCTCCTGTGGTGTCACAAGTTCATCGTAATCGGGGATTTCAATACCGACATCTTTTTCGCCTGCTAAAATTATGGTAGCAACCTCCACATTATCTATTGCAACGCCGACACAAATGTCTGCAGAGAATCCGTAACACTGCAGGTTAAACAATCCTCAGCCGCAAGGCGAGACAACTCCACACCTCCAGATGGTGGGCTCATTCCAAGCAAAGCCTGACCTCCTTGGCAAGAGGTGCCTGACCTCCGTCTTGGCAAGGCACCTCTTGAACTTCCATCATGAAAAATCTATATTCTGGTTTGCTATCTTTAGTTTTCGGAATATATGATAGCGCAAATCTTTCATTTCATTTTCCAAAAACGAAAAAATATATTCGTTGCGAGTCATAGTTTCTCCTCCTTTAACCTCAAAATTTGGTTGTTTTCGTAATCTTCTTATTTCTTGGTCTCGTCTTTCTCAATTGTTTTTCACCTCCCTCAGCTTCTTCAGACTCTTCTACTTCTTCAACCATTTCCTCTTCTAATTGGGAGCCATCGAAATCCCTCTTCACCACAAGAACATCATCAATTTTAATATCCAACATCCTCCTCCTCTTCAGCCGAAACCCCCCCTTTTTTTTTTATTGTTTCAGTTTTCGCTGCACAATTAAAAATTCGTGAATGACATAATCAGCTTCGTCTTCTTTCATCTCTACTTAATAACTTAACCTGGTTCTGATATCAATTGTTAATTAAAAAATGAGTAGAGAAAAGACATAAACAACACAAGAACACGAGACACACAATTTATAATATTCACCATAAAAACTACAAAAAAATCATTTATTAATAGATATCAATACTACATCATACATGAACTGCACACCCACTTATATAATAGTATTCAAATATAAAATGAAAGGTTAGAGAATGTGAATGGTTATGTGACAATTGAACTTCACATTCCCAACCGGAATCTGTTCGCCTCACTAGTATGAAATAATGTCTCCAGTGTGGTAAATGAAATAATGTCTCCAGTGTGGTAAACGCATTGCATTCTATAGTAGACAAAATAGCATCTATTTGACAGAATGCTTGAAAGAAATGTGGTCTTTTAGACTGCCGTGATCGCAGGAAATGCAGAAAATGGACTTGTTAAACGATTTTACAAAATTTCAAGCAGTTTTCGGGTTGTTGAAAGCTATTCCCAGAGCAGAGTTTAAAATAAATTTGTCGATAAGATATCTAGAAACGTAATACAAATGCAATGAGTAGGTATTAAAGCAAATTCCATTAACTCTCCCAAATTTCGCCATACCCTAGCAGGTGCAAAGCCAGATTCCACGACTTTTACCAGCCTTCTTCCTGTCTGTGCTAATATGGGCATTTTGAAATAGGGTTGGACGTCTATAAAAGCAGAGGGGGATTTTATATCAGATATATTAGTTGGAAATTTTCAGTCTGTGAAATATGGAAGCATAGACAAGGCATGTGAACTGCTTGACAGAATGCCTTAAGAAATATACTCTTTTGGAACGTTATGATTGCAAGAAATGCATAAGATGGATTTGTTAAATGGGATTTTAAAGAAATTCAGTCAGACAGTTGATAGGTACAAAACTTATCTTCAGAAAAACTATCAGTTTCTCCCTGTCTGTCCTCCGATGGAATCATTAAAGCAGAACATAAACTTATGAAATGATAGTAATGAAGCAATATACATCAATGCACATTAAATTTACAAATACAAGAGATATGCTTGAACTTAAAGCTTGGAAGAAGCCTTCCCATCCCCCTTCTTCACCAAGGAAGTACATGAAATTTGCCTGTGATATGTTTGAGAAAATGTAATTGAACAGATTCCCTATAACTAGTGGATGTAGATTGTTTGATATAATGTTGTGACAATCAATAATTTTAGATTTAATATTTTATTTTAAAATCAGTTTTCTTA
The DNA here is from genome assembly GCF_030272615.1 of Cryptomeria japonica. Taxonomy (NCBI): domain Eukaryota; kingdom Viridiplantae; phylum Streptophyta; class Pinopsida; order Cupressales; family Cupressaceae; genus Cryptomeria; species Cryptomeria japonica. The sequence continues at coordinate 23,908,655 of NC_081415.1, read as the reverse complement.
ATATTTGTAATGTATTTATTTTATGATATGTATGTTTGTTTTGGAATTTTTAAATTTTTTTATATATATTTTGTAAAGCTTTATGGAAATAATCATTACATTTCCAAAATAAATAGCTTTCACCTATTTATTATAAAGTCTTATCATTGTATAAGGATATTTTGCCTCTCAACATAATTGCTTAACTTGCCTTCTAGTCTTAAAATGAATAAGAATAATATTTCTCAACTTTGCATCATTTTATTTTTCATAGATTTATGTTATTCTTCTTTTAGTGTATAATTTGTTCTTTTCATTTTCTTTACATGTGGTAGATGCAAGCTATAAAATATCCATTATTTTGTTGATAATGTATCCACAAATTGAATTTTGTTTCTTCATTTTGTATTGCATTTTTCTTCTTTTTCTATTGTTTCTTTATTCGTTTCTAGGAAATCTTAGATAAACTTCTTTGTATATTTCATCTAGGATTTATTATTTCCACTCTTGTTATCTCTCAATTTGGAGTTCTTTTGTACATTCTAATAACTAGAATACCTATATTCTTAAAAAAATATATGTAAAATAATGCCGAGAGATATCACATAATTGTCTTACATGTTTATTAGTTGTTTACGGATATTTGTATGTCATTGTAGATGTTTCTCGACATAAAAAATAACTGACCCTCTTAAACATAGAGGAAAATCATCCACTCAATGGTGATTTCTTCAACTTTTTAAAGCACCTACCATTATCCATTGGGTGAGTCATGTTGATCTTTATAATAACTATAGTGATAAGTTTACATGCTAATAGATTACAAGATTCTACATACTCTCACTTTTATTCTTTCTTCTCATCTTGTTCCAAACAAAATGAAATAAATATAGAATATATAACCATGCAATAACATAGATCCTAGACATAGGATTATACTTGATATAATGATTGTTTTAGCTTACCTACTAATGATACAATAAAATACACCAAATATTTTTATTACCTTTTAATTTAGATTCCAAAATTCGTTTTAAAAAGATTAACAAAAACCAACCTCATTGAATTAATAAATAACTTGTACTTTCAATTTGTACAAGTTTTGCTTAGGATGTGTTAATAGTTTCCATGTATTCTTTCTATCTATGTACTCACCCTCTTCTTTGGTGATGCATAGTCATAAAAAGTACCTATATTGAACATTTTATTGGGCTTTAGACAAACTTTACTAGAAAGAAACCTTGTGTTTTATTTTTAGTTCCTCCAAGGTAGGATACTATTGCATTCATTGAATTCTATTTTTTTTTTTTAAAGTTTCTTGGTATGAATCATGCATTGAGAGAAGAAAATGAAGTGGATCTAGTGAGGAAGACTTTAAAATACAAGAATTTGTTGTCATTTAAAATTTCTCTATCAAAAAGTTGAAGAGTGCAGAGAATAACAAAGAACCTAGATATTTTGGAAAATGTGGGTATTTGTTTATTGGTTTAAGATTTTGAATGGTGCAGTGAGCCTATAAGAAAATGCATCCTCTATATATTAGATTTAGTTTACTTCCTCATTTAATATATAGTATATAAGACCATTGCTAAGATTAAATATTACTATATTTTATTTGGGTTAAAAATATTATGCAAAATGAACAAGTTTTGTGTAGGTTAATCTTATAAGTCAGAGACACTATACATTTCTTAAAATTTTCTATACATCTTCTATAGACTATATTTATTCCATTTTTCCATGTTACATGTAATCTATTAAATCATTGCTAAGCGTAAATAATACCATCTTCATTCTACGAGTTTTCTAAATCACAATCTACAAAGTTTTCATGTAGAATACTTTTATATCTTAAAGATGGCTAATATGTTGGGAAATAAATAGGTTCAATACCAAAGATTATGAAGATTAATCTCCATCTAATAAACCAATCAAAGGATGAGATACAAGGCTTAGACAACTAAAACATGAAAAATTTAAGCTTATATGAAAATTTAAGTTGCCTTAAAGTGAAAAGCCATGCTTAGATCCATCTTCTTAATGATGCTAAAAAATAGTTGATGGCAACCTACTTAACAAGAACTTTCAAATATTGATAGGAACTTAACAAAGCAAAATGACAGTTTGTAGAAAGCTAACACACCCACATATGAATGCAACAAGAACTTCTGGACTTAAAATAGCAACTAACAAAACACTTATATGAGGGCAGGAAAATCAACATGTGCACAACATTGTCTCAAAACAACAATAAATCAAAAAATAAACACTTGAAAGTTCATTTTATTTCTGCAAAACATGGTAGATTGACTTAAACTACTTGATTGCAATTTTTATGCAGATAATACAAGCCAAAAAAACTCATTCGCTTGATCCTCCACTTGTTGTTTCTATCTCTACTTCTTTAGGAATCGAAAACACACATTCTTTAGATGACAAACCCCACAATCACTCATATTGTCCCTACCTCACATTTTTTATCTACCGTCTCTCTCCCTTCATCTAATTGGGCTCTTTCCCTATGATTTTTATTCTCGCAATCCCATCGCTCCTCTCTTCCCTTTTGCATGATTCCTGCCAGGCAAATTCCTTTCGTCGCTTCCTTTTTGAAATCAATGTCACATTCCAACTCTCCCACATCAAACAAGCATCCCCTTGCATTTTTTAATTCATCCCCTTTTGATCTTCCTTCATGTACTCATCGTTGTCCAATCATTGCATCCACGTCATATTTTTCCTACCCACACCATTTCTTCCATCGTTTCCAAACGTCCATAACTGCCATAAAACAAAATTATACAAAAGGAATTGATTATAGATCTAAGATATCCCTTTAGCAAACACACTAAAAGAGATTCCCCCAAACCTAGGTGACTTGTCCAAAAGAGAATCTGACCCTAGACAACTTAGTAAGCCAAAATTGAGAACCAATAACACACAATTGAACTAAGAAAACAAGAAAACCAAAAAGTAGATCAATGCTCCTACATCAAGCTCCCTTGGAGACAAACGAAATCATGAGCTCCAACACATGAGGTCGCCAATGGAATGACCAAATTTGGAGATCTCAGGGGTAGATAACTAAGAGGTCCCCCTGGCCAATAATAATGTGTACATAGTTTTAGGCAAGTCTTATCCTATCCAAAATGCCTTGCAAGGCTATCATAATATTTTTCCTTCAAGAGATTCTCTCTCATTGATCCTTTAGGTATGCACAATTGATTACCTTTGAACAACACTACCTGCAAAATACACTCAATTCATGGTCCTCTATCTCTATTGATAGGACTACTACAAGCTTCATATGCTTCCTTGAATCAAGATCATCCACATATAGATCCTTAAAGCTCTCAAAAATCAACACTATTAGCCTAAATTTCATGTAGCAACAAACATCTTCGACTCAACGCATCAAAAACCTTATTTTCTTTCCTTCTCTTAAGTTTCAACACAAAATTGAAACTTTGAAGGTACTCTACCCATTTTGCATGCCTGTGATACATGGCATTGGAGTCTGTGCACATTCTCAATTTTCCTTCTTTCTTAGGTACTAGGACTATAGGAACATCACAAGGGCTAAGAATCTCTCTTATCAATCCTTTCTCAAGTAATTCTTCAACCTAGATCCTAATCTCTTCACTCTCCTTGTGAGTCAATCTGTATGTAGCCTTCCTCCAGGGAGGCAACCTATTAGGCAAATCAACTACCACAATGTCCATTTGCTCCTTCAATATATCATGTATCTCCATGGGTAATTCTTCTAATTTCGTAGAGGTAAGCACAACCTTGGGCTTGAGTACCAATGCAAATACCACTTCTTCATTCTTCATGACATGCATAAATCTTTTCCACTCAATAACATTTCCTTGTTGCTGTTACTACTAGTGTCCTCTTCTTGTTCTTGCAAAAGTAACAAGGTATCCTTGATACCATCCTTCTCAAAAAGTATAAGAATTGTTTCTATCATCATGTATAGCTTTCCACTCAAACTACCAAGGTCTACCAAGCAACACATGACACACATCCATGGACATGATATCACACATGACACTATCCTTATACCTTCCTATTTGAAATATAATTAAATATTATTCATCTACCAACAACTAATGCTCCCTTTGTAACTAAAAATATTTGTAACGGGTAGGATGTTTATTTCTCTTAAGCCCTAAATTGTTCACCATGTAATAGCCACAAGACTATCAATATTGTTGCTGTCTATAATGAGTTTGTAGCACTTACCTTTATCCTTGCACTTTGTCTTGAATAATGTTCTTATTTGTAATGTTTCTTGACTATCATTTGGTGGCTTCAATGACACTCTTTCGAACAACAAAGACTTTCTTGTATTTGGTTCCTCATTATGGTGTGAAGGTGATCCCACACTTTCTTGATCTACTTTCACAATCCGATTGCTTCTTCTAGGCCTTGTGCATATTTATTGTAGTAACTTAGGATACTCCCAACTTTTATGACCAACATATTGGTTTCACTTAAAACACTTACCATATAAACCCCTTCCTCTTCCTTCATGACCACCTCTTCTAGATGATCTTCCTCCTCTATTTTGATAGCCTCCTCTTTTTGAATTGACTGGTCCACGAGAACTACTGGTCTCTTCATCTTTATGGTGTTGTTGTCCTCGAGTAACATACTATCCTCTTCTGCTACCTTTTCCTTGTTGATATCTCATAAAATTCTCTTAATCTTCTTTAATAACAAATTGATAGGCTTCCTCTAGCGATCTAGGAGATACTAAACCCAATTCATCTTGCAAACTGTATCTCAATCCATTAAAAGGTATCTTGTTACCTTTTCCATATCTTCTTCACTATGGCCTGATCCAATCACTAGTTTGTAAAACTCTTTTGTATATTATTTCATTGACATATCCTTTTGCTTGATATTTTGCAACCTTTTTAATAGATTGAGTTAGTAATCTCCTAGAAGGAACTTCAATCCTATCCCAAGAAGTTATCTTCTCCTTATTCTTCTTTCGTCTTTCAAAATAAACATAATCCCACTACATAGCAGTGTTGCCTTTGAGCCTTATGCAAGCAAACTTAACTCTTCTCTCTTATACGATTCCTTCATACTCAAAGCATTCGTCAAGATAATTGATCCATTAGATAAATTTATCTCCATTGAGGATTCATGAATAGGTGGGATCCTCTATCTTTGGTTTGGCTTCAACACCCAATATTGCTTTTAACAAATTTTCTTCAGCTCCTTTTGGTTCTGCTTGAACACCATCAATAGATTGGGGTTCCTCTTCTTCCTCAATGTCACTAACATCATTGGCTACACCTCTCCTTTGTTCTTGTTCTATAGCATCGATTCTTGTCGACCTGGTTCTATGACAACTCAATAATCCCTTCTTCATGACCTTTTCGACCACCTCCTCTAGCACCTTCTTTGTGCATTCTTCTTGAGGGCATTCTATCTAATCTCCACACTCTCTATATCTTACAATTCTAATACTAAAATGATGGCAACCTACTTCCATAATAATGACAAACTCTCTCTGCCAATGGTGACGGTAACTACAAATGGTAACAAGAACCTTCAAATAGTGGTAGGAACTTAACAAAGCAAAATGACAATTTTCCAAAAGTTAACACACCCACATATGAATGCGATGAATTTTTTTGGACTTAATAGAGCAACTAAAAAATACTTATATAAGGGAAGGAAAATCAAATGTGCACAACATTGTCTTGAAATAATTCAATAAATAAAAAAATAAACACCCGAAAGTTCATTTTATTTCTACAAAACATCGTCAATTGATTTCAACTAATTGATTGCAATTTTTATTTTGACAATAAAAGCCAAAAAAACTTGTTCACCTGATCCTCTCCTTTTCATTTATGTCTCTCTTTCTTTAAGAATTGAAAAACACACACTCTTTAGATGAATAACCCCACAACTGTTCACATTGTCCCTGCCTCATTTCTTTTGATATGTCATCGCTCTCCCTTCACTTGATCCCTCCAACCAATCAATCTCCTTCCGTATGGTTTTTGTTTGAGCCCAATCTCACCACCCCTCTCTTTCCTTCTGCTTGATTTCTTCTAGGTGTCTTCGTTATGTCGCTTCCTTTCTAAAACCAATGTCACCTTCCACCCCTTCGACATCAAACAAGCACCTGCTTGCATTTTCTAATCCATCCCCTTTTGATCTTCCTTCCTTTCATCCCTTTCCAACTATTCCACCCATGTAATTTTTTTCTTTCCCACACTATTTTGCCTCCACTATTTCCCAAACATCCATAACTGCCATAAAACAAAATCCTACAAAAGGATCTGATTGGAGATGAGTTATCCAAGATCTCTCTTCAGCAAACACACCCAAAGAGATTGCCCCCAAATCTAGCAAACCTATCCAAAAAAGATAGGCAAAAAATAATCTAGCCCTAGACAATTCAACAAGCCAAAATTGAGAACCAAGAACACAAAATCAAACTAATCAAACAAGAAAACCAAAAGTAGATCGAAGTTCTTGCATCATTAGCTTGCATATCATGCTTAATAACCCCCTCTCATTTGAACTTATAACAACAAAAAATAAAGAATAACATCACCATAAGATAGTAGCAATGAGGCACAACTTAGCAACATAAGAACACAAGATTTACATAGAGAAACTCTTAAAGAAAGAAAAAACAAATCCATCAAAAAGAGAGGTCAAACATTCATTCTCAATAATAAATGTGATTACAATATGTTCATTTTCACTCTCCTCTTTGCCTCTAACATAGCAGCACCCTTGTTCTTGTGAACAACCTTTTTATGCCTTGCACCTATTATGTTCCTATAGATTAAATTTGCATTCAAGTATTCTTCATTTCATTGTGCATTCTATATCTAAAGAGATATATTTATAGAATGGAAAGAGCTCCAAAACCACCAATAAATGTAGCCAAATAAGGATCTTCGTTCTAAATGATCACAACGTGTGGATCGTCATAGCCTTCCATTAAGGAATTGCATCACTCATACCCATAGCCTCTTGAACAATATTAGGCTCATCAATATTAGCAATCAAGGCAAAAACACAACTAGAATCTAACAATGAATAACCAAACCTATCTAGTTGCCACCTATTTCTTGAATACCTCCTCTCATAGTTCTAATTTCTTAGGGGTACAAGGAATTTGAACTACCTTTGTATTTTGTTTCTCCTCTTTCTCTAACTGCAACTCAATAGTGGAAGGTTTCATCTCTCTAAAAATGACACTTCTACTATAGAGAACCTTCACTGTCACAGGATCCCAAGGTTTAAACCCTTTTATATCAACACCATAGACAACAAATATACACTTAACAACCTTGCTCTCCAACATAGATATTTTTTCACATGGAACATGAGCATAAGCAACACGACCAAATACTATGAGATGTATCATAAAAGGATTATTTCCTAACCACACCTTCGTAGGTATCTTATCAACAAGTGTTGATGTAGGAGACCAATTAACCAGATAGTATGAAATAGCTATAGCTTCAACCCAAAAGTTCTGTTCGAGCCCAACACCACTAAGCAAACTCCTAGCCCTCTTCATCAATGTCTAGTTTATCCTCTCTACAACTCCATTCTGTTGAGTGGCATATTTAGTTGCCTTAAGCCTCTCAATACCATGTTCCTTGAAAAACTTGTCAAAATATACCAAGAGAGACTCACCAGGTCATTGTAAGTCCTCAACTAAACTCCTTAAACTGACTAAAGAATTCAAATTTACTTTTTAGAAAATAAACAAATGGCCTTCTACTCTAGTCATCAATGAATGAAATAAAATACATATATTTTAAAATCAAAGCTAGAAACATTAACATGACCAAAAAAATTAGAATGTATCAAGTCCAACAACTAATAAGATTTGTGAGAACTAGAGCACAATTGAACACAATTTTGTTTATCGTAAATGCAATGTTCATAGGAGTCAAACTCAAGATTACAATCATCAAGCCCCTCAATGAGGCATTTATGTTTTAGGGTTGTGCTCAACTCTTCTCACCAATGCAACTAATTGTTTGGTGCAGTAACATTTTCTTTGTTGGGAGTTTCATCTCCAAAGTGTTGGCACCCTTAGGTATCCAAAAAGCATGACCATCAATTGTAGAAGCAACATTCTTATTTATAGCTCAATCTGACGGTGAGGATGAAGAATCTAAAGCCTTCTTCTTGCACTCCACAAAATCACTATTAAACTGAACCATGCATGCATACAACTTATACAAGGTGCCTATCCAAACACCCTTAGCAAGCACCATAGAACCTCTAATAATTTTACAACCTCCTTGTGAGAAAACAAGTTGCACACTGGTGCAGGAGCACCTAGGACTTAGGCTTATAGTCCTTCCACAATTTTGGCTTGTACTGACCTTAGCCAGGTCAAGTTCCGAATAAGGACTCCAAGAGGGTCCAAGGTGTGTGTGTGATGTTTGTTTTGAGTCAAGTGTAGGCCTAGTTGAGTTGGTTTTCTTCCTAGGTTTGCACTTTGTGAGTAGGTGATAGTTTGAGTAGTGGAAATGATCTTATTGATGGTCAAAAATGGCATAACTTGGTGTGAGAATTAGAGAGGTTTAGAATGGTGTTAGGAATGATTAAAAAGTCTTGTGTAATGACTTGTAATAGGTTGTTTAGGTTGGCAAAGAAAAAAGCAGAAAGGTGTAAAAGTTGTCATGACAACTTTTGTCCTAAAGGAGCTTAGCGGTGGAGTTAGGGATAGCACAATGCCCTAGAATGAATCCGCATGTGGGGAAGAATATTTAAACCTCCTCTTGAATGGTTACCAAGGTTGGAAGTTTGATTTTGTATGATTGACAATCTGAAACTACTCATTTTCAGACTGTTATCACTGTTTTTGGCTTATTTTGCTCAAAATGTGAATACAAATGGATTGAATCCATTGATCTAGTTTTGGATTGTAGTTCTTTGGTGTTCCCCAGTGTCATTTGTTTCATTTCATGCTTTGTAGTTAATGTGAGTTTGTACTTTCATTGTTTTGTTTCCAAACAACCAGTTTTGGCTTGTAAATAGCAATTTCATGTAAAATGATTGCCCCATAAAATACCTTTGTGCTACCATCACGATCTATTGGGACATGGAAGGCAACCCCTTTAAAAATGTATATATTCAGGGAGGAGTTATGGAAGTGGAGATTAACATGGTTACCACCTTATTCTAGGTGAGTCCAGGAGCAACTCGACTAGAGAAGATAGGGTGAAAATTGAGTGTACAGTGCAGAGGTGATTACCAAAACTTGGCCAATCCATTTGGGATGATTCATGAGGTCCATACAAAGTTGCAGTAGCAAGGAGAAACCTTGACAAGTCATCTAGATGACCAATTCTCAAACTTGACTAGTCACTGCCGGTTAAAGGCCTAGAAACCCTACCAAACCCTCATTTTTGGGTTAGGGCATTGTATGGCGAGTTGGAGGACCAAAACCAACAAAATCGCTTAGGATTGGGTGATTTTTTGAAGAAAAATAAACCTTGTTGTAGGGTCTTTTGGACCGATTCCCTCAAATCCCTTGAAAACCGGATTTTGGAGGCCTAATAGGGGCTCATTCCTTGTAGCCCTATTTCTAGGCAAAATGGTGAAATCGGTAAGAAAGATAGTGAATGAAAGCCAAAAATGGACCCAAATGGAATTCATTCCATGGAAAATTCTACCTCCACACCTCTTCAATGACTCACAATAGTATGGGGGTGAAATTGACAAGTTGTTATTAAGTTGGCACAATTGAGCATATTGAAGGCACTTTGTGATGATAGGGTTCCTAGTCAAACACTAGTTGCAAACACCTTGGGATTGGAAAAGAGAAAGCCCTAGAAGAGATTGAGAAGGACTTGGAGGTCTTGGAGCATAGTTAGACCTGGAGAGGTTGGTGGAATTGAGCAACACCAACTAGGTGAAGTGTGAGCAAGCTAGGTAGACCTTATCAAATTGGTATCAAAGCCTATTAGATTTGGGCTAGGTGAGTAGATGTCCTCAGTGGAATCTATAGGAGGCAACACCATGGTGACCAATGCAGAGTTGGAAAATGAAGTGGATGATCAGGAGGAAGAGAATAGACTCCTGAAAGAAAAGTTGATTGAATTGGAAAGTAAGCTTGGTGAGATTGAAACCAAGGCAGATGAAGTGTTGGTAAAGGTTGAAGGAGCAGAAGGGAAGGGTAAAGAGGTGTTAGAGATAGACAAAGTACCTAAACCTCATCTTGTCTTAGAACAAGAACCTTTCCTAAAGGCATTTAAAGCCTTAAGTGGTAAATCACTAGAAGGATTGCCATTGTTTATTGGTAAGATGGAGGTAGAAGTGGTTCTAGAATGGATAGAGGGCACAAAGATCCATTTTGAGTGTGAAGGCATAACTGAAGCCTAAAGCGTTAAAGTGGCCAAGTCTAGGATGAGAGGAGCTTCTCTCACATGGTGGAAATTTGTGCAGGATGAGAGAAAGGAAATGGGTAAAACACCCATCTCTTCTTAGAAAGGGATGTTAGTCAAAATCAAATAAGTCTCTCTCTGATGACTATGAAGTGCATATTCATAGGAAGAGACAAAACCTAAGACAAAAAGACCTTGATGTGAGTGGTTATACAAAGGAATTTCATGAACTTAGCCTTAGATCTCATGCGGTGGAAGAAGAAAGTCTCAAAGTTGCTAGGTACCTAAATGGACTATGGTGGAACATCCAAGAGGAAGTAAGTTTAATGAGCCCAAAGACAGTTCATCAAAGCTATCAACTTGCCCTTAAAGTGGAAGAAAAACTGAAAAGAAAACATGACTCAAGTAGTAACAGGGGTAGGGGTAGAGGAAAAGAAAATAGGGGCCATAGGGGAGGCTTTGGAGGAAGAAAATCAGAGCAAAGAACACAAGGTGAGTCTAAAATCACTGAGCAACAAGAAAGTGACACTGGTAAAGGAGGATTCAATAGATGTAGGGGGTCAAACAGTGGTTTTAGAGGAAGGTCTAGTGGACAAGGTAGAGGTTCCTCATATTTTGCCTCAATGAAGTGTTACCATTGCAACCAACTTGGTCATCCAACATATAGGTGTCCAAAGAAGGGATCATCATCATAGAGTAGTGAAAGGAGAGTGAACTACCTTCAAGAAGAGACTTCAAGCAGCAAGACTTTAGAGGTTGCCCTCGAATCAAAGGTAGGTGACAACTTGATGATAAGAAGAAATTTGATAAAAGAACCTATCAGAGAAAAGCCTAGCCAAAGGAGGTCATTATTTAGGATCAAATGCAATATTATGGACAAAGTTTGTAAAGTGATCATTGATTCAAGGTCAACAGACAACATTGTGTCAAAAGAGGTAGTGTGTAAGATTAAATTGCAAAGGATACCTCACAACAACCCATATAGAGTCACTTGGTTGAACAAAGGCCAACATGTCCTAGTCAATGAGAAAGCATGGGTGGATTTCACCATTGGGAGGTATAAGGAAAAAGTGTTATGTGATGTCGTACCCATGGATGCATGCCATCTTCTCCTAGGAAGACCATGACAATTTGATAGACAAGCTATTCATGATGGAGCCAAGAATGCATACTCATTCAAGAAATATAGACATTCAAGATCCAATCTATCCTTGAGGAAGGTGAAAAGAAGGCAACAGGTCCTAATGTCCTTTTGGTCAGTGAAAAACAGTTCTCGAAGACACTTGAGGAAGGTGAAGGTATAGGGTTTGCATTAGTAATGAAGCCTAAAGAGGAAGACAAGAAAGAGCAGCCAGATTTGCCAATAGAGGTTTAAGACCTATTGAAGAAGTTCAAAGGAATAGTGAGTAATGGACAACTAGCCACCTTACCTCCTAAAAGAGCCATAAGCCATCAAATAGACTTTATTCCCAAATCATCCTTACCTAACAAGGCAGATTACAAAATGACTCCCCAACAAAATGTTGAGATTGCCAAACAAATCCAAGATCTTTTAGACCAAGGCCTAATTAGGAAAAGCATTAGCCCTTGTGCTGTACCTACCGTTTTAGCCCCAAAGAAAGGTGGCACTTGGAGATTGTGCACTGACTCTAGGGCTATACATAGGATCACAATTAGATATAGGTTTCCAATTCCTAAAATAGAAAACCTAATGGATTGCTTAGGGGAAGCCAAATACTTTACCAAGATTGGCCTTAAAAGTGGATACCACCAAATTAGGATTAAGGAGGGTGATGAATGTAAAACAACATTCAAGACAACAAAGGGTCTTTATGAATGGCTTGTAATGCCATTTGACTTATCCAATGCTCCAAGCACCTTCATGAGACTCATGAATGAGGTGATGAAAGATTTCATAGGTAAATTTGTGGTGGTATATTTAGATGATATTCTTATTTTCAGTAAGGATAGGACAGATCATATTAATCATTTGCAAAATGTAGTACAAAGATTGTATGAAGAGAAGCTAACCCTGAACTTGGACAAGTCTAAATTTGTTAAGCAAGAGTTGGCTTACCTTGGGTTTGTGTTGTCTCAAGGAAACCTAAAGATGGATCCCAACAAGGTTGAAGCCATAGTAAATTGGCCTACTCCTAAGTCAGCAATAAAGGTGAGAAGCTTCCATGGATTAGCTCAGTATTATAGGAAGTTCATTAGGCAATTCAGTGCTATATGTGCACCAATGTTGGACACCATTAGAGGTAGAATGAAGGCAAAGTTTTAGTGGAATGAACAAGCAAATAGAGGATTTGAAACCTTGAAAGAGAAGATAGCTACTCAACTGGTGTTAGTGTTGCCTAGTTTTGAGAAGCTCTTCATAGTGGAATGTGATCCAAGCAATGTTGCAGTAGGTGCTGTCCTAAGCCAAGAAGAAAGACTAACAACTTTCCATAGTGAGAAGCTAAGTGATGCAAAAAGGAAATACTCCTCATATGACTTGGAATTATATGCTTTAGTGCAGGCTTTGAGGAAGTGGAGACACTATCTCCTTCCTAAGGAATTTGTAGTCTATATGGACAACCAAGCTTTGAGCTTTCTAAACTCACAAGACAAACTCAGTCACAAACACATGAAGTGGGTCAAGTATATGAAAGCCTACACATTCATAATCAAGCACAAAAAAGGTCAATTAAACTGGGTTGCTGATGCATTGAGCAGAAGACTTTTGACAGTCCAAGAAATTTAGTTAAGAAGCATAGGTGTTAACAGTTTTAGAGACCTATACTCGGATGATGAAGACTTCTCAAATTTCTACAAGGTGTGTAAAGAGTATCAAAATCATTTTCATAAGGAGAATTCAGATTTTACCTTGCAAGATGGGTTATTGTTTAGAGGAGGAAAACTTTGTGTTCCTAGAGGGTCAATAAGAGAAAATCTCATACAAGAGAACCATAATGGTAGCCTTAGTGGTCATTTTTGGAGTCAACAAGACTCAAGAGTTGGTTCAGAGGTATTACTATTGGCTTAGGATGAATCAAAATGTGAAAAAGTATGTGGAGACTTGTATTGTTTGTCAAAAGGCCAAGGGCACTTCTTCAAATGCTGGTTTATACCAACCTCTTTTCATACCAAATAGACCTTGAGAGTGCATTAGTATGGACTTTGTAGTAGGTTTACCAAGGACAAAGCAAGGATTTGACAACATTTATGTCATTGTGGATAGATTTAGTAAGATGGCCCACTTTATACCTTGCAAGACTACTCATGATGCATGTCATATAGCTCATTTGTTCTTCAAGGAAGTGATAAGGATACATGGTTTACCCATGAGCATTGTTTCAGATAAGGACTCAAAGTCAATGAGTCATTTTTGGAAGACACTTTGGCAAAAGCTTGGCACCAACCTCTCTTTTGGATCAGCCTACCATCCACAAACAGATGGGCAAACCGAAGTGGTTAATAGGAGCTTGGGAAAATTATTGAGGTGCTTTACCAAGGAGTATGGACAGACATGGGATCAAGTGCTATCACAAGCAGAATATGATTACAATGACACAATAAATAAAACCACCGGCAAGAGTCCTTTTGAGGTGGTCTATGGTCTTCACCCAAGGGGTATATTGGAGCTAAGGGACTTAGGTAATGCAGAAAAAAGAAGTGGATATGATGAAGATTTTGCTCAGTCAATGAAAGAGGTACATGAATTAGTCAAGCAAGCATTGATGGAGAACACAAGTGTAGCATCCTAAAATTGCGACACTTGCAATTTCGACTGCATTTGGGTCTTCACGATGGCGACGCAACACTGAACCTGAATGGAGACCCCGAAACTTGCTCACGACATCAAAAACTGCATTTTTCCAGCACCCTGGCCTGATCCTCCTTGCACCCTGCTGTCCCGGGAGGTGGGACCAGAGCGCCCAGCGCCCTGGTCCTTCAGGACCAGGGCGCCCCCCAGGACCATGGCGCCCAGCGCCCTGGTCCCTGGGCCTATTTTGGGCTCGGTCTCCTATGGGGTCTCGGGTCTTTTTGTTTGCAAATTGGAAATTAACTTTCCTGGTCGGCCTAAGGTCGGGAAAATCAATCTATTAACCCTAATTGACAAGTATATAAACTACATTTTCCTCTCCCATTTGGGTAAGAAGGACATATGTGTACAAGCGTGGAAACTATACTCAAGCATTCAAGCATTCATTCCAAGTCTCCATTCAAGGCTAAGTGTTGCATTCAAGACAAGGATTCAACCATTGAAGAGGAGATCACTTACTACATGCTACATACAACATACAACATACAACATACAACAAACAACAACATCTATACCTTCGCACATAAGGATACAAACATCCTTACAACAAGGTATTAGTACTTGTTTTACATTACATACATTTACATTTACAGCAATTTCTCATTTTTTGGTTAATTCCAAAACTGGGGTTTGACCTAAAGGCAAACCCCTAATCCCTAACCCCCCAATCGTCTTCGCTTTTCTGTGTGTAGGTTGTAGGTACACGGCTTAAATTGAAGATCTGGAATCCTTGTGCAGAGACGAACAGATCCCCCTTCGTTTCGCGGATTTTTCGGAGGACCGTGGCGCCGGGCGCCATCGTCCCGACAACTTTTGTTCAAATTTGCAGGACAACGCCGTATCAACATTTTACTGCTAATTCCAGGTCCGCAGCTTCATCCTATATCCCTATCTCAGTTTATAAGCGAATCTTTGTCACTTTCTATGCATTCCTAGCTTAATTCTTCTATCAACATTCTTTACAAGAGAGGGTAGCCTTGCTATCACAACCCTTGAAACTCATTTAGCATCCAATCTTGCATTGTGTGGGATTGGATCTTGTGGGTTTCAACCCCTCTTTTGAATGTAAAGTCTCCCCTAAGTGAAAACCATCAACCCTAGTGACTCTCCCTTCTCTCTCCTCGGAGTTGGGGAGGGGAGAACGACTAGGGTTCGATCGATTTTCCGCTTTACATTTTGGTGAACCCGACGTGAACATCCTTTCTGATTATTCATAGTTAGATCTGAAAATTGGATTCCTTGATTACATTTCCATGTTTGATCTTTTGCAAATTTTAGAGGTTGATTGCATAAAAACCCTAAATTTTCTTTTTAAGTAATTAAACTTGTGAAATGTTTAATTGTTAAATGCTTGTTTCAGATCTACCCTTCTATTGCAAATTATCAATTCATATTTGTGCTTTAATTTTGAAAATTAAGTGGTTAAGTGTCAAAACCCTAATTTTTGAAACCCTCTTGATTCAACCTTTGTCCGACAATCTCACTGATCAAAACATCTCCAAATCAGCTGTAACTTTGGATTCCGCAATAAAATCATAATATCTTTCATCCCTGAAAATTTGGAAAAAAGTTGCGAGGACCGTGTGCACTCCGAGCGCCATCGTCCCCGACATTTTTTTCGAAATTTCGGGAGCTAGATCTTACTGTATTTTTCTGCTAAAATCCAGAATTTTGGCTGATTTTATCAATTTTAACACCTTCAAAATTACAGTCAAAGTTGGTCTAGCGATTGCTTGGATTGAGGCTTCTAATCATTCAAAAATTGTTGAAATTAAAATTCATATCAAAATTGTGTTTCTTACAGTCCTAAATCTAAAAAGTGTGTTATCATTCATTCGAAATTTCAGTGCTTTATTCAAATTTTTGCAATTTGTGACTTTTGAAATTAAGTGCTTAATTACAACAACTTTGATTTCCGCTTTCAAAATTGAATTTTGCGTGAAATTGAGTCAATTTTCAAATTTCAAAACTTGCATTGCTGTTGGTATTCCCTCTAAAATCATAAAATTCAAAATTTCAGTTTCCCTCTCTTTTTCAAAATTCAAATTTTGCATTTTTCGACAATCTTGGTAGGGTTCAATTTTGAGATTGCAACTTTAATTTGGCCTATCTACAGATCGTAAAATCACTCAATTTTTTCAGGTTAGCTGTAAAATCATCATAACTTTCATCCCTGCAAATTTTGAAAAAAGTTGCGAGGACCGTGTGCACCCCGAGCGCCATGGTCCCGGACATTATTTTCGAAATTTCGGGAGATTGTCCTGATTGTATTTAACAGCTTAAATCTGGAAGATTGGCTGGCTTTACTGAAATTTGCTACCTCTAAAAATCAAAATCTTCTCTCTCTCTTTAGTGCATGAGTTTTTTAACAATAAGCCCTACTTACACTATTCCCGTTAGACGAAGCCTCAGAATTAAGTCCTTCCAAGGTTTAATTACTGAGGAGATGGAACCTAATTTGAATGGCCTTTTTAACGAGGACATGGGTAATTCCTCCAATCCTCTTAATAATGAAGAAGCTCTCCATGAGGTTTCTGTAGAACAACTTTCGAAATTGGATAACCAATTTGACGATTTTCGACAGTGGATGTCTCAAGAATACCCTAATAGTCAAGCTCTTCCTTTAATTGAGGGTCTAAAACGTATGCTTCAAAGTGATAAGAATGGAATTGATATTTTGCGTGGTATTGCACACATTGTGGATTCAAATGTGATGCCTATGAAAAGTTGTGCCGAAACCTTAGGTTATACACAACCTCCTACTCAAGTCAATCATTCTATTCCTTTGATGACTTCTATTGCTAGCATACCTATTTTTACATCAAACATAATGACTACTTCAACACAAGACATTCCTCCTATGATCACCAGTCATGGGGGCAATCCCTCTTCTTCAATCAACCCTCTTCCTTCATTCAATCCAACTTCTTCATTCATTCCTTCAATAAGTGTTCCTATTATATCACCACAAATGAACATGACGCAAGGGGGCAATTCATTTAACCATTCCATTCCTCCTTGTAGTATTCCTCTTGTCCAATTATCTCCTATGACTAACTATCATAGTGTCCCACCACCTTACTCTCTACCTTCTTTCAATAACATAACACCTCCATCACAATCTAACATGTCTAATATGAACTCTTCAACTGAAGCGACCATTAACAATCTTGCACAAACTGTCTCCTCTTTACAACAACAAATTGCCTCTATGAATCAATCTAAGTTTAGTGTGCCCACATTTGACGTTGCGAGCCCACTTTCTCTTGACATTGTTCGAGCTATCCCCCCTAAACATGTTGAAATCCCACATTTGGAGCTTTATAATGGTAAGGGTGATCCTCTAACACATGTTAAGACCTTTCAAACAATATGTACTGATTTTGCTTATGACCAAAGGTTGCTTGCAAAATTGTTTACTAGAACATTAAGAGACAAAGCCCTACAATGGTATTGCTCGTTGCCTTCCTATTCTATTACTTCTTTCGAACAACTTGCAAATGCTTTCATTCAACAATTTCAAAACAATATAAGTCCTAAAGTTACTTTGATTGATTTAATGCATTGTAAACAAGGTGTTAAAGAAAAAGTGACTGATTTCATTGGTAGATATAAGCATTTGTATGCTCAAATCTCTTTTCCAGTGCCTGACAATGATATTCAAAGAATCTTTATTTCTAATTTACAAAAAGACATTAGAGAAAAACTCCTGTTTTCTGAGTTTACTTCTTTCCAACAGTTGTGCGCAACTCTTCACAATTATCAACTGACTGTGAGTCAAATGGAACAATCACATCCTATGGCTCCGAGTGATAAGGGTGATAGTAGTCAACAACCATTTGGGAAGTTTAAACCGAACAGAGAGTCCATTAAATTCAATGAAAACATCATCAACAACAATGTGAATGCAGCATCAGGTGTGTCTCCTATTTCTAAGTTTTTCAAGAGAGAAAGAAAGTTTACTCCTTTGAATGAATCATTGCATAGTATTATGAATAAGTTATTGGAACAAAATGTGCTTACTCTTCCTCCTATAAGGCAAATTGATCCTGCAAAGATTAATTCACCCTATTTTGATAACAAATCTTTTTGTCAATTTCATCGTCAACCTGGGCATGATACTGAAAAATGTTTTGCTTTAAAGGGGAAAATTCAAGATTTGATTGATAATAATACTATCTCTGTTTCTGGTGTGAATGATAAAGGCAACACATCTGTAGCTCCTCCTAACCAAAATCTTCAGATTTTTACTGATCCATTACCTTCTCATACCTCTAATGCGATTGATACTACTGATTCCTCTGTCTCACCTGATGATCTTGTGTCTATGACTCCGAATGTGATTAACTTTGTGGAGCAGCAGAAAATCCCTAAAGAACCTTCCATCACCTTTGATTCTAGTGAAACTATTAGGGCACCTGATGGTCCTTTATATATAGTTGCAAAAGTCAAGAATACACCTTGCCGTGGAGTGCTTATTGATCCTTCTTGCATTGTTAATGTCATTACTGAAGAATTTCTTTTTACTTTGCAATTGAATCAAGTGATCTATGACAAAACAGATGTGGTTGTGAAACTATTTGATGCATTTTCTTCTCCTGCAATTGGTTCTATTACATTACCTATCGAGGTCCATAACAAATCCCTTGATGTGGACTTTGCTATTATTCCATCATCCGAACAATTTCGTGTGAAGCTAGGCTATCCTTGGCTATCTTCCATGAAAGCTATTGCTTCTCCTATTCACAAGTGCCTGAAATTTCCCCATAATGGTGAAGTTGTTACTGTCAATCATAGTCTCTTTAAACCAGCTGAACGAACTTCTAGCATTCCTATTGATTACTTTTGGCCTAAACAATTCCAATCTCTTCCTCCACGAAGTGATCATCTTTTCAAATCTTATCAAAAGTGGAAAAAAGATATGATCCTATCTCTAAGTGAACCTAGAACACCCAAACTTGACATTCCTATCATTCTTGAGAAGGAAGTTCTTCCTTTGAAAGATAAAACCAATGTCTTTCCTCAAGAAGATCCCCAACCCATTCCTATGGATGTGACTATGCCTATATCTAATAAACTTCCTAAGAGTAGACCTATACCTCCTCATCATGATGGACTTGGTCTCCTTCCTAAACCAAATATTCCTCCCTTATATGGAGCAGTTCCTCCTCCTTCCTCTTATGGAGAGAAGAGACCTTCCTCTTCTCCTATTATTCAACCTAAGAGACCACAACCTAAACACCCAAGTGATAAGGATGAGAACATTCCTCCTCCTCAATCTTCTCAACTCCCTACTAAGACTAGACGAAATCATTCTGCACGTGAACGCCGACGAAAGTGTCGTCTTAGAGCTCAGGTAGCTGCCTCTCAAACTTTGCAATCCCCAAAAACACCTTCAACAAGCATTATTCCATTTCCTCCAAAATCTCCTAAACATAAGATGCATGATGATCTTGATCCTGTGCGAATTAAAGATCCTATTTTTATAAATCTGGATGATGATATAGATGAAAATGTTATTCATGATGCAAATGTTACTCCTGTTCATTCTGATAGTGAATATGAACTTGTTGATATTGATAACCATTTATCTAATGAATTTTCTAAAGCACTTATCCTAGCTCCTAGACAAGAACAACGTGGCTCGGAACATGAACATAGCCCTTGTTTGGATCTTGTGATAGCTCCATCTGCTGTGTTGGATGTTCCTCCTCTAGCATGTTCCCTACCTTCCCGAAACATTGATCAGCAAGATCGGGGGGTAGATGACGTGCTAGACTAGTTTCATTAGCATAGCAGATTCTCTCCTCCTCTCTTTTGTTACTTCTTCTATATGTTACTCTCATTCTTCTATTTGTTGTCCTTAGTGTTGTCTACTTGAGGACGATGCAAAGCATTGAGATCTCTCGATCTCTCTCATGTTGACTCAAAAGACACATGTGTTCCCTTCTTCTAGGTGACCTTCCTTGATTGGGGAATGAAGAACAATTATGCATACATACATATGATATACATGAATTATCATACAACATACTGACCCCGAGGAAAGCGAAGTCACCTTGTGCTTTGTGTTTTGTGTCTATTATCCTTGGGCTTATCTCACACTTGGGGGCTAAATCCTTGTGATAACGTGCTCCTTTCCCTTCTCATTCTTATATGTATCACTACCTTAAAGCAATCACCCCCGGTGAGGCGTGTGCGATCGCTTTAACGTAGGGGGGCATACATCCCGTTCATATCTTTTCAAGATACTTGAAAATTTCTTGGCAAATTTAGCCTTGCCTTGAAAATTTTTGATATCTTTCTTGCATGACTCATAGTGAGGGAACCTTACTATTGACAGTCATGGTTCTCCCTCGTGATCTTCCCTTTTACTTTGTCAATCGAAGTCGTAAGATCCTTAGTCCACTGGGGGCTTGGTGTATCTTGCCTCCTTGACGTGGTGAAAGTTTTTCAATGTTGTTTCCTTGTACTTTACCGGAAGTATGAGCGTACGCTCATACTCCCGCTAAAGTGGGGGCTAAATGTAGCGTCCTAAAATTGCGACACTTGCAATTTCGACTGCATTTGGGTCTTCACGATGGCGACGCAACACTGAACCTGAATGGAGACCTCGAAACTTGCTCACGACATCAAACACTGCATTTTTCCAGCACCCTGGCCTGATCCTCCTTGCACCCTGTTGTCCCGGGAGGTGGGACCAGAGCGCCTAGCGCCCTGGTCCTTCAGGACCAGGGCGCCCCCTAGGATCATGGCACCCAGCGCCCTGGTCCCTGGGCCTATTTTGGGCTCGGTCTCCTATGGGGTCTCGGGTCTTTTTGTTTGCAAATTGGAAATTAACTTTCCTGGTCGGCCTAAGGTCGGGAAAATCAGTCTATTAACCCTAATTGACAAGTATATAAACTACATTTTCCTCTCCCATTTGGGTAAGAAGGACATATGTGTACAAGCGTGGAAACTATACTCAAGCATTCAAGCATTCAAGCATTCATTCCAAGTCTCCATTCAAGGCTAAGTGTTGCATTCAAGACAAAGATTCAACCATTGAAGAGGAGATCACTTACTACATGCTACATACAACATACAACATACAACATACAACAAACAACAACATCTATACCTTCGCACATAAGGATACAAACATCCTTACAACAAGGTATTAGTACTTGTTTTACATTACATACATTTACATTTACAGCAATTTCTCATTTCTTGGTTAATTCCAAAACCGGGGTTTGACCTAAAGGCAAACCCCTAATCCCTAACCCCCCAATCATCTTCGCTTTTCTGTGTGTAGGTTGCAGGTACACGGCTGAAATTGAAGATCTGGAATCCTTGTGCAGAGACGAATAGATCCCCCTTCGTTTCGCGGATTTTTCGGAGGACCATGGCGCCGGGCGCCATCGTCCCGACAACTTTTGCTCAAATTTGCAGGACAACGCCGTATCAACATTTTACTGCTAATTCCAGGTCCGCAGCTTCATCCTATATCCCTATCTCAGTTTATAAGCGAATCTTTGTCACTTTCTATGCATTCCTAGCTTAATTCTTCTATCAACATTCTTTACAAGAGAGGGTAGCCTTGCTATCACAACCCTTGAAACTCATTTAGCATCCAATCTTGCATTGTGTGGGATTGGATCTTGTGGGTTTCAACCCCTCTTTTGAATGTAAAGTCTCCCCTAAGTGAAAACCATCAACCCTAGTGACTCTCCCTTCTCTCTCCTCGGAGTTGGGGAGGGGAGAACGACTAGGGTTCAATCGATTTTCCGCTTTACAACAAGTAAGATTAAGCAAAAAGTTAATGAGAGAAAGAAGAACCTACAATTCCAAGTAGGAGATCTTGTCATGGTGCATATTAAAAAAGCAAGGCTACAACAAGGAGTACCTAATAATTTGCAAATGAGAAGGTTGGGTCCATGTGCTATTCTAGCCAAGTATGGAGAAAATGCATACAAGGTGGACCTACCTAGTGAAATAGGATTGTCATCGGTTTTCAACATAGCAAACTTAGTTCATTACAAAGGACCAATTCAAGGTTTATATTGTAGTCACTCAGAGGTATTAGATGATGTAAATAACCTTCAAATACTAGCAAGACCAAATCCAAAGGCTGAAAAGGTAGCGATTTCAAGGATTGCTAAGAAGACAAGGCACCAAATTTATTGGGAGCACCTAATTAAGTGGCAGGGTATGGATGATGCTGAGGGTACATGGGTGCTTGAGATAAAGTTTAAGAAGTTAGTTGATCAGAATTTGATCCCCAAAGAGGTGACTTAGTTTTATTGTGTTTGGGAGAATGGTGCAGGAGAACCTAGGACTTAGGCTTATAGTCCTTACACAATTTTGGCTTGTACTGACCTTAGCCATGTCAGGTTCCTAATAAGGACTCCAGGAGGGTCCAAGGTGTGTTTGTGATGTTTGTTTTGAGTCAAGTGTAGGCCTAGTTGAGTTGGTTTTCTTCCTAGGTTTGCACTTTGTGAGTAGGTGATAATTTGAGTAGTGGAAATGACCTTATTGATGGTCAAAAGTGGCATAAATTGGTGTGAGAATTAGAGAGGTTTAGAATGGTCTTAGGAATTCTTAAAAAGTCTTGTGTAATGACTTGTAATAGGTTGTTTAGGTTGGCAAAGAAAAAAGTGGAAAGTTGTAAAAGTTGTCATGACAACTTTTGTCCTAAAGGAGCTTAGCGGTGGAGTTAGGGATAGCACAATGCCCTAGAATGAATCTGCATGTGGGGAAGAATATTTAAACCTCCTCTTAAATGGTTACCAAGGTTGGAATTTTGATTTTGTATGATTGACAATCTGAAACTACTCATTTTCAGACTGTTATCACTGTTTTGGCTTATTTTGCTCAAAATATGAATACAAATGGATTGAATCCATTGATCCAGTTTGGAATTGTAGTTATTTGGTGTTATCCAGTGTCATTTGTTTCATTTCATGCTTTTTAGTTAATGTGAGTTTGTACTTTCATTATTTTGTTTCCAAACAACCAGTTTTGGCTTGTAAATAGCAATTTCATGTAAAATGGTTGCCCCATAAAATCCCTCCGTGCTACCATCATGACTTGTTGGGACATGGAAGGAAACAAATTATACAATTTATATATGTAGGGAGGAGTTTTGGAAGTGGATATTAACATGGTTACCACCTTATTCTAGGCGAGTCCAGGAGCAACCCGACTAGAGAAGACAAGGTGAAAATTGAGTGCATAGTGCAAAGGTGATTACCAAAAAATGGCCAATCGATTTGGGATGATTCATGAGGTCCATATAGAGTTGCAGTAGCAAGGAGAAACCTTGAAAATTCATCTAGATTCCCAATTCTCAAACTTGACCAGTCATTGCCGGTTAAAGGCCTAGAAACCCTAGCAAACCCTCATTTTTGGTTTAGGGAATTGTATGGAGAGTTGGAGGATGAAAACCAACAAAATATCTTAGGGTTGGATGAGTTTTTGAAGAAAAATAAACCTTTTTGTAGGGTCTTTTGGACTGATTCCCTCAAATCCCTTGAAAACCAAATTTTCGAGTCCTAATAGGGGCTCATTCCTTGTAGCCCTATTTCTAGGCAAAATGGTGAAATCGGTAAGAAAGACATTGAATGAAAAACACAAATGGACCCAAATGGAATTTATTACATGGTAAATGCTACCTCCACACCTCTTAAATGACTCACAATAGTATGGGGGTGAAATTGACAAGTTGTTGTCAAGTTGGCACAATTGAGCATATTGAAGGCACTTTGTGATGATAGGGTTCCTAGTCAAACACTAGTTGCAAACACCTTGGGATTGGAAAAGAGAAATCCATAGAAGAGATTGAGAAGGACTTGGAGGTCTTGGAGCATAGTTAGACCTGGAGAGGTTGGTGGAATTGAGCAACACAAACTAGGTAAAGTGTGAGAAAGATAGGTTTACCCTATCACACACCCACATCACTTAGTTTACTTATAGAGAATAGATTTCATGCCAAACTTGGGATGTGCATTACACCATCGAGAACCTTCACCCTGCCATTAGGTTTTATAATCTTGATTTTTCCACAACCAATAATTTTTAGATGAGAGTCACTACTGAGATACACCTTCCTACCATCACATTCTTCATAATTTGAAAACCAACCCCAATGTGAGCTCATTTGAAAATATGCACTTGAATCTATCAACCACACATCTTTTGATGCATGCATTGGCAAGGGTGCAACAAATGCCTCACCATCATCTTAAGAGGATTTGTTTGAATTTGAAATGGAGAGTCTTTCCTTCTTCTACTTTTCCCCCTTACATTATTATTGAAAGTGACTGATTTTATTACAGTTCCAACATTTTGCCTTTTACTTTCAAGGATACTTAGATCTCCCAAGGGATTTGGATCTGATCTCTTTCATCTTTCCTTTATTTTTTTCTATACCATGAACCATAAGATCCTCCTTAGCTAACTCCGAAGTCTTCCTCAATATCTCTTCAAAAAGTATTTAACGATGCTACCACCTCATCCTTCTTGAACTTGGTGGTTTTACTCCCAATATCCATAATAAGGTGGTCCCATGAGTCAGGTAAAGAACACCACATAAGCATGCACTAATCCTCCTCATCGATCTTGTCACCAACAGAACCCAACTAGGCAGTAATCATATTGAATGCATTGAGATGATCAACAATGGATCCTCCATCTTCCATCTTCAAAGAATACATCTTTCTCAAAAAAATATTGTTTACTAGGGATTTAGCCTGATAAAAATCTCCAAGCTTCTTCCAAAGATCTTTCTAGTCTTCTCTTCACTGACATTGAACAAAATGGAGTCTATTAAATAGAGACTTATGAGGCCCTTATCTTTTTGATCCATCATATCCCAAACATCCTATTTTATATTTGAGGTTTTGTTCCACATATTGTAGCACACAGATCTCGATCTATGAGCATAGCCTCCATCTTTAATTTCTATAGTTTGAAGTTACTACCATAAAACTTCTCCATAGCAACTTTTGCAGATGTTCTTGCCATCTTCTTCCTACAACAAGCTTTTGAAAATACGTTGCAAAAACTACCACTCAAACTAAGATTAGTATAAAAAAATTGGCTACCCAATAATGGAACCGAAACTGGCCAAGCTCTAATACCAACTAAAAGGAAGCTAAGGTGTGGAAAATGCTTCCTAATACTAAGATATCGGGGGAGATAATACAAATTTTTATATATTACAGAATAAGAAAGATATATACAAGATGCAAATAGATTAAAAAAAAACACAAGCTATATCGTGGGGAAAACCTAAAAGCACACAAATATATTAAGAGGGGAAGTGAATCAGTATATCACCAATATTAGACTCTTTACAATTGATTAGATACAATAGCAATAGTTTATAAATCTTATCAACCACACATGCAAATAAGAATACAAACAAACACAAGTTATACATGGAAACCCAAATGGGAGAAAACCATGACAAATTAATGCTTTCTATATAAATTCTTCTTTTACAATGTTTGTAGGCACTAACTGCTACTTATTGAGCACCAACTTACTAGTTTGAAATTTCACCTTGTCAATGTTGCTTCTTTAACAAATGATGGATACCCTTTTTCTCCACAAATTTTGTTATAAATTTCTTCCACAAATTTGTTATGTTTTCTTCCACAAATCTGCTATAATTTCTTCCACAAATCTACCATAACCTCTTTTACAAATATGTTATAATTTTTTCATATTCTTCTCATCAAGTCTATAATATTCTTGTCATATCAAACCTGCAATCTCTCGTCTAATTAATTATCCTTGGTGTATGTACTTAATTGTCTATTCAACACACCCACACATACAAATATGTAAGAGATAGTATTCTTAATTCTTCATGTGATCTTCTTGTGAGGAACGATTTTTAGTTTGTATCTCTCACACACTTCATCCTTTGCATTTGTCAAGCAAACTAGACTATATATCTTTCCTTATGCCCTTTCATGAAAGGATGCATTTCTAAGGTAATCTTCTCTTCATGGACATTTAATAGAATACAATGTACTAAATAGAGCCTAATGAGGCCCTTAGCATTTCAATCCATTGTATCCCAAACATCCTATGCTATAGTTTGAGGTTTTGTTCTAGATATTGTAGCCCACAGATCTCAATCTATGAGAGTATCCTTCATCTTTAACTTCCACAATTCAAAATTACAAGCATTAAACTTCTCCATATCAACTTTTGCAAATGTGTTTGCCATCTTCTTCGTGGAACAAGATTATGAAAATATTCTACAAAAGCTCCCACTCACACTAAGATTAGTATAAAAAATCCGCTACCCAACAATGAGACCAAAATTGGCCAAGGTTTGATACCAACTAAAAGGAAGCTAAGGTGTGAGAAAAACTTCCTAACACTAGTATAGTGGGGGAGATAACACAAATTTCATACAAATGTTAAACTGTTACAAAATAAGAAATACATATAGAAGGAGATATAAAACATGCAAATATATTAGCAATAAGCACAACTAGATATATCATGGGAAAAACACTTTCGAGAGAAAACCCCCACACTCCAAAATTTGCCCAATATATTAATCAGAAACCAACAACATGATACAATATACTTGGAGAGAAATATTTTCACAAGACTATCACCAACTAGAGATTTAAAGTAACTTAATAGCTATAATATTCTTACACACAACCTCCATCTCACACACCTAATATATAGGATATAGGGTCAGTGCAAGAAGATGAGTCCACTTTTTGGCCAAAAAGTGGAAGTGTTTTCCCTGTTTTTCAGATTTTGTCTCACTTGAGCTTAAATTTTGAAACACTTAGAGATTGAATCTTGAAAAAAGTCAGTAATATAAAAGATAGCTCTCTGAGTGTACTTTTCAAATATGTAATTTATTTTAATACCCACATAATAAAAAATAACTTTTTGAATGAAGTTCTAAAAACTATGTTTTAAAAATGCCTGTTTCAGGACCATACCATGCATGTGTACGACCCACACTTTTTGACACAATTAAAATTATTTTCTCAAACCATTTTGGGAAATGGTTTGTAACACACTGAAGATTGATGAGCATATTTTTCTGTATTTTTTTTTCAAATATTTTTTTTTTAATTAATTTTTTAATGACCGTAATTATCTTTTTAAAAATTTGACGTGTACGACCCACATAATTTGACGTAAACTTAGTATTTTTTGATTTTTTTTTTTTTAAATTGAAAAGAATTTTGTGTAGATTGATGACATATAATTTTTTTTTCAAAATTCATTAAAATAAATAAGTTATTAAATTAAGAAAATTAGTTAATATTTCAAATTTATGACCCTGATTTAGTATAAATTAAATGAAAAATATTTAAAATAATCAATTTTTAAATTAATTTACATATTTAGAATCTAGACAGTATAATCTGAAATGGGTTTCAATTTCGTATAAAAATTCTTTGATTAAAGGCACGTAAACTATTTCATTTCATCATATTTGTGCTTTCATTCATGGAGCTTTGAATTTGCAGGTTCATGTCTCAGGTGTGGCCATCCCAGGCCTATCCCGGGCCTAATCCTGAGGCAAGTGGCGGGTTGTGAATTCAAATTTTACATTACGGGGGCCCGTTTCATTTTCTGCCCGTTGGATTTAACAACGGGCCCCCGTTTTAATAACGGGCCCCCGTTATTTAAATAACGGGCCCCCGTTTTATAAACGGGGGCCCGTTGTTAAAATAACGGGGGCCCGTTATTAAAATAACCGTTGCTGTAAAAAAAAAAAAAGATTGCATCGATTTACTACAATATCATTGAAATCCGTACTGACAAAGATTTTTTACATCATTTGGCAGTACTTTTTAATATTTTTTACGCGATTTTTTGAAGACAAGTTTGTAAAAATGGGTTCTAAGCAACGTCAAAAGAAAAAAAAGAAGACAATGACAGTGGACGAAATTCAAGCACAAAGAGAGAAGGAGGCAAAACACCAAAGAGATCGAAGATCACAACAACGGCAATTGAATAACACTTTTGAAGCATCTAGTTCAGTGCCCGTTGTAGATGAGACCATTGAAGACATCATGATGGATGCAAAAAATATAGAACCACACACGGGTATGACTGTTGATGCAAATGTTGATGTGGATGCGAATCCTGGTATGTTTTTAAATCCTGATGACTATGATGCCAATCAAATTGCTGATTTAAATGAAGCTGGATATAAATTTCATACACCAATACGAAAAGAAATAAAAATTGAAAATATTACACCACCATCTCTAAAAGAAAATGAATGTAATTTGTTTACTATTGATAGCAATGTGCTAGATAATCTTAATGGGTTAGTTTCTTGGAGACAAATCAGAACACATGCAAATAGATTATATAAACAATTTTTCTATAATAAAAAGTTAGGATTCCAATGTCAATTAATGCTACAATTAATAAAAATGTTAAAAATGCGTAAAGTCATGAAAAAAATAGGTATTTATGCAAAACCAAAAAGAAAAGATGAATCATATAAGCAAGTTGTATCTACTGTTGCTAGTGCCATCGATTCTATAGGAAAAACAAGTCGATCTAAAGATAAGAATGCAGCACGTAGAGTTATAACGACTGCTATAGTTGACAAAATGATTGTTAATAAAAGAATGTTAAGTGATATAAGTGGCTATTTGAACTTACATCGTAGAACCTTGTCAAGAGCGGCCAAAAGAAGAGACACAATTGAAATTGATCCACTAAACCATTGTTGGAGTTTTAGTGGTAGACTTCAAAGGTCAGACATGAAATTAAATGATGAAACTAAACAATTAATTACAAAATTTTGGCATGATAACACTAGAGTTTCATCAAATGTTAGAGATGTTTTAAAGTTAAGGGTGAGATCAAAAATTCGTGATCCTCATCCAAAACATCTTCTTGACATGACTCAAACTGAATTCTTTAAAAAATTTAGTGATGAATTTGTGTTAATGAATTTACGAATTAGTCAAAGATCATTTGAAAAATGCAAACCCTGGTATGTTAAAATCAATAAACAAAGAATATCTTGTTGTTGTAAAACTCATGTCCAGTTTCGTTACTATTATGATGTTTTTCGATATATTCGTTGTATGTTGCATGGTAATGATCTTGTGCAGGATTGTGGTGTTTATGTTCCACCTGAAACTATAAAAGATTTTATTGGAAGTTTATTTTGTAAACCACCTAATGAACAATTATTTCTTTCCAGTTCATGCATTTATGGTCTTTGCAATTTATGTGGGAACTATTCTTCGATAGGTGAATGTATGCATGAACATGTTTCATCTGAGTTTGGACAAAAAATGGTTGATGTTAGGAGATTTAAAAATATAGAATACCCTCTAAAGGATGGAAAGATGGGGAAACGTTTAGAATTGATTACAGAACAGAATAGTGTGAATGCATTTATTAGTGAGTTTAAAACTCATATTGTTCCAAAATATGTGAAACATTCCCAACATGCCCGATGGCTTGATGGACAGTTTCGCATATGCAAGAACACATTTCCAATTGGAACAATAGTATCAGTTGTGGATTTTGCAGAAAATTATACTCTAAAACCACAAGAGGAAACTCAATCACAATACTACAACTCAGTGCAAGTGGCCATATTTGTGCACATTATATATAGACATGACCATGACAGTACAGAAGATAACAGAAAAATTTTGAGGGAGTATCATTTCTATGTTAGTGATAATCGATTACACTCTTCAGAGTTTGTCCAACATTGTTTCGAGGTATTTTATGATAATCTTAAGGAAAGAGAAATTGACATGAAACAACATATGATATGGTCAGATAACTGCACTGGACAATTCAAAAATGCAAGAATGTTTTATTGGCTATGCAAAGTTCACAAGATAACCAATGTCCAACATTTATGGAGTTTTTTTGAAGCGGGACATGGTAAGGGGGAACACGATGGAGCCGGTGCCTGTATAAAAAGAGCTCTTGCTAGAGAACAATTGAAATTCGAGGATGCAGTGAAATTCAGAGATACTCGTGCAGTTGTAGATTGGTGTAATTCAAAGTTGTCAAAAGGATCAACTGAAAACTCTGCAATTCAACGTTTCTTCTGGTTGATAGAGGAAGATAGTATTCCTATTCGGCATGATTGTAATACCATCATTGGATCAGCTAAATGGCATTCGTTTAAGAGTTCTAATTCAAACACATGGACTATATTCACAAGGCAACTTGCTTGCTTTTGTCAGTTTTGTGTTTCCGGAGATTGGGAATTTTGTGAGAATAAAGAATGGGTTGAAGAATGGCAACAAAGATCATTGACACCCATAGATGCAAATGATCCGCATGAAAGAACTGATCAAGCTATGGATCAAATGTTTGCATCAAATGACTATGATCGCATTTCAGATCTTATACAACAAGGTAAAATTATTTTTGAAATTTGTTTTGATTTATTAAATAGTACATAAATTTATGAAATCTTACAGTGTATATTTTTGTTTTTATTTCTCATTAAATATTAAAATAAAATTATTTTGTGCACAGGACATGTCTATTCTGTTGTTGCACCAGAGGACAATGAAGAGGGGACAGAGTATTGGTTGGCTCGATGTGTAGAGCCAAAACATAAGCTAACTACTCCTCGAGTAGATGATGATGGTTATGACTATCCAACAGGATCTGTGGTTGTTGTTGGCACTTGGCTACGCAAATATCTAACAAGAAAGAATGGATTGCCCGCATTTGAAGATTATGAATTAGAGAAAAAGATTATACATTACTCACATTTGGTAGTGGCAACTAATATAAAATCGGATAGATATCGTGGCAGGCCTGCTAATAAACAATTATGGACTCTCTCTATGGAAGAGCACGAGACAATTATAGATGCTTTGCAAAAGAGAGAGGATGCAGATGGTATAATAGAATGAATATCAAGTAAGTTATAATTTGAACCCTTAATCCACCTCCCTTTTAAAAGTCGCGATGCATATTATATATAGTATTTTAAATCATGAATCATAATTACAAAATCTAATCTACTAAAATTTTGTTTCAGGTCTACCACAAGTAGAAGGCATCAATGAAAACAAAGTTATTTGTGCATACTTTATGTTTCATTTTGAATAATTACAAGTAAGTTAAATTTTTGTACCCTTAAGGCAAATCCATTTGTATTTTAAATTCAATGTATTCTGATTATAAAAACTAATCATATGTATTTACTTTTTCTAGGTCTCTCAGAGTAGACTTGGCCTCAATGACTACTATATTGTTTGTGCATACTTTATGTTGTATTTTAAATTCAATGCATCCTGATTATAAAAACTAATCATATGTATTTTTTTTTCTAGGTCTCTCAGAGTAGACTTGCCCTCAATGACTACTATTGTTTGTGCATACTTTATGTTGTATTTTGAGAGATATAAATCCTTATTATTATAATTTAAATAGACTGTTTATTTTATTTTAGATATGTCTTCTTGATTACATTTTGTGTACAATATACATAAATGAGAGACTACTGGTCAAATTTATGAATGAGATAATTATGTTTTAATCAAGTTCTATTCATTATATTTGTTAAATGATACTTTTTGATTTAGAATATGTTATAATTATAAGATATGTTTCGATACTTAGTTCATGATGTATGCACATGTAGTTTATCTAATCACAAGAACTATTTAAATAAAATTCCAAAAATAAAATTACAAGTCCACATAATGCCTATAAAGTTGTTTAAGCACAACTTCCATAAATAAAATTTCAAGTCCACATAATATATAAAGTATGCGCAAAATTTCAAGTCCACATAATTTCAAGTCAATATATATGATCTAATGTGCACATAATTTCAAGTCCACATAATATCTAATGCGCACAATACACATAAAGTATGCACATAATATATATGATCTAATCCTATTATGAAACTATCCATATATATAAAGTATGTGTGTGCACGTGTAAACAAATATGTAAAGCCCGTAAAATAGTACATATCAGAGCCAAATAAATAGTAAAATTTCAAGTCCACATAATCCATATAATATCTAATCCATATATATGTCTAGATGGTAACATGATGTTCACTCCACATAATATCTAATGTGCACAAAATATATAAAGTATGCACAAAATATATATGATCTAATCCTATTATGCAACTATCCATATATATAAAGTATGTGCACGTGTAAACAAATGTGTAAAGTCCATAAAAAAGTACATATCAAAGCCAAATAAATAGTAAAATCTAAGTGCTATCATCAATAACATCTCGTGGTCTCTTGTCCCCAGGACGTGGTCCAGATCCACCTGTCTCATGCTGTACAATAAAAAAATAATATTAAAATATTACTTGAAATTAACTATTAAAAGAATCATTTATCAAATATAGTAGAATTCGTAAATTAAGTTACAAACTTACCATATGCTCATCAGATCCTGTAGCAGTATCTCTCTTGTCCCCAGGACGTGGTCCAGATCCACCTGTCTCATGCTGTACAATAAAAAAATAATATTAAAATATTACTTGAAATTAACTATTAAAAGAATCATTTATCAAATATAGTAGAATTCGTAAATTAAGTTACAAACTTACCATATGCTCATCAGATCCTATAGCAGTATCTCTCTTGTCCCCGGGACGTGGTCCAGATCCACCTGTCTCATGCTGTACAATAAAAAAATAATATTAAAATATTACTTGAAATTAACTATTAAAAGAATCATTTATCAAATATAGTAGAATTCATAAATTAAGTTACAAACTTACCATATGCTCATCAGATCCTGTAGCAGTATCTCCTCTAGCAGTATCTTGTGCAGTATCAACACCAAATGCAGTGCTAGCTAACTCCTGTACAAGGTCAAATTCAAAGTGTCCAATTAAATCTTAAATTAAGAGTCAAAATAAGATCAAATTAAGTATTACATATTAATACCTCAAAGGATGTCGATGTGCGTTCAAATTGGCTCTGATCAAAATTATGAGGATAACCTATCCTAATGGTAGTGTCCACCTCCATACATGCATTTAATGAAATCATATTTAGTGAACATATATATGTGTACTAAATAATTTCAAGTAAAGTTACAATATTGTAAGAGTTCATATTTAAGTTAAGAATTATAAGATACATACCATAGATGGTGTCACAATAGTCAGACCCTCTTCTCGATGTGATGTAGAGGGTCCCTCATGACCTGAATCCTGGAGAAAGAAGCATTCAATGTATCAACATGAAAATTTATATAATATACGACGATAGCATATTAACTTAAAAAGATCTAGTACAATGTCTAGATAGAAATTTATACTATACCCCATAAGGTGTGCCGAGTTGTCTTCCAGTAGATGCAATATTAACTCTAATATTAGGCGTAGTCCTTATCTACATAAACAAAATTTATTTAATGAAGTATTAGATTGTATAAAAAAAGAGATGCACTTAGTTTATACCTATATTTAATAAAGTACATAAAAACATTGACATGTACATGTATATTATATATATCTATACCTGGTCAAGATGAACATCCGAGCAAAGAAAATCCATCTAAGATGTCATCATACTATCATCTGCTGCATCATGCTCATCTGGAACTGAAGTAGATCCTGCAGCAGTAGTAGGACCTACACACGTCTCATGACAACTCGAACACATATGTGGCATCCATCGAGGAGCAGATGCCATGTGAGCAACTTGCTCACTCAGGTTCCCTGTGAGGGAAGTCAAAGCATCTAATGTCGAAATGAATGATGTATTTTGGACATCTGCAGGAATCGATGGAGCAACAAGTGGAACTATGGGTGGATCCGGTAGGGGATTATTACTCCGTGCCCCTAATCTATGCTGTGGCATTCCACGACCAACACCCTGGAATGACTTAATATCAAAATAATTTGGTTTTTGGTTCATTACAAACTCACAGTATAATTTCTTCAAAAAATAAAAAGGGACCTCATAATTACGATGTGGTGGATAATCAAAAACCATCCACCATCTATCCCAAAAGTATCTAGCCATTTCTGGATGCACACACCACCTAATTGAAATTCTTTTCTGGTTAGGTTGCATTGGTTCTCTTGTTTTTGGGTTGGTAAAATATGGACATAAATGAGCTTTGGTTATTTTCAAATCTGTGATTTGTCTATAAGTTAAACCATCGGCATAAAAATCACGCAACTCTTGTCGTCATCTATGAAATTGATCTAATTGAGAATCAACAGATCTAACTGACTCGACAACAGTTTGCATTGATTTTGCAAACTCTACAAGATGGGGTGGCGTGACTTGCTCATTTTGGATAGCAGCAATGTTTTGTTCAATCACTTGTAGGTTTTCATTAATTCGTTCTCTTAAACGAATTTCATCCAATCTAGGGGGTTGTGGTGGTGGTGGTGGTGGTGGTGGTGGTGGAGGAGGAGGAGGAGGAGGAGGAGGGGGTTGTGGTGGGGGATTTTCACCTAATAGTTCATCTATGTCAAAAACATCCATGATGGCAAAGAACTCCTGCATATATAAAGATATACATGAATTATATACAACTCTATGTCAAAGAAGAATCTATTTTACTAAATTAAAAAAAAACATTTATAAATAGTAACATTTCTATGTTGTTGAATGAGATACACATGAAATATATAATATAATATTGAACTTAAAAAAATATACATGTACATACTATTGAATCTTGAAATATAAAATTTGCGCATAAAAATTAATAAAAACTTTCAATGAAACATCATAAATCTATTAGAATTCAATTACGTAGTTTTGAGATAATTGTCATCAATTCATATTACATTGATTAGTCTTCAAACAATCTTAAAAAAAAACTAATCTCCCATGACTATAAATGACATACTTAAAACATATTATATTCTAAGTGGTTGTCATGTAAAGACAAAACATCAAAACTTTTGAAGAGTTAAGCATATTTCACCATTAAATTTCTCCCATAATCAAATCTACACAAGATTATAATTTACAAAAGGTCTTCAAAAAATATTATTTCCTATAAATCATTTATTATAAAACTCCGCAATCATTTGTTTTCATATATAATCTTTCTATAAAATTTAAGATATCAATCCATACACAAATTCTCTTACAAAGTTGAATAAGAAATGAAGGATAGAGGATTAAATACTAAGATTGTTTTGAGAGATCAATGGAGTAGATTGATTGAAAGGATTGTGTGCATTAGAAGCTTCCAAGTGGCAACTTAAATGTTTGGTGCACATGAGGAGTTCATGATCCAAGAAAGTTTTGAGGAAAAGGTCTTCTTAGGGGCGTATACACCAAGATGTTGTAAAAAAAGGTAGCCAAATGACCAAAAAAAGATAAACACGAGTGCGTTATTGGGAAATTCATTTAACGCATTTGAGGTCTTTTTTGTAGTGTTTTTTTCTTACACTATACTAGGCTTTTTTACACTATCGTAGGTTCATTAGGACTATCCTAGGTTCATTAGGATTGTCCCAAGTTCATTATTGCTTTCTTAGGCTCATTAGGACTTTCTTAGGTTCATTAAGACTGCCCTACATTCATTAGGATCATTTGAGGCTCATTGGGACTTTCAAAGAAATGTTGCTCTCTCATTAGGCAAGGAGGATATAGACCCTTTAGGTTCTCTCATGTTTTATAGACATTTGATAGGTTTTAAATTCGAAATATTCATTAATGGAGTTAGTCTAGTGTTTCTTGGTTAGTGAGGAGGATCAGTAGATGTACATCATTAAAGTTTACATAAGGGTTGCATTCAAGTCTTGAAATATTCCATCTCTTGTTCAAATATATGTAAGAAGGGGAGAACATTGGATATATTACATCATTAGATAGTGGATATAACCATTGAGTTTTAAAATTAATTAGCCTCAATAAAATTATCTCAATTTCTATATATTTCATAAATGCATAATTAGATAAATTATTACTTATAAATAAATCAATATGCATTTCTTTCAAAGAAACAAGAAACATACAAATAATAATAAGTTGTGATCTATATATCTAAATATGAAAATAATTCCATTAAAACTTTTACCTAGGTTAAGCATAAAAGTGATAATAAAACATAATCACCATGTTTTATTTCAACCTTAAAGTAAAAGAACTCTACATATCCTAAAATTAGGACTTAATCACATCAAATAATTCTAATATAACTCAAAATACTCCTTCAACATATAAGATGATCTATGCTAGATGGCCATGTCTTACTTTCATTCCATTTATGGATTTCTTACATAGTAATACAAAAAATAACTTTCATCGAAATTAAGCATCTTTAACCATGAGATTATATATATCCTCAATTGTATATTCAAAATACTTCTTGGGAATTATATTTTTCAAATCTTTCAGATGTATATATAATTAGCACCCCATTTAGAAAACTCATTATCAATCAACATTATAAATCAAGAATATTTTTTATTTTGTATTAATGAATTATATATTTGGCATATTAGCTTCCTTTATGAACCTATGTAAACCAAACTCCAATTTTAGTAACTTATCTAGTTTTGCTCTAAAATTGTGTCCATAATTGATCCTTTTATACCATCACATGACATAATAGGACCTTTATGCCATGACATGGCATAAACCTAAGCCTAAACTTTCATATCTAAAATTTGAAAAACTTAATGTTAATTACTTTTAAGGTTATACTAATTTAGTGGTAACTTTTGTATTGCCTAATGAGGATTAAGAACAATTTAGGTACATATGTTCGGTTTTATGTCAATTTCATTTTCGAACATTTTTGTTTTTGTTTCCATTTCATTTTTGGTTTTTTGTTTGTGTCGATTTCATTTTCGAACGTTTTTGTTTTTGTTTCCATTTCATTTTCGGTTTTTTGTTTGTGTTGATTTCATTTTCAAACGTTTTTGTTTTTGTTCCCATTTCATTTTTGGTTTTTTGTTTGTGTCGATTTCATTTTGTTAATTATCTAGGTTTGGTTTTGGTTTCTAAATTTGTTGATTACGGTTTAGGGTTAACTGTTCAAAAATATTTTACATCAAAATCAAGAATTTACAAATATAAAAAATAATTTATTTATATGATACTATTAAAAAAAACTAAAATAATAAAAAAAAAACTAAATAATACACCAAAAAAAGAGAAAAATATACAAGAAAATTATGAACTGTGAAAATAGGTGACAGAATGTGCACCTGGGATAGTGGTGGAGGTTTGAAGTGGAAACCACAGCACAGGGGCCCGTTTTCGATATCTTCTTGTGCAATAGTAAAATGAAAAATTATCCAAAAAAAAGGGTAAAAATAGCTTTTCAAAACGGGCCCCTGTTTTTTAAAAACGGGCCCCCGTTTTGTTTAAAAACGGGGGCCCGTTTTGTTGACAAACGGGGGCCCGTTTATTAAAAAACGGGGGCCCGTTTATTAAAAAACGGGGGCCCGTTTTATCTGGCTTCGGCACCCCGTGACCTTTCGGCTCGGGAGCCCGAACCATTAACGGGCCCCCGTTTTTTATAACGGGCCCCCGTTTTTTAAAAACGGGGGCCCGTTTTGCGGAGCGCATTTTCCAACGCGCAGACTTCCGCGAATTTGTGACTCATTAGCTTGCACATACCCTATACAATACATGAAATCATCAAACGACATTGCAAAACCATGACCTAAAACCACTCAAAAAGTGGCGTCCAATTTATCTACAATCTAAGATTCCCTATGATGTGTCAACACACACACTGACATGTGTAGCTCCCTTTTACAACTCATTTATGTGTCCAACACATTTTTATATTTCCTATTGCAAGAGACCTAACTTTTGAAGGCCATAACTTTTGAACTAAGTGTCTAATTGATGAACTATTTGAAGCACCAAAAATCTTGTGACATGCTCTATCAAGCTATAACATGCCACACTAGTTATAGACACTTTTGGGTCATTTTGGAGCCTTTAAGATTCTTATAATTGAAATCTAAAACTTTCCTTGACAACTTTAAAAAACAAAACTTAAAAATATTAAAATCTAGAAATGATATTGCAATAAACATGCTTATCTAGCCAATTTGAAGCTTTGGTAAAAATTTAGAACTAATTTGTGCTCAAATGAAGACTTACTATAAGTAGTACAACCTTATGTAAATGCAAGGTTGAGACACTATTTTCTTAATACTCACATGCCAACATTGATACAAATCATTCCACACAATATTGAACTTGACAATAACAATATTTTCACCAAACCTTCTATGGTTTCTACTATAGTCAAGATTTTCATGTTATGTCAAGTTATTTGTCAACACATCACACACCAATCAACCACACAACCTAACTATCATGAGAAGATGATTCGTAAATGAAAAAAAAATTTAATTTTGTACATGTACTTATTCAACTTCCATTATTACCCAATTAACTTTCATAAACAACTCACAACCTTCATAGCATATAATATATATAGCATTACCTAAGTTGATAGGTAGACAAACACCAAAGAAGAAAGCAATCATATATTTTTTAATTCATTTCATGAGTTCAAGATGAACAAGTAAATAAGCCATATTTAATGTTTTGATTCTACATTTCTCTTTCAATCAATCTTCAACATATATACATAACTTTAGGTCTAAATACTCATCTAAATAGCTATCCATTGAGTTTCCACCTAGGGTGTAAATAAGTGATATTCTTGCATGTTGTAAAAAACAAGATCAAATTATTTGAACCTCAACATTAAAACATGAGTCAAACTACTTTCTAAACACAAATAGATGGTAGAGAAACAAAATGTAGTCAACAAGCTAATCAAATCAGAATTTTAAAGGCTCTTAAAAATAGCAGGGCTTTCTATTTGTCATATTTATGAAACTCCTAAAATGCATGGTTTCATAAACTTCATGATTAGGTAAATTTTTTGATGGTGAAACCATCCTTTGATTCTAAGTAAACTTAGATGCTCGAGAGTAAACAAATATAGATGGTGTAGATAACTAGTTGTTGGTTTATGTAATTTCTCCCACCTATGAAATGCAATTAATTAAATGAAAACGAAAAAATTATAGAAACTAGACAAGAATGGAATGTTCTAGAATCAACAAGAGATAAGGTTAAAAGAAAAAAATATTAGATACTTGTTATTTTGAGCATGTTGGTCTAATGTCTAGAATGGCCTAGGATGTTTCTAGAAATTTTCTAGAAGTATCTAAAGACCTCTATATAGAGAGACATAATGTAATTGTTTTGTATCAAGCAATAAAAATGGTTTTTATGTGCAGCAACACATTCATATTTTCTCTGTGTTTGTTTCTAAATTTTTGTGTTTGTGTTTCTATATGTGGTGTTGATGCATGTCCATCCACCCCATCAGATTGGTATCAAAGCAGATGTTGGAGATCTTAGGTGTGATGCACATCAGAAAAGGTTGTAAGTGTTGTGCAAAGGTCTAAGTTAGAGCATGTTTGTAAAGAGAGATTGGGAAAACAGGTTTAAGGGTTTGAGTGTAATGAGGATTTGCTAGAACATAAAATTGTTGAAGGAGATTATTAAAGTCTTGTAGATGTCAAGGGTTCTGAGAGAATAATAAAGTCATTGAAATTGCACATTGTTGTCTAAATCTTCACAATGTTGAATTAAGGGTTTAGAAAGAAAATCACCAAAGATTGATCTTGTATGAAAGGAGCCAAAGTATCAAAAAAATAATTGTAACAAAATCAAGTGAATCTGGTGAGTTTAAATTGTTTGATTCAATG
This sequence comes from Cryptomeria japonica, assembly GCF_030272615.1. Taxonomy (NCBI): domain Eukaryota; kingdom Viridiplantae; phylum Streptophyta; class Pinopsida; order Cupressales; family Cupressaceae; genus Cryptomeria; species Cryptomeria japonica. Next base: position 23,868,775 of record NC_081415.1, on the reverse strand, counting down.
GAAAATTAGGTAAAAGATTGTTGAAGGAAAATGCAAATATGAATTTTGAGATAGATCATCTAGAAGAGGAATTATTGGAAGTGAATACAAAAGTGTTTGCAATTAAAAAGGAAATGGGAACATAAAAATGTAAACTTTTAAATGAAAGTGATTATAAAAAAAAAATAGAAGAGTTAGAGGACAAGTTAGCATGGTTTGATGAAATTAAGAAAATGAATAAAAAATTAGAACAAAGAGTGAAACTAGTTAAAGATTTAGAAGAGAAACTAAAGAGATTAGAATAAACAAATGGTTTACAAATGAATGAAATTTCAAAGTTGAAAGAAGAAAATGAATGTCTGAAGTCAAAACAATCAGTTTGTGATGTTTCATGTAGTACAAAGGATTTAAGTTTGTCATTTGATCAATGTAATTTTACTAAAGTTATTTGTAAGAAAGAATGTGAAGATGGACATATTAATGAAACTGAAAATCTTGTTAGATGTGATGAAACTAACAATAGTTGTTCTCAAAATGTTGGTTTAAAGATAATTAAAAAAATGGGTTATGAAGGTAAAGGTTTAGGAAAGTATGGGCAAGGAATTAGAGAGCCCATTGAGCCACTAATGAGACAAAAATATAAAGGTCTTGGATATGCTACAGGTAAAGGAAAGATGAATACACATGTTACAGGTTCAAGCGAATCAATTCAAGGAATTCAAATTATGTAGTGTTCACATTGTAATAAAAAAGGTCATACAAAAGACATATGTTGAGACCAGTTTTTGTGGATTAAAGAATCACTGTGATAAGAATTGTTGGCACAAAAAGTCAAAGAATGAATGTATGAAAATTGATTGTGGATGGACTTATGGGACAAGTTGGCAAAAACTTACAGGTATGATCAAAAAGTTGTTCAAGTTTAAATGTTCATATGTTAATAGCAATCAACCAAGATTTGAATATTCAAAAGGCATACCAAATATTTTGGATCAAAGAGAACCATTGCCTTGTAACACGTCTAGGAAATGAAGTTGCAAGAAATTCAAGATTGATGTTTTGAAGATTTGAAAATCATTGGTTCGAGAACTGCCGCAGTAGTTGGACGAAGACACGAGAGAGAGGCATCATCAGATTTGAAGATTGTTTGAAGATATCAAGCAAGAGAAAGATTTGCAAAGTCAACAAACTTGGTTATGAACATTAGAAAGAGTCAAGAGCAAAGGGATTTGAATGTTGTAGCATTGGTGGTCAAAATTAAGGGGAGATGCTAGCATATGTAATTTCTCCCACCTATTAAATGCAATTAATTAAATGAAAAAGACAAAATTATAGAAACTAGATAAGAATGGAATGTTCTAGAATCAACAAGAGATAAGGTTAAAATAAAGAAATATTAGATACTTGTTATTTTGGGTATGTTGGTCTAATGTCTAGAAAGGACTAGGATGTTTCTAGAAAGTTTTTATAAGTATCTAAAGACCTCTATAGATAGAAGTATAATGTAATGGTTTTGTATCAAGCAATAAAAATGATTTTATGCGCACCAGTACATTCATATTTTCTATGTGTTTGTTTCTAAATTTTTGTGTTTGTGTTTCTATATGTGATGTCGATGCTGAAGAAGTTGAGGAAATACAACTTCAAAGATCCCAATAAAACCTGCATGCAAATACCTGCCACAAGAGAAGAATGGAGGCACATAAAGCAAAAAAACATAAATGGTCTAAAGAAGAAAATTATCATTCAGAAAGGGAATCAATTTTATGAACAAGTACAATACAATCCTTATAAAAGAATAATAGAAACCCTAAAGATATGCAACCCTAAAGAAACCCTAAAGGGATAATGTGTATTTAATAATTAGAATAATTATTAAATACCTACAATATTTATTAAATGCCTAAGTTTAGCTTAAGCGTAGAGTTTAATAGACTAATAATTAAATAAATAATTATTAGCTAATATAAGATAACTCTAACACCCCCCCTTAAGATGAACTTAGGGAGTAGCTAAAAAACTAAATGCATGAAGCAAAAAATGCAACTACATGATGAAGGCAAAAAATTTGGGTCCCGACAACAAGGTCTGATGAGGTACCCAATCACAACCAAATCTCTATGAACCGGAGAAATAGAGAAAACCACGTGGGAAAAAAACTCTACTCCAAAAAGAGATGGAAAAGCAAGAAGAACACCACTGAAGCAGGAAATAGCTGCAAACATTGTCGAAGAGTAACTGTCGATCTGAAGAACCTCCACTGAAATAGAACATGACCAAGTAAAGAAGACTGTAATCTGCATGAATGCCCTCAAATGACACTACTCGAATCACATGGCAAACAAAGGCAAACAACTGAACTCAAAGATACAGATGACATGAGACACCAAAGCCTGAAGAGCTAATCAATCGAAATAAGGAAGCATTAGATACAACAAGACAAACCTCCCCATAATGCTGAAGAGGGAGAGTGACAGGTACACTGAAAAGAACGACCAACAAGAACTGCATGATGAAGAACCAGGAACATCAAAGGTGCTGAGAAAAGTATATGGTGTCATGGAAGGAACACTCACTTGACACACATCATGAGGTGAATGTCGTGGAAGGAACACTCATTGGACAACAGTAGATGGCAAATAAGGCAAACATCAAACCCCCCATGGCACTTTATAAGTAGTGCATGTAAAATAAGGCACACGAGGTGCAAGATTCCATGTAAACAATGCATGATGGTACTTTATCTCAGTGCGTTTGCATAAATACAAGCTACAATGATAAGAAGACTAAAAATAGAAATGAGAACCAAAATAGAGACATCCTACCCAGAGAAGAGATCCCAGGACCTGAAACAACCAAGATATCCACTAGAGTGTTGAAAAGCAAAAAACTAAATAAAATATGCATGAAACAGAATCTGAAAATAAAACTCATATGGCTGGAAAGTGCACAGAACAAGCTTTGCAACGATATAAAGTTTTCGAAAAACGAAGTTCGGATGCTCATTCTATGGCTCTCGGAGTGCAAAAAAGAGACCCCACTTTGACTGGAAAAAAAATAGTCAAACAGCAAAATTGGAAAACAAATTCCAACACCACGAGGTTCGGCTCGGAACTAGCTTTCCAACGCCTATTCGTTTTTGAAAAAATGGAGTCCGTTTGCCCATTCTACGACCTCGAAAGTGCAAAAAAGAAGCCCAACTTTGAATGGTAAAAAATACAATCAAACAATAGATTCAAGAAAAAAATCCACCACCACGAGGTCCGGCTCGGAATCACCTTTCCGATGCCTATTCGTTCGCCAAAATCCGACTCCGGATGCGTAATCTAGGCCCAAAAAACCAACCCCTCCTCAAAAAGGGTAAAGTGTGGGGCTCCGGCGAAGAAGCCAAGCTCTGGTGGCGCAGACAGGCGGAGCGGTGGGCGGGCGGAGGTGGCAGCAGGGGTCGCCGGTGGGAAGCTGCGGTGGTGGCGGCGCGGGGCCGGAGGGGTGGCGAGGTTGCCGGAGGGGACGGCTGGCTGGGGCCGATGGAGTTTGCAGCCGGTGGGGGCCGGGGTGGTCGGAGGGCCGGCGGGGCCGGCTTGACTGGTCTGCAGGCGCCATACGACGCCGGACAGTCAGGTCCGGTGCCCAAAAAACCTAAAATTTTTTCCCTTTCGCCTTTTTTTGAATGCTATTTGATTTTTTTGATTTTTTTTTGAGATTTTTGTTAAAAAATCAAAATTCGGCTTGCATGCCGTAATAAGGCAATTTTTTTTTTTTTTTGACGAAATTTTTTTGATGCATTTGCAGGTACAACCGTATAGATTTTTGTGCCTCGTAAATCATGCCAATGAAAAAATCATGGTCCAGATGCACTTGTCACCGAAATAGGTTGAATTATATATCAAAATGATTGGAAACGCCCTTTAGAAGCCAACAGTGAGGTCTGTTTTGGCCTAAACTACTCTTATTTTTTAAAAAAGATTTTCAGATGAATTTCTCGAAATTCGTGCCAAAATGTCAAGAACACAAATTTGTCAAATTTTATGTGGAAATGGGGGGTTTTTGGTCGTTTTGAGCTCAACGATGAGATTCATTTGAGCTCAAAATAATAAAAAACAAAACAGCTACCCCAGATCCAATAAAAAACTCTGAAAAAGTTTGAAACCCTCCTCCAAAAACTCTTTTGAAAAATCAGGAACAAGCAACAATAGATGTAGGCTCTGATACCATGAAGAAGTTGATGAAATACAACTTCAGAGATCCCAGGAACACCTGCATGCAAATACCTGTTACAAGAGAAGAATGGAGACACATAAAGCAAAAAAAAAAAATAGTCTGAAGAAGAAAATTATCATTCAGAAAGGGAATCAATTTTATGAACAAGTACAATACAATCCTTATAAAAGGATAATAGAAACCCTAGAGATATGCAACCCTAAAGAAACCCTAAAGGGATAACTTGTATTTAATAATTAGATAAGCGTAGAGTTTAGCTTAAGCGTAGAGTTTAATAGACTAATAATTAAATAAATAATTATTAGCTAATACAAGATAACTCTACAATCTGTCTCAGCTAGCAGGAATTGGTGGTAATCCCAAGCACTTTAGGAAGAGGACCGTATGGGAGCAAAATTAGGAAGCCTTAAATGATGAATAGTATCTTAGAATTTTTTTATGATGATCACTGCATGTAATGGTCACAACTGCAACAAGGATATGATTAGATGGTCCAAGCCTACACGAGTGCCCTCCATGATCTTTATGCAAGATTAGGATAGGAATATACAATGATTTCTGGCAAAAGCCTGCCTTGTTATTTGTAAGGAGAGAATGGTATCTGTGCCCAGTCAGGCAAAAAATGCAATGACATAAAGTTGACGCTATTTCCCACCATTTCACATGAAGCTTGCTTGAGAGACTACGTCTCACTCACTAAAGAATAATATGCTAAAATTGAATATGAAAATTGCAGACTCCAATGAAAATTCAATAAACAATTTGTTCGTAAATTCCGCTTTAGTTTAGGTTATAATTCTCCTCAATCTATGTGATAGTGCAGGTGGGATGGATGTATCGTGCTTTGATTGGATACAAATTTGATTTTATTAACTATAACATCCACAATTCCATGCTGAAACTAACTCATTGAAAAGATAACCAGAGTTGTGGGCAACTTGAAGCTTTTATTTTAAACAATAAAAAGTGATTCAAATGCAGGGAGTGATATCTTGAAAGGAGAAATGCCACTCAATATATAAACTTATCTCAGTGTTTGTTTACTAAAATTCCATCTGTATAAACTTAGTATAAGCTTCTTAAATCCAACTGTAAGAGGAAGTAAGCTTATAAAAAACCTACCTTATTAAGATTCTTAAACTGAATTCAAAGATTCGTCAACTTACAAATTTAGTCACCAAGTTCAAATATAAAGATTTCTAACCTTAAAACCAACCCAACTTAGTTATTGAATTAAACTTTAAGTAAACAACAATAACTCTTTACCTTTACTTTATATTAGATTCACGTGATTCAGTTAATTTGCATGATATTGAAAAATATTTACAAGCAGATAGAGTCAAGTATCCCTCACCTGTGAATGCCATTCTAAGTATTACCCAGACAGTGAGCTAGTATTTTATTACAGAAACCCTAAAATATGAAACCCTCTGAGCTGTTATGCTTCACATTGCAATGCATAGACTGCTCTGCTCAACTCTATTTATATGGGTAAACCAAAGAAGAAACAAAACACCCATTTAGAAGCAAAGAATGGCCAAGGCATCTGCAGCTTTGGATTTCATTGTATTGTTATACATATGGGTGTACTGTATGCAGTGTACTGTGTATGGTAGCAGCCATTATGGTTTTTGGGCTTCCAGGAAGATTAGCACTGTAATTAGAGCGGAGAAAGAGCTGTGCCTGCTTAAAGGCAAATGCTATCTCCAAACTGTCATATGTCCCCCACAGTGCCCACAAAGAAAGCCTGCAGATCCAAAGGCTAAGGCCTGTTTTGTTGACTGTGGCCCAAAATGTGAACCAACATGTAAAAGTAAGTATGCCCAGTAGCTCCACCAAAAAATCTCTTTTGTATTAAAACTTTTAGATTATTTCATAGGTTCTGATTTTCAGAACATGTAGATATCGGTTTTTTATTATGAAAAACAATTTTATTGGAGTTATGAATCAGTCAGATCAAGCTCATACAAAGAAGTGAGAAAAACATCCTGCAACAATTTAGAACAACAGAAACACCAAGAATCATAACACAAAGACAAACCACTACACTCCACACAGAAGAACCACAAAATATTTAGATATCTGTCAATGTGGGTGTGTGATATTAGATTTAGTAGTGGTAAATGTGAGTTATAGCGTTTAAGTTATGTGAGTAGAGGTTGACACTGATTTAGTTGTTTTACTATGTTAAATGTGGAGTGTACATTTATTTTTTATTATTTGATATGGCTACTCTCAAAGTATTTGATTACTCATGAGTTAACTTGTTTTGTTTTATGGGTTTATGATAGATCGAGTGCCTACCTGTAATGGCTATGGATCTATATGTTATGACCCTCGTTTTATTGGAGGGGATGGTGTCATGTTCTACTTTCATGGGTCCAAAGGAAATAGCTACTCCCTTGTCCATGATCCAACATTCCACGTCAATGGCCACCTAATTGGCACACGCCCAGTTGGCAGGCCACGTGATTACACATGGATAGATTCTCTTGCCATACTCATCCCCTCACATACCCTCACAATCACCTCTATCAAGGCCTCCACATGGGATGATAATGTTGATCACCTCTCTTTCTCATTTGACAACAACCACATCACACTTGAAGAAACTCATGTAGCTGAATGGAGATCACTTGATGGGTTAGTACGCATAGAAAGAACTTCTAAAAGCAATAGTGCAGTCATTTATGTGGCAGGAAAGGCAGAGATAAATGTGAAGGCAGGGCCAATCACTGAACAAGATAACCGTGTGCATAATTATCAAATTCCTTCAGATGATTGTTTTGTACACTTGGATGTGCAATTTAAATTCTTTAACTTGTCTAGTGATGTGGAGGGTATTTTGGGTAAGACTTATAGGCCAGGATATGTGAGCCCTGTGAAAAGAGGGGTATCAATGCCAATTATGGGAGGGGAAGATAGGTACAAGACTTCATCACTGCTCTCTATTGACTGCGTAGCATGCAATGGATTTGGATCATTGGAAAAGCAATCTACAACCCTCACTGCAAAGGAATCAGTAGCTGAGTGGTAAGCATCCCAACATGTTAATGGGTGATCTAAGTTTGATTCATGGGTTTGGATCATAAAAATAACTAACTGATGTGTTGTTTATGTACTGAATAAACATATACTCATAAATGATGTGTACTGAATAAACATATACTCACAAATGATTAATGCTAGAAATTCTTGTTAGAGTCTTAATTAATTGTATGGATATATTGATTTTAGTTTTCATGGTTGAAATGTTTATTTTTGAGGTGGGATGGAAAGACAAAAGTTGCAACCATACAATCATTTTATAAAAAGATGCAAAACATGATAACTTGTTTTAATTTTCTTTTTTTAAATGATATTATAATTATCAATATTTTTTTATTTGTAAATTTATTATCTATATTATTGTTAAGGAAAAATAGTTTTTTTCTAATATTAATTTAGGATAATTAAATCAAAATTTACAATCAAGTAAAGTTTGATTTAGATTGATGAATAATTAGCAATTGAGAATAGATAAATAAAACAACATTTATAAAATTAAATGCATAGGATAAAGTGCTTACTAATGGGAATTCTGTTAAAAAACATTTCTAATGTAATGCAGAATCACATTAATCTGGTATTATGAAATGATGACCTTCAACTTGGTAAGGGCATCAAGTTTTCTATAGTGTTTTAAGTTCTTTATGAGTTGAATCCACATCATGTGGATCAATTCCACGCTTTGCAATATTGACCAAATGCACATAAGTGATGCTGCTAACTATACACTACTATCTATTTCACCCATATCTTCAATATCTACCCAGGCACAAGGAGTATTCGTATGGAAAATATCTTGGGTAATCATTGGATCATAAGGGTCATGTTATCCTAGGTCAACTCCCCTAATTAGACTAGGTTTCTATTCATGAACATAATTATTATGCATGCAAGTGTCCTAGACGAATTAATGTAAATTGGATTCCTTTTAGTACTCCAAAATGAAATGGTCTTACATGATTCATCCTCTAGGTTAAGCATACGTATTCTCAAATGAATGTCTTCAATCACTAGTACATAACAAATTGTTGCAAAACTTTGTATTGATTCAACTCCCCATTGGTATAAGAAAAGGGTGTGAGTCGATAAATTAGATACTAAAAATAAAATTTTAGGTTAGAACTACACTATGTGAGATTACTCTAGCACGCCATAGAAATGAACCAATATGGGGAAAGTGAAGCCTTGTGATTAAGAATTAATGTGTGGAAGTATGGTCTAACAAATTGAGTGAATCTATGAAAACTTTTGCTAGTAAAGTAATGACATTAGTCAAATATATTAAAATATGTGAAGGAATGGATCATAAAAGGGGTTGGATAGGGATCAAAGAAGGAGGAAAACTTAGCACAAGAGTGTGTCATATTTTGATGATTGCAAATATATTATGATATACATCCTCTCAATATAGGCCCAAAATATATGCAAATTGGAATGGATATAAAAATCTAATTGTTATACTTTTAGATGCCTGTAAATCCCGATTGAACGTTTATTTCAATGTAAATAAGCACTCACAAATGAACTTATATAGATAGCTTCATATGTTCCCCCTCCTTGGCATGCACGGTCCATCAAAACTTGTAAAATAAAGAAAATATGTGCAAGGAGTGACTTATACATCACACAAGTAAAGTTAGCACAATTGCATGTTAATTTTGTTATCTACAAAAAGAGAGGGAAGGGAGGGATATTAGGGTTGGAAAATTCTGCTTGTATATAAAATTTTGTGGTAATGCTCTACCTAATACAACAATAGTGGATGGTATATCATATCAAGCAAGGTATGTCCATACAATCAAGATATGTTTGGACATGGTTATGAGTCCATATATAGGCACCTATAATCGTTTACAACTTTTATAGAGGAATGTTAGCGAAAAAGCATTCTCCCTCCAATTGGTTGCATTCATTAAATATAAGGAATTGGAAGAAAGGGATGAATATCACATGAAATGTCTATGTAATCACGGACAAGTATGTAAACACACAAATCATCTTTAGTATCTATGAATGAATATGCTAAAGAATTTTATTATTTTAGTATTTGCATAAACTATATTAAGGATGATATATAAAATTTAGTGGCGCAATATTTGAATGGGCTTCATACCACAATCTAAGATTATATAAGTTTATTGCATTTATATATTATATGGAGGAAGCATACCAACTCAAAAAGAGTAGAAAAAAAGTTGTCAAGCAAACAACAAAGAGTGTAGTGTAAAGGAAAGAGTTTAAGGGAGAAATTATGGAGTCCAACAGTGACACAAAAGGGGTCCAAGAAAGGGAAAACCTCAAAGAGAGAGAGAGAGAGAGAGAGAGAGAGAGAGAGAGAGAGAGAGAGAGAGAGAGAGAGAGAGAGAGAGAAATTAAATATAATTAAAAGGGGGATAAAAATTATATTTATTTGACCCTTTAGTAAAAAGGGAGATAAAAATAAAATTTACATGTAGTTATCCTATAATTAAGAGAAGGATAAAAGGAATTTTAGTATATAATTACCTTTGGAAATGGTTGAAAGACTTGTATTAAAGTATTGATTATTGGGTGAAAACAAAGAATCCTAAGAGAAAAAAAAGGTAAAATATTAATTAAAAAAATTATTTGTGAGAGGATGGGATGTTATGGAGATTACATATTAGAATATCATATAAACTATTTAATAGAGGCTTTGAAGGATATAGGATAACATAGGTCACCTACGAAAGAGAATGGAAAGGAAAATGATGGGCTTTGGAGAACAAGCAAATAATGTATCCAACATGAGATAAAAAGTACACTTTAGATTATCCTAGCCAGAAATTTGTGTAAATGTTCACTCTAGTGTGCATGAATTTATTTTGTGTTTATTGAAACTAATTTCTCCTAGACTATGACCATAGCTTAAAGGGTATATATCTACTAGATTCTTGTAGGGGTGTGTGAGGCCTCACCTCGACTCAGTCTGATATTCAGTGGATTTTATATTTAGACTATTATGGATACTTTATTTTGATGCATTTTGAGACTTAGAACTTATATGATTTCAGGATTTGGATAACATTGCTATGATTTGATGATTTACTTATATGCTTTATGAGATAGAACACTACATGATTGTTAGATAGGATGATATTGCAATGATAGATGTCGTTATTGAATTTGCAGGACTTTACTCTGAATATTGAACTATGATGTATGGTTAAGTTTATGTGAATTGGGATGAAATTGCTTATGAGAATTTGCTTGATAAAAGATGTATTTAATCTGTGTAGATGAAAATTGTATGCAAGTGAGGATGTGTATTGTATTCCTTTGAATTATATTATATGTGGATATTTGAAAGTACTAATGTGTAAATTGAGACGCGCAGGGAATTTACCATGTGACCATGGAAATTATGGAGAACCAAACCTAGACTTATGTATGTTCGTAAGCCAGGGGTTGTCTATTTGGAGAGACAACACCCCATTTGTGTCGTATTTTATTCGTAACAGTATATGCTGCATGAGTGTTAAGTGTTATTTAATTTAATGTGTAAAAACCACTAGAGACCATTCCATATTTTAATTTGTAAAAGTGTTTTATTTGTGTCACTTGACACGTGTGGATTTAAATTTAAATGTTTTATTTGTGTCTCTTGGTGGGAAAGTGTTTAACTATAGTTTTTCTTAAATAATATAATGTGTTGTCATAACTACTTTGGGTATATAATCCTTGGAATGGTCAACATATGTTTGACCCGAAAATAAACTTTAGAGGAGTCTAAAATGGGTTAAATGAACACCTAGGGGTAGTTTAATAGGGTTTCCTAAAGCCCATAAGGTATACCTAGGGGTTAGGGGTAATTTTAGGCAAGTTTCTACTTTTTGATGATCTTTTTGACGCTTTAAAAATTGGCTTTTTTGAGTTGTGCGAAAATTGAAAATTAGAAGTTTTAATCTAGTTGAGATTTTTCCTTTTGGAATGAGAGTCTTTTTGCATTCTGCTTTTATTTCCTTTTTGGTTTTTAGAAACTTGTGAGTACTCAGAGAATGAGCTTCTTAAGCAAGATTTTTGGGAATTGGAGGGTAATCACCCACTCTCCATTTTTGGAGACAAGAGAAACTTTGAAAAGAAAATAATAGTTTGGAATAGAAAAATTTAACTAAGGGAAGAAGAAAGAAGATTCGTGGATTGGGCAGCTCTTCCTCAAATATCAAATTTACCATTGGGCGGAATAAGGTTGGTTTGATTATTCTTTTAAATGGTTATTTTCTTGCATGTGATTGAGTGTATGATTTGGTGAAAGAAATCTGTGTTTTTGTGTATGTCTTGTTTTAGAATTTCGTTTGAAAATCTTTTATTATGCCTTGTTGTGTTTTGGGAGTTTTCTCAAGACCTCTTACTCTTGGGAGAGAAGAGGATCTTGTGGGTGGTAGCAGCGACAACCCTCGAGTGAGAGACTCTCTTTTGAGAGCGATCACAAGGGATCTTTGTGTGACCCTTGCTGCATGGCCTGTTTGTGCAATGGGGGTCATAAGGAGGGATATAAGGCTAGAATGCCTTTGGGGGGCATAAGGAATAAGGGGTTGAGATTCTTGATATGTTTATTGTGCCATGAGGTGGCTACTTGTTTTTCCATACTTGCAGTTCTCCTCAGGGTGTTGGTCCACTACCACCCTTTGAAAAGATCATCACCAAAGTGTGGTGCTGTGAAGCCAAGTTGGGAGTGTGTCTGAAAATCTGTATGTATTTTGCCTTCTATGTGTTTGCCTGTTTGTTACCTGTCTAGGAATTGGTTCTCCGAGCTCGGGGGTGGCTACCAGTTAGCCTAGGCTGGGAGGTGAGCACTCCGTGGTCATATTGTGTTTTATTATGCAGGAAAAGTCAGGAGAAGAGAATAGGAACAGTGAAAAGATGCAGAAGATTATTGTTGAAGATACTTAAATCCATTTGCAGTTATTTGTTTAAATTTGTTAGTAGAAAAATACCTCGTTCGTTGAATGAGAGGCAAGTTGTAATTTTGAGATAGGACATGTGATTTAATATTGTAGTTAAATAAAGAAACATCTTGTAATATTTGCAGAATATTGAAAGAGTTGTAAAAAGCCAGATATGTTTCTATTTCTATTTTGAAAAGTAAAGGGATTGCTTGATTTGCATGCAAAAGCTTCTTTTGTAATATTAAAAAAAATCAGTTTTATTTAAATCTGAGTTCTTCTTTTTAGCTGAGAATCTATCTCCAATTTAATTGCAGAAAATCATGATTTGTATTTGCTGTTAACATGTAAATAAATTAGTTGTTTTATTAGTTGAGAAATCAATGAATGTATTTATTATAGAAAAGTATATTGTATTTTTAAATAGTATTTCCTAAATTGTATTTCTAAATTGTATTTCTAATTAGTGTTGATAAAAAGCTTAACAATAGATTTGCTTCATTCTTTTTATCAGCAATTAAAATAAATAAATAAATAAAAAGAGCCTAAGTTTATATATATATATATATATATATATATCTGTGCGCATGTAATTTGATTTTACATAATGTTTTTCCTTGTTATTTTGTTTTAAAAAAAATTGCATGTAAATCTTATTGAAAAAAAAAAATATATTTATATATTTTCACCCTTATAACTTTTATATTTATAAATATATATATATATATTTATATAAAATATATTTAAAAAAAAAATAATTAAAAAAAAAAAGGGGATTTTGGTTTGCTCGCGGACCCCACTGTGTGTGCACACAGTGTGGGCTGTGCGGCTTTCACTGTGCGAACACACAGTGTGGGCCGCTTCGGCTCCCACTGTGTGGACACACAGTGGTGTGAGCCGCCAGCAGCTCCCACTGTGTGGACACACAGTGGTGCCGCACCGCCACTGTGCGTTCACACAGTGGCGCCCTCGGCCCGTCGCCCCTTTGCAAACAACAAAACCTGCATAAAAAAAAAAGAATCGTGGTCGCCGCCATGGGGTTTTGGCCCTGTGGAAATTAAGTGGTAATAAAAAAAAAAGATTAAACCCTAGCCCGGGTAGGGCTAGGGTAAATGAAATAAAAATAATATGATAGTTTAGAGTCATTTATTTAATATATATATATATATATATATATATATATATATATATATATATATATAGATTTAGGGTTGGAAGGCATACTGACTATTATATTGGTAATTAATTTCTAAAGGATTAATATATATATATATATATATATATTCTGGTTATATTTTGGAATAAGTATTTAAAAGAGATTTAAATATTTAAATACCTCCGCATGATTACTAATAGGAGGTAAAAGAAAGAGAAATATATAATTTTAAGAATAAAGCCTAGCCTTATAATTTCAAATGTATTTAATATAATAAATACTTAATTTTGCCTTAGTTAATTTAATTAGAGCATTAACATTTTAAAATGGATGTTTAGACTATATGGTCTTATTGGAGATTGAATTAATCTTCCTCTCCTATTTCTTTAACGTGATTGATTTAATAAAATTTAAAGACTAGGTATCTCGTGGAGATAAAATTAGACCAGTTGGAATTCCGCGAATAAAATTAAACTATAATCGATGCTTGGAATGTCTCAGAATTAGCTCGAACATAGATATGGCAAATACTTTAACGCTTGTCGTGTGAGCGAAATTGTTAATTAATTAGTATTTACAAAAAAAAATCTTTCCGTTTTTGCCCTAATTTTTGGGCATGACAATCTTCCTCTCCTATTTCTTTAACGTGATTGATTTAATAAAATTTAAAGACTAGGTATCTCGTGGAGATAAAATTAGACCAATTGGAATTCTACGAATAAAATTAAACTATAATCGATGCTTGGAATGTCTCAGAATTAGCTCGAACATAGATATGGCAAATACTTTAACGCTTGTCGTGTGAGCGAAATTGTTAATTAATTAGTATTTACAAAAAAAAATCTTTCCGTTTTTGCCCTAATTTTTGGGCATGACATTTTGGTATCAGAGCAAGGTTTCCACACTAGGAACCTTACTCCACTTACGTTTCGCCTTAGAATATTTAAAATTATTTTGTTAAATTGATTTTATCAGACTTTTGAATTTAATTGAATTAAATATTATTCTAAAAGAAATTAATTAATTAATTGTTTTGCCTTATTTTCCTCTTAGGATGCCTCCGACGACGCGACAAGCTCGCAAGTGTAGACGGGGTCCTAGACGTGTGCGCATAGCACGCGAAGAGGTAGAGAGGGAGGCATCGGTTCCAGAGGAGAACCCAGGAGCACCTCCCGAACAGCCAGATGAACCTAACCGAGACCTCTTAGCAGCCATTCAGAATCTTATTGGCATAGTTCAGGAAAGGATCCCAATAGAGAACCCTCAGGTTAGGAGTCATGACTCTGGGAGTCACAGATCTATTGATAGACAGCGAAGCAGGAGCCCAGCTCCGATTTCTGTAGAGAGTCAGGGTGGTAATGAGCCAGAGTCTGTGCATATGCCAGGACCACCTCCAGCGGTGGGACCAGTTTATTTTGAGAGAGCTCATCGAGATCCAGGGGATCTCATCAGGGAGGTCATGCGCCTCCAACCACCATCCTTCGGAGGTTCTACAGATGGAGTAGAGGTCGAGGCATGGCTTCTGAGTCTTGAGAGGTGCTTTGCGTTGCGTGCTTATGAGAGCAACTTGAAAGCACATGTTGCAGTTCATCTACTGAGAGGGACAGCCTCCACTTGGTGGAGATAGGAAGAGTACAAATGCGGATTAGTTCCTGATACTCTCACTTGGGAGATTTTCACAGAGAGGTTTCATGAGAGGTACCTATCAGAACACTTCAGGCAGCGTCGTATAGACAAATTTCACGATCTCCAACAAAAAGGCTTGTCAGTAACCCAGTATGAGAGTAAATTCTTTGAGTTGTTGCCTTATGTAGATTATCTAAAGGATGAGAAAATCCTTGTAAACCGCTTCATCAGGGGATTAAATGCCGGTATAACCGGGCCTATTAGGATGTCCGCACTAGAGAGCCTTCGGGTTGCTATAGAGAAGGCACTGATTGCCGAGGAAATTCAGGTCAGACCACAGGACATTAGGGATCGGTTTCAGAACCGAAATTCTGCACCTCAGACTTATGGATTCCAGAAACCACATTGGAAAGGAAACAACCGAAATTCTTAGGGGTTCTCCAAACCCCCTCCTCCACAACAGACACCATAGAACCAGAGGTGGAAGCCTCCACAGTATCAGCAGGGCTCCAAGCCCAAGCAGTGGCAGACTCAGGGACAAAAATGTGATCAGAGAGCACAGGGGCAGTACACACAGCCGGCGGAGACTCAGCAGTCCTCCAGGGGTGGGTACAACGGATCCAGTAGGACAGGAGGTCAGGCATTCTCTAGGCCTCAGGGTGCCCAGTTTCAGGCACGGGGTGCTTGCTTTACGTGTGGAGCCATGGGGCATATGGCAAGGGATTGCCCTTAGGGACAGGTGGCAGTGAGTTAGCGGATGGCCGCTTCAGAGCCGATAGTTGGTGATATGGGCAGGTCCCATAGAGTATACGCAGCGGTTGACAACCGCCAGGCTGAGCATCAGGCCATGGTTATCGAATCTTCAGGTATAATCAAAGATAACAATTTATCTATTTTGTTTGATTCAGGAGCTACTGACTCCTTTATATCTCCATTGGTTGTGGAGCGTTGCGGGCTAGTGGCAACTAGACAGGGTGTCAGTTGGGAAGTGGAATTAGCTTCAGGAGCTAGAGTGTCAGTGGAATCAGAGGTTAGGGCATGTCAGCTGCAGATTGGCAAGACCACCACTTTAGTAGACCTTAGAGTGACTCCACTTGGATCTTACGAAATCGTACTTGGCATGGATTGGCTTTATGCCCACAGAGCCAAGATGGATTGCTGCCTGAAAAAGATCGAGTGTGAGGATGATCATGGTTCGCCCATAGTTATCACCGGGATTCAGAGGCCTGTGTCTCTTCGTATGATCTCCGCAATGCAGCTTAAGCGGAGCATGCGGAAGGGATGCCAGCTTTTTGCTATCACTATCAGTGACAGAGGAGAAGAGGAAGAAAAAGAAACATCGCTCGATGACCATCCTATCCTTAAGGGATATTCAGATGTATTTCCTTCAGAGTTGCCGGGAATGCCTCCCCATAGAGAGATTGATTTTCATATAGACCTAGTACCAGGAGCCAAGCCAGTTTCCAGAGCACCTTATAGGATGACCACAAATGAGTTAAATGAATTTAAAATTCAGCTTGAGGAACTCCTTGAGAAGGGTCATATTCATCCTAGTGTATCCCCTTGGGGTGCACCAGTCATCTTCGTTAAGAAGAAGGATTGATCTCTCTGCTTGTGTATGGATTATCGTTAGCTAAATAAAGTAACCATTAAAAATCGATATCCTTTGCCCAGAATTGATGATTTATTCGACTAGCTTCAGGGTGCCAAAGTCTTTTCCAAAATAGATCTGAAGTCAGGATACCATCAGTTGAGAATAGTGGAAAGTGATATCCACAAGACCGCATTTTGCACTAGATATGGTCACTATGAGTTTACCGTAGTCCCCTTTGGGCTTACTAATGCACCAGCAGTTTTTATGAGCCTCATGAATGGGGTGTTCCGTACCTTTCTGGACCATTTTGTTGTTGTGTTCCTCGATGATATACTGATATATTCTCAGAATGAGAAGGAGCATGAGAAGCACCTAAAACAGGTATTGCAGTGTTTGCAGGATAATCAGTTGTTTGGCAGCCTATCGAAGTGTGCTTTCTTTCGGTCTGAGGTTAAGTACCTTGGGCACGTTATTTTCGGTGATGGGATCTTAGTTGACCCATCAAAGATTAGGGCTATTATGGACTGGCCAGCGCCTACCAGTGTGACAGAGGTCAGGAGTTTCATGGGCTTAGCAGGGTATTACCAACGTTTCGTCGAGGGATTTTCCAGAGTCGCACACCCTATTACTTCTCTTCAGCGTAAAGGGAAGAAATTTGAGTGGACAGAGAAGTGCGAGAAGGCCTTTTAGGAACTCAAGAAGGCACTTACTAGCACTCCTATCCTTGTTGTACCAGATCCTATAGCTGACTTCATGGTTTGTACAGATGCTTCTCTAGAGGGTTTAGGGGCAGTTCTTATGCAGGATGGTAGGGCCATAGCTTTCAAGTCTAGGAAACTTAAGACTCATGAACTTAATTATCCCACTCACGACCTTGAGCTCGCAGCAGTAGTGCATGCACTCGTGAGGTGGAGACACTTCCTTTTAGGACATCACTTCGAGTTGCATTCAGATCATTAGAGTCTTCAGTACATCTTCACTCAGCCGAACCTTAATGCACGTTAGAGGAGATGGATGGAGTTCTTGTGCGAATATGATTTTGACGTCCACTACATCAAAGGTAAGGAAAATGTAGTTGTAGATGCCTTGAGTAGGAGACGTCATGAGGTTTACACCATATCCATGGGCATGGAATTGAGAGACCGTATACTACAGCACTTGCCAGAGGATGGATGGTATGCAGAGGTTTGTCAGGTAATACGATCTCAGGTTACTCTAGAAGGGAAATATGTGGATTATTCTTTGGAGTCTGATGGACTATTACGCAACAGAGGGCGCATTTATGTACCTTCCTCCGGAGGATTGTGAGAGTTCATTGTCACAGAGTCTCATAGAGCTCCTTCTGCAGCGCATCCCGGGGTTAAGAAGTTGCATGCTGACTTGAGACAGTTGTATCATTGGCCAGGAATGCGGCAGCTCATTGCTGAGATAGTAGCTCGAAGCCTCAAGTGTCAAAGGGTAAAGGCGGAGCACCACCATCCAGGTGGGTTGCTTCAGTCTCATGCTATACCAGAGTGGAACTGGGATACTATATCCATGGATTTCATCATAGGTCTTCCTATGTCTTCTCGTCGCCATGATGCTATCTTGGTGACAGTTGACAAGTTGACCAAAGTAGCTCACTTTTCACCAGTTCGTACCACATTCACAGCTCCAGCAGTAGCACAGGTATTCTTGCGAGACATTGTTAGACTACATGGCGTACCCCGCAAGATTATTTCTGACAGGGATTCTCTTTTCACTTCTTCCTTTTGGAAGTCATTATAGGCAGCTATGGGCACTAAGCTCAATTTCAGCACAGCCTATCACTCGGAGACAGATGGTCAGATAGAGAGGGTCAATCAGGTGTTAGAGGATATGCTTCGCATGTATGTCATGGATCATCAGACCCGGTGGGAGGAGTATCTTCCCTTAGTGGAGTTTGCCTATAACAATGGGCATCATACTTCTTTGGGGATGCCACCCTATCAGGCATTATACGGCAGGCCTTGCAGGATGCCCTTGAGTTGGGATCGCTAAGAGGATAGATCGTAGCTACTTGGTTGGAGATAGAGTTTTCTTGAGAGTGCGACCGCATAAGAGTCCAATCCACTACGGAAAGGGTTCTAAGCTCGCACCTCGCTTTGTAGGACCTTTTGAGATTCTTGAGAGGATAGGCCCAGTTGCCTACCGTTTAGCATTGCCACCTAGCCTGTCACGCATCCACGATGTGTTTCATGTTTCAGTTTTGAGAAAATATATCTATGATGAGTCTCACATTTTAGATTGGGATGACTTGCAGGTGGAGTCGGATGGGCAGCTAGCTTTGGAGCCCATTCGCATTTTGGCACGCTGGACATTGGCCCTTCGAGGTCGAGAGCTGGACCAGGTTAGGGTCCAGTGGGATTGTTATGATGAGGTTACGGCTTCATGGGAGGATCAGAGTACCCCCACCTCTTTGATGAACTCCAGGAGGAAGTTCATGCCTAGAGGGGGAGGATGTGAGGCCTCACCTCGACTCAGTCTGACATTCAGTGGATTTTATATTTAGACTATTATGGATACTTTATTTTGATGCATTTTGAGACTTAGAACTTATTGATTTCAGGATTTGGATAACATTGCTATGATTTCAGGATTTACTTATATGCTTTATGAGATAGAACACTACATGATTGTTAGATAGGATGATATTGCAATGATAGATGTCGTTAGTGAATTTGCAGGACTTTACTCTGAATATTGAACTATGATGTATGGTTAAGTTTATGCGAATTGGGATGAAATTGCATATGAGAATTTGCCTGATAAAAGATGTATTTAATCTGTGCAAATGAAAATTGTATGCAAGTGATGATGTGTATTGTATTCCTTTGAATTATATTATATGTGGATATTTGAAAGTACTAATGTGTAAATTGAGATGCGCAAGGAATTTACCATGTGACCATGGAAATTATGGAGAACCAAACTTAGACTTATGCATGTTCGTAAGCCAGGGGTTGTCTATTTGGAGAGACAACACCCCGTTTGTGTCGTATTTTATTCGTAACAGTATATGCTGCATGAGTGTTAAGTGTTATTTAATTTAATGTGTAAAAACCACAAGAGACCATTCCATATTTTAATTTGTAAAAGTATTTTATTTGTGTCACTTGACACATGTGTGGATTTAAATTTAAATGTTTTATTTGTGTCTCTTGGTGGGAAAGTGTTTAACTATAGTTTTTCTTAAATAATATAATGTGTTGTCATAACTACTTTGGGTATATAATCCTTGGAGTGGTCAACATATGTTTGACCCGAAAATAAACTTCAGAGGAGTCTAAAATGGGTTAAATGAACACCTAGGGGTAGTTTAATAGGGTTTCCTAAAGCCCATAAGGTATACCTAGGGGTTAGGGGTAATTTTAGGCAAGTTTCTACTTTTTAATGATCTTTTTGACGCTTTAAAAATTGACTTTTTTGAGTTGTGCGAAAATTGAAAATTAGAAGTTTTAATCTAGTTGAGATTTTTCCTTTTGGAATGAGAGTTTTTTTGTATTCTGCTTTTCTTTCCTTTTTGGTTTTTAGAAACTTGTGAGTACTCAGAGAATGAGCTTCTTAAGCAAGATTTTTGGGAATTGGAGGGTAATCACCCACTCTCCATTTTTGGAGACAAGAGAAACTTTGAAAAGAAAATAATAGTTTGGAATAGAAAAATTTAACTAAGGGAAGAAGAAAGAAGATTCGTGGATTGGGAAGCTCTTCCTCAAATATCAAATTTACCATTGGGCAGAATAAGGTTGGTTTGATTATTCTTTTAAATGGTTATTTTCTTGCATGTGATTGAGTGTATGATTTGGTGAAAGAAATCTGTGTTTTTGTGTATGTCTTGTTTTAGAATTTCGTTTGAAAATCTTTTATTATGCCTTGTTGTGTTTTGGGAGTTTTCTCAAGACCTCTTACTCTTGGGAGAGAAGAGGATCTTGTGGGTGGTAGCAGCGACAACCCTCGAGTGAGAGACTCTCTTTTGAGAGTGATCACAAGGGATCTTTGTGTGACCCTTGCTGCATGGCCTGTTTGTGCAATGGGGGTCATAAGGAGGGATATAAGGCTAGAATGCCTTTGGGGGGCATAAGGAATAAGGGGTTGAGATTCTTGATATGTTTATTGTGCCATGAGGTGGCTACTTTTTTTTCCATACTTGCAGTTCTCCTCAGGGTATTGGTCCACTACCACCCTTTGAAAAGATCATCACCAAAGTGTGGTGCTGTGAAGCCAAGTTGGGAGTGTGTCTGAAAATTTGTATGTATTTTGCCTTCTATGTGTTTTCCTATTTGTTACCCATCTAGGAATTGGTTCTTCGAGCTCGGGGGTGGCTACCAGTTAGCCTAGGCTGGGAGGTGAGCACTCCGTGGTCATATTGTGTTTTATTATGCAGGAAAAGTCAGGAGAAGAGAATAGGAACAGTGAAAAGATGCAGAAGATTATTGTTGAAGATACTTAAATCCATTTGCAGTTATTTGTTTAAATTTGTTAGTTGAAAAATACCCCGTTCGTTGAATGAGAGGCAAGTTGTAATTTTGAGATAGGACATGTGATTTAATATTGTAGTTAAATAAAGAAACATCTTGTAATATTTGCAGAATATTGAAAGAGTTGTAAAAAGCCAGATATGTTTCTATTTCTATTTTGAAAAGTAAAGGGATTGCTTGATTTGCATGCAAAAGCTTCTTTTGTAATATAAAAAAAATCAGTTTTATGTAAATCTGAGTTCTTCTTTTTAGCTGAGAATCTATCTCCAATTTTATTGCAGAAAATCATGATTTGTATTTGCTGTTAACATGTAAATAAATTAGTTGTTTTATTAGTTGAGAAATCAATGAATGTATTTATTATAGAAAAGTATATTGTATTTCTAAATAGTATTTCCTAAATTGTATTTCTAATTAGTGTTGATAAAAAGCTTAACAATAGATTTGCTTCATTCTTTTTATCAGCAATTAAAATAAATAAATAAAAAGAGCCTAAGTTTATATACCAATTATATAAATAAAAAGAGCCTAAGTTTATATACCAATTATATTCTTTTTATCAGAATATATGTGTGCATGTAATTTGATTTTACATAATGTTTTTCCTTGTTATTTTGTTTTAAAAAAAATTGCATGTAAATCTTATTGAGAAAAAAAATATATTTATATATTTTCACCCTTAAACTTTTATATTTATAAATTTATATAAATATAAATATAAATAAATATATATATATATATATATATATTTATATATATATTTATATAAAATATATTTTAAAAAAAAAAAATTAAAAAAAAGGGGATTTTGGTTTGCTCGCGGACCCCACTGTGTGTGCACACAGTGTGGGCTGCGCGGCTTTCACTGTGCGAACACACAGTGTGGGCCGCTTCGGCTCCCACTGTGTGGACACACAGTGTGGGCCGCTTCGGCTCCCACTGTGTGGACACACAGTGTCGGCCGCGACCGCCACTGTGTGGACACACAGTGGTGTGAGCCGCCAGCGGCTCCCACTGTGTGGACACACAGTGGTGCCGCACCGTCACTGTGCATTCACACAGTGGCGCCCTCGGCCCGTCGCCCCTCTGCAAACAACAAAACCTGCATTAAAAAAAAAGAATCGTGGCCGCCGCCATGGGGTTTCAGCCCTGTGGAAATTAAGTGGTAATAAAAAAAAAGGATTAAACCCTAGCCCGAGTAGGGCTAGGGTAAATGAAATAAAAATAATATGATAGTTTAGAGTCATTTAATATATGTATATAATAAAAAAATCCTAATTAGGGTTGGAAGGCATACTGACTATTATATTGGTAAGTTATTTTTAAAGGATTAATATATATATATATATATATATATATATATATATATATATATATATATATTCTGGTTATATTTTGGAATAAGTATTTAAAAGAGATTTAAATATTTAAATACCTTCGCATGATTACTAATAGGAGGTAAAAGAAAGGGAAATATATAATTTTAAGAATAAAGCCTAGCCTTATAATTTCAAATGTATTTAATATAATAAATACTTAATTTTGCCTTAGTTAATTTAATTAGAGCATTAACATTTTAAAATGGATGTTTAGACTATATGGTCTTATTGGAGATTGAATTAATCTTCCTCTCCTATTTCTTTAACGTGATTGATTTAATAAAATTTAAAGACTAGGTATCTCGTGGAGATAAAATTAGACCAGTTGGAATTCCGCGAATAAAATTAAACTATAATCGATGCTTGGAATGTCTCAGAATTAGCTCGAACATAGATATGGCAAATACTTTAACGCTTGTCATGTGAGCGAAATTGTTAATTAATTAGTATTTACAAAAAAAAATCTTTCCGTTTTTGCCCTAATTTTTGGGCATGACAGGGTGCAAGTAATGGTTCCAAAATATTGTCTCAAACAATTATTTCTATTATTGTTTGAATAAAATAGAGATATATTTCTAATTACAAAAAATTATTTGATTCACTAATTATTTAATAATTCAATATTTATTTTAATGATATTTGATTTTACTATATATTAAGATTGTAAATTATGAAAATGAACTTCACAACATTTTTGAAATATATAGTACTAAATAAAATAAAATTAAGGAGAAAAGATGCATCACAATTACTATCTTTAAATGATATCAAAATTCTCCATATATAGATGTCGAAAAGATGTGTGCCAATTGAAAATTATGATACATCTTCATAGACCTAACTGTGATAAGGACCTATGGCCCCAAAATTAAAATTTGATTGTTATTCTACCTTGGAATTTGAGATGTCACCATGTGAAGAATTGCCATCTTTGATATTACACAAATTAGGAATTTCTAAACATAATTTTCTCCTTATATGATCCTCTTAAGATCCATAATGGATTAGGTAACATTAGGAATTGACAATAAATTTGCGAACTTTGCACATGTTTGAAACAAGCTACTGTTATATAATGAATAGTCTAGTATTGTTCTAATTAAACTCCTTCAGATAAGAAAATTGCATGTAGTAATCAATGTAGGAGTTAATGGTGAATTCGTAACACCCTAGTTATACCTGCAAGACCAAAATGTCCTCCACAAGAGAGAAAATGGAAAGAATAACTAGCTTGATTATGGATTCTTGAATGAATGAATATACATGAGAGGCCTTGCTTATAAATGCAAGGTGGGAGATAGGATTAGAAACATGTATCTTATTCCTATGCTATGAGACAACTACCTCAAACTAATATTAAATGACCTTGGTAACTAGAATTAAATAAAATTCAAAAAGATAAGATATAATAAGATCTTATCTAGACAATGAAGACTTCTAGAAGGACACCTAATACCTAAGTAAACTTAACGTGTGAATAATTCCCCTACTAGAAACTAGCAAAGTACAAGAACTTTATTCACATTAACACACACACAACTTAGGGAGAAGTAATTAATATACAAGATGCAAGATTATTATGGGTCCCAACTACTAATTCATGCTAGGTACTCATTTATAGTACAATTTCTCACAAATGGAGGAAAGGAGAAACCCTAATTAGACAAAAAACCTCTCCAAAAGAGATAAATTATATAAAAAAGGATGGTGTATGGAGGAATTGATAATATTCATCATGAATACAATCAATAACCCCTCATAAGAGGAAAAAAGAGAGATATGATATCCCCCCTAATGAAGAAATTCCATTGTCGATGAAGAATTTTTAAAAACAAAAAAAATATTTAATGCCTGCACGCAACACATTTGGCGCAGTCAAGGTAAGGAGATCTAATGAAGGATGTCCCCACCTTGCAACTCATAACACAAAACACTATGTAAGATACCGGCAACCGGTAACAGTTCACAAGATATAACCGATAAGCAACCTTAACCGGTAGAAGCAACACATAATATAACCGATAACAAATAAATCCACCATTGCAATCATTTAAAGGATCACATAAGACTTCAATGGCTACACATGCTAGACCGTAGCCTAGGGTTACAAAATATTCCATGCAACACAAATCTTAGATCCGCAGATCTTTTGCTCGACAAATAGGACTCCGGTAACAGTCTGCACACTGATCTAGACTTTAGTCTCCCCAGACTAGAACCTCTCTGGAAACTACATCTTCGCTTGGTCTCTGCTTTCTCCGATCTCTGTCCTTTGTCTTCTGTCTTGAAATGAATCTCTAAACTTTCCCTTTATGCCATCCGCAAGCAATGACAACTTGATCAAGTCGGCCAAAGATCAACTGGTTCATGATGAAATATATAAACAATAACATGTCGAGCCAATCAAGAACAACTTCCAATGCATAAAAAATCATGCGGTCCTCTGAGAACATCAGACAAGGCTCAAAGCAACATTGCTCAATGATCCACAAGTTGCGAAAATCACCCACAACTCGATTCCATACACTCCAAACCAATCGGTAAGAGCACACCAATATCGATCCAATACCAGGATCGATGTCTCACTGAGATCACACCCAACTGGTAAGAGCACACCAATACCAGGCCAATACTAGGATCGATGTCTCACCGAGATCAAATCCAAGGTGTCAGTTTGAACTACTCTAGTGCTCATGTATCGGACTCTCGGGGTTAATTGAAAAGTGAGTACCATCACTTGATCTGGATCGACGATTGGTCAACAGGTACTTGCAATTTCCTTAAGGGTTCTATGGTCTGACTATAGGTTTCAGTTGCCCCTCCTTGGTGATCTACTAGTCCACCCTGCAACCTACCTCGGTTTGGCGATCTGTTCAAGTCTCCACCCACCAACTATCTCAATCTCAAGCTCTAGGTTTGGCGGTCTACTTGTAAGCCTTGCACTGCCTCACGTTCGACAAGATGAACAAGTCTACAAGCTGCCTCAACTTCCTTTTCAACCAACTGGTACATAACTGAGTCTTGCTCAATCAACAGGTTCACAAAATAGCTTTGAGACCACTTGGTGCAGTCAAGGTAAGGAGATCCAATGAAGGACATCCCCACCTTGCAGCTCATAAAACAAAACACCAAATAAGTTACCAACATAACACAAAAACACTATGCAAGATACTGACAACCAGTAATAGTTCACAAGATATAACCGATAAGAAAACCTAACCGATAGAAGCAACACATAATATAACCGATAATAAATGAATCCATCATTACAATCATTTAAATAATTACACAAGCCTTCAACGTCTACACATGCTGAACCGTACCCCACGGTTACAAAATATTCCATGCAACACAAATCTCAAATCCACAGATCTTCTGCTTTGACAAATAGGACTCTGATAACAGTCTTCATTGATCTGGACTTCAGTCCCTCCAAACTTTAGTCTCCCTGGACCAAAATCTCTCTGAAAACTACGTCTTCGCTCGGTCTCTTCTTTCTCCGATCTTTGTCCTCTATCTTCTGTCTTGAAATGAATCTCTAAAATTTCCCTTTATACCATCTGCAAGTAATAACAACTCAATCAAGTCATCCAAAGACCAACCGGTTCATGATGAAACATATAAACAATAACACATCAACACAATCACCAAGAATAACTTCCAATGCATTAAACATCATGCGGTCCTTCAGGAACATCAGACAAGGCTCAAAGAAACATCGCTCAGTGGTCCGCAAGTTATAGAAATCACCCGCAACCCGATTCCATACACTCCAAACCAACTAGTAAGAGCACACCAATACTAGGCCAATACAGAGATCAATGTCTCATCGAGATCACAACCAACTGGTAAGAGCACACCAATACCAGGCCAATATCGGGATTGATGTCTCACCGGGATCAAATCCAAGGTGTGGGTTTGAACTACTCTAGTGCTCCTGCATCAACATCTTCTCTTAGGAAGAAACAAGTCCATAGGATGGTGAATAAGGCACTCCATGTGCAACTATAAGGAGGGTGTGAGAAGTCTCAAAATGTTTGTTGCTAAAACTAAGTATGAGTCTTTGAGCTTGGATAGGTCACATCATAATCAAGATCAAACTCATCCAAGAAAAAAGACAAATCAAGGAAATTACATGAAACTCATGAATATTAATCTCCTAAGATAATGAAGATGGGATAATAGTTGTATTGAAACTATAATCAAAGAGGAGACAAACCCCCTCAAGTATGTCCTCCAAATCTATAATATGAGACTCTACAAATAAGGTAGAAATACCTATCAAATATTTATGCCAAAAACCAAGATCTAACACATTATGATCATCCCAATTTTGAATAGAAGTATTGAGAGTTGAAGAAGAAAGGGGTAGAGGAATAGGAATCTCAACACTAATATCTAGAATTTCAAGGTTCAAATAATTGAACTTCTACTCACAAACATGATTCACACTGATGAACATGTGTGGAAATCAATCAAAGGAGCATTTTCATCATTATGAGACAAATTATAAAATAAATATAAATAAGATAAATTATTAACCATTCTTGTAGCAATGATATCTCTAGTCTCCAAGTCCCTAGTGTAAATAGGATTAGGAGTAAACTCAATTGTTTAACTCTATCCTCTATGAGAAATTTGATGGACATAAAGAAGATTGGATGATAGGGATGGAACACAAATTACATCATTAAAAGTGGCGTATCCCATATTAATAGAATCTTTCCCACACACCTTAATGTGTGTTGTTAGCCATCAAAATATTAGGTCACTTACAAGTCTCAAAAGAAAAGAATATTCACATAGTTAATGTCATATGATGTGATGCTCTTGAATCAAGAAGCCATATTATAGATTCGAGACTTGGAGACCAAGAGTGTTTTACCTTTCATATTGTCTAGCCCATTTGTAACTCTTGTGGTCCCTAACTATGTTGATGAGATGTTGCAGATTGGGATGTTGAAGACAAAGAAGAAGACATCGATGAGGGGGTAGAATGTTGTGCTTTTGAAGAATGTGTGTTAATTCATTAATCTTCATGATATAACACCTATCTTCACTACTTATTCTTAGATAATTCATCTTTAAAATGAGTGGACTCATCGGTTCTCTATGAAGGTGTATCTTTAGCTTTCTCATAAGGCATAGAGTCCTTAAATTTTTGCTTCTTACCTTTTCCACTTAAAGCCTTTGGATATTTTGAAAGGAGATTTTGTGGTTTTGAAGATGTCAATGTGTCCATTTGTGCCAACTTGGCTTGTTCCCTTATTATTTGAACTACAAATCCATCAAGAGAAGGCATTTTGTGTGCATTTCCTAGGGCATCTATAGTAGGACAAAGCATAGAAACAAAAGTAAATAATTAAAACCTAGCATAGCAAGTATATAATTAATCAATTGGTCATCCTTGTTGGTAACCCCACAATCAGACAACTACAGTCTAAGAGAATTGAGCTAAGTGAAAAATAATAGATATTTAAAAAATATGAATAATTAAGATTCATAAGTTCATTCTCCAACTTAATTTTCCTTATTTTATTTGGCTCACCAAAGAGACTCTCTAAAGTAGTCTAAGTTTTATTGGGATGAGTACAAAATACAACATAATATCTAAAATTTGAAAAAATGGATAAAATTAGAGTACCAAGGGCTTCATCCCTTCTATCAAATCATCTTATTTTTCTATAGCTCTTGTGGGTTCTTGATATGTGCCTAATGTGATTCTTTGCAACTTCAATTTTAACAACAAAACCTCCATTTATGATTTGCATTGATGATAGTTAAATGGAGTAAGAACTACAAATTTTAGTAAATCAATGATAAAATTATAAAGTACAATAAAGGAAAAATAAATTACCACTCACAATACAAGCAATTAGTTCATTTGCTCAAGAAAAAAAAACTTTTTCGGTAAATTTATGACAAGTTATCTAAAAGTACCAATCAAATTTCAAATCGAATTATAAAATTATAGAAAAAAATGAAAAACAACATGTATAAGGCTGAATTTCTCTTGAATACCTTACTGATGCCACAAGAATCGGGAAAAATGGAATCTAGAGAAAAAAATTATGAGCTTGGAGGCTAAAAATCAAGATCTAACTTCCAACTGAAGAAAATGCATCAAAGTGCAAAATTTTTGGAAACAATCAACACTATTGGAAAATTTATAGTCATATTTTCAACAATATTTTTTTAATTAAAAAAACCTTATGTTAGCCCAAGTTATAGAAAAAAGAAAAAACTAGCCTATTAGGGCTTACAAGGAAAAAAATAACCCCCCAAGAGCTTCAGATTGGACCTCCAGGTGACCACATGTTATTTATTTAAGCACATTTGATTAGAAAATCATGTTCTTTATAAGCATTAGTGAGGTAACAAAATCATGGTGAGTTGATGGTGGCTCAATGTATCTTGCTCTCATTCATGCTCATGTGCTAATGTAGAACACAACATGTCACTAAGAGGGGGGTGAATCAGTGATTTCAAACAATTTCCAACTATGTGTGTGCAACTGGTAAAGTAATGAAAACACTAGTAATCAAGCACACAAAGAATGTAGCTCACAACACCAGATATACAAGGAAAACCCAATGTGGGAAAAACCTCAGGGAGAAATGTCATTGGAGTCTACTGCTCCAATCCAGCCTCACAATAAAACATAGTATTACAAAGATTTAGGGCACCAAACCAAGGAGTACCAACCCCTATTGATTTAGGGCACCAAACCAAAGGAGCACCAACCCCTACACCGAGCACGAACTTAGTGATATACAATGAAATAAAACTTGTTATAATGAAAGCACCTTGTTACAAATGGATTTTGTAACACCTCCAATTAATACACTCCACCGGTTATTCTGTCTCGCTGCTTCTTTTGCTACCGGTTCACTATTCACTCACTTTGACCCCTTACCGGTCAGCGTCAGCCTGTCTTGACTTCCTCTGATACTCACCCTGCACTCTATCACTCTCTGATACCTTCCTACTAGTTCAATCACTGTTGGTTTACTTGATTGTTATACATTCTAACAATTCACTTGTTTCCCTGTCTCTACTGGTTAAAGTCTCTTACCGGTTCTACCTTCAAATACTTAGTCACTTCAATCTTCTGTGATGAACTCTCAGACTGATTATCTCTTTGCTTGCTCAAGAACACTCTCTTCTCACAACTGGTATCACATATCATCTCTTCAATTTGCATATATATATACATAAGCTTTCTCACCAAAATGAGGTTCAAACTATATGCGGTTAGGGTTTCTTCTACCTACTACAAACCGTATCAGATCACATCAGATCTCCTCTCCACGATTGACTGTTGGTGTAATTATTTATTCATCTTGGATATAATTACACTTTACTTAAGTTTACTTAGGTACATGCATAACATTGTAGTTTGCATATGAGACACTTAGGGAGATGTATAATACATTGGGAGTATGTATGTAGGAGAATTTCCACCTTTTATGGTGTGATCTTATTGTTACTCTATCATATCTACTTATTGTGGAGTGATAATCCACCTTCAGTGGGTGATCCACCTCATGTGGAATATCTTACTATTTCTCTTACTTACCCCTGTTAGAGTAATTGGGTCTTTACTTGATTGATTAAACAATATTTGTTTAATTCTTTAAGTTCCCAATTATCATTTTACACTTAAGCTAACATTAGGTGCATATTAATTAATTATTTTATTAATTATTATGTGCAAGCCTAGGGTTTTCCCTTTTTAGGGTTTCTTGACCTATTAGAGGTTATTTTACTTTTCATTGTATTATCTTTTCACAATACATTTTTTGGTGAATTGGAGCTCTCATCTTTTGAGAATATTTTTCCTGTGTATGTTGTGTTCTTCAGATTATTGCTTCATTGCTTCTCCTTGTAACAGGTTATTCAGCTTGCAGAAGATCTTCAAGCTACTATGGGGTTGTATTTCTCAACTCCTAAATGGTATCAGAGCTCAGATCTGCAGCTATCTGTTCCTGTTTTTGAGAATTTTGCATTGGAAGCAAATCTGGGGTTTCAGGCATTTTTTTGTGTGCTTAGGGTTAAGATTTTTTTTGAGAACTTTGGGCCTAAACGGACCTCACCATCATGCTTAGAAGGCACAAAAACCCCTATAGTCATATAAAATTTGTCCATTTTTGACCCCTAAGCATCTGGGTGATTTTTTTCTCCCAACCAGGCTGTACGACTCTGGCACGCAAGTCAATAATTTTTATTTTTATTTTGCCTTTTTACGGCATGCAGGCCAGATCTTGACTTTATTAAAACAATATTTCAAAAGTCAATATTCACAAAAAAATAAAAAAAATTACAAAGCAATTCACAAAGGCGAAAAGGAAGTTTTTTAGGTTTTTGGGCACCGGACTTGACTGTTCGGCGCCGTATGGTGCCTGCAGACCAGTCAGGCCGACCCCACCGGCCCTACCGACCCTCCAGCCACCTCGGTCCCCATCGGCTATAGACTCTGGTAGCCCCCACCGGCAACAGTAGCTCCCGCTGCCTATTCCCTCCAGCTACCCCGTCGCCCCTCTGGCCCTGCGTCGCTGCCACCGCCGCTCCCCGGTCAGCAGCTCCACCTGGCCCCTGCTCCACCTGGCCCTTGCTCCGCTCGGCCCTAGCTCCGCCTGATTGCTCCGCCCACCCACCGCTCTACCTGGTTGCTCCACCCGGCTGCACCATGAGAGCTTGGCTTCTTCACCAGAGCCCCACCCTTTAACCTTTTTGAGGAGGGATTGGTTTTTGGGCTCTATCTTGCACATCCAGAGTCGGATTTTGACAAATGAATAGGCATCGGAAAGGTGATTCCAAGATGGACCTCATGGTGGTGGATTTTTTTCTAGAATCTATAGTTTGACTATATTTTTTCCCAGTCCAAGTTGGGATTCTTTTTTGCACTTCTGGGGCCGTAGAATGGGCAAATGACCTCCGTTTTTCAAACATGAATAGACATTGGAAAGCTCTCAAAATTCTCTATTTAGATTTGTGATCTTTTTTTCTTAGAATATTCATCAGGTACATGAGATATCAGTTTGAAATTTTTTTGCTTATGCACTACTTCCTTCTCATTACTATATACTAGGGTTTGGGTTTCTCTATTGTGGGGGGGTGTTTTTTTATCGCTTTTTGTCATTTATATCAGAAATCAAGAACACCTAAACTCTCAAAACAAACAAACCCTTCTGCATCTTCTGTCTATTCTGAAAGATCACATAATAAAAAAAACCAACAAGTAGGTGCAGGTGCAGAGTTTTTTGGTTCTCATGGCAGATCCTTCAGTTGAGTTGTTGACTTCACACAACTATCACACCTGGAAGCCTCACATCACGAGGCTTCTCAGGGAATGAGGGTTGTGGGCTTCTTTGGATGAGGTTCAGCTAGTACTGCAACATCCTTATGAGATTCTTATGGATAGGAACAAGCTGGATGAGGCCATGGGTTTGCTCTCTTTGCATGTCTCCGATAGTCTTCTGTTTCACCTTGATGAGTTGCTTACTCCTCAGGATATGTGGTTGAAGTTTGATTCTCTCTTCGGGAGGGTTAATGAGATTCGGGCATTACAGATTGAGGCAGAGTTGGTTTCTTTGTCACTTGATTCCTTTCCCACTATTGAGGATTTTTTGAACAAATTCAAGACTACTAGGTCTGTTCTTCAGGGATGTGGAAAGAACAAGACAGATACAGAGTGCATTCATTTGATTCTTTCAAAGCGTCAGGGTCACTTTCAGTTTTTTGCCTTTGCTTTCTACTCCACCATGGATGGCTTGGGTGCTCGTTTCAACATGCCTACCTTTGATGTCTTTTGTGAGTGATTGTCTCGTGAGCAGTCTCATCTTTCTCAGCTGGATACGCTCTTAGGCTCCAAGAACAAAGCATTGGTTGCTCAGTCCTCTAAGGAGAAGGAGAAACATAAGAAGAAACTGAGGCCGAAGAATCCTTCTATCGGTAGTGAGAATTCCTCCAAGCTTGCTCCTAAGTTTGATTCAAAACCATTTCCTCCCAAACAAGGGAAATCTTCACAGTCTGGTGAGTCTTCCTCCAAGACTAAGAAGAAATCAGGAGACACTTGCAGTTTTTGTGGCAAGGAAGGACATCCTGTTTCCAAGTGTTGGAAATGATTAGAGGCTTTAGAGGAAGCCATGCAGCAGCATCACATTTCCTCACCTCAGGCATCTTCTCCTTCCAAAGAGAAAGGTCATGCTCTCACTGCTAGAGCTTTGACCTATGGGTCCACATGGATTCTAGAGTCTGGTGCTTCTCACCATATGACACACACTCAGCAGTTGGTTACTTCTCTTGCCTCTTGTGGTATTTCACAGATTGCAGTGGGTGACTTAGTTCAACTTTCCATCTTGGGTTCACGTTCTATCTCTTTGGATGGGGGTACTCTACAGGATGTTCTGGTTGTCCCTGACATCTCGACGAACCTCCTGTCCATTTATCAGATTTGCCACTCTAGCTCTGGTAAGACAATTGAGTTCTCACCACATGATGTGGTTATTCGGGACCTCCATGACCCTGATTTGGTTGTGGCTACTGGTAGTGTGGATTCTGCATCTCGTCTCTACAGATTTGATGAATTTGAGTCCTCTTCGGGTACAGGTTCATCTCTCATAGCACATGCAAATTCAGTGAGTAAGCTTTGGCATGAGTGATTGGGCCATGTCAATTACATATATCTTCAACAGATGGGTACACAAGTACTTGTTTTGGGGCTCCCACAGATTTCCTGCACTGATGGTGTTTGTCATGGTTGTGTTCTTGGCAAGCATCATAGAGATCCCTTTCTGAAGGGAAGAGCCTCTCGTGCTTTGGCACCCTTGGAGTTGATTCAGAATGACCTCATGTCATTTCCCACTCCCTCTTTTTTAGGGGCCAAGTATGTACTCACTTTCATTGATGACTTCTTGAGACACACATGGATGTACTTTCTTAAGTACAAGTCTGATGTCTTTGATTCCTTTCGAGTCTTCAAGACATTTGTAGGGAAGCAGTTTGGCTATTCTATTCAGCGGATATGTACAGATAATGGGGGGGAGTATGTGAATCAAGCTTTCAGAGATTTTTGCACTAAGCATGGTTTGCAACATCAGTTTACTATGCCCTACACCCCTCAGCAGAATAGTGTCACTGAACGCAAGAACAAAACTTTACGAGAGATGGCAAATTGTATGATTCAGTCAAGGTCCATGGATTTGTTTTTTTGGGCTGAGGCAGTCAATTGTGCCAACTATATTCAAAATCATATGCCTCACAAGGATATTCGACATATGACTCCTGAGGAGGCTTGGTCTCATGACAAGCCTGATGTTTCCTTTTTCAGAGTGTTTGGTAGTGAGGCATGGGATTTTATTCCTAATGCTCAAAAGCATGCCATGGAGCAGAAGAGCCAACCACTCATTTTTGTTGGCTACTGTGAGGATGCTAAGGCGTATAGGTTGTTTGATCCTAATTCCAGAGAGGTCCTGTTTCGACGAGATGTTCAGTTTGATGAGCACCTTCCCACAGTGGATAACCCGACTCCAGTGTCTCCTCCTCTACCTCCTCTGACCACTGCACCCCTTCAGGATCTTTTGGAGGATGATTCTGATGATGGTGTTGATGATCCACCATCCCCACCTCCACCCGCTCCACCTCAGATGCCCAAGTGGGCTCGCCTTACTGTTGAGGTGACAGGTCCTTTGGCTGGTGATCCTTCAGATACTCATTGCACTCATTCTCATACTGTGGGTTTTAGTCTTTTGAGTCATGCTATTTCAGCTGATCCTTAGAAGTTTTCAGAGGCCACAGGTCACCCTGAGTGGGATTGTGCTATGGAGGAAGAGTATTCTTCTTTGATGAGCAATCATACTTGGGATCTCTATCCTCTTCCTAAGGGAAGAAAGATGGTTAGGTGCGTCTGGTTATTTTGCACTAAGCATGCTGCTGATGGTTCCATTGATAAGTACAAAGCACATCTTGTTGCGAAGGGGTTTTCACAAGTTGAGGGTATTGATTACTCTAAGACATCTGCCCCTGTTGCCGAGATGAATTCCATTCACTTATTACTATCTCTTGCAGCTTCTCGGTGTTGGCCTATTTTTCAGATGGATGTGAAGAGTGCCTTCTTGCATGGGGATCTACAGGAGAAAATCTACATGGAACAACCTCAGGGATTTGTGCAAGATAGTTCTTTGGTTTGCAGACTTCGACATTCATTGTATGGTCTCAAACAGGCCCCTCGGGCTTGGTATGAGAAGATGGACTCTTTCTTGCTCTCCATTGGGTTCTCCCACATTCATTCTGATCACATAGTGTACATTCATCTTCTTGAGGGTGACATCCTGATTCTTGTGCTATATGTTGATGATCTTCTCATCATGGGTAGCTCATCCTCTATGATTCAACATATTCAACGTGCCTTGATGGACCAGTTTGAGATGACAGATCTTGGTCTTTTGCATTATTTCCTTGGTCTTTAGGTGATTCAGTCTTCTGATGGGATCTACCTCTATCAGCATAAGTATGCTCTTGACATGCTTAAACACTTCGACATGCTTGATTGCAAGCCTGCTCCCACTCCATTTTAGTCAAGGGTTGTTTTGACCACCGCTTGCCCCACTCCTTTGGTAGATTCTACACTTTACAGGCAGTTGGTTGGCAGTTTGTTGTACTTGACTCACACCCATCTTGATATTTCCTTTGCAGTTGGTCTTGTCTCTCGATTCTCCTATGATCCTCATGAGAGTCATTAGCAAGCTGCCAAATGTATTTTGAGGTACATTCAGGGCACTAGTTCTCATGGCATTCACTACACATTAGGGGAACCTCACATTGTTGGCTACACTGACTCAGATTGGGCTGGTGATGTCACCGATCGGAAGTCTACTTCTGGCTTGGTTTTCTATCTTGGCTCCGGTCCTATCACATGGTCTTGCAAAAAGCAGACTGCTCATGCATTATCATCTACAAAGGTTGAGTACCGAGCTATTGTGCTTGCTAGTCAGGAGATCTTATGGCTTCGACGGTTGATGACTAAGTTTGGTTTTCCTCTTGATAGTCCCACTATTCTTTGGTGTGACAATCAGAGTGCTATTCATATTTCCCACAACCGGGTAGAGCATCAGCGAACGAAGCACATTGAGCTTCACATGCATTTCATCTACCATTTGATTCAGGATGGTGTTCTCATTCTCAAGTACATTCCCACTTCCGAGCAGGTTATAGACATCTTCATGAAACCTTTTGCATCACCACGCTATCTTCAGCTGCGTTCTATGCTTGGGGTGAAGGAAGTTGTCATTGGGAGGTCTTTATGAGGCCTTCCTTCCTTCTTCTTCTTCTTCTTTCAACATGTTTTTATCTCTTTTTGGAGAGGAGTTTTTCCCACTGGGTTTTCTCCTTTGTCTCCATTTCATAGAGATTTCATTGTATTTGGGTACCTGATTAGGCCTTGTTGCCGGGACCCATCTTTCATGCTTTCTGTAGTTGTTCTAGGTTTTAGCTTCTTCCTAAGTCTAGCTTAAGGGGGGGTGTTAGAGTAATTGGGTCTTTACTTGATTAATTAAACAATATTTGTTTAATTCTTTAAGTTCCCAATTATCTTTTTACACTTAAGCTAACATTAGGTGCATATAATTAATTATTATGTGCAAGCCTAGGGTTTTCCCTTTTTAGGGTTTCTTGACCTATTAGAGGTTATTTTTTCTTTTCATTGTATTATCTTTTCATAATACTTTTTTTGGTGAATTGGAGCTCTCATATTTTGAGAATATTTTTCCTGTGTTTTGTGTGTTCTTCAGATTATTGCTTCATTGCTTCTCCTTGTAACAGGTTATTCAGCTTGCAGAAGATCTTCAGGCTACTGTGGGGTTGTATTTCTCAACTCCTATAAAAACCATGATTAAATATTTCTTATATCGAAAACTTCTTATAATCTTCATAGGCACCAATGCACAAGAGACACCAATCCCCTCCACTGAAGACCAACTCAATGAGAGACACCAATCTCTTTATTATTTTTTAATAAAGTTTTTTGGGCATTTTAATAAATTGTTTTTATTAATTTTTTAATTAAGTTTTTAAAAACAAAAATATCATGGAATAAGAAAAAATGGGAACATATATTTTTTGTCCTCCTTCATACCTGTCTTGCAACGCTTCCAATCGACAACCAAGGGAGGGGGGGGGGTTGCTCCTTTATATCTCTTGGCAATATCCCAATCAGAGGCATCTTCATTTGTAGTATTCTACAGGGCTTCTTTGGTGGCATCATCTTCATGTTTCCAGATTTGCACTATATCATGTTGTATACTCTTGCATGAGCATGTTGTACACACACTATCATAAAGTGCCACACCTATTTGAATCTTATCTTTGATGACATATTTTGATGTAATCCTCTTGTGCACGTAGATTAGGAATATCTTGTGAGACTTGGTGCATGGCTCCAGTTGAGACTTAGATTATACACTTTTGTGCATGGCTCCCACGAGACTTTGATTGTACCAATATTTTTTCCATTTATGAGTATCTAGTTGATGCTCAGAGCAGGTTGTCTCCATGGCTGATCTTCATTTTGTTGCAGTGAGCGATTCATCATCTTCGAATTGGTATTTGGTTTTGTCACACTTTGATATTATTGGTGCAGTATTGGCTCTCTTTCTTCCTAATTGGAAGGTATTTTGGTCAACATCATTGGACCATCTTTGCAGGAGATTCAACATTGAGTGGGGGTTTCATGGTCTCTTCTTCTCTCTTATTCATCATTGAGAGAATTGTGTGCTTTCATCATCTCTCTTTTGGGGGGGGATTTTTTTCCCATGTGGTTTTTCTCTCTTTCTCCATTTATGGGAGATTGCATTTGCATTTGTACATGGGTACCTATCATGGCCATGTAGCCGGGACCCATCTTGCATTGCTTAGTTGCATTATAGACTTAAGTGAATTCCCCTAAGTTGCACTTAAGGGGGAGTGTTGGTGTAGTTATTTATCCATCTTGGATATAATTACACTTTACTTAAGTTTACTTAGGTACATGTATAACATTATAGTTTGCATATAAAACAATTAGGGAGATGTGCATATATTGGGAGTGTGTATGTAGGAGAATTTCCACCTTTTATGGTGTGATCTTGTTGTTACTTTATCATATCCACTTATCGTGGAGTGATAATTCCACCTTCAGTGGGTGATCCACCTCATGTATAATATTTACTATTTCTCCTACCTACCCCTACCTACCCTTGCATCTCATTGAGCCACATGTCATAATTGCATGCTCTCTTGTCTTTTAGCCTTGCCTTTATAAGAAGGATTATCCTACATTGTATGGAACAACAATTCTTGATGATCCAGTTGATCACTTTTTACATCATTGATAGGAATACAATTTATTCTTGTCACATTTTGTTCTCTCTTTTTTATGCTTTCCATTGCCTCTATATCTTCCAGCAAATTCTCACATTGACAACCTGCAACAAATCAAGCTTCACCACCATTTCCATTCCTTCTAGAACACGCTTACTATATTTGGCAAACATGGCTATGCTTTTTGTCAATCACCATAAATGCTCTGGATGTTTTCTTCACCAAACCTGATCTACTACTCAATGTCTTGCATCGATCCTCACATCACCAATCTCAATCTTATGATGTCATTCTACTTCGAGTTGCAAACCTCTGTCATCATCCCATGATTTATGCAGATTGCATTAAATGTCTTACCAATCACTGACTACTTCGATGGTGTATTGTTCACTTGCCACTTGGAGACCACGTGACATCTCAATTGACATCCACCTTAGCTCAGTCCATTGTGTCGGTTTAAACTTAGTCACCAACTAAACACACAGTACTGATATTCCATCTATACAACTGATCATACAACAAATGATTAACTATTGAGCCATACTCTTCTCTTTTCTACCAGTTGGATGACATTAGCTCGGTCACCAAACATGTCAATCCACAACAGGTATCCAAGGAGAGTTACTTTGTTGCATACCAGTAGCCCTATTTACCAGTTGATACTGTAGACACCCAAAATTGTCCAGTCTAATTAAATAAATATTTTATTTATTTAATTATCTAAGCTTAATTCTTCTATTAATTAAATAAATCTTTATTTATTTAATTAATTCATTTATCCTCTTCTAGCCTTATTTCTCATTTAAATAAATACCTTTAAATTATCCTTTTTCTAAATTAAATAAATATCTTATTTATTTAATTATCTCACTCCTTCTATTAATTAAACAAATCTTTATTTATTTAATTAATTCATTAACCTTTTCTACCCATGACACATGTCATTCATCTCTTAATTCATACACTACCTACCCCTTTCATTATTTTATTATTTCTTTTACCTACCCTCTAATCATAGCCAACCTCCTTTTACACCTCTCAATCTTATCCCTCCATTTCATATTGTGTCTTCTATATAAGGAGATGGCTCCTTCATTATCTAATCCTAATCATTCATTCTAATGAATCATCTTAAGGACTTGACTACACTACGATCCTACTTGCAACCACATTCCGTTCTTTGTTGAGCTCTTGTGCACATAAAATCTGAGAGCAAATATATCAAGCAAGATCAATGGAGATA
This sequence comes from Cryptomeria japonica, assembly GCF_030272615.1. Classification (NCBI taxonomy): domain Eukaryota; kingdom Viridiplantae; phylum Streptophyta; class Pinopsida; order Cupressales; family Cupressaceae; genus Cryptomeria; species Cryptomeria japonica. Next base: position 23,829,772 of record NC_081415.1, on the reverse strand, counting down.
GGAAGAATGGAGATTCAAAACCCTATTGGACATGTGATGGTATAATCTTTGTGATTTCGTTTGATTTGCATTGTCTTAGGTAATCTTCATATGTTATGGTGGATCTTTGTTGTTGTTAGGCTAGGGTTTTGTGGTTGAATTCATTTAGTCTTTCAATATCGTTATTATTGTTATCCATTTTCACCATATACATTTTGGCACGCCCGGTGGGACTCTTATCCCTTTTGTATTTAACATTTTTGTTGCAGATCTTGTGTTTTGAAGTTGCAGATCTGACGTTTTCGACAACATTTTGATATTCCCGCGTTTGCGCACTTTCGGATCGCGTTTTTTATTTTCTGGCGCATCTGCAACATTTGGAATCGTGTCTGTGTTATTGGTAGTATTTTATTTTGCAGGTTCTGGGAATTGCGTTTGTGTTATTAAGTCGCGTCTGCAGTGTTTTTAGCCGCGTCTGTGTCCAAAGGTCGCGTCTGCATTCTGGAGCCGCGTTTGTGTCTCACAGAACTGCGTCTGCGATAGAAAGTCGCGTCTGTGTTGAGGGTAATCGTGTCTGTGTTCACCAGTTTCAAATTTTGGGTTTATTGATTCAGTTTTGGGTTTTGCATTTAGGGTTTCAGATCTGGTTTATTTTGAGCTAACATTTTCAGATCTAGCTAACGAAATTGGTGCAGCTTGTCTTGAAAGTAAAATCGTTTGGTTGAAGGCCCCTATTTTCACAAAGTCTTTTGGATTTAAAATTTACCTAACTTGTGTGCTTGCAGGAAGGGGTGATTATTTGAAAAAATCCAAACTACTAACAACTCTTTGTTGCAGGTCCTTGGCAAGGGTTTTTGGATTTTTATTGTGTGCCTTGTTTTCATAGACTAGCAAACACTTCAATTAATGCACTAAAATTGAATCATTGTCTTTTGTGTCTTGAGCAATAGGCTCTTTTTGTTTAATCTTTAGAGGGCCTGTCTTCTCGTGTGGTCATTAGGACTACTAGTGAGAAGAGAACGACCCAAGTGGTAGCGAGGAAAACCCACCCCTTCCGAACCACTATAAACAACTATATTCATGGTAAAAACTATAGATAACGTGTGCTGATTAGTTCATACCGACACTATGTCTCCCCATAAACCCATTTGATCAAATTTATTTGATCATTTGTAGGGCATAACCCCTACTGGCTGGGAGCCTTTTGTATTTATAGAGCTGAAAGTGTCGCATGTATGGCCACACGAGTGGATGCCCTTACTAGCACTTTTTTGTTTTAGAGGCCCAAATCCTTCTAGTTGTTGGGGCAGGAGGTTGGACCTCTGGTAGCGGCCCACACACATACGGTTTTTAGTAGAGATACAAAGTTCACCACGGGGAGTTTTCATGGGGAGTGATGCTTGGCTGACCCAAGAAGTGAGTGTCGAGGGTGGAGCTAGTGAGGTCAAGCATCTAAGTATCCACTCTGAATAGCGTAGCCTCGGGGGTAAAACCCCATGTGAGATCAACAACTATTTTCTTGGCCAACCATAAGAATTGTGCTTGACTTATTTTAAACATTAAAAACATTCAAGACCAAACAACAAAACATTGTGTCTTTTTTGTCTTCAAGTGTATGGAAAACAATTTTACATCAAACAACACACTTTTTATTGGAGTCATTTTGGAGTCTAGACACTTGCAAACATTAGGTCTTCATCAACACTGTGTCCTCTTGTCATGAAAAAAATAGTCAAACAGTCATATTTGGTCACAACAAAACGACTTCACAGATTGGAAAAGATTGCACAAATTTTGTAGAAACGCGTCTGTGTATGACATAATAGCGTCTGTGTTGTATAACTGCGTCTGTGAAGGGCAAAAACACGTCTGTGTTTCTAGAATCAATAGTGAATTTTGCAAAAATCTCAGAAACGCATCTGTGTTAAACAGAACCACGTCTATGTCAAGAAATCGCGTCTGTGAACTATACAAGCGCGTCTGTGTTCAGAATTGAAAAACTGTTACAGTCTAGCAAACAAACACAGTTAGTTTCATAATTCTTGAGCTTCCTAGGTCATTTCTCCAGGTTTCATTTAGTAGTCAACCTGTCCTTGGGTCTCACAAAGTCCATCATTGCTTCACATCTCACTTTACATTCACAATTGTCTAAACTTGAATCAAATGGTCACTTGCTTGTCCTCATTATACTTTGTCAACACACTACATACAACAACACTTTGCTAAGTGGTCCCTCTTCAAGGTTTCTTACCTTTGGGTCTCATTTGGTTTTACTTAGAGTCAAGGTCAACTTACCTCATCAAGAGAAACTATCCTCTCTTTGGAAGTCACACCTACTCTACTACATACATACTTGGTCTTACACTTTGGACATTGCAAGTACACCTCAGATTTATTTACATTCCATCCAACTCTTGGTCTTCCATACTTTTTCCATTTTCATCTAGTCTCACACATCTTGGTCAATACCTAGTTCATGGTTGAAACCCGCCTTCAAAAATCTAGGAGAGAAACTAAAGAGGCTCAAGAGTCCACAAACATGAGTGTCTATGAGTATGACAATGATGTCTTTTTCAATACTGATCATAACACATTACCTGACATGGATGCCTATAGAAACATTCCAAATGTTGAGAACATGGACACTACAAACAACAATGCTACACATAATGACAATATGGACAACTTTTCTGTACATTCAGCAGATGTGGAAGAATCCATTATGAATCCCCATTTCAATCGATTGGTTGAGGAAATAATGAGAAGGGATAGACAATACTTCTTACAAATGATGGCACAAAGTGGAGCCAAGATACCTCATGATTTTGACATGTCTCAAATAATGGAAAATCGACCTTTGCAACAACCTCACTCCAACATGGATCAAAGGAGACCTAATAGTAGAGGCAATAGAGGACCACATATGGTGCTTAAATCACCATCATCTTTGTTTCAAAAACCAGAGGTCCCACATACACATGGTCAAGCATATGATACTCACCTTCGCAGACCATTATGGAAGTCTTATGCAAAAAGATATGCTCAATCACATACCAATGCTAAGGATCAACCACCAATGCAATTGGATATTCAAAGGCATGCTCAAAATTTGGACACAAGGAAACCCCGTGTCAAATTTGGGGGCAACACATTAGAACATGACATGCTTGTAGAGTATGGTATACATGGACAAAATAGATATTTCATTCCTCAACATGACTCTATACCAAGTGGTCCATATATGCAGCATCACTATAGACCTCCTCCATATGAACATGTGTATGATCAATATCATCCATATATGCAACATGCTTCTCCTCCAATTGGTGCCTCAAGCATGGGGTATGGTCCAAGAAGTCGATCTCCACTTAAGAGCAATTTGGAGCAACAAATCAGGGACTTGCAAAAGAAAATGGAGGACATAAATACACCAAAGCCAACATACACAATGAGAGACATATGTCCTTATCCATTTGACAAGAGCATTCCAATGCCTCCTTTTCCTACACACTTTGTGACACCTAAATTTGATAAGTATAGAGGAAAAGGGGATCCTAAGGCACACATAAGATAGTTTTTCATAGCTTGCATTGAGGTAGCAGCAGAAGAGACATATTTGATGAGATTATTCCCACAAAGCCTAGGTGATCAAGCTGTGGAATGGTTCTCCCAACTCCCACCTGGTATTAAGTCATGGGGTGACTTAGCAGAGGCATTTATCCAACATTTCTCCTACAACATAGAGATAGACATATCAATCACTACTTTGTGCAACACCAAGCAAAAAGATGGAGAGTCTTTTTCATCATTTTTACAAAGATGGAGGAATCTAGCTAGCAGATGCTCTTGTGAAATTCCACAAAAACAAATGGTAGAAATGTTCACCCAGAATGTTAACAAAGACATTGGCTATGATCTAAGGAAAGCTTGTTTGTCCACCTTCAAGGACATTATTGAAAAAGGCTTAGTGACAGAAAAGGTCCTAATTGAACAAGGAGTCATTAAGATATTCAAGGAAAACAAAGATGATTTTAAGGGAAAAGACAAGCCGAGATTTTGGAACAAAAACAAGAACATAGTCAATGATGGTGTTGTTGACACCAACACAGTGCGACCCAAATTCATTTTTTTGGGATCAAGTTCTATGAACAATCAAGTGAATACTCAAACAACTTCTAGATCACGAAGGAAGTACACTCCATTGGGAGAACCACTTGAGTCAGTTTTCAAAAAGTTAGTGGCAAACAAAGTAATCACTATTCCAAATTTTCCTCCATATGAACCAAAGGTTAAACCAAATTGGTGGAATAATGATGAATATTGTGAATTTCATAAGAGCAAAGGTCATAAAATAGGAAATTGTCATCGACTGAAGAACATCATACAAGATCTCATTGATAGAGGTGACATTGAGATTGAAGGACACTCATCCAATCAAGAACATGAAATGTTTAAGGAACCATTCCCAAAGCATGACAAGGAAAAAGTTGCAGCCACAGATGACCAAACCAGCTATACAAGAGCATCCTACAACTATGATTCAACTATCAATCACATCTCGATGGACAATTATGTCTCTACCATTATCAGCAAGGACAAAAACACTAAGAATTCTACTCAGAGACCCAGGATTGTCCTAAAAGGTGTTGGATCTTCTTCCAAACCTACCTCTGAATGTAATGTCACAACCCGCCGAGGTAAATTCACTTTGTAGGGTGCTATAGCCAAGAACACCGCCTCCCCATCAACCAAACCTGAGTATGACCTTGTAGAACAGTTAGGGAAGACACCCGCGCTCATCTCCATCCTTGAGCTATTACGCATATCCCCCGCTCATAAAGCCATTCTTGACAAAATCTTGAGAGATACTGCCATTTCTACTGATCTGAACGTGGACCAGTTTCAAGCCATGGTGGGATACCTTTCCATTCCACACTCCCTTACATTCACAGAAGCTGATGACACCTCCATAAGTTAGCCACATAATGCACCGCTACACGTTGAAGCCTTCATACACAAACATAGAATAAAATGAGTCCTGATAGATGGAGGAGCTGGTCTAAACATTTGTACATTGAGCACAATTAAACAATTGGGATATTCTGATAAAGCTGTGAATTCTACAAATCAAATCACCATCAAGGCATATGATGATGAAGAACATTCATCCAAGGGCACAGTCACCTTGCCTCTCAGAGTTGGGCCATTTACAAAGGATGTGGTTTGTCAAGTCTTGGATCTAGATCTCACTTATAACATATTGCTAGGATGTCCTTGGATTCATGAAATGAGGGCAGTCCCATCCACATATCACCAATGCATTAAGTTTCCTCACAATGGAGTGGAGCTAATAGTTAATGACAATCCTAATCCGTTCATATAATGTAATAACCTGAGATCAAAAATTGAGACCATCATTCCCAGTAATTGCGAAGTGGTTCCTTCTTCGGCATACATTGATCCTGAGTCATTAAAACCTTCGACATCAAAACAAGGTGAGCTTAAAGGCAAGTTTCAAGACAAAGGCATGGGGTAATACACTTTAAATCATACCATGTACTTACGACAAGTCATGAGTTCCCCAAAAGAATAGGGAAGACCACATCCTAACAAGCAAGTATCCATCATGGTACTTAAATGGGACCCTACTACCCTTCAAAGATGGGGTGAACTGGAAGAGGAATATTTATACAAAATGCTTTACAAAGACATTGAAGATGACACACAAGATTACATCAGTCTACCATGTGAGAAATATGGCAAAGGCTTCAAAATTCTACAAAAATTCGAGTATGATGGAAAAGGCCCTCTTGGGTTACGAAAGGAAGGCATCACTGAACCTTTACAACCTAAATTGACATTCAAAAAGGAATGCTTGAAGGGACTTGGTTTCTTGACTTCCAAGGTCCACACTCAAAGGACAGAAGAAGCCTTACAAATCAAAGCTTCCAAAATTCAATAAGAGGGTCGCTATTCCATAGACTCCAACGAATGGGAATGGGGTTTAGATAAGTCCTCTAGTGACTGCAAGCTCACCAAGACATTTAGAGAGCCAGATGAACCCACAGAAGAAGAGGAATTTTATAAAAGATTCAAAGTTGGTCAAGAAACAACCCATGAGAATTCCACACAGTCCTTGTCTCAAGGTCCTAGGTTGAAATCACATAGGATGAGAACCCCTGTCCCAGACTGCGCTACTAGTGATGATAATTTGGATTCACTCACAATCGAGACTGATGAGGAGAGTGCCATCGATGACCTCGATAATTACCTTGACATACCCGAATATAACTGCATCTTCACTCTTAGCCCCGCTAACTTTGAAGACATTGAAGGCCTTCCCCTTGTTCACCACCAACTCATTGACTGGGATCATGAAGGACTTGCACAGTTTGACACATTCCAAAATGATGAAGCTTTTATTGACTAACTGGGCATACGAGATGATCTTCCTCCTAGGGACCATAAAGAAGGATACACTATAGAACTCAATAGTGTGGCATATTTTTTTGAGGGTGTCGGACCTTCCAGTCGCAAAAATGTGAAAATAAGAACAAATCAAGGGTCTTATGGTGAAAACCACACTATGGCACTGTCTGACCCCAAAAAAGTAAAAAGAAAGGACGTATCTGAGGGCGAAAACCTATCTGAGGCACCCAAAGATGGAAGGCTCGACATTCTCCCAACATCATATGAGGAAAAGTCATCCATGTTGGTAGAGGAGACTATCAAAACAAACATTGGTACAGAAGAGGTTCCACACAACATATTCCTGGCTCAATCGTTGATGGAGTTAGAAAGGTCAAAATTCATAAGTTTCTTCAAAGAATGACAAATCAACTTTGCATGGTCATATGCTGATATGCCTAGATTAGATCTGGATTTAGTAATGCATCATTTGATAGTCAAACCAGGGGAAAGCCAGTGAAATAGAAATTAAGAAAAATGCATCCACAAGTGGCATTACTAGTCAAAGCAGAACTTGAGAAATTATTGGATGTCGGATTCATACGCCCAATTGATTATCCTGAATGGATCTCTAACTTAGTGCCTGTCAGTAAACCAGATCGCAGCATTAGAATATGTACAGATTTTAGAGACATCAACAAAGCTTGTCCAAAGGATGACTTCCCATTACCAAATATTGACTTGATTGTTGATCTCACAGCAGGTCATGAAATGTTATCATTAATGGATGGATTATCTGGTTATAATTAAATAAGGATCGCCCCCGAGGATCAACACAAAACATCATTCACTTGTCCTTGGGGAACTTTCTACTGGAATGTCATGCCCTTCGGGCTAAAAAATGCAGGTGCTACATATCAAAGAGCCATGACTACTATCTTTCATGATCTCATGCATGTAACCGTGGAAGATTATGTCAACGACCTCTTGGGAAAATCAATAGACAGAAATACACATTTGGACATACTTTCAGTCATCTTTGATAGGTTGGAAAAATACAAAGTAAGATTAAACCCCAAGAAATGTGTCTTTGGAGTAACGCCGGGAAGCTTCTAGGATTCATTGTATCCAAAAGGGGAATCGAAGCTGATCCAACAAAAGTCAAGGCTATCTTGGAGATGCAACCACCAAGAAATATCAGTCAACTTCAATCCTTACAAGGCAGACTCCAGTCCATATGAAGATTCATAGCACAACTTACAGATAAGTGTAATCCTTTTCACCACCTGCTACATAACAACATCAAATTCAATTGGGATGATAACTGTCAATAGGCTTTCCAGACGCTCAAAGATTATCTTCTAAATCTGCCAATTTTGATGCCACCAATTCCAGATCAACCTCTGTTACTATACATATCAGTTACTCCAATAGCACTGGGGGCACTCTTAGCACAACAAATTGCTGAGGGCAAGGAAAAAGTAGTATACTATATCAGTCGCACATTGGTAGGATATGAGCTAAATTACACACCAATTGAGCGTGCATGTCTCACCGTGGTCTTTGCTTCACAAAAATTATGACATTACATGCTCACTCATAAGACCAAGTTGGTTGCAAGGATAGACCCATTGAAATACCTTCTCAATAAAGCAACACTTACTGGGTGACTGGCCAAATGGGTAATGATCTTGAGTGAATTCAACATCAAGTATGTGGACAGAAAAGCAATAAAATGACAAGCCATCACATATCAATTAGCAGATGCTCCCATGATTGATGATGTTCCTCTAAGTTCAGAATTTCTAGATGAATCTATTTTGACAATGTCACATGCAAAGCCATGGCAACTGTACTTTGACGGCTCATACACACAGCATGGGGTAGGAGCTGGCATCCTCTTTATAAATCCTCAAGGGGATTCTATACCAAAATCATACCGCTTATCATTTCCTTGCACTAACAATATAGTGGAATATGAGGCATTAACAACAGGATTATGGATCGCAGTTCAATGGAAGATCCAAGAACTTCATGTTTTTGGGGACTCCCAACTTGTCATCCATTAGGTAACTGATGATTACCAAACAAAAGATGAAAAATTAATTCCTTACAAACAAATGGTGGATGACCTGAAATAAAACTTCATAAGGATAGACTTTGAGCAGATACCAAGAGAACAAAATCGCGCCGCAGATGCCATGGCTACAATTGTTTCATTGATCGATCTACCTCCAAATGAGACCCGCTATGAGTTCTTGGTGGATAATCTTTTGGTTCCTTCATACGAAATCATTCCTACTGAGATAATATGTGTCATCGGTCCTGAGTCCCAGTTATACGGTTCCATTTTCACATACCTTCGTGACAATACCCTACCTCTTGATCTATCAAATAACCTACGTCACACTTTCATTCGCCAATCCTCTCGATATGCCATTTTAGCTGATATCCTATACCGGTGAGGTCTAGATGGCACTCTTCTTAGATGTTTAGAAAGCGATGAAGCTCAGATTGCGTTACGTGAAGTACATGAAGGGATATGTGGTCCACATGCTAGTGGTCTTACCTTGGCCAAGAAACTCATCAGGACTAAATATTATTGGCCCAATATGGAAAAAGACTCATATCAGTTTGTCAAGAAATGTAAGCAATGTCAAATTCATTGAGACCTCATACATGCGCCAGCACAAGAACTTCAACCAATTGCATCTCCTTGGCCTTTTGTCAATGGGGACTCGATCTCATAGGCAAGATTCACCCTCCTTCTTCCAATGGTCATAAATTCATTATCACTGCCACAAAGTATTTCACAAAATGGATTGAAGTTGTGCCTCTCACACAAGTCATGGGAAAATAGATTGCTACATTCATCCTCAACTATATCATTTGCCAATACGGTATTCCTGTTTCCATTATCACTGATAACGGGCGTCCCTTCAAAAATCAGGATGTTTGTGAACTTTGTGACTGCTTCCATATTTCCCGTCATTTCTCCACGCCATATTTCCCCCAAGGTAATGGTCAAGCTGAGGTGTCTAATAAAACAATCCTTAAAATCCTAAAGAAGACAGTCGACGAGGCTGGCCGTAATTGGCATATCCAACTTAATCCTGCACTTTGGGCATATCACACAAGTGTCCGCACACCTACAGGAGCTACACCCTATTCACTTGTCTACGGCATTGAAGCCATCTTGCTTATTGAGGTCGAGCTACCCTCTTTACGGGTCTCTTTGCAAAACATCATCAGTGATGAAGACTATAGGGTCTCTCGCTTACAAGAACTGGAACTACTAGATGAACGAAGACAAACTGCTTTTAATCATCTCAAGGCTTACCAACAACGAATGAGTCGCAGCTACAATGACAAGGTCAAGCCTCGTACATTTGAGGTAGGTGATTTGGCTCTTAGAGAAAACCCCAAAAATCAGCAAGATAGAGAGAAGAAGGGCAAGTTTGAACCAAATTAGCTTGGTCCTTACATTATTACAGCAACATATGGATCTGGGGCATATCAGCTCTCAACTACAGAAGGTGAACCTTTAGAGGATCCTATCAACAGCATGCACCTTCACAGGTTTTACACATAGCTCTTCAAAATATCCTAATTCAAAAATACAAAAAAATAAAAAAAATAAAAAAAATAAAAAAAATTCAAAAATTCAAAAAAAAGCATTGAAAAAATAAAAAAAAGTAAAGAGAAATAATTTCGTCCAACGGTGAAAACCACTTCGGTGGTGCCCTGGGCAAGTACCATGGTGAAAACTGGGTCACCAGCACCATGTGCAGAAACATTGCTCCTTCCTCCTTTAGGATTCTCTTTCATCACTTCACTTTGCACACACTCACAGCCTATCCATCCATAATAAACTTACCCATTCCCATCATGGCTTGTTATTGATCTACCTAATATTGGTTAGCCATTCATAATAAACCTCCCTTTTCACCTCCCTTTCCATCCATAATAAATCAGCTCCTATCTGTGGCTAAGGCAAATCCTACGTCTAGTGATGGGTGTGGAACTGAGAACATCACATGTTTCGAGGAGTACAGTTTCTTCCAGCTTCCTATAGTCTATCCGTGCACAATCCATAATAAAGCAACATTTGCATCACAGATCCACAATACAGTTTCATCTTCTCCACAATAAAGTATCAGTTTCATGGATTCAGTCAGTTTCAGATGAGACACAACAGCAACAATGGGCTTCAACAAAATCAAATCTTTCAACAAACTCAGTAAACACATGGTTCTGTGCTATCTATCCTTTTTGTGAAAGTAAACATTGTGACTAAAATCAAATTCGACTTATACAAGTGACAAGAGACACTAAATTTGAGGACTATAGTGGATGTTGGTGTCAAGTCTTGGTTTTCTTTTGATTTTATCTTTTGGTGACATGTCTTTTAGCTTTTCTAGGATGTCTCTGACTAGAGATTCTATCTTCAGGATGTCTTTGACTAGAAAGGCGAGGATGGGGTATCGTCACCTATTTGTATCTGTTGTCTATGGATTGTCTCTTAGTAATGCTATGACTTGTCCAAGGATATGAGGACACTATGAGTCTAGTGTGAACTGGGGCATTCCTTGTTTGTGACTGTCTTATCTCCATGCAAACAGGTACAATGACTTTCTAGGTTGAGCACATGCCTCGATTGTCATAACCTACTTGCCATAATAAAGCTCAATGATGATAACACACAAGAAGCTCTTTCACTTTCATATCTTCTATCTTTCATCCCCCTTTCTTGATTGACTTGCATCGTCCTTCTGGAGTCCACGTAGCTTGCTATCACATGACTGAGTATAATGACACACCAAAAACATTTGCATTTCATATAGTTGCACCTGCATTACCACATATAAGCATTTCATTCATACACATTGATATCACAATTGCATCACATCCTGCACACAACACCTGTTAGCACAATTTACATTTGCATTATCATATTCATCTACATTACATACATTCACATTTGCATCATGCATACACATATAAAACATAAAAGAACAAAAATATTGCATTGCATCATGAACATATTTGCATCCATATCATAAAACATACATCATAAGAACATCTCATCACATAGGTACACATGCATATAGCTACCGCAAAGATGAATCATCTCATATATATATATATAAAGTGTCATGATACAATGATGTCGAAAAATCATATGGCTACAATCACCCGAAGGTGTCTACATCATCATATAAAAATGGTACAATACTCATACATAGGGAGCCCTCTACGGCTATGATGAACTCCCTCCCTTGGAGCCGGCTAGCCTCGACAAAATCTGAGCCCCTGAAGGACCCACCCCAAGATCATCCCTCCTGTCCCCTCTATCTGGTGGTGGTGGAGGACCCATAACCCCACCACTAGATGCCTGTCTCCTCCGGCTCCCTCCCATAGCTGTCACTGTCCATGATGGTCTATGGAAGCTCCTTGTTCGCTGATCCACTGGTACTGTGCCATAATAGAGATCCTGCCAGAAGGCAATCTCCTCCCCGACCTGCAGAACGTAGGCATATCCTACCCCTGTGTCCTCTGTTGCCTGTCTCCCAGCCCTCAGTGCTGTCTCAGCCTCTGTGTAGCGCTGAATGGCCTGGTCTCGCTCTCGCTCAGTATCTCTGAGCCACCTCCTGAGCCTATCCCTCTCTCTCTCCAACTCCTGGATCTCATCTTCCTGTCCCTAGCAGATCCCCCTCAGCTCCGTCAGCTCATCCTCCTCGGCCTCTGCCCCCTATGGCTCCCCCTATACGGGTGCCTGCCCCTATGCCTGTGCCTGTACTGGTGCCTGTCCCTGTATCTGTCCCTATACCTGTCCCTATACCTGCACCTGTCTGGGACCCTGTGCTGCTGGCACCTATAGCGGCAATCCACCGTGACCCCTCACCACCCGAGCCTGTCTATCCTCTCCACCCTCCCTCCACGGTGCAACCCTCCTCTCTCCAACTGCTCCCCTCCTCCTCTGTCGACCTCTGCCACGATCATCTCCATCATCATCCCCATCCCCACCACCATCTCCATCTAATAACTCTCCTGGATCCGTCAGGCATGGGAATGGATGCTCCGCCTAGTATGCTATGTACTCGGCATCCATACCGGCATCCTCAATCTCTGGCCACATGTCCCAGGGTAGGGGCATCATCTCTACAAGCTGAGTAACAACCTGATCATATGATAATAAGGGCCCAAACTATGCCTGATCTCTCACAGTCCGTGCATACATGCCTGAGCCCCGTGGCATCCACTGAATCCTGCCGAACTGCCTGCCCACCCTGTCTACTAGTTGCCTCTCCAGCACATAGGGCATCTGCCCAATCAGGTACCTACTCTGGAAGGTGTAGGGAAGCTCTACCACATCTTCCTCCCACTGCTCGCATCCCAGGTATGGCCTCCATATGACCATGTCAATGTCATCAATCACTCGCCGCCAGTGCTCTAGCCTGCCAATCCGTGGCTCCAACGTGATCATGTCATATAAGTGAACAAAACTGCGTTTGTGACCTCTACCTCTGAAGTGTATCAGTCTCGTCACTGGTAGATGCTCATAGGCCCACACTTGTAACAATGTCACCCCGTAGCTCAATCCCACTGATCCGTGGTATACAAACTGATGCAGCTCATAGTAGAGGTGTGCCATCACACACGGTCCCCAAGCATATCTGGTGTGCTGTGTCACCAGTGTCTCTAGTGCACCTCGTTAGCCTACAACCAACCCCCGTGTCACCCTATTCGGACATAGGAACCCAGTGATTGCTCCTCCTATCACTGCTAGTAGCACCAACTCTGTAGCAGTCATAGTGTCCCAAGCCACGTGTCCAGCCCTCATCTCCAGTCTTGGGTCCTAGAACACTCATCTCAAGGCCTCCCTGTCTCCATCTCGATCGTATGGGATCAGCTCCCCATCAATCGGTATCCTCAAAATCTTATATACATCCTCAAGGGTGACTGTCATCTCCCCCATCAACAAATGAAATGTACATGTCTCGGAGTGCCATCTCTCCGCCAATGTAGTCAACAGTCCCATGTTCGCCCGAAACTCAGGCACATACAACACATGTCTCAATCCCATAGCCTCGATCGTAGCTCGGTCCTCGGCTATCAGCTCAAGTCGCAATCTCTGAGTCAACAAGAATCTCTCTCGTGACTCCAACATAGGCAAATACTCCTGCAGTCAAGAAAATCAATTATGTCAGTCATCGTGGCATTCCCTGTTTATCACAAAATGCTACTTTTTATCTAAATGCATATGGTATTCTACCATAGTGACACTCACTGTTCATCACAAAGTGTTGCTTCTATCCTAGTGGTACTCCCTGTTCATCACAAAGTACTACGTGTGTGGAAGTCACTGTTCATCAAAAAGTGCTGCTCACATTTGCACTCACTGCTCATCACAAAGTGCTACTCACATTTGCACTCACTGTTCATCACAAAGTGCTGCTCATATTTTAGTACTCCTTGTTCATCACAAACTACTATATCTTGGTACTCACTGTTCATCACAAAGTGCCTTGATCTATCCTAGTCTTCCCTAGAGGACCTGCTTGAGTGTATCCTCTCAACAGCTTATCCAATCGACAACATATGTTCATCACAGAATTGCTGATTTGACCTAGAAGACACAAATTCACATTTTGGACACAAGCGCGCTTACCTGACATAAACATGCTTAAAGACTGCACAGACACGCTTGAAAAACACAAATGTGCCTATGCTCTGCACAGATGCACCTAGGTGACATAGACGTGCCTTGTAGGCACAGACACGCCTACACATCACAAACACGACTGCATTTGGCATAGACGCGGTTTCCATCACAGACGTGCCTGGTACAAACACAGACGCGCCTCACGAGCACAGACGCGCCTAGCACCAACGCAGACGCGCCTGGACATTTTTGGATATTTTTTGGACCTATTCTAAGCGCATTTATTTCCCTATCTACCATGCATTAATGACAACAATAAATGCATCAAAGTACGAGGAGGTTTGGTGGTACTTACCGGCTCTCCTGCCTCTGCTGGCCTCTGGAATCGGCGAACGCGGTCGAATCTATGAACGAAGGCCATCGTTGCTGACTACTACTACTCTATTTTCACTCTGCACTCTGCTCTCGTGGATGTGTAGATGACAATGAGGATGTATTTTCCCCCGTAGTCTATCTTATAGACTACCCTAGCCCTAGCCCTCGTCTCCCGAGTCAGTCTTCTTTATCTCGTGACTTTGTCACTTTATCCGGTTAGTCCATTCTAGCCTTTCTTTCTTATTCAAGAGATTGTTTGTGATCTTTTCAAACATTTTCATCCAATCTCTCGAGGGGGCATATCATTCCCATCTTGTGGCAACTTTGTATCAGTTCATCTTATCTTCTTTGAAACAACGCGACAAGCCACATTGTGTCAAAGAGGGGCAAAATGTAGACACCCAAAATTGTCGAGTCTAATTAAATAAATATTTTATTTATTTAATTATCTAAGCTTAATTCTTCTATTAATTAAATAAATCTTTATTTATTTAATTAATTCATTTATCCTCTTCTAGCCTTATTTCTCATTTAAATAAATACCTTTAAATTATCCTTTTTCTAAATTAAATAAATATCTTATTTATTTAATTATCTCACTCCTTCTATTAATTAAACAAATCTTTATTTATTTAATTAATTCATTAACCTTTTCTACCCATGACACATGTCATTCATCTCTTAATTCATACACTACCTACCCCTTTCATTATTTTATTATTTCTTTTACCTACCCTCTAATCATAGCCGACCTCCTTTTACACCTCTCAATCTTATCCCTCCATTTCATATTGTGTCTTCTATATAAGGAGATGGCTCCTTCATTATCTAACCCTAATCATTCATTCTAATGAATCATCTTAAGGACCTGACTACACTACGATCCTACTTGCAACCACATTCCGTTCTTTGTTAAGCTCTTGTGCACATAAAATCTGAGAGCAAATATATCAAGCAAGATCAATGGAGATAGGAAGAATGGAGATTCAAAACCCTATTGGACATGTGATGGTATAATCTTTGTGATTTCATTTGATTTGCATTGTCTTAGGTAATCTTCATATGTTATGGTGGATCTTTTTTGTTGTTAGGCTAGGGTTTTGTGGTTGAATTCATTTAGTCTTTCAATATCATTATTATTGTTATCCATTTTCACCATATACAGATACTACTCTTACCTTTATACCAGTAACATACCTAATAACATCATGCCGACATCATGCCAACATTCTTCAACTATCTGACATACACTAATCTCAATCTGCATCCAGGTTGACATACTTACCGATTGTCTACACATATCCTTGCATACCGATGGTCATGTTCCTTTCTGTTGTCCCTTACTTGTTTACCGATAGATAATAATTATGTCTGCATACTGGTACCATACCTGTCTTACCTGCCTGCACACCAGTTGACCATACTGGTTGATATCAATGAAAATACAATGCCAACAATCTCCCCCTTTGGCATTGATGTCAACACACTCTACATTTCTTCTTCAACTAGTTCATTCTCCCCCTTTGACAATAATGAAAAAGGGCCAAGGCATTTCTTCATCTGGTTCAGTTATGCATCTCATTCATTCTCCCCGATTAGACTATGTATTCTCCCCATTTGTGTTTTCAACTGGTTCATTGGCTACTATCATGATAATCTCAATAACTTTCATTCTAGTTCTTTTGCATATACTCAATCAGGACAATCTCTCCCTGTGATATAGGAGGGTTACCAACAAGACAACTATTCTTTTCAACCGACAACCCAAATATGATTTTAATTAAGTACAAATTGGGTAGACATTGAAAGAAACCACAAACCAGAACTAATGAGCACTTTCCACAATGTCAAACCAAATGATATTGTTACATCCAAAATGGAAATGCCCATGTGTCCAACAAATGGTCCAAGAAGCAAAAGATGTGGCAATAAACCCCCCTTGAACCATAGATCTCCATACACACTTAAGTGCATGAAGCAGGTGAGAAAACTCCTAACTTGTGTCTCATATACTTAAATGTGCTTACTAGTAAAGGTTTGGTAAAGATATCAACCACTTTCTCACCTGAAGGGACACATTCCACCTTGACCTCCTACTCTTCAACCTTCTCCCTTAGAAAATGATATTTGATGGCAATGTGTTTGGTCCTTGAGTGCATAACCAGATTCTTTGAAATGTTGATTGCACTTGAGTTATCATACCAAATGGAGATGGGGTCAGATGTGTTTACTTGAATATCCTTGAGGGTTTGCTCCATCCATATCACTTGAGAACAACATGTAGCAGCAATAATATATTCTGCTTCAACAGTTGATAGGGAGATTGAATCCTACTTTGTGTTGTGCCATGAAACCAACTAGTTACCTAGGAAGAATGCACCACCACTTGTGCTCTTTCAGTCATCAATGCGACCTGCCCAATCAATATCACTGTAGGCTTGCAAGGTGAATGCTCCTTTCTTAGGGTACCATAGTCCATAATTGAGTGTTCCTTGCAGGTACCTAAAGATCCTTCTAACTTCATTCATATGAGACTGTTTAGGTCCTTCTTGAAATCTTGCCACCATGCACACTGATTTCACTATATCCGGTCTGGAAGTAGTAAGATATAGTAAACTACCAATCATAGACCTGTATAAGGTCTGATCCACTACCGGTGACTCATCAGCCTTTCTTAACTTGCATCTGGTCACCATGGGGGTACTTATCGGTTTGTTGTCCTCCATCTAAAACTTCTTCAACATATCTTTGGTATACTTGGTTTGAGAGATAAATATTCCCTTGTCATGTTGTGAAATCTGCAAACCAAGAAAATATGTCAGCTCTCCAAGTATTGACATCTCAAACTCTGACTGCATTTGATTAGCAAAGTCTTTGCATAGAGTGTCCTTGTTGCCTCCAAAAATTATGTCATCCACATATACAACCACAATAATCATGTGGTTTCCATCTGCTTTAATGTACAATTTACTATCTGCACTTCCCTTTCTGAAACCATGCTCCTTTAGATATTTGTCTAATCTTGAGTACCATTCTCTTGGAGCCTGCTTCAAACCATACAATGCTTTCTTCGACTGACACACAAAGTTTTCATCATCATGCAACATAAAGCCTTTCAATTGTTCTATGTAGATTTCTTCTAAACTACCATTTAAGAAAGTAGATTTAACATCCATTTGATATACCTTATATCCTTTGTAGGCAGAGAATGATACAAACATTCTAATGACTTCAAATCTTGCAACCGGTGCATATGTTTCTTCAAAATCTATTCCTTCTACTTGGGAATACCCTTTGCACACTAACCTTTCTTTATGCCTAACAATCTTATCTTCTTCATTAATCTTGTTCCGGTAGACCCACTTTGTGCAAATGATATTCTTATCTGCCAGTCTAGGAACTATCTCCCAAGTTCTGTTCTTCTCAATTTTCTACAGCTCTTCTTCCATTGCATCTATCCATTTCTGACTTTTTTTGGCCTCATCAAATGTTTTGGGTTCCATTTCAGTCATGAGACATAAATTGACTTGTTCATCATTCTGGGCAAGTCTTCTCTTGGTCTGCACACCATCATTCTTATTACCTAAAATCTGCTCTTCCGGGTGGTTTTTCTACACATACCAGTTAGGGGACTTGTTGGATGCTTCTTCCAGTTCATTGTCTGGCTGAACTTCATCTTCATCACATGTGTCATCATACCAATTTACTTTTTCTTGTCTAACTTTATGCATATCTTCATCAACTCTGACGTGTATACTTTCAATGACCCTTCTTAGCCTTTTATTGTAACATTTGTAGGCTTTGTTGTGAGTTGAATAACCCAGGAAGATACCTTCATCACTCCTAGAATCAAAGCTACCTAGGCCATCCACATCTCCCTTGATGAAGCATTTACTTCCAAACACTATGAAGTATATAACTGATGGCTTCCGGTCATACCACAGTTCATAAGGCGTCATTCTGTTCTTTGTTCTTAGTTGAACCCGGTTGAAAGTATATACAACAGTGTGAACTGCTTCCTTCCAGTATATATTCATTATGTTTTCCTCGTTTAGCATGGTTCTTGCCATCTCCTTGACAATCCAATTTTTCCTTTCTACAACACCATTTTGTTGTGGTGTCCTTGGAGCTAAATATTATCTTCTTATTCCATGTCTCTCATAGTAATCTTCAAACTCATTTGATGTGAAATCTCCACCCCGATTAGATCTTAGACATTTTAGCTTGCATCCACTTTCCCTCTCAACCATCTTCCAGAAAATCTTGAATCTTTCAAATGCTTGAGATTTGTCCTATAGGAAAGTGACCCATGCCATTCTTGAAAAGTCATCAATGAGGAGCATGAAGTATCTTTCACCGGCTAGAGCTCTTGTTCTGGTTGGTCCACATAGATTGATATGTACCAGTTCAAGTGGCCTTGAAGTATTATGTTCTTTAGTCTTGAAGCTCACCTTAGTCTTCTTTCCTCTTACACATTCATCACAAAATGTTCTTACCGGTTTGATGATGGGTGGTATATTTCTCACATAGCCCTTTTTGCTTACTGTAACCAGATTATCAAAATTTATGTGGCCTAATCTCCTATGCCTTAGAGAACTCTCATCCACTTGTCCCATCATGCATTGGGACTCAAAGCATTCCTTCAAATTGTACACATTTCCATCTGTTCTTTTTCCTTTTGCTACAATTTGACCGTACTTTCTTTTCTTATCTAGCAACAAGTAGAGTCAAAAGTGAATTTGTATCCTTTGTCACACATTTGACTCACACTTATTAAGTTGTTCTTTAAACCTTCCACATAATATACATCACGTGCCTTCAATTTTCCATCTATATTCAGAGTACCTTTTCCCTTTATCTTGGTGGAAGGGTTGTCTCCAAATCTTACTGAACCTCCATTCCAATCTTCAAGCTTAATAATTTATTTTTGTCTCCAGTCATGTGATTGGAACATCCACTATCTACAACCCATAAGTTTCTTCTTTCTGTATGCAGGGTAGTCTGCACAATTAGACTTGAATATGCTTTATTCCTGTCCTTCTCAACCCAAACTAGGTTGGGTCCTTTCTTCTTGTCTGCTGCAATTTCATGCTCTGGTTTTGTTACCAGTTTCTGATCCGATACAAACTTCTTTGGCTTGGTTGTCCCGAGTTTGCAATGTTCCCAAACATTTGACAATTATAACATTTTACATTTCCATTAAATGATGAATTTGAAAACCTGTTGTAGGATAACAGTAGACTTTTCCTACATTCATAACTCCTATGACCTAAATCATTACACTGGTAATTAACATACAACATTCATATCCTAGATTGTAGCAAAAGAATTTCTACTTTCAAAACTAACATGGGGCTTATTCATTAGTCTACAATCAACACCTCTATATCCAAACTTATTACATTGCTAGTAATAACCATGGAATTTGGGTACATACCAGTCTTGTTGCTTTGGACTGACAAACCTTCTCACCAAATGCATTCCTCTCATGCTGTTAACTCCAGTGAATCTTTCATTGTCTACCTTGGGCTTTCCTTTACAATTTTCATTGATTTGCATACCGGTTTAGTGTGTGACCCTTTTGGTACTGAGCATTCTGGTTCACAGGCTGATTTCTTGTAGCCTCAACGTAGGTCTTCTTACCAATATCTTTGTTGACTGTAAAGGTTTGCTTCTCTTTAATTTCACTTGAGGAATCGAATTGTATCTCCTTACCTGAACGTGTCTTAGCTATTTGAACATTTTCCTTCTTCAAATCCTAAACCACTAGTGTCTTTTGAATACTTCTATTTTCTCAACATCTTGTCTAAAGCTTCAGTGCTTCCCTCATACTTGCTCCTCATATTCAATTCATCCTTTCTCTTTTCTATCTCCTTTCTAAGCCTTACAATTTCTTCTTCCAGATTCTGCTACTCCTTTTCCTTCTTTATCAAATTGGAGGATGTAACTTCACATATCCTCTTAGCTTCTTCCAACTGGAGTTGTAGATCAGAAATTGTTTTCTTGGATTCTTCTAGAGATTCCTCTAGTTGTTCTTGTTCCTCTACAACAACATACTTAATCTTTTTGAGTTCTCTTCTAGTTTTCTTCAACTCCTCAATTGCACTTATGAACTCACCTTCTAAATCCACCTCAACTTCAATGTCTTCATCTTCATCTGCTTCATCAACCGGTTCTTCTAGTGCGATAAAGAGATTAATTTCTCTTTCATCCTCATGGGAGACATCTTTTGAGGCACTTTCTTCATCTGTGGCATCATCTTCAAAGGTATATATACTATTCTGCTTCCGATAGCTTCTTCTTTTTTGCTGATAGACCTTCTTCTCTTTATATTTACTGGAAGACCTGCCAGAGCTTCTTTTCTCATCTCCACCGATTTCACCATAGGGACATTTTGTAGCAAAGTGTCCCATTTTACCATAGTTAAAGCATTTGAGAGGTAGTTTTCCTTTATACTTATTATATCCTCTTTTAAGATTTCTTAAAAAAATTTCAACTTCAGTATTCAAGTCTCCACTAGATTTTCTATGAGCACTTTCTTCCTTACCCTTTTTGGTGGAGTTGAAAGCAACTTCTTTCTTGGAAGTTCCTTCACCGGTTGTCCTCATCTCATAAGCAGTTAGAGAGCCAAATAACTCATTCATTGAAAATATTTTTAGATCCTTGGATTCCTCTATAGAAGAGACCTTAGTATCATACTTAGATGTGAGTGATCTAAGCACCTTTTTGACAATAACTTCATCAGTTATTTCATCTCCTAGTCCTCTGATGGTATTCACAGTTTCATCAACTCTATGAAGGTAGTCTACAATCTTTTCTTCATCTTTCATCTTCAAGCCTTCAAGCTGATTTGTTAGTGTTTGCAACTTGGCCTCCTTTACCTTTAAATCTCCTTAAAATAATCTCTCTAGCTTATCTCAAGTCTCTTTGGTGGATGAGCAGTGTATAACCTTGACAAACTCATTATCTGAAAGCCCACTGAGAATAGCATGTTTAGCTTTTGAAAAATTTTCCTACTCCTTCTTAGCACCTGGATCTGTGGGAGGAACACTAGGGATAGTATACCCATTCTTTATAGACATCCAAACATCAAAACCTAGTGAGGATAGATAGGTTTCCATTCTTCTGCTCCAAAATTCATAGTTGGTTCCATCAAACATGGGGGATTTGGAGGAGGAGGACTCATTTCCTACCAATGTGTTCTTTAGACCAAAATCTACCCAAGCTAGAGAAATATTTGACCAACATGGAACCTAAGACTCTGATACCAATTGTAGAGCACAATATGTCACTGAGAGGGGGGGTGGGTGAATCAATGATTTCAAACAATTTCCAACTATGTGTGTGCAATTGGTGAATTAATGAAAACACTAGTAATCAAACACACAAATAATGCATCTCACAACACCAAATATACAAGGAAAATGCAATGTAGGAAAAACCTCGGTGAGAAATGCTACTAGAGTCTACTGCTCCAATCCATCCTCACAATAAAACACAATATTACAAAGATTTAGGGCACCAACCCAAGGAGCACCAACCCAAAGGAGCACCAAACCCTACACTAAGTAGCAACTCAATGATATACAATGAAATAAAACTTATTACAATGAAAGCACCTTGTTACAAATGTATTTTGTAACACCTCCAATAAATACATTCCACCGGTTATTTTGTCTCACTACTTCTTTTGCTACTGGTTCACTATTCACTCACTCTGACCCCTTACCAGTCAACCTCTTCCTCTCTTGACTTCCTCTGATCCTCACCATGCACTTTATCACTCTCTAATGCATTCCTACCAGTTCAATCACTGCCGGTTTAATTGATTGTTATACACTATAACAATCCACCGGTTTCCCTGTCTCTACCGGTTAAAGCCTCTTATCGGTTCTACCTTCAAATACTCAATCACTTCAATCTTCTGCGATGAACTCTCAAATTGATTATCTCTCTTCTTGATCAAGAACACTCTCTTCTTACAACTGGCATCAAATATCATCTCTTCAATATGCATATTTATACATAATCTTTCCCACCAGAATGAGGTTCAAACTATCTGAGGTTAAGGTTTCTTCTACCTACCACAAACCATATCAGATCACATTGGATCTCCTCTCCATGATTGACAACCTACAAAATCAAGCTTCACTGCCATTTCCATTCCTTCCAGAACATGCTTACTATATTTGGCAAACACGGCTTTGCTTTTTGTCAATCACCATAAATGATCTAGATGTTTTCTTCACCAAATCTGATCTGCTACTCAACATCCTACATGAATCCTTACATCACCAATCTCAATCTTATTCTATCATTCTGCTTCAAGCCATAAACCTCTATCATCATCCCATGATTTATGCGGATTGCATGAAATTTCTTACCAATCACCGACTACTTCGATGATGCACTGTTCACTTGCCACTTGGAGACCATGTGGCATCTCAATTGGCATCCACCTTAGCTCAATCTACTATGTCGGTTTAAACTTAGTCATTGACTAAACACACAATATTGGTATTCCATCTATACTATTGGTCATACAACAATTGATTAACTTTTGAGCCAGACTCTTCTTTGTTCTTCCAGTTGGATCACATTAGCCTAATCACCAAACATATCGATCTACAATAGGTAACCAAGGAGAGTTACTTTGTTGCATACCGGTAGCCCTGTTTACCAGTTGACACTTCTCTTACCTTTATACTAGTAACACACCTGATAACATCATGCCAACATTCTTCAACTGTCTGACATAAATCAATCTCCATCTGCATCTAGGTTGACATACTTACCGGTTGACTACACATCTCCTTGCATATCGGTGATCATGTTCCTTTTTGTTGTCCCTTTCTTGTTTACCAGTAGATAATACTTTTGTCTACATACCGGTGCCATACCTTACTTACCTGTCTTTACACCAGTTGACCATACTGGTTGACATCAATGACAATACAATGCCAACAACTAAGTCCCATCCCTATGCAACAAACATGCATAGATTTTGTTCACAAAACAAAGTGCCAAACAAAACAATCTATCAACCAAAAAATTTAAATAAAAAATTTCAATAAAAAAGGTTAATTTTAAAATGTTTTTTATACCATACATACACTAGGATGAGGCGATATCATACCATTCATAAAGGATGACACAAGCTAGTGAAAATTGTAGAATACACTCCTAATATGGAGGAATATTCTACTAAATCCAAAGTACTACAGACTAGAATAACATATCACAAAGTATGGATCGTGTACTATTAGAATCCAAAATGATGAATAACCCAAAATACTATTGCAAATGAATAGAAATAATACTATGATTGTAAATTATACAAGATCAAAATAACAACACTGAGTTAGCCTCCAAGAGAGAACTACAAATGCTCAAGAAGAAAAGTAAGATTAGAAGAATCCAAGAGAAAAATATATAGAATACAATTACAATGCAATAGAATAGAATACCAAGACTAGCTAGAGGTGAGAATATATAGAAAATGAGAGAGGGGATAGGTGGAAATTATGACCAATGCAAAGAAATAACTACAATAGCCTATAAAAGGAAAGTGTAACTCACATGGAAGATGTTGGTGCCTTGTACCCACTCACAATAATACACACCTAATTTATCCTAAAAAGTCTTAAGAAAAAAGTGTAGGAAAAACCTAGGAATAGGAAAATAAATAACCAAATAGGAAATAAAAACCTACACTAACACCTTGCTTAAGCATTGCTTAGGTGGATGAAAGGATGACCAGTCCTAGCATGTGATGCCATATTAGGTACCCATGTACAAATAATTTCCCCATAGAAAGAAGAAGACTCCCAAGGTATACAAGAAGCCCCCATAAATAGAGGGATAACAACCCCCCCAAGAGAGAGAAAGAGGAATAAGAAGACCCCCCTGAAGTGGACACCTCTTGCACCTCCAACAAATTTCACAAATGAAGGAACTTGATCTTAGTGAAGGGTTTGGTAAATATGTCTGCAATCTGATATGATGTTAAACAATACCTTACATCAATTATCTACCCATAATCACCTCCTAAATGTAATCCATGTGAATCTCAATATATTTGGTCCTCTAATGATATACTGGATTGTGATGTATATTTATGAAACTCTGTTTGTCACAAAATATGACTTTAGGCTTTTGAAAGGAAATACAAAACTTTGTGAGAATATTCCAAAGCCAAATAGCCTCAATAGCAGAGCTAACTGCTCCTCAATTCCTCAACCTTTGTAGATAAAAGAGAAATTGCAGATAGCTTCTTGCTCAACCAACAAAATAGACCAAAACCAAGAGAGAAGCAATATCTTAAAGAAGACTTGGGATCCTAAGAATCACCTACCCAATTTAAATTTGTGTATCCCACCAAGTCAAAATTCCCACTCGCTACATAGTGAATCTCATAACTATACAAAGTTTTCTATACAAAGTGCCATCCACCAAAGGTGAAGCACACTTAGCTTCAAGTTTGACCTTAAACAAAAATGGATTTGATGTAAGTTTACAGTCAGCCATGAAAAATCTAGAGATGATATCAAGGGCATACTTAGGTTTTAGAATAAATGCCCCTAAAGAATACTAAGGGATCTCAATTTCCAAAAATTCTTGCAAAATGCCTAATTCTAACATCAAGGAATGATCATGATGGGCATTTTTTACTACCTAAATGGTGGATGAGTGACTCCCTATGATCAACAACTCATCAACATAGAGAACCAAAAATTTGAAAGCATCACCCTACTGAAAACTATAGATGTTTGGATCAAAATGGAAATGAGTGAACCCAACTTTCAGAATGGAGTCCATCTTGTCATCCCAATCTTGAGGAGATATTTGAGGCCAATGAGGGACTAACGAAGATGACAAACAAGTGAAGGATTCTAAATAAATCCCTATTGGAGCTACATGTATATCTTGTCATGAAGGTCACCATGAAGAAAGGAACTCTTTTGATGAACTTCTTGTCTATGAGTTGCAAAAATATCAAGGACAAGTTCATTTTGGTGACTGGTGCAAAAGTCTGAGAGTAGTCAATCATAGGAACCTATGAGAAGCCTTTGGCAATAAAGCAAGCCCTATGTTTCTCAACTAAAAAATATGAAACAAATTTTATCTAAGAGATCCACTTTCATAGAACATTTTTTATTCCCTGAGAAGAAGGACAAGATCCCAAGTGTGGTTCCTCTCCAAGGAATTGAACTATTCTTGCATATTTTCACCCCACTTGAGGATGCATGAAGCTTCCCAAAAGGATTGTGGAACTCAATGTAAAGTAATTAAGATATTTTGAGCCTATTGAAACTATGACCTTGTTCTTCTAGTATCCAAAGGATCACCAACCCAATCACCTACTAACACTAGTGTCTAACGACCCAAAGAGGTCTTGAGATTGGATAATCTAAAGGAGAATCAACATCCTCTAAATGATTATTGTAGGATGAATGTGAATCCTAGTCATCATTGTCACCATATGAAGTGGAGAAAAAAGACTCATCAAAAGCAAGAGTATTAAGGTCCTCTTAAGAATTATCATCACAATACAAGGTCACCAATGTGATAGTGGATGCAGAAGTGGTAGAAGAAGATCTAACATGACTCTCCTCAAAATGAACAACTCATGAGTGGTAGAATCAAGAAATTTATAGCCTTTGACATTATCTAGACATCCAACAAATATGCTAGGCTTATGCTATGGATCCATGGCCTTGCATTTCTCTCTATAATGTGGGCCCATGCATGAGAACCAAACACTCAAAAGTGCTTAACTAAGAGTTTTCAACTAGTCCAAGCTTCAAAGTGAGTTACCCTCTTTACAAGTTTGTGAGGGATTTGGTTTTGGATATAACACACATAGTTAATAGATTTTTCCCAATATGGTGGTGCCAAAGACAACAACATGCTATACATATTTCCAACAATCTCCCCTTTTATCATTGATGGAAACATGTATATATATACAAGTCTTCTCTCCCCCTTTGACATTAATAGAAAAGCACATAAATCTCCTACTTATGAAAACCTAAGATATGCATGAACTCTCCCTCTTTGTATGATCTCTACCAAAACTCTCCCCTATATATAGAAATCCCCCAAAAATTGTTACTATGTACATGATGTCTTCAACAAAAGCCAAAAATGGATACTTTTCATGGAGTTTGGCCATTTTAAACAATATTGATACAAATTAGTAACCTCATCTACACATTCCATGAATTTCTTCAAGTTTTCATGTAGCTTGTGTGCATTAGCACACCAATTAGATGCTTCAGTCATCCTTTTATCATTTAACTTCCTCAATTCATCTTGTTCTCTAAGTGTTGTTGCAGTATCTCCTTTCTTGTATAGGAGTGCAAGGTGTCTCTAAGTTTTATCTTTTGTAGGGGAGACATGTTGGATAGGTCAACATATCTCTCATATGCAGGAATTTGCAATAATTGGGATGTCACAATAGGTTGAAACTACATTTGCAAAGTCAAAAATATTTATAGATGAATTTGCAAAAGATAAGAGGTCCCCTCACCAACTTCTCTATTGAGTTTAATTACTTCATTGAATTCAATGCCAATATAGATCCAGTGGAACACAACCCAATCACTTCTCTTCTATCTTGTTTTTTGATCCTATAAGATTGATCAAGACAAATAAACTCCTCATGTATCAGGCTCAAAAAAATTCTAATCCATTCTTCTTCATAAAACATATAAAAACCCTTCCTTACATCTATATGCTTTTCCTCAACATTTGCATATTCATATTTAAGCATGAAATTGTCACCAAGAAATTGATTATTCCTAAACTCTTCCAAATTCACATGATTATATTTATTCAAATGTGAAAGAATATAGATGCGAACATCTTCAAAATGTATCACATTGATAGGAGTGTAGAAAGATGCTCCATCCTTGTCAAATTCAATAGATTTATAAGGATTATTCTTAAATTTAGTCCTCGGCTTCTCCACAATATCGATTGCCCTAGGAATAGCTATGATTAATCTCCTAAAACTAGGTTTTGCATTAAAATTTGAAACACCTAGGAATATAATAATTAAGGTTAACATGCAGTAACCTTCAACTCTTCCTTCTTCTTTTTAGTACTTGAGATCTCTTGAATGTATAGAATAAGATCAAAATTTATCAACTATCACTTATATATCCTTCTTATCCACCCTAGTTGCTCTGCATTGAATGTAATTAGTTCTTTGATATCTTTATATTGTTTTGTGATAGGACTCCATAAATATATAGCAAACCTCAACAAATTGAGTATCTACTCCATAAACTTGATCAAATATCATAAAACCACTAGCCAAACATATCCATGTCACTATTTACTAGTATGTTGAATATTTCAATATTTTTTGCTTCATATGGGTTTGAAAAGTCTTTTGTTACAACTCCTTTTGAATTAATGCTTTCTTTTAGTTTCTAGAAGATCCATTTGCACCATCCACAGGTACAGATCCATCCTTCACTTTCTTCCTTCTTCTAAATATTATCCATTTTCTTCATTTGTTGAATCAGATCGACCATTTTTGTGGAGTAGAAGGTTTTACATTCTTCCCCTTAGAAAACCTTGCAATGTGTCTTGGTTTATTATAATTATAGCATGTGATACCATATTGTGGAGAATCTCCACTTCTTCTCATATTAGATCTACAATCAAAAGACCTATGACCAAAATTGTTGCATGTGTAGTAGTAACCATAGAAGGATTGAGAAGCCATAGAATTGTTCTTATTCATGAAACAATTCCTTGTCACTTTACTTTTGCATTCATTAAACTTATGACCAAATTTATCACAAGCATCAATGACCATTAAATGATTAAAAATTCATAGCATTGTATCTTGGAGGCGTAAATAAATTCATTCTAATTCCACTCCTACAATCAACAACCTTATGTCCAACCTTATTACAAGAATAACAATTACTATTGAAAGATTAAGAGTACCTAGTTTGAGAAGATTTATTAGGAGTTGGATTTTTGAAGTTCTTCTTCTTGTTTCAAACTTGTGTGAAATTCTTCTTCTTTCCTTCTATGTTCTTGGATTCATCATGTGATTTTTCTTTTTCCTTCTCTTTTTTTCCTTCATTCATATTTTTTGTGCAACTCTCCCCCTTTTCAAAACCAAGACCACCCTTGTCTCTTTGTGGCTATGACAACTAAGTATATCATCAAGGATGTCTCTGACTCCTTTGAGTTTTAAGATTTGTCTATCTTCTCTTTTGCATTACCTTTTTCTTTTCTCAAAGTGAAAATCTCTTCCTCAATCTTGGTGCATTTAGAAAATTTGTCATGAAGCTTGGACTCCAAACAAACAGAAATCTTCTTACCTTCTTCAACTTGAATATTTAGGTTAAGTATGTCATCTTCTGCCTTCTTTAGTTTGTCTTCTCATTCTTTGCTTCCTTCAATCTTAGCTTTCAACTTGACAATTTCATTTTCTTCCTTTTTCAGATTCTTTTCTTCTTTCAATCTTAGTTTCCAACTTGAAAATTTTCTTTTTTCCCATATTAAATTTGATCTTATATTCTTCACACTCTTCCCTTGCAATATCCATGTCCTTAACAACATATCGGAGTTCTCCTTCAAGGTATACTTCACAATAATTCATGTCAATGTCCCAACCTCTAGGTTCTATTGCCTCTAGATCTAATTCAAGATAGATTATATCTTTAGACCCCATGTGTTCAAATGCAAGATCTACCTAGGTTGTTATATTATTATCTAAGGAACCTTATTTCAATACCAATTATTGAAAACAACCAGATGTTGAGAGGGGGATTGAATAAGAATCAACTTAAATTTAGACATCCATTTTCAAATTAAACATTGAATCTAATCTTCCAAAATAAATAATTGAAACAAAGTATGCACCACACAAGAAGACCAATATTTTTATGTGGAAAACCCAATAAGGGAAAAAACCACAGTGAGAACTATCTCACAATATAAATGAATAAGTTTCTACAATATTTATTTTAAGTCTCACTCCCTAAAGAAACTCAATGATCACTGAAGGACTTACTAGACAGGATACAAACAAATATGGACCTGTTAAGGAGAGACACTATCGGCTAGCAGGATACAAGAAGTTACAATATAAAAAAAACTAACATAATTTGTTATAAAGAATGCATCTAACTTATGCGGGTGTGGCAGTCCCCTTTTTCACACATTACTCCATATTTTACAACTTTTGCACTTCACAAATGATATTTCATTCTTTATATATCCTCTGCAACACCTCAAAACACCAATTAGATCAACTCCAAAAAGACCTTCAAATGAAACATGTAGTATTACATAGGTTGGCTTCAAACATATGAAAAATGAAGTAGAATGAGTTATAGCTCAACTCAAAGAATGAATAAAACTAAAGACATCATAAAAAAATCCTTCAAAGAAAATAAGATAGGTCAATATAAACTACAATTAAAGGAACTTAATTTGTCGGCCCAATCAACAACAATACCACCAAACTGCTACTTGTTCATCTTTGCACCATCAAGGAGACACCAAAAACAATATTGCAATCAAGATAAGATAAATTATACAATCCATAGCATCCCTACAACCTTCTCATGAAGTATATAAACATTAAGTGCTAGTGTAAAAGAATAAAACCACTAAACTAATAGAAATAGGGCATCTCGGTATGACTGTTACACTCCAACACATAACATATTATGTTACGGTGAACCAATTAAATTAAATTCACATATATGAACTCTTATACCTTAATAATCACATTCCCAAGTCTGCATAAGAATATCTATCACTTTGGAGGAATATGGAGCATTCTAGTGATCATTTGAGACACTTAATCCTATTAAATTGCAATTTGGAGAACAATCACATCTAAATTTTCTTGTAGAAGATCTTATGATAATAAATTCTAAAAGTATGATCCTTGATTTTTGATGATGGAACAAGTTACTCACTTCATTAGAATGAGTGAATAAAGCAAAGGTGGATCAAGAACAAAGTGAGAAAATAAATAAAGTCATGACTAATGATTTTCTCTCATAACTACAACTATAGAATCATTGTGCAACTCATGAATTACCACAAAATAGTGAGAGAACTCAAACCGTTTTCTTGAACCTATGTGAGTGATCTAATATAATAATAGGAGATTATTTGATAGTGAGAGTACACAAAGAACATCATGGAATTTTCCTTCCCCCATGTCAATAAACCCTCTCCCACACACTTCAATAGTAGTGTCATCACCTATCAAATTAGAAGGTATAAAACTTGCTACAAAGAGGAAAGTTCATCCTTTGATGAAACCTGGTGGTGTGAGGCACTCGAATCAAGAACCCAAGTAGATGGTGGTGAATAAAATGGTACAAGGGCCTTGCCTTTCCTTTCCCCTTGTTATTTTCTTTAGCCTTATGATGTAACAACATCCTCAATGGAGGAAACTAACAAGGATGTGAAAAAACACACACAAAATAAATATGTACAAGGTAGGAACATTACCTACAAGAAGTATTTCTAATCCATATAATCATGAACCAATAGTTGTATGAGACCATTGGATGAACTTTTGAACTAGTATAAATTGTGACCATACTCCTTGGAAATTTTATATGACTGTGACATAAGCCATATTCTTCTCCCTTTAAAATATTTGAGCAACACTCCACTTAGTCTTTCCATATTAGCATATACCTTTAGAGTTGCAACTAAGCTATATATTATTGATTATAATTCCATAAAAGGGATAGTTCATGTTCTTCATGTAGAATATATTAGTCATGTACCTTGGATCATCCTCAAGGTGAAAAAAGTTGGATGCACAATTAAAAATTTACCTCATTGATTAATGTTGTATCCAAACTTGCATCGATACCCTTCACATATGTCATCTTGTCAGTCTATGGTAGACACCTCTATTTTTCATCATAGAAGACTCGATGATACTTGCAACGATTTTGTCCTTCCCATCTACAATATTTTTAATCACAACAATAGTAGTATATGATGCGGTAGAGGGGAAAATATGGAAAGGTTCAAATTAATCTAAACTTATCAAAGTTATTACAACTTGAAGAGCTTCGTTATTTTTGTGTAGGGGAAAAAGTGAGACTATGTATGGAAACCCTAATCCCACTCTCATACACACTCATGGAATACAAAAGAGCCTAGGGAGGTAACACACATTGGCTACTTATGAGAAAGAGAGAGTCGTGAATTACCTATTAGGTTTTCTATTCCTTTGTTGTAAATGAGAGAGATAAATGATGCACAATGCAATCTAACCTAGAAAGCAAGTAAGCAAGCAAATCCTAATATGAGAATGTAGATCAAAGAACAACTAATACACTACTGAAAAGTACAGATCGGAAGGAAAAATAATAGGTGCACTTGTGTTTTAAATTTGAGAAAAAATGTCTGGGACTAGGGTGCCATGCCACTGTCCCGATTCTGCAATTCTGGAGCTGCAACTGACAGGAGGGATTTTGAGATCTGCAAAGTACTATTCTGTCAAGTCCTGTTGATAGAGGGTAGGACCATGGTACCATGCCACTATCTTGGGTAGGACTAGGGTGCTAGGCCCCTATCCTTGATATATTTATGCACTTCTAAAACTTCTCGGTGGTTTTGATGCCTATTCCAGATATGAGACTGCTTCTGGATTCCTATTTTTGCACCTGCAATTGAAAAGGGAAGGTTTTGGGTGGCTATATAGGGTTTTTCCTTAGTCAAACCCCCGTGTTGGTGATTTCCACCTCTATGAATAGTCGATAATGTAATAAAAATGTGTGTGCAAGGACCTTGTGTGTATGCAAGATCCTAAGAATGAAAGTAAACAACCTAGAGCAACCCTAAAGAGTAAACCCTAATTGCTTATAATTGACAAAGTAAATTCTCTAAATCCACAATATGAAGTTATCTAAAGCATTAATATGAATCAAAATGAAGCTTATGCAAAGACATGAAAACAACATGAAACCATACCCAACCCCAAGGGAGAGGTACAAGCCAATCATCAATCGGTGATCTCCTATTGTTCTTTTATATCTTCAAAAATCCCCCAATTGATAAAATGATGCTTGATGAATGTTTGATGTATGAATGTTGAATTTTTTTTAAGAATTCAAAGATATGCTCTTTCGCTACAAAGAAGGCTCTAATGCTCCAAAAAACCTATCCTTAGATTCTTAGAAGAAGACCCCTTCAAATGAAGAAAGAGAGATCTTAAGTATGAAACCCTAGATCTTAATTTCATGTTTAGGCCAACCTAGGATTTGAATTTCCCATTGATATTTTGGAGTTAAGAATTATCATATCATAGGATTATGCTCCCGAAATTTCAAGAGAAAAGCCATGAACTATGTGCATTCCCGCCACAATTGACCAGATTTTCACCAAATTTTTGGGGCCGTTAGATATGATGATATTAGAGCACATCCTGAAGTTACAACTCATTTCAAGATGTTTTGGTATGCAAAATCGGGCCTAAATGATCAAAATAAGACATAATTAGGGTTTATGATTAAATAATTCATTGGAAGAATAAGATGAAAAGGGGCACACTTAGGGTAAAGGGCCCAACTTTGTAATGTGTAAAGTGATGAGACATGACCTTAGATTTACTTTAATTAATTAATTAAATGCTTAAAGGGGAATGAGAAATGCAAGATGCAAGACACACTAAGGTGGGTGATAACCTAAGTGTGGAATTGTACCACCCTAGCAAGGGTGTAAAATTTATGACACTACAATTTGCTCATATGTATCAATTAGTTCCTTGCTCCAAAATATTGATTCTTCATTCACATCCTTAATAAGATTGAGGCAAAGGGGGGTAATTAATAATAGCCTAATCTTGTTCATCATAATATCTTGAGAAAATTAGGATCAAAATCAATAAATGGCACTTCATTCTTGGTATTGAAAATTTCCTCCATAATGTGTAGTTATCTATCTCCCCTTTGTAGGCTAGCCTCTTCACATGATAGGTCCATTTTATCATATGTGAAGATAAATTTGTTTGCACCAAGAGTGCAAGATATGACTAGACTGCAACAAGGAACATTTTGATCCTCTATTTCTCTAGACATTTTATTTCTAGTGGCTAGGATTGGAACAATTATACCTTACCATTTAGATTCTCTCCTATAATTTCATGTTCTTGAGTTTATGGACTTCTTTTTAACTATCCATTGTTGCATGAGAAGATAAATTTTTTTGTACCAAGAGTGCAAGATATTACTAGACTGCAAGAAGGAAAATTTTGATCCCCTATGTCTCTAGGCATTATATTTCTAGTGGTTGGGATTGGAGAAATCACACCTTACAATTTAGATTTTCTCGTTTTAGAATTTCATTTTCTTGAGTTTATGGACTTCTTTTTTACTATCCATTGCTTTACTTGTAACATCATTGTTCCTTATCTTAGATTTTTCCCTTTGGTTTTCTTTACTATTGTTCCTTGATATAGCAATAGCAGTGTTTCTTAGTGAAAAAACATGTTGATCTCTTAAATGATATACACTTAAGACTTGCAACATTATTGCATTTGTATGGACTACTATTAATTTACATGGTGGATTAGACTTATGGGTTTCTATAATATCCTTTATTTTTGATCCCTTTATGATTTGACGATGCTCTAAATTGATGATAAAATTGGATGTGTTATTTTGAATTATGTTAGATGCAAAGTATTGATTTAACATATTTGTGTATGATAAGATTGCACTGATATGGTTCTTTTTGGGAATGTGACATCAATGTGGATGATTGGCTAAGGTTTTAAAATCCTTGTTTGTTTGTCTTCTTAGTTGAGTTTCATACTCTTGATAAATAGGTATATATGTGTTGTAAATACTTTATGTAGTGGAAGGTTTATTTTCTTTGTTAAAAAGGCACTCATTGATGTGATGAAATTTGGCAATTTATTATGCATTTATTATTGCCTACTATTCCGATTTGATTTTATTTATTATAGAACCTTAGTGTAAGTTTAGTGCTTAAATTATTTTTTTGACAATTGAATTAAATTAATTGTTTTTGTATTTTAAGATTATTAAGTTTTTGTGGGTGACATGTTTATTGTTCCAATAAATTGATTGGTGATCAATAGAAATTTGTTATTATTATTGAATTTTATACTAATCAATTTTAAAAAAATATATATATCATATAAATAAATCCTTGTCATTTATTGAATTTTTTACAATTTGACCAATGATTCCTTGATAATGTAATTGACTTCTAGGTTCAGAACTTGATCTAATTATTTTTGTTTGGTATTTTCTCAATAACTCTTGAGTTGGCTGAGTTGAAGTGTTTAAGATGTCCTTTATTTGATTCTATGATTGTACTTTATGGACCATTTATATTTTCTCCTTCTAAAATACCATATTTATGAGTTTTTGGCACATCGTATTATTTGTAACATTGTTGTTCCTTGTCTTGATTATTTTCCTCTATTTATCATTATTGTTCATGTGATTTTTATTTGATATAGTAACAATAGCATTCTTAGTGTAAGCACATGATTATCTCTTAATTGATAACCACTTCATACTTGCAACACTGTTGAATTTGTATGGACTACTATTTCTTTACATGATAGCTTAGACTTATGGATTTCCAACTAGATGAGTTGCCTTGAATGTTCAATATTGTGAGCTAGAAACTCATATTTATTCACATCAACACTATGTTCACATTCAATGATTGGATCAACTACATCCTATTCACTATATTCATCTTCTCCTTCTGTGGAGTCATATCATGATGCATCACATTGGTCATAATATTCTTAATTATTCTAAGCATAATCTTCCTCATTGGGAAGTTCTTTCTCTTTTCCCATTGAGATGGAATTCACACTTTCTATTCCAACAAGTTGAGCATCCAACAATTCAAAATCAATAAAAAGTCGCTTTCCTTGTCTCTAATCAAATAACTCTTCATATTCAACTTTTTTATATGACATATTGGAGGGTAAACCCACAATAGTGGGTTACACTTTTTTGCCAACTTTGACACTGCAATATTCATTTTTTAGAAAAAACTTTAGATTCAAACACCTATTACTTCTAAACTGTAAGGAATTTGCAGATGATGTGAACTAGAGATTTGTGAAATTTTGTATGTAGATTCTAAAAATATTTTTTGGATAATTTTTGGAATCATTTTTCTTCCATTTTTCTATCTCCCTTGAAAACTAGTTTTTTTTAAAAAGCAACATTTTTAAAGAGTACACTCACTTTGTATAGCATAACTTTTTTTCCCTATAATATATACGAATGTGATTCTTTTGAATTTGGTTTTGTAACATCAATATCTAGTGTTTTCAATTTGTTTTGTAGCATTATCTTCAATATTTTATATTATATTAAGATTTGAAGTCGAGTTAGCTATAATTTTGACATATGTCCATTTGATATTACATAACTTGTTGTATATTTAACGAAAATTAATTATTATTTTTTTGTTGGAAAGAGGACTTCAATACCTAGTGCGTAAATATTTTTTAGAATTTTTTGGGTGACGTTTACTATTTTTCCATAAGCATTGAACAAAGAAGTCCATGTTCGGTGAAAACCCTACATTCATAAGAAATAAAATAAAAATATATTAAAAATGATACTATTTGGAAAGCTTATAATAAGGGCTCAATACTTAAAAAAACAAAACTTCTAAATGAATTCATTTGACCCCCAAAAAGCTAATGTAAAACTGGATTTTTATCAACATTTGATAGATGCAAAGGAGACTCTATTGCAAGTATGATTTAGAAGTAGAGAGGTTCTATCCAATAAATTTTGATCTAAGAGCCTTTTATCTAACTCTCTTCAATTAATTACTTCAAATAGGACCTCTTAAAGATTAAATCATTATATTTTCTAAAAAATGTATCATTTCAACAAAAATCATGATGTACGAAAAAGTGGGAACCAACATTGTGAGTTCACCCTGGAAGAGTGGGATACTAACCATCAATGTGTTTCCACATTTTGATATCTTATGCCAAAACTTTGTACATCATAGGATCTATTCTCATTCATCTAACCTACAAGGATGACATTTTTTACTTGATCCCCTTGTAGTTTAATTACTGTCATTTATTTTTGTCTCCCCTTGTTGAGGTAATCTTAAAAATATTATGATTCAAATTTCATATCTATATTATACTCTAGGAGGATCAGGATATTGGTGAGGAATATGTGTGACATAATTTCTATCTGATGCATGGAAATGGGGACACAAGCCAAAAACACAGGTTCACGTGTTAATTGATGAATCAATGATGAGTAGTTAGTACCAAACCGGTACTGAGAGGGGGGGGGGTGAATCAGTACTGATAAAAACACTTTTCCTTGAACCGGTTTGACTGAGAACCCTGCACTTTGACTGACAAGCAATAACACCGGTCAAAACCAGAGTACTACCGGTTAAGCACAGTGAAAGATATAAACCAGTAACTCAACTTTCCACATAGTCCAACATCTTATTTCCACTTCACCCATATGCATACACTAGTAATACTACAACAGAAATGTAAAGAATTACTGGTTCAACATGCTTTACCGATTAACAGAGAATAACAAAGCATCACATCAAAAGCATCATACATAACACACATATTTTTCACGTGGAAACCCAACTGGGAAAAACCACAGTGGGGATGAATACCCACAAGCTGTTCTTCAACTCTTTTGAAGTCCGCTTTGTTAGGAGCCTAGTCCAGTTAAAGACTGTTACAACAGGTTCTGTTAGGAACCGATCCTGCTAGGGATCATCTGGTTAAGGGATGGCTAGAATACCTTGTTAAGGATTAAACCTTGTTAAAGGTTACCTTATTAGAGGATTTTAGAACTCAATGATTTTGAGTCACCCTGTTAAAGGATTTACAACAAGCTGGTTAAAGCAATCCTGTTAAGGGATTTTCCAACTGTTGAAGTGGTTAGAGATCAACAAGTATACAATGATTTGGTAATAGCACTCAATGCCAATGTAGATCCGCTTTTGTTCACTTCTTCTGCACTCACACTCTGCAGGTATCTATTCTCTTATCTGGTCTGGCAAGAATCACGTATCTCTGCACTTATATACACTCACAATATTTGCCAACAACCTCAACATGAAACACAATATCGACCTTATAGGAAACAGATAGGTCGGTAGCATAAACCCTAAACCCTAAACATTTAGGTTGAGCAATTCAGTTGGTTCAATCTTGACCATTGAACACTTTGCTTTGAATACAACGGTCTTGAACAGATCTCAAGATGTTCTCCATCGTTCGTTCTTCACCGCTTCTTGGAGGCTGATAACCCATCACGCATTCTCCATCGTTTATAGAGACTTTGCACATTCCCGAGGTAGATAGGATCAATCTCCTTCATGCAAGATCCTTCACGCGCACAAGGCTAATGTGGCAACACAGTCTGTTCTTCATTCCAATGCTAACACATCACACAATGTCATCGGTTGAATCACAAAGGCGTAGAACACTTCAACCGGAGACCTTGAAGCTAAGACTACCAACCGGTAGTCATACAATATGAAACCTTGATACAAAAAATTCCATATACCAGTTCACATTCCAACATACCGGTTCACTTGGATAGACATACGGCTTCACTTTTTCACATATACCGGTTCACATTTCATCATACCAGTTCACTTGGACAAACATACCGCTTCTTTTTCACATATACCGGTTCTCTTGCAAGGGCTTACTTCAATATACTGGTTCACTCTTCATCATATTAACATCAATGACAACACACAATATCATCATGTCAACATACACTGCACATATGCCAACATTAATAAGTTAGTTCCAACAAAAAACCAGCGCAAATGAACTAAAATCTTTCACATACAAAGAAGCATAAACAATTGAAAGAGGATTAAGAAGACTCCCTAAGATGCTCTGATGATACTTGATGGTTCTCCCTTGTTCTTCTCCTCTCCAAGATCCAAATGTGTGAGTGTAGCTCTCAACTTTAGCGCTAACTATGGATGCCAAATGGAGATTGAAATGGTTGAATATGATAAACTTCCTATTTCTATGCAAATGCTAGAATACAATTGCTATGAGAAAAATATCTATGATAATGTAAGTATAATAGCAATACTCAAATTGCTTCCTCCTTTGCTTGAGGAGAAGTGTTCTATTTATAGGCAAAATAGAAGATTGGATGGTCAAGATTGATATGGTTTGTGGAGGGCCAAGATTGCATGAAATGACCCATGTGATGGTATTCAACCCAATCCCATGATGACAAGTGTCAATATGAGATGGCTTGAGAGGAGAGGTAAGGATAATTAAATGCTTGAGAGGACATGAGGGTTACCATGGATGGTTGGGGTTATGAGATAAAGCTTTTATCCAAAGGATAAACTTTTGTGCAAAGGTTAAAGGGATAACCATTGTCAAATCAATGAATACTTGACCCATGGGTTAAAAGGATGTTTGAGTTAGATAGATAGTCTCTAACCAAGGGTCAAAGGTGAGTTAACCATTAATGGTTATGTAAGAGCCTTACAAGATTGGAATACTTTGGAGGTTATCTTGTTGAAGAAAATAAAGCCATTAATGCTTTATGAAGACTTTGCATATTTTATGAGAAGTGACCCATTCTTAAGGAATGTGTGAATGTTTAGGAGGTAATTAGGCTAATTATAATGGATTAGAAGAATCTAGAAGGGGGTTTAGTGAGCAAGTGGATTTTGTAGGAGAATGCAAGTGGGAGGGATTTTTTAAGATTTTTTAATTAATATAAATTTATTTAAATGTGTGCAACTTGTATTTGGATAGATATAATTTAAATAAATATTCATTTATTTAAATGTGAGAGGGATTTAATTAAATATGAAAGGGGGATTTAATTAAATAAATATGCTTAAGAAGACTATGAAAGGAAGTCATTAAAGGCTTGAAGACTTTGAGGGAACCATTAAAGGCTTAAGAAGACTCTAGAAGGAAACCATTAAAGGCTTGAAGACTTAAAAGGATGCCATTAAAGGTTTCAAGTGGGTGAAGATAAATAGGATTTTTAAATAAATATAAATTTATTTGAATGTGTGCAACTTGCATTTGTAGGAGAATGCAAGTGGATGGGGATTTAAATAAATACTCATTTATTAAATGTGTTTGCAACTTGCCTCTTTAGGAAAATGCAAGTGGTTGAAGGATAAAGTGGATTTAAATAAATGTTTATTTATTAAAATGTGCAGGGAGGGATTAATTAAATAAATATGTTTTATTTATTTAATCAATTGTCTGAATTAGGTTAAGTGAATTAAATTAAATAAATTGAATTATTTATTTAATTAATAGGAGAAGTGGATTAGGGTGAATTAATTAAATATTGATTTAATTAATTGTTGATCGATGGCTACATAATCAAATAAATACTAAGTATTCATTTAATTAAGTGGACAGATTTGGGTGTCTACACTATCCATGTCTCTTCTACCAATAATCATCTCATTTTGATCTCATAATTAAATCTATACATTCTTTTGTGCTTTTTACTATAATATTCAATGAATCCTTAGAAGTGCATAGGTATTGAACTCTTGAATCAATAAATTAACTATTTCTACTTGATGTATTTGCTTATAAATTTTGATAGGTATGTCTAAATTACTTACCATTGTTTTGATCTTTCCACATTGCTCTATGTCTCCTTGAAAGAGTTGTAGCTTCCTCTTGTTCTTGTTGATATTCAATTTTCCTTATTATCTCCATGTTAAATCCATTCAATGTAGAACAATTATGAATTCAACTTAAATAGACTTTCCACTCTTCACCTAGAAGATGAATTTTTTTCCCCAATACCTAAAACCTTCAAAGTACCCAACAAGACCCTTCTTCCCTTACTATCTCTTTTATGGAAGTTAGTAGACATCAACTTACAATTTGATAAATTTGATGGCTACAAATAACTTCAAGTTACAAGGTATTCCATATGATTCCATATTTAAATTATCCCCAACAATGGTGTCATTATGTTGGTGCTCAAAGTTCTAAGTTCCTAAATCCTTAAAATCATGTCATTCTCTAGGAACCAAGGATGTCAAACTCAATGAAAAAAACATTTATCTTATGATCGGGGAAGACAACAATGGACCAATTTAAAGAGTAGGTAATCTCCCCTTGGATTTGGACTCGGTTAGACCCAAAACTAGTTTCCTAGAGGTATCCTAATAGAATTAAACAAAAATCAAAATGGATAAATTGAAAGTGATGCAGTAGTACCAAATGTACGCTTGACCCTAGAGGTTATTACTATACCAAAGACTAACCTACACATAGAAGAGCTCTTACTATGCTACTAAGAAAATCGTTGCACAACCACAAGATATGGGTATGTGAATAAAGACTCTCTGAGATAGGAATACTTATGGATTATTGAAGATGTTTCGTTGGTTATAATATTGATATGTGATGTGCCTATAAACTACCTTCCTTCTCTACAAGTTCTAACTCACAAAATGATGAGTCTCCCCTTCCCATCCCCCAAACTATGAGTGACAATGCAATCTTGGGGACTCACCCTAAGGTGGCTTCCCTTAGGATCAATGTGACTCAAGTGATTTTCTCCATCCTTTTTAGGGCTTCTCCTTCATTAAACACATTTCTTTATTGATGGATTGTGGAGGAATTCTTTCTCCTACTCTATCTATGGATTCTATGTAGCATCTAATGTCTTCAATTAGATATTATTTCTCATCTCATGATTTGTTTTTAGTGGAGGCGTTGACTAAGAATTTTCACATCATTTACCTATGACCA
The DNA here is from genome assembly GCF_030272615.1 of Cryptomeria japonica. Lineage (NCBI taxonomy): Eukaryota > Viridiplantae > Streptophyta > Pinopsida > Cupressales > Cupressaceae > Cryptomeria > Cryptomeria japonica. Next base: position 23,788,547 of record NC_081415.1, on the reverse strand, counting down.
GGGGATATAAATAATGATGTATCTTTCACATCCCTACATCAACTACCTACATGGTGGACGATGATGGAATATAATAAAAAAAATAAATGAAAATTAAATGAAATGGGAGACCATATGTATGTGAGTGTCACTGGCACAGTCATTAAGAGGCATGGTTGTCCATCAAGCACATAGATATTCAGTCAAAAGTGAGGAAGATATTACATTAGGAGATGAATTGTAATTTTGAAGAGAGAGATGCATGTATGTAAGGGGTGAACAACCATTAATGAGGCATGGTATTCATGCCTTACACCATCCCATATGATAGATCACGTGGGAAAGAAAAAGAGGGTGTGGCAGCTCTTATTGTTTCTTAGGGGAAAATTCAGTCATAAATAATATAATCAGATTATAAGAGAGAATCACAACTCTAATCTAATTAGAAATACTCCTAAAAGACAATGAAATAATGCTAAATCAATTGAACAATGAATGAAATCTAATTAAACTCCCTGAATTGATGTAACAAGGCTTCCATTGCTCTTCTCCAAATTGTGTATATAGATGGCTCTTAGGTGTTGCATTGGGAGTTCCTGCATAAGATAGACAATTGCTTTGAAGATTATAATTTAGTGATTCTAGATTGAAATTTAGAAATGAGGCTTTCTTTTATAGATTTTTCAGGTGAGATGGGGTGAGAAATTGAACGAAAGTGTTGATTGATAGATCACTGATTTTGATTGATCAGTTAAGTGAATTGATTGATCTGTTAACATGATAGATTGATTTATTAACTCATTTGATTGTTTAGTGGACTGAATAGATTAGGAATATGACTAAATAGATTAGCCATTTGACTAGATTGATTGAAGAGAAGACCGAATTGATGGATTAGTCAGACAAGGTGATTTGGAGTGAAAAGGGGAGATTGGAGAGTTACCTGATTTGATCAATCAGTCATGATTTTCAAAATGTGTTGTAGGAGATTGATTTGAAATTCAATTTCATTTTTATTTGAATTTGAATTTAGATTTGCAAATGATGAAACACACATGAAATTAACTGAAATTTATTGAAATTCATATTTGGTGAAATGTGAATTTGGGGGAAAATGAAATTAGATGGAATTAATTGAAATTCGAATTTGGGATTGGAAGAATAAATAAATTAATTAAATAACTTAAATGAAATTATTTAATCTTTAGAAATGGGATTAATTAAATAAAAAAGATTATTTAATTAAGGAATAAATCATAATTAATTAAATAATTAATATTTAATTAATATTTGAAAAAGGGGTTAAATGATGAATTAATTAAGGACAGAAATTGAATAATTAATAAGATAGAAAATGATGATTTAGTTAGTTTTGAAGAATAATTAGCTTAATTAAATAATTAAAGAATTACTTAACTAAATAGGATGAATAATTAGTGTGTGATTAATGAGACATTTTTAGGTGTCTACATTTGCCCCTCTTTTATGCAATGTCAAAATGATGTTGTTTCAAACAAAATGAAAAATTTATGCCCAAGTATGCCTCGGTGATGCTTTAGGGTGTAAATATGCCCCCTCAGGAAAAGTGGTCAAAATTTTCTGAAATTGAGATTGTTTTTCTGATACAGTGCTAGTGAGCAATCGTGTCAAGTTTTGTGCGATTTCGACCTCGTTTGACTAGGCTACAAGTGCATTGAAGTTCAAGGGGACCTCGTTTGATAGGTTGGTTTGTATCATTTATTTCACTTGCCTGAGGTTACCGCCAACATGGCCATAATCACAGTGTTACTTGAGCATTAGCATTCAGAGACTTGTTCTTTCCATTTACCTACTAGAGATGCATCGATCACTTTAGAGGATGTATGGTGCATCTTACACATTCCCATTCATGGTGTGAGGATGATATATGATCATCGAGTTGGTATAGTTGGCATGTGCGAGCTTCATGAGTGTACAGAGGAGGAGCTCTAGATCAGAGGTCGATATGAGATACCTTGGGATGCAATGGATTATGATGACCTTACCATCATTTTTGTAGTATGGTAGCAAGTCTCTTGATTCTTGATAGGAGCACACATGGATTCCCATTTGGTTGGGGTAGAGTCATACATGACATGATTGCACAGAGACAGGTGTTTGCATGGGGCCCTTGTCTGCTTGCTACTTTGTACCATCAGATGCACGTCATTGTGTATCTTAGATAGGGATCCATTGGATGTGGGGTTACATTGCTCCAGGTTTGGATATGGGAGCACATTTCTATTTGTTGGCATTTTTAGATTGTTGGCATTTTGCATATAGATTGCATTAATAATATGTTGTCATTGATGTCAATTGAACCGGTGAATGGTATTCATGATACTGCTGATGTTATGGTTGTTATTTCTTTTGTCTTGTAATTGGTATGATAAACTTTGAGGAAGATGTTGTAAACCGGTATATGGTAGTTTGTAAGTTGAACTGGTGTAAAGGGTTAAACCTTTCTATGTTATGTAACTAGTAAACCCTATCGTTTGTTTTTTTATAAACCCTAACCGATCAAGTTTGTTGGTTTAAGATCTAATGTTGAGCAGTAATGATGGAGACACATGTGATCATTATATAAGGATAAGTTCGAATTGATTTGGCGAATTTGTTTGTTTTCTTGGAAAGGAGCAAAGTGGATTGCATCTAATGCATAGCGTGTGATGAGTTACAAATTTCGATGAAGCAGTGATCATGGAGCGGTTGGAATTTTCTTGAAGAATGTGAAGAGATTGTTATGATTTCTAACAATCAAGATTGTACTAACTTGTTTGTAATCTCGATGATGAGAATTAGGTTTTTGTTGTGTTACTGACCTATTTGATTTGTATTTAAGGTCAATGATATTGTTTTGTTAAGTGTTGGAAAGTTGGCAAGATTGGCAGAAAACAATTGAGTGTGTGGTTGCCTAATCGGTGGATAGATCTGCAGTTTGAGTAAAGGCAGATTGAAGGTTAAGAAGGATCTGATCAAGCAGATGTAGTGCTATTCAGATAGATCAAGAAAACCTGTTGTTTTCTAACAATTACAACAAAAATTGAAATCCCCTAACCGGGTAAGCTCTAACAAGCTTGGTTACTTTCTAAATCCTCTCACAAGGTGGTCCATTAGTTTGGATTCTCAAATCCTCCAGCGAGGCTACTCCTAACAGGGTATTGTGCTTTTCATCAAGGCATATTTGTAAATCCATTAACCAGGTGATTCCTAATAGAATCAGTTCTTAACAGGACTTATTGTAAAAGCTTTAACAAGCTTGGCTCCTAACAAGGTGAACTTCAGAGGAGTTCAGATAGCTATCCTTGTGAGTCTCATCTCACCATGGTTTTTACCTATTTGGGTTTTCCACTTATAAATATTTGTGTCAAGTGGTGAATGCTTTTGTGGTTATGATCTTATTTGTTGATTTGATTAACTACTTAACTATTCTGATAAGGCATGATAACTGGAAGCATTGAGAGATGAATATGTTGACATATGATTAAGAAGTTTTTATGTTTACAAGATTGAAGTTGTTTACTGTTAAGTTGTCATAACAGTTAAACCGGTTGATGTTGGTAGTCTTTGAGATATTATTTTGACAGAGTTATTTGTTGATAAGTTTATTTTGAGTTTGGGAGTTTGTATCAATTTTTCAGTTTACTGATTCACTACCCCCTCTTAGTATTCTACCAGATACTTATTCTTTCATCATACCATCACTATTGCTCGATTGATTATGCATATAGAGCTTCAAGATGAGCAGTCATATACATATAGATATATAGTAGGGACAAGGAATAAGGGTGTAGGGAACACCCTATATTAGAGGCATCGATTGGATATATTGTCGTACTTTACTTGGAGGCCTTATCTTGGTTGCCCCGGCTGGGCTGATGATGTGCAACACTTACCTTATTGTGGACAACAAAGATATTGATTGGTCGCTATGTGTGTAAAATTTGGGGAACCTGCAAAGGCATAGACACTTCAATAAACCATTATTTGCATGGGTTAGCTAATAAAAAACAACAAAATGAAATCCATTGCAAGTCAGCTTATTACCTCCTAGAAAGTGCGAGTGTGGATTGCTATGAGATTGCTAAGCTATCCAATGACTAGACTACAATCAAATGAAGGATTTTTAAATGCATGCAACTAGGAGAATGCAAGATTGAATGCAAGATTAATTGATTAAACTAAATGAGATTATCAAGATAAACGATCAAATCTCTAAAGGAAGCTAAGCTAGATTATATGCAAGAAATTGAATCTAGATAAGAGAAATGAATCTAAGCTAATGAACTAGAAATATAAATGATTCTAAGTGTTGGTGTAATTAATTATCCATCTTGGATATCATTACACCTTACTTAAGTTTGCTTAGGATAATGCATTTCATAGTAGTTTGGGTATGAGACACTTGGGTGTTTGTGCCTCATTGGGATAGTGTGTGTAGGAGAATTTCCACCTTTTATGGTGTGATCTTGTTATTACTTTATCATATCCACTTATTGTGGGATGATAATTCCACCTTCGGTGGGTGATCCACCTCATGTGGAATATTTTATTGTTTCTCCTACCTACCACACCTATTTACTACTTACCCCTATTTCTTATTGAGCCACATGTCATGTTTGTGTGCTCACATATCCATATAGCCTTGCCTATATAAGCAAGCTCATCTACATTGTATGTAACAACGATTGATGATCCATTTGATCAGTATTTTCATCTTGATAGAATACAATTTATTCCTATCATCTATTCTGTTCTCTCTTATTTGTGCTTTTCATTGCCTATAGATCTTGGCAAAATCTCAAAATAAGATTAAATGAAAGCTAAATGAAAACTAAGTTGATTGATGAATTAACTATGCAAAACTTCTTTAAAATTTCCTCGATAACCCGCAACACAATATTAGCATAATAACAATGTAAAATTCTCAGATGCTGATTGAAGAATGAGAGCCTGAATTTATAGGAAAATCAAGAGGGAGACCAAAGGTCAGGATTGATCTTTAATGAACGGTCGAGATCGATTTGAAGGAAGCACAATCCAGGTGAAATAATTTGATTGGACAATTTAATTCCATTTTGGAGAGATAAGATTGAGTTCAAATTAACAACTCAGATTCTTTCCATTTTTCTTGAGTTCAGTCGATTTGTTTCCTTTTTTGAATTTTGGTGCTCATAATTTCCAATTTATTTTTTAAATTAATTCCTCTTTCTTGATTTGTTTCCTTTTTTTGAAGATTTATGGCAATTTTTATTTATTTATTAAATATGCAAAAGATATTTAATTAAATAAATGAGATATTTTATTTTAAAAAGATTTTCTATTTTGGATTTTGAATTTGATCAATTAATTAAATGAGAATTTAATTAATTGTAATTGCCATGTTGCATTTTTATACCTTAGGAATTAATTAATCAGGCTCTCATGATTGATTTAAATTGATTATTTGATTCAAGACCTTGATGAATTTTATTGAATTTAAGAACATTAGTTGAGATTAGGGGCCCATAGTTTTGAATGACCATTTTTAGGGTATTACATTTGCCCCTCTTTGAATTCATGTGCGAGCAACGCGTTGATTCAAAGAACAATTGATTTCTTGGAGATACCAATTCTAAACTTGATTGATTCTAAACTAGATGAAGAGCGAGGTATTCAGTTTGTTTTGAAGATATGAAACTAAATAGACTGATTTAAAGCGATACCGATCTCAAACTTGATTAAACTAGGACTGATGAAGAGCAAAGATACCAAACTTGAACTTGATGGATAAAGAAGTGGATCTTACTGATCTAGAACTTGATTGAACTAGACACAGTGAGCGAAGATAAAAATGATCTTGAACTTGATGGATATAGACATGATAAGCAAAGATAAACTATCCAGCTTGATTTGATGCGATAAAATTGAACACCTGCTTAGATTGAGCAAGCGATCAAAGATACTCTTTAAACCCTTGATTGAGTTTAAATGAATAATCAACTTGATGAAAATTGTTGAAACTGATTAACGTTAAGAGACTGATTCAGATGAAGACAATATTAGCTTGATTTGATGTGACGAAACTGATATATCCCTAGAGATTGATTTGATTCAGATGATCAAGAAATCTCAACTTGATATGAAGCGATGAAGCTAAGATGCTCCTAGCGATAAGGTATTGTTTGATGTTCAGTAAAGATTAGCTGCTCAACTTGTAATGAAGATTTTGAAATAAATTCTCGGCTTTGAGGATGTGATCACTGATGATGATGATGTCATGAGTATGCCCCCTTGGGAGAAAAATTGAATGATCGGTAGGTTGTGCAGTGACTTTAACAAATTTGATAAAAAGATGAAGCGATTAATGATTTGAGTGCAAAGAATGATTCAGAGGGCCATTTGAAGATTTAGCATTGATTGATGAGAAATTGAGCGCAAATTGAAGAAAAGAATGAGCATTTTATGAAAGCGCTAAGTGGTCACAGTTGTGCAAAATTGACTAGGAAGATGATCTTGAATTTCGATTTTGATCCTGAAAATGGAATCAAGATGGTCAAATTAACCAAGGGTGCAGTTTTCACACCAATCAGAGCAAGTTGAAAATCAAGGTTTTGACCACTTAGCCATGAAGACAAGGTTTATTTAAATTCAAGCTCTAGGTGAAGAAGAACAAAATCATCATTAGTATGCTAGATTCACCATGCAATGCACAAAACTTAATATGAATGCAAAAGATGTAACTAGGACCTAGTCACTGGATATTGATTCGCTTTCTTATCATTATTGAGCATTAAATGTAGGAAATAGACATAAGCATAAAGGCACAAAGAGCCAGGATGACCTGAATGTCTTGTTCTCTTTGATATAGCAGTCAAACATAAGCACCAAGGCAAAATGAGGCCAAGATGACTTGAATGCTTCTTGCATGCAAAAACATAAGACACTTAAAATAGAAAAGGAAATCGGTCCGACCTCATTGAAGCATACATATAAACAAAGTCGAGGTATGTGAGGCCATTTGACCTTAATGTGAAGGCTCTTATCATAGACACCCAACTTATAGGATGTTTTTAGATCATCGGAATCACATCCACAAGCAGAAAACAAAGAAAAGTATTATGCCCCCAGTCCTTGTACCTCTTAATCAAGATAGACTTCCTTGAGTTACTCAGAGGGAATAATGATTGAAAGCTAATATAAAAGACAACATACAAAGAAAATGTCAGCATAGCTCAAGCGGTTTGAGTTATTGTTTTCAGTTGTTCTTGTTTTGCATGTTTGATAGGGTGCCAGTGATCAAAACTCTATATAAGGTAGGAGACAAATGATTGACTTAGAGTGAATGATCCAGACTTGACTGACACAAGGATGGATTGGTTGAGCTACTAAGGGATTTAAGATTGAAGTGCCCTAGGACTATAATTTTGATCGATTGCAATCCATGAGGGTTCTAAGGAGAACCAAGGGGGGTCACGGAAGTGACTAAAGATTATGCACAAGCAAAAGAAAAGTGGGAAAATAGGGAATGCCAAATTTACATTGATAGATGGAGCGCTTGTGAGTACAAGAGGCGTCTGTTTACCAGGTTTTGACTACAACAACCATTTTTTCAGTACTTTTTTTTATCATTTTTTTAAATCCTTTTTTTTTTCAGGACTTTTATCTGTATAGAGTAGTCAGAGCTTAAGAATGATTTAGGTGGAGAATTTATTCAGATAGATGGTGTTGATGGGCTCTTAGATCTGTTCTCCTTTTGATGTAGAGAGATGATAGGAACTTGAGCCAAAGTTGGCCGTAACAATGTAGGGACCCAACTAGTTGGGTTCAAACTTCCCTTTTTGTTCCCAGTCTTGCTGATTCTTTGGATTTTCTCTTAGCACAAGGTCACCAACCTGAAATTCTCTATGTTAAACCTTTTTTTTATATCCTCTAGACTTTCTTTGTTGATAAGATCTTAAGTGATTGAATGCCACTTGCCGACTTTCATCAAGCACCTCGAGTTCTTGCAACCTGGATACTCTCCAGTCTTCATCGGTGATTAGATTCTACAAGGAAACTCTCAGAGATGGGATTTCCACTTTTATAGGAATGACTGCTTCAGCCCCATATACTAAAGCAAAAGGAGTAGCACCAGTAGGAGTTTTGATGCTTGTTCAATAAGCCCACAATGCAGGATTGATTTGTAGATGCCAATCCTTTCCAGATTTGTTCACTGTACGATGCAAGATTCTAAAAAATGTTTTATTGGATGCTTCAACCTATCCATTACCTTGAGGGTAATATATAGAGGACCAATGTTGTTTGATCTTGAATTTGTCACATAGCTAAGTTATGTCCTTATTTTTGAACTACCCCTCATTATTAGTGATGATTGAAGAGGGAATCCCATACTAACATTTTTTATGATTCAAAATGAACATGGCTACTTGTTTCCTAGTTTCTTTGATGAGCGGAACTGCTTCGACCCACTTTGTGAAGTACTCAGTAGCAGTAATGATGAATTTATGTCGATTTGAAGAAGTTGGATAAATTTGACCAACCAAATCAAAAGCCCATTATTGAAACGACCAATGTGTTATAAAGGGAATGAGTTCCCTTTTCGGGGAATGTATGAGAATACCATGTAACTGGCATTTTTGACACGTCGTAGCATATTTCAAAGCATCATTTACCATATCAGGCCAGTAGTAGCCAACCCTTAGTAATTTACGTGCCAATGTTAAGCAATTCGAGTGAGATTCACAAATACCATCATGGACTTCAGACAGTTCTTATTGAGACTCTTCCAATTCTAAACATCTAAGAAAGGCACCAGCTAACCCTCACCTATACAGATCGTTAGCAATGATGACATAACAAGAGGCATTACATATTAGGTACATTTTTCATTATGGGTGAAATTTTCTGGGATAGCTTGGTCTTGTAGGTAGGAATAGATATGGCTGTATGGGGATGAATCTTGTCCAATAATGGCACAAACCATCTGGGAGTTAGGGGAGTCATATGTAGGATAGAAAATTTCTTCCACCAGAAATTCATAGCAAACCTCTAGCTCTTGTAGCTATGGAATGGATGCCAATATTGCCATAGCAGCTACTGCTCTATTTGCTGACCTTGGAATTTGCTCAAATGAGATGAAAACAAATTATTTCTTGAAGTCATCCACCATTCTTTTATAAGGCATCAACTTTTCATCTCTGGTTTGATATAGGTCGTTGATATGATTGATAACCAACTGAGAGTTAGCATATATGTGCATTTCTATGACATTCCATTCAAGTGCCAGCTTAATCTCATTTACCAAGGCTTCATATTCAACAATGTTATTTGTACAAGGAAGGAGTAACTTGTACACCTTTGGTATGGAGTATTTTTTAGGAGTAATGAAAATAATTCCATCTCCCGACCCCTGATGGGTGAAAGATCCGTCAAAGAACATCTTCCAGGATCTCTGAGTGAGATGCAAAATTGATTCATCTAGAAATTTGATGTTCAAAGGTTGATCATCTTATAGAGGAGCATTTGGAAGTTGATCCGCTATGGCCTACCCTTTTATAGCTTTCCTTTCCACATATTCAATATCAAATTTTGTCAACACCATGACCCATTTAGCCAGTCTACTGGTGAGGGTAGCTTTACTGAGAAGATATTTTAGTGGATCAATCTTAGCTACTAACTTGATGGAGTGAGCTAACATGTAGTGTCTTAGCTTTTGTGATGCAAATACCACTGCTAAGCAACCTTTCCCAATTATTGAATAATTTTTCTCAAATAATACCAATGTTTGACTAATGTAGTATATAGCTCTTTCCTTATTGTTTTCATCATATTGAGTAAGGAGTGCCCCAAGCGATGTCTCAGTAGCCAAAATGTATAGAATTAATGGTTTGCCTTGAATAGGCGACATTAGAATAGGCGGATTGGAAACATATTCTTTGTTTTTTTGAAGATGCTGCTCACATTCCTCATCCCAGTTGTATGTTACTCCTTTCCTTAATGCTTTTGTGAATGGTTGAGATTTGTCTACTAGCTGAGATATAAAGCATCTAATTGATTGTAGACGTCCTTGGAGTGTCCTCATTTGACTGATGTTCCTGGGCGGAGGCATTTCCATTATGGCTTGGACCTTCTCGGGATCATCCTCAATTCCTTTCTTTGAAATAATGTAACCAAGAAATTTCCCTGATGTCACTCCAAATGCACACTTTTTAGGATTTAGACATATCTTAAATCTTTCCATTCTATCCAATATGAGGCCCAGTTCTTGGATATGTATGGATCTCTTCATGATCTTGACTTTGGTAAGTTGCTCCTGCATTCTTTAGTCCAAATGGCATGACGTTCTAGCAGAAGGTTCCCCATGCACATGTGAAGGTTGTATTTTCTTGATCCTCAAGAGATATCTTGATTTGATTATAACTAGAGAATCCATCCATTAATGAGTACATCTCATATCTAATAGTCATGTCCACTATCATATCAATGTTGGGCAATGGAAAATCGTCTTTTAGACATGCTTTGTTTAGATCCCTGAAGTCTGTGAAAACCCTAATAGATTTGTTTGCCTTTGATACAGGTACTATATTTGATATCTATTATGCATATTCTATAGCTTTGATGAATCCTTCTTTGAGCAGGTTTTCGAGTTCAACCTTGACTAGCAGTGCCACATGAGGATGCATCTTACAAAATTTTTGCTTGACTGGTTTAACTCCTAGTGCAATAAAGAGATGATGCATGATGAGATTAGGATCTGGGCCTGGCATATCAGAGTATGTCCATGCAAAGTTGATATTCTTCTCTGAAAAGAGGTTGCTGAAATGTTTTAACTCCTCTGCTAACAATCATTGAGCTAAATGGATGATATTTGGGGTCTCTTGACTTTCAATATTCACTGGTTGAGCTAGTTCAATCAATATTGAAGACCTTTCTTTGAAGTGACTTGGTAGCATATCAAGTATCTCACCCTCAGGTGCCTTAGAGAGGTTCTCACCCTTAGGTATATCCTTTATTTTTACTTTTCTTTGTTCTGACACCGCCACAGTGTGTTTTTCACCATTAGAACTTTTCTTTTTCTTTTTAATTTTGCGACTGAGATACTTGATGTTTGTTTCAGTATGTTCTCGCTATGGTTACTGATGAAAGAGCCCATTGGTTCAACTACATTTAGATAACAAGCTAGGGTATGGCCATCGAAGAAGACTAGTAGGTTCATGGGTTGGCTTTGGAGCGTAAGGTCAATCAATTCAGGATGGACAAGCATTAGAGATCTGATATGTTTAAGGAAGTTAATTGTAATGTCATCATTGGTTTTGACTGCTAAGTTGAAGTCTAGAGGATTGCATTGATTTAGAGCATTTAGCCTAGAACGAGTTAAGGCATACCAACTTCATCAGCCAATGGCTTAATATTCAACACATAGACATAGTTTATTTTAGAGTCATAGGAAGAAGCATCCGAGTCTGCATCAGTTGATTCAACATAAAAAAATTGATTTGTATAGGTATGGATAACATCAATGTAAACATCTTTATTTCTATAAGTTCCTTCTGGATTTGGTTTGTTAGTCCCAACCGATGCTAAGATGGGAGAGGTGAATCAAAAATTTATCATTTTTTCACAATTAAAACTTTCAACTCAAATATGCACTTATTTAATATTCATCAATATACTTAATTACTGCAAAAGAATATGCATGCATGAAAAGATATACAGTGACACCAAGATTTATCTTGTGAAAACCCAAATGGGAGAAAGCCACAGTGTGAGTAGGAACTCACAAAATTTGTACTCTTTTGGAGTACGCCCGGTGAGGAGCCATCCCTATTAGGAGATTACAAAGACACTGTTAGGTGTCACTCGGTTAAGGGATTTTGTTTAAGGCCTGTTAGTGCCTTTACCTTGTTAAAGGTAGCCTGATTAAAGGACTTAAGAACACCAATTAAGATGTCAATCGATTAAGGGATTTTACAAAGGGACCTGTTAAAGTCCACCCGGTTAAGGGATTTAAGTTGCAATGGTTAGAAAGAAACAAAAGGATGATTTGCTGAATTAGCTACTGATAGCTTGATCAAATCACAGTGAGAATCATACTCTATCCACACCAGTTATGTCTTCTCTACACAACATCGGTTTTATGCTTATACCTTCGGCTCTACACTCTATCGGTCCTCTGTCCCTTAGCTCTGCACTCTGTGAATCTTCTGACCTTCGGCTCTACATTCTATCGATCCTCTGTCCCTTGACTTTATACTTTGTCAGTCCTTTGTCCGTCAAATCTGCACTTTGCCAGTCTACCTCATACACTCTATGCTCTGCTAAATATTTTTAACACTTCCTCTCACTCTACTCTTCACTTTGGATCTCCTTCTACAAGATCTTTTTTTTGCAAATTTTACGATCAAGAATTTTTTAATGAACTCAAAAATGCTTTATACATTTCTTGTTGTCACCTTCAGGTGTTTCCTCAATCAAAGAAATCACATATTTCAGAAGATTTCAAATTCAAAATCTCCCACTCTTTCTCTGCGCGTTGTGCAAAAATTCTGCCAACTGTTCAACTAATTCTGCCACCACATCCACCAAAAATAGTGACTTCTAGGTTGAGTTCAATCTTTTAAGTGTGAACAAGAAAATCCGCAAGTAATCATGGCTTGACTGCATGATAACTAAATTTGACTTCACCAACTTTTAATTTGGCGTAGACACACGCTGACCAACTCACCTTTTGCCATCGCAACTGAATAATCGATCACCACTCCGAGATTTATGGTGATCACCTATCTTCCTTCTATCTTATCGGTGTACCAGTATACCACTACACTCTATATTACCGGTTCATCCTTTGATTGTCGGTTTGTTGTGCTAGCATCAAGTCTCTTTCCCTGTTTGCCAATGAGGTTCTAGTTTGCATACAACCTCAAGTCTTCTTGCTTGAGTCACCTTTTATGACTTCATTATCATTAGAATGACTGATCCTCTTGAGTGACAGACCGGTTGGTTTAGTCTATCTTCCCTTGAGCAGATTGAAATTTGGTCATCTATTTCTAATGCTATTTCCATGTGTTTGCAAGTCATCACCTTTGCTACTAAGATACACCACTCTACTGACACCACTTCACCGGTCAGTGTTAGACATCGATGACAAATCTTAGCTCATATACCAGTTCTCTGGATTGACCAATTTTGTTAATGCAAACAATCTCCCCCTTTGGCATTGATGGCAACACTTTAGAATCTATCTTATCAATTGCATGCAATTTCTTCATTTCTATACCGGTCATTACTTCTGCTCCGAGTAATGAATATCTCCCCCTAACACTGGTAATACTCTGTTTCAACAACTTCAGCTCAATCACTACTTACCAATGCTCAAAAACTATAATCATATCTCCCCCTTTGATAACAATGCCAAATATTAATTTCAGTACACTTATAAGACTGCTCTCCCTAACCGGAGTAGTCCACACTTATCAATCTAGTCTTAGAAAAAAATTTAAGAAATTATACCAGATTGATATAGAGCCCTTTTTGCTTACTTTACTGCAGGTAGGGGCATCACCCCCAACTTACCTCTGAGATATTCAAAGGTATCCTTCTATAGTGGCTTGGTGAAAATATCAACCACCTTCTCTTTTGTTGGTATATACTCCAACATCATTTCCTTTTCTTGAACTTGTTCCCTTAGATAGTGATATTTGATAACTATATGCTTTGTCTTGGAATGCATCATTGGATTCTTGGATATGTCGATGGCACTAGTGTTGTCACAATGAATCACTACCGGCCCAATCACCTTTTCTTGGATACCTTCCAACAATTGCTTGATCCAAACTATCTGTGTGTAGTTGATTGTAGTAGCTACATACTTAGCCTTAGTTGTGGATTGAGATATGCAATTTTGTTTCTTGCTTGTCCAAGATACAATCCTATCTCCAAGAAAGAATGCACCTCCACTAGTGCTCTTTCTGTCATCAATGTTCCCTACCCAATCTGAATCAGTGAAGACACTCAAGCTGAAGTCTCCCTTATGTGGATACCAGAGACCATACTCATTAGTCCCCTTGAGGTATCTTAATATTCTTTTGACTGCCACTATGTGAGTCTCTTTTAGATTTGCAAAAAATTTGGTAACTAAGCCAATAACTTGTGCTATGTCTAGTCTACTGTGTACTACATACTGCAACTTACCGATCATAGACCGATAAAGTGTCTCATTCAATTCATGAGCCTCATCATATTTAGAGAGCTTGCAACCTATAACCATTGGAGTTCCAACATGTTTGCAATCTTCCATTCCAAAAGTTTTCAAAATTTCCCTTATGTACTTGGTCTGACTAATGAAGATGCCATTCTTTAGCTGTGAGACTTGCAGGCCAATAATTTTTTTTATCTCGTCAATCATGGACATCTCAAATTATTGCTTCATTTATTCTGCAAAACCTCATCTCATCTCATCAGCTCTTCCAGAGATGATGTCATCTACAAAGATCTCAACAATTAGATGTTTTATTTTAACTCCAGTCTTCAGATACAAGTTACTATTATCACTGGTTCTTTTGAGCCCTATGATTAGTAGATATGAGTACAACCTCTCATACCAAGCTCTTGGTGCTTGTTTTAGCCCATATAGAGCCTTCTGCAACCTACATACCATATTTATTCCATCTTCAGATGCAAACCCTTTCGGTTTCTCTATTTATACTTCTTCCTCTAACACACCATTTAAGAATGCCGATTTAACATCCATTTGGTAAACTTTGAAATTTTTGTAAGTAGCATAGGCCAACAAAATTATGACCCCTTCTAGCCTAGCCACTGATGTGAAGGTCTCTCCATAGTCCAAACCTTCTTCCTAAGCATAGCCCTTGTAGACTAATCTTGTTTTGTTTCTTATCACTTCACTGATTTCATCCATTTTGTTTCTAAACACCCATTTAGTGCCTATCACATTTTTGTTTTCCGGTCTGGGCACCAGAGTCCACATTTCATTTTTCTTAATCTGCTCTAGTTCTTCTTCCATGGCTTTGATCCAGTCATCATCTTTTAGAGCCTCCTTTTTTGTTTTGGGCTCAATTATGGAGAGAATATAGGCATTCTCTCTTTCTCTTCTTTTGGTTAGTACTCCTACATCTTTGTCACCAATGATATTTTTTGCAGAGTGATTGTTTCTAACATACTTTGCTAATACTGGTTCATTTCTTGGAGCTTCTTCTATCGGTTGTGCAGGTTCTACTTCACAAGCTTCTTCATTTGCCACTTCAACATGATCCTCTTCAACAAGTTCCACTGGTACAATGTACTCTAACCCTTTATAGTCCTTTGGTTCACTCTTGCTATCCTGTTCATTTTTCTTAGAGTACTCATCTACTCTGACAATTGCACTCTCCACAATCTTGCTGGTCCTTTTGTTCAAACATCAGTATGCCTTACTCTTTGTGGAGTAACCTAAGAAGGTTCTTTTATCACTCTTGGGATCAAATTTTGTAGAGTACTCATCCCTCTTGATATAGCACCTACTTCCAAATACTTTTAAATAATAGACATTAGGTGAGTATCCACACCATATATCATAGGGAGTTTTATTTGTCCCTTTATTTACCTGTATCTGGTTCAAGGTGTATACAACAGTACTCATTGCTTCTCTCCAGAAAATATGTGGAATATAATTTTGTATCATCAGAGTCCTTGCACAATCAATAAGAGTTTTGTTTCTTCTTTCAACAACCCCATTCTACTGAGGTGTTCTGGGTGCAGACATTTGTCTCATAATCCCTTGTTCTTCACTATAATTCATTAACTCTTGAGAGGTGAAATCTCCTCCTCTATCTGATCTTAGATATTTTAGAGTCTTACCGGTTCCTCTCTCTACTCAAGCCTTAAAGTTTATAAACATGTGAAAGGCTTCATATTTTTCCTTCAAGAATACAGTCCACATCATTCTTGAGAAGTCATCCACAAACAACATAAAATATCAGTCTCCATAGAAACTCTTGGTTCTCATAGGATGACATAGGTCTGTATGAATTAAGTCTAGCATAGTTTCAGATGAAAAAGATTTGTTCCTGAAACTAGACCCAGTCAACTTTCTTAGTTGACACTCTTTACACATAACATTTTTAGGTTTCACTATATTAGGCATACCTTTGACAGACTTCATCTTACTAACTTTTGCTATGCTATCAAAGTTAACATGACACATTCTTTTGTGCCACAACCAACTGTCTTCTACGTTTTCCATTAGACAAATATCTATGTTGGTGTCTAGGTGAAACAAATTGCCTCTAGACTGTTTACTAGTAGCAATCGGACTTCTTGATTTGTCATTTATTTTGCATATTCCTTCATTGAATTCTAGCCAGTATTCCTTATTGTTAAGTTGTGCAACACTTAAGAGACTATATTTTAGCTCTTCTACCCAATAGAAATCTTCACAATTTGTTTTATCATTTAGGTCTATAGATCCCTTACCTTTTACTGCACAAGGAGCATCATTTTCGAATCTCACAGTTCCTCCATTGCAATCCTCCATGTTGAGGAATTTGTTTTTGTCACCGGTCATGTGGTGAGTGCAACCACTATCAATTAACCAATCTCCACACCAGTTTGAACTAGAAATTAGTGCCATATCACCTTCCTCTATGTTATCTTCCTTAACTACCACAAATGCAATTTCATCTCCATCAGATCCTTCTGATTCTTCATCAGTGACTCCTTCTTCTGCAAGATAACACTCCTTTCTCTTGTCCTCGTAGCTTATGAAATTATCCTTCTTGTCTCTATCATTGTTAGGACATCTTGAAGAAATATGACCTATCTTATTACAGGAGAAGTACTTTAAGGGTAATTTACCTTTATACTTTCCTTTTCCTCTTGGCAATCTTCTTGCCAATAGAGCTTCAATTTCATCTTGTTCCTGTTCTTCAGATAATAGATTGTCACTTTCATGACAATGGCTGGTTCTTGTAGTAGAACTACTTCCAGTTTCTTTTCTTCTCCTTATTGGTGCATGCATAATGGAGGCTTTGAAAGAAAAATCAATCTTTGGTATGGTGTTGTCATAGTTGCTTAGTTCAAAAGAAGTCAACTTACTGATCAATGAGTCAAGCGATACATTAACTGTTCCCAAGGATCTGAGTTCTTGAATAGTAGAGGCCCTTATGGCATATTGTGGTAGCAAGGTTCTCAGGATTTTCCTAACCACATCATCCTCTTCAAGCTTTCCTCAAGGAATTTTAATGGAGTTTACTACATCCTTTATTCTTTTGCTATCCTGCTCTATATTTTCTCCTTCCTGCATCCTCATTGTTGGCATTTTTGATGATGATGTTGTGATTATTATTGATGGACACACACTTTCTTTGAGATTACTTTTTGTATGTATGAGTTATGCTCAACTGGTATTTGTTCCAATTGGTATTATGTATTATAGTCTTTAGACTATCAGTGTTTTGCAGAAAGTGTTTACCAATCTCAAGCGGAATGAAGACCTCAAGCGATTCGAGGATCCCAAAGCAGTACGAAGAAACAAAGTGGTTGTTATCATTTTCCCCAGTCTTTATTTTGACAAACCGGTAATCGATAAAATGTGTGAACTGGTAATAGGTAAATGTATGAACCGGTATTACTTTGTGATGAGTTACCAACCGGTATTATTTTTGTGATGAGTTATCATCCACCGATACTTTGGCGGTGATTTTGTGTCATGTTACCAAATGTGTCCAGATGCACTAAACCTAGGAACTTGCAATGTAATCATATTGGACCAACATGAAATCAAATCCCTTTATAAGGACATCATGTCTAGGGTTTTAGAAGTTGTTAGGGTTTTGTATGGTTGATGAGATTTTTGCATGTGCGATCACAAAAGGAGATTAGGTCTATGTGAAGAAACAGAGTGTGGAGATTTTGAAGACTGAAGTAATGCTGAAATGCATTAACAATGAGCTACCAAGGATCTAACCAAGCGTACTGTGCTAGTATTTAGATCACTCATTTGTTGATTACTCACATCTTCGACAAGTCTGAAACCCTTAATCGGGTAGGCCTGACAAAGCCTTTGTAAATCCTCTAACAAGGTGGTTCACAACTGTGGATCTAAAATCCTCTCACAAGGTAGTCTTTAATCGGACTTATCTCCTAACAGAGATTGAGATTCCTAACGGGATCTATTTTGGTAAAGAACATTGTATGACCTTAATCGGTCTGGTTACTATTCTGCAGATACTTACTTGTGAGTTTTGTCTCACCGTGCTTTTTCCCATTTGGGTTTCCACTTCAAAATCTCTTGTGTTATGGTGATTGTGCTTCTGTGGGTGAATGCCTTATTTGTTGTTTGGTTTGCATTTGTGTTAACCGGTTTGTTAGTAAAACTGTTATACCGGTTTACTGCTAAACTGTTTAAGTATTTGAGTTTAGTAATTTATGGTATACTAATTCACCCCCCCTCTTAGTATTAATCAATTGGTATCAGAGCCAACCTTTCTATAAGTTTAACCACTTGGAAGGAGATATGGGGGAATACACTGTGAGGGAACTTACTCATCGCCTCACTCAGACTGAGAAAGCCTTTGATGAACTCAAAGTCAAATATAAAGCCTCTCTAGCAAAGAGAAGAGAGCATGCTGAGAAAGTGATGGAGCTTACTGAAAATAGTTCTTCTGATGAAGCAAACATGGAAGCCCTAGTTGAAGAAGTTGAAAAATTGAATGAATCTAATGCTAACCTAAGAAGGGAACTGGAAGGACTGACTATCAGAATGTGTCAAGAGCTTGAGAATCAGAGGAAAGCTGAAGATCTGGTAAAAGACAAAGATCATGAGATCTCCAAGATGAAGCAAGAAATCAGTGCACTTACTGCTCATCTCCAAGAGAGTAAAGTGGAAAAAGAAGAAATGCAAGGTGAACTAAACAAGGCTATTTCTGAGAATGCAACCTTGAAGAAATCCAATGCTTCTATTTCCAAAGAACTCACTGAGTCAAAGGAAATACTTGCCAAATTCAATAAGAGCACTGTTAAGCTAGAACAAAAGCTTGAATCAACAAAACTGGTTAAGAATACCACTGGACTCTGTTTTTTTGATTATGAGGAAGGTGAGACCTCTGGAACAAAATATGGAGCATCAAAGAAGAAATCGACACCAAAGGATAAAGGTAAGAAAAAGTTCAAACATGTTTTCTTTAATTGTATCAAGGAAGGACACACTACCAATGTATGTAGAAGTAAGGCTTACAATAATTTTCCCTACTTTCTAAACAATAAGCCTAGATCCAATAGATTCAATGGTAACTGTTATGCATGCAACAAGTTTGGGCATAGAGTATTTGAATGCAAGTCTTTTATACACAAGACTGGAAGATATCCTCAAAGGAGTCAAGGAGTTTTTCCTGAATCCTCTGTGAACCAGAATCCAAACTGGTATAATTCCTATGACCATCAGTTAGGTGGTGGTGGCTATCAAGCGGAAACCGGTTGGAGAGCGGCCTGTTTGGTTTGTCATGGTAGTAGTCACACTACTACAACAAGCAAGAGGAAGAATGGTAGAATGAACAATGGACCATGGAGAACACCTGGAATGGTTTGCTATCATTACAACAAGCTGAGACACCCTTCGAGAACCTACAGAATGGGAAAGAACATATCAGATGATATACTGATCACTCCGAAAGGAAAGATTGATGTTGAAACTGTTAAAATAGATATGAAGACAACATGGAAGAAGAAACCTGAAGAAGTGTCTCAAGAAGAACTGGTTTCTGCAACGAGTGTGGAAGTCACTGAACTGGAAAACTAAGCTTTAGAAAAGCTTAGGGGGAGCAAATCGATGAAATGTTTCAAACCCCCCATTTACACCGGTAAAAGACCTTAACCAGTATGTGATACCTATCAATTGGCAGAAGACCAAAAACACTAAAAGGAAAATTAGGGTTTACACCCTAATAATGGAGGATTTATTATGATAGGTGAAGAATTTGTTGAAATGGGATTTTCAAGTCATTCTCACTTATCAATTTGTGAGAAAAGAAATTTTCAAGTGCAGAGCGACAAAAGATGATTTGTCTTGAGATTCAGAAAGATTTCAAAACTTTGAAAGAAGAATCCAAAGATAATATCAATCAGTCAGGTGAAGAACACAAAGCGGTAATCCAGCAACCGAAGTAGTGTGTGGAGAAGATGAAGTTGTAAACCCTAAATTGTGGATTTCTGAAGGTATTTATCAAAAATTCTTGTTTATCCTTTTATCATGGCTTCTGCATCACACTCTAGTTCTAGTGTACCTGATGATTCAGTAGATTTCATCCAACAGAAGGCAAAATATAATGCCCTATCCCAGATACTTGCCGGTGTTATAGTTGAGGAAGGTATTTTAGATTATATTGATTGCAAAATAGAAGACCTGGGATCTCTAGTGATCCATTCTTAGTTAAGTTTTCTGTGGGAAGGACAAGAAGATCAAACTGGAATACAACATCCTAGAAAGAAAGAAACTTCATAATGCCATCTATTTCCTTGAAGAATTTACAGAAGATCATATCCGCATCATTCTAAGCAGAGTGCATGGTGACAAAATTTATCTTGAGCGCACACATGACATCACACTAGAAGCTATTCATGCCATCACCAGTTTTTGTAACGTTGGAGATGTGCCAGCCCTAAGGAAAGTCATCAAGACTGAAATGACCAAGCTCACCGGTTCTGTGAGCGACCAATGAGGAATGACCATCAATACCATCAAGGACGATCTGGTCAAGTATGCTTGTATGGTGATAGGATACCGGACATTCTATGCTAGCAGAATTAACTCTGTCTCTGCTGCAGTGGTAAATGCTGCCTATAGGATGATCATGGAAGATGCCTCATTTGATTTATGCACCTGTATACAAAAGAAACTTCTGGTGAACCTGAAGTCAATTAAACAGGACAATGCCTTAAGATTTAAATTTGGACAACTACTGGTAGGATTGTTTTTCTACTTTCAAGGCTATTTCCCAGGAGTAGGTGATATACAATGGTTTGCTGACCAACCGGTTACCAAGCAAATCAAAGAGAGTCTACAAGCGGTAGGAACCGATTATCCTAAAGTCTTGAACAAATACTTTGATGAGTTCAGATGCAAGATGAGCCAGAGGGTGAGAATATCTGGTGATATTGTCAAGAAGTATGTAGAGGACATCTGCTTTATCATTAGAGTAGATGAGTGTATAATGGAGGCAGTTGAGCCTAGAAAAGAAGAAGTGGAGCCCATGGGATATGAGGTAATGTATGACATGCTAGACGGGTATGCCTCTACCCTACTTGCCTCACCTCTTGATCATAAGAAGAAGAGAACTGACACCTATTTGGAGAGGGTAACACTGGTTGAAGAACCTTCAGTGAAGAAAGGAAAGGTAGTGCCATTTGTATCAGCACCAGTTACCTTAGAAAGTCCTAAAGTGGCCAAGCAGTCACTGACAAAGAAGAAATCGAAAGTTGCACCCACCAAGGTATTTGAGAGGAAGCGGAAGACCAAAGGCAACACATTGGACTCAAAGGATACAAAACCTGAGGTACAACCTAAAAAGACTAGGCAAATGAGGAAGAAAACAAAGACAACCAACAATAAACCGACATCATCAACACCAGTAAATATAGACATTTCCTCTTACAAACCATTGACACATTGTCAAAGGACTATCAAGAACATTAGAAGAAAACTGCTTACTAATTTGAAAGAATGTTTTGATGATTTTAATGATAATGAAAAGGAGGAAGTTGAACAGGAAGTCATTCAATATTTATGTATTAATGACTGATCGTCATCAGAAATTAGATCCGAGGCACCTGATTCTTTATATAATTCTTTAGATAACAAATGGCGCATTGCCATAGAAAAAGAACAGGAAATAAGAGAAGAAATATTTGCACAATATTTTCCTGATGTGTCAAATTCAGAACTTTATGAAGTTATGGAAAAGTACAAAGGCCTCTTCTTCATGAGAAGAAGAAGAATCCTATTATTGGAAGGCAAAGTTCCTGAAGTGGTAAAAGATACCCACTCGCATGCCAAAGCTTCTCTAAGGTTGCACCAAGTGTCCAAAGCCAACAAGAAGGCTGAGAAAGAACCAGAAACTGAAAAACCGGATGAGGTGTATGACAGTGAAGGAGAACCGGTCACTGAACAAATGGACACAATTGATGTTGATTCTTTGGATGGTGAAAATGTCACTCTGGATGCAACAAAGGACAAGGCTGACAAAGAGAGAATGGACAAAGAAAAATAGGACAAAGACAAGGATGATAAAGTGGAAGTGGAGAAAGAGAAAAAGAATAAAGAGGAAGAGAAAAAGAGGTAAAAAGAAGAGGAGAAGAAATGAAAGGAAGAGGGGAAGAAGAAAGAGGAGGAGGAGAAGAAGAAAAAGGAAGAGGAGAAGAGGAAATAAGAAGAGAAGAAGAAGAAAGAAGAAGAGAAGCAGAAATAAGAAGATAGAAAGAAGGAAGAAGAAAATGGAAAGAAAGAAGAAGAGGAGCAAAAGGAGGCTGCAGAGGAAAAGCAAAGAGCCAAAGAGAAGGAGGAAGCAGCAAAGAGCACACAAGTGGAGACCCCAAAGGCAACTGGTAGTCAAGCCAACCGGTTGACATTACCAGTCCCATTGACCTCCAATCTACAAATGAAATAGAGCTACTGCAAAGCATTAAGCTTGCCCAAGAGTGACTACAATCGCTAAGGAGGAAGAAGGAACAAGATGTTATTCAAACTGCGGTGGAAACTCTTACCAGTTTGATACCCGGTACCAACCTCCCCAGTATCGATTCCCCTCTGGGCCAACTGAAACTTTTTGTGCACAATTGTAGAGGACCAGGTGCAATGCCTGGAAGATGTTGCTGAGGCGAATGCACAAAAGAAGCATAAAAAGGCACTGAACATTGCCTTAGTGAAGAAATTAAATGAGCTCCGGTCTGAACTTCAGAAAGTGTAGAAAGACATAAGAGATGCTATGGATGAGGGGAAATTACTGCTCAGTAAGATAAGCCAACCCCATCTATTCTATGATGATGTGCTTGCTCAGAAAGACAAACTGCAATCTGATTTGCAGGAATATATAAGCACCTTCAAGACGCCCTATGATTCCTTCACCACATATGGGCAAACCATTCACCGGTTTCAACTCCAGACTGCCAAAATAGAGTTGGATATCACCAACCAGACCAGAGATTTGCAAGAACTTCAACTGGTTCTACTACCACGTCTGCAAATACTTCAGAAGTGCTATCTCAATCTGGATGCCTTAACGATCACTCAAGAGATGAGTACCTTGGATGCCATGGAGGAACAGGTATCCCAGATGCAAATGAAAAGTGAGGTTACTACCTCACTGCTTGAGTCATGGTCCTTATCCATGAAGACATTTATGCAGGATTTTAAATCAGTTTTTGATAAGTTTCACTCATTATTGTCATAAACATTTATTATATTAATGATAATGAGAAACTGGGGTTATTCTGCAATACTTTGTCATTGTTGGTAAAGGGGGAGTAGTATTCTTTATTTAAAATTTTGATGCATATTATGTATACTTTCATGTTTATCTCTGTAAGGGAGTAGTATACATTGTACTTTCTGCAAAAAGGGATAGTGTATGTTCTTAGGGGGAGTAATTTTGATTATGGCATATTTTTGTTGTAAAGTACTTAGATGTCAAAAATTTTCTTAAGTGTTGCCATCAATGCCAAAGGGGGAGATTGTTGGAATTTTTGATGATGATGTTGTGATTGTCATTGATGGATACACACTTTCTTTGATATCACTTTTTGTATGTATGAGCTATGCTCAACTGGTATTTGTTCCGATCGGTATTATGTATTATAGTCTTTAGACTATCAGTGTTTTGCAGAAAGTGTTTACCGAGCTCAAGCGGTATGAAGACCCAAGCAGAATGAAGACCTCAAGAGGCTTGAGGATCCCAAAGTGGTACAAAGAAATAAAGTGGTTGTTATCATTTTTCCCAGTCTTCATTTTGACAAACTGGGAATCGGTAAAATGTGTGAACTGGTAATAGGTAAATGTATGAACTAGTATTACTTTGTGATGAGTTACCAATTGGTATTATTTTTGTGACGAGTTATCATCCACTGACACTTTGATGGTAATTTTGTATCGTATTACCAAATGTGTCCAGATGCCCTGAACCTAGGAACTTTCAATGTAATCCTATTGGACCGACATGAAATCAGATTCCTTTATAAGGACATCATGTCTAGGGTTTTAGAAGCTGCTACGGTTTTGTATGGTTGATGAGATTTTTGGATGTGCGATCATAGAAGGAGATTAGGTATGTGTGAAGAAACAGAGTGTGGAGATTTTGAAGACTGAAGTAATGCTGAAATGCATTAACAATGAGCTACCAAAGATATAACCAAGCATACTGTGCTAATATTTAGATCACTCACTTGTTGATTACTCACATCTTCGACAAGTCTGAAACCCTTAACCGGGTAGGCCTGGAAAAGCCTTTGTAAATCCTCTAACAAGGTGGTTCACAACTGTGGATCTGAAATCCTCTCACAAGGTAGTCTTTAATCAGACTTATCTCCTAACAAAGATTGAGATTCCTAACAAGATCTGTTCTGGTAAAGAACATTGTATGATCTTAACCGGTCTGGTTACTATTCTGCAGATAGTTACTTGTGAGTTTCATCTCACCATGGTTTTTCCCATTTCGGTTTCCACATCAAAATCTCTTGTGTTATGGTTGTATATGGTGAAAATGGATACAACAATGTTGATAGACTAAATAGATTCAACCACAAAACCCTAACCTAACAACAACAAAGATCCACCATAACATATGAAGATTACCTAAGACAATGCAAATAAAATGAAATCACAAAGATTATACCATCACATGTCCAATAGGGTTTGAATCTCCATTCTTCCTATCTCCATTGATCTTGCTTGATATATTTGCTCTCAGATTTTATATGTGCGCAAGAGCTCAACAAAGAACGGAAATGTGGTTGCAAGTAGGCTTGATTGCAAATGCAAGTTCAAAAGCGTAGTTGGGGTTGAATGCATAGTGAGGGTTTGATAATGAAGGAAGCATCTCCTTATATAGAAGACACTATATGAAATGGAGGGATAAGATTGAGAGGTGTAAAAGAGGTCGGTTATGATAAGAGGGTAGGTAGAGAAAATAATAAAATAATGAGAGGGTAGGTAGTGCATGAATTAAGAGATGAATGACATGTGTCATTGGAGGAAAAGGTTAATGAATTAATTAAATAAATAAAGATTTATTTAATTAATAGAAGAAGTGGGACAATTAAATAAATAAAATATTTATTTAATTTAGGAAAAGGATAATTTAAATAAACAAATGTATTTATTTAAATGAGAAATAAGGCTAGAAGAGGATAAATGAATTAATTAAATAAATAAAGATTTATTTAATTAATAGAAGAATTAGGCTACAGTAATTAAATAAATAAAATATTTATTTAATTAGACTGGACAATTTTAGGTGTCTACATTTTGCCCCTCTTTGAGACAATGCAACTTGTTGCGTTGTTTCAAAGAAGATAATATGAACTGATACAAAGTTGTCCCAAGATGGGAATGATATGCCCCCTCGAGAGATTGGATGGAAATGTCTGGAAAGATCGCAGACAATCTCTTGATAAGAAAGAAAGGCTAGAAATGGCTGACAAGACAAGATAGAGTGACAGAGTCATGGGATAAAGAAAACTGACTTGGGAAACGAGGGCTAGGGCTAGGGTAGTCTATAAGATAGACCACGAGGGGAAAACATCCTCATTATCATCCACACATCCAAGAGATCAGAGTGCAAAGAGAGAATAGAGTAGCAACAGTCAACAGTGATGGCATTGATTCATAGATTTGATCGCATTCACCGATTTCAGAGGCCAGCAGATGCAGGGGAGCTGGTAAGTACCACAAAACCTCCTTGTACTTTGTTGTAATAAATGTTGTCATTAATGAATGTTAGGTAGCGTAATAAATGCATTCTCTAGGTAGGTCTAGAAAAAATGTCAAGCGGGGTAAAAACGTCAAGGCACATCTGCATCATGAATGCACGCTTATGTCTTCAAGGACAAATCGACAGTTCTATGATAAACATACGTTGTTGATTAGATAAGCTGCTAAGAGGATACACTCAAACAGGTCCTCTAGGGAAGACTATGATAGCAGATAGGGCTAGGATTGACAATTCTGTGATAAAACATACGTTGCCAATTAGGAAACTTCTCAAGAGGATACACTCAAATAGAGGCCCTAGGATAGGATAGGATAGACCAAGGCACTTTGTGATGAACAGGGAGTACCAAGTCATAGTACTTTGTGATGAACAAGGAGTACTAAAAAGAGTAGCACTTTGTGATGAACAGGGAGTGCAAATATGAGCAGCACTTTGTGATGAACAGGGAGTGCAAAACACGTAGTACTTTGTGATGAACAGGGAGTACCACTAAGATAGATAGCAACACTTTGTGATGAATAGTGAGTGTCACTAGGATGGATAGCAACACTTTGTGATGAACAGTGAGTTTCACTTTGACTGACATAATTGCTTTGCTTGACTGCAGGAGTATCTTCCTATGCTAGAGTCGCGAGAGAGATTCCCATCGACGCAAAGATTATGACTAGAGCTGACATTCGAGGACCAAACTGCTATTGAGGTTATGGGTCTATGATACATTCTGTATGTGCCTAAGTTTTGAGTGAACATGGGATTGCTGACTGCTTTAGCTAAGAGATGACACTCAAAGACTTGTATTTTTCATTTGTCAATGGGTGAGATGATAGTCAACTTAGAGGATGTGTACAGGATTATGAGGATACCGATTGATGGGGAGTTGATACCCTATGATAAAGATGGAGATAGGGAGGCATTGAGACAAGTGTTTCAAGATCCTAGAATAGAGATGAGGGCTGGACACGTGGCATGGGACACTATGACAGTGACAGGACTGGCACTACCAGCAGTGCTAGGAGGAGTGATCAGTGGGTTCCTGTGTCCAGATAGGGCGACACGAGGGGTGGCTGTAGAGGACACAGGGGCCAGGAGAGATGATCTTGGGGTGGGTCCTTCTAGGGATCAGACTCCATCAAGGCCAGGCGGCTTCAAGGGAGGGAGTTCATCATAACCTTAGAGGGCTCCCTATGTATCAATTTTGTACCATTTTGTATGATGACACCTTCGGGTGATTTTGTAGCCATATGTATGTTGACATCATTGTATCATGACATGTATGATTATATATATGAGATGATCCATCCTTGCGGCAACTATATGCATGTGTACCTATGTGATGAGATGTTTCATGATGTATGTTTCTATGTGATGCTTATGTTATGGATGCAAATATGTACATAATGAAATGCAATATTTTTGTTCTTTTATGTTTTATATATGTTATGCAAATGCAAATGTGAATGTATGAAATACAAATGAATATGATAATGCAAATGATTATTTACATGATGAAAATGTAAAATGTGCTAATATGTGTTGTGTGCAAGATGTGATGCAATTGTGATATCTATATGTATGTATGAAATGCTAACATGTGATAATGTAGGTGCAACTACATGAAATGTAAATGTTTTTGTTGCGTCATTATACTCAGTCATGTGATAGCAGGCTACACAGACTCAAGAAGGACGATGGAGGTCAATCAAGAAATGGGGATGGAAGATAGAAGATATAAAAGTGAAAGAGCTTCTTGTGCATTATCATCATTGAGCTTTATTATGGCAAGTAGGTTATGACAATCAAGGCATATGTTTGACCCAGAAAGTCATTGTACCCATTTGCATGGAGATAAGATAGTTGCAAACAAGGAATGCCCCAGTTCATACTAGACTCTCAGTGTCCTCATATTCTTGGACAAGTCATAGCATTACTAAGAGACAATCCACAGACAATAAAAGAAAAATAGGTGATGATACCCCATCCTCGCCTTTCTAGTTAAAGACATCCTAGAGATAAAATCTCTAGTCAGAGACATCCTAGAAAAGCTAAAAGACATGTCACCAAAAAGATAAAAATCAAAAGAAAACCAAGACTCGACACCAACATCCACTGTAGTCATCAAGTTTAGTGTCTCTTGTCACTTGTATAAGTCTTATTTGATTGTGGTCACAATGTTTACTTTCACAAAAAGGATAGATAGCACTGAACCATAATGTTGTCGGAGTCTGTTGAAAGATTTGATTTGTTGAAGCCCATTGTTGTTGCTGTGTCTCATTTAAAACTAACTAAATCCATGAAACTGATACTTTATTGTGTATTAGCGATGCAGATGTTGCTTTATTGTAGATTGTGCGTGGATAGACTGAAGAAAACTGGAAGAAACTGTACTCCTCGAAACATGTGATGTTCTTAGTTCCACACCCATTACTAGACGTAGGATTTTACTTAGCCATAGATAGGAGCTAATTTATTATGGATGGAAATGGGCAAAAAGGAATGTTTTTATTATGGCTGACTAACTAATCTTAGGTAGATCAATAACAAGCCATGATGGGAATGGGCAAGTTTATTATGAATGAATAGGCCGTGAGTGTGTGCAAAGTGAAGGATGAAATGGAATCCTGAAGGAGGGAGGAGAAATGTCTCTACACATGGCGTCGGTGACCCAGTTTTCACCACAGTACTTGCCTAGGGCGCCACTGTAGTGGTTTTCACCATTAGACGAAGTTTTTTTTTTGTTTTTCAATTTTTATTTTTTTTATTTTTTTTGTGTGTCACAAGGCGCCTGTTTGCCAGGTTTTCACCAAGTAACAATTTTTTATTTTATGATTTTTTTGTATTTTGAAATTTTTGAATTTTTTTGTATTTTTGAATTTTTTTTATTTTTTATTTATTTTTGGATTAGGATACTCTAAAGAGTTATATGTAAAACCTACGAAGGTGCATGCTATTGATAGGATCCTCCAAAGGTTCACCCTCTATGGTTGAGAGCTGATATGCACCAGATCCATATGCTGTTGTGATAATGTAGGGACCAAGCCAGTTTGGTTCGACCTTGCCCTTCTTCTCTCTATCTTGCTGATTTTTAGGATTTTCTCTAAGAACTAAGTCGCCTACCTCAAATGTGCGAGGCTTGACTTTATGATTGTAGCTGCAACATTCCTTGACTGAATGATATGTGGCTCGACCGACTGTCTTCCTTGATAAAGGAACTAAGATATAATTACTAATGTGTGGACTATGTTTGCCTATATGCGTGTCACCTAAAGAAGTTTGGGCATCCTTGATAACAAAGTCCCTTGAGGAAGCTCCATTAAAGGTCCATGATGTATCACCAAAAGGGAAAGGATGTGTGGAACAAGTAGATGAGTGATGAAGGCTTATGATTGTGAAAAGAAGTGAAAGTAGGATAGCATGATGGAGACTTAGGATCAACAAGTATGCTTTATGACTTGAAATTTTAGAACTTTTGCCCCTAGTTATTTTTGTATTAGGGGAGATCAACTCTTTCTCTTTTTCTTTCATAGGATTTTTATCCTTGACTTTGATTGTTGTAGAGTCCAATAGCTTTTGATTTTGATATAGACTAAAGAACTTTTCTTTATTTTTGACTTTTAGATTTTTCTTTTCAAAGCTTGATTTTTTATCCCCAATTAGTAAGGGATTTTGTAATTCTTGTTGATCCAAGTCTGGAAGCAGAGTGGAAATGGAATGAGTGGATGAAATGGTAAGGCTATGTGAGTTCTCAAGAGGGTTGGTGATGCGCTCAATAGATTCTTTGTCGGAACCACTCTTAGGACTATTGATACCAAGAGTTGCTTGCACAACTAGAGGAGATTTGCATTCAGACTTAGTAGCCACAACACTAGGTGGTTCACACTCAATTCCTTGGCATTGCAATTTTTTTATAGATTTTTCCTGCCGACTGAATGTATTAGGAGATAGTGGGAGTTGATCAACAAGAAAGATATACTCACCGCATCCTAGGTCTTTAATCTTGAACTTTTCTTTGATCTTTGCTTGCTTTGATGTAGAAGCTTTCAAGGATTTTGGATCCACATATGCTGAAGAAGGAATAGCTTGTCGATTGACTGGGATTGTTATTTCTGATCTAGGTCATAGATTGTTGCAATATATGAATGGATTTGGGTCAGCTTTGACAGTCACTTCAACTCCATTGTGTGGAAACTTGATACATCGATGATATGTAGATGGTACTATGCTCATCTCATGAATCCAAGGACATCCCAAAAGTATGTTGTATGTGAGATCTAAATCAAGGAATTGACAAACCACATCCTTTGTAACTGGCCCAACTCTAAGAGGTAAAATGACTATGCCCTTAAATGAGCGCTCTTTGTCATCATATGCCTTGATGGTAATTTTGTTTGTAGAATTCACAACTTTATTTGAATATCCCAATTGTTTAATAGTGCTCAATGTGCAAATGTTTAGACCTACTCCTCCATCTATCAGGACTCATTTTATTCGATGTTTGTGTATGAAGGCTTCAATGTGTAAAGGTGCATTATGTGGTTGACTCACAGACGCATCGTCAACTTCAGTGAATGTAAGAGAGTGTGGAATGGAAAGGTATCCCACCATGGCTTGAAACTGGTCCATGTTCAGATCAGTAGGGACAGAAGTGTCTCTCAATATTTTGTAAAGAATGGCTTTATGTGCGGGGGATATGCGTAAGAGCTCAAGGATTGAGATGAGCACGGGTGTCTTCCCTAACTGTTCTACAATGTCATACTCAGGTTTGGTTGATGAGGAAGAAGTGTTTTTAGCTGGATCACCTTGCAAAGTGAATTTACCTCGACGAGTTGTAACATTACATTCAAAGGTAGGTTTGGAAGATCCAATTCCTTTCAGAACGATCTTGGGTCTCTGGGGAGAATTCTCAGGGGTTTTGTCCTTGATGATAATGGTAGAGACATAATTGTCCATCAAAATGTGATTGATAGTTGAATCATAGTTATAGGATGCTCTGGTATAGTTGGTTTGGTCATCTGTGGCTTTAGAATTTCCCTTGTCATGCTTTGGGAATGGTTCATTAAACATTTCATGTTCTTGATTAGATGAGTGTCCTTCAATCTCAATGTCACCTCTATCAATAAGATCTTGTATGATGTTCTTCAGTTGATGACAATTTCTTGTCTAATGACCTTTGCTCTTATGAAATTCACAATACTCATCACCATTCCACCAATTTGGTTTGACCTTTTTCTCATATGGAGGCAAATCTAGAATTGTGATTATCTTGTTTGCCACTAGCTTTTTGAAAACTGACTCAAGTGGTTCTCCCAATGGGGTGTAATTCCTTCATGATTTAGAAGTTGTTTGAGTATTCACTTGATTGTTTGTAGAGCTTGATCCAGAAAAAAATGATTTTTGGTTGTACCGTATTGGCATCAACAACACCATCATTGACTGTGTTCTTGTTTTTATTCCAAAATCTTGGCTTGTTTTTTCCTTTAAAGTTATCTTTGTTTTCCTTGAATATCTTAATGACTCCTTGTTCAATTAGGACCTTCTCTATTGCTAAGCCTTTTTCAATGACATCCTTGAAGGTGGATAAACAAGCTTTCCTTAGATCATAGCCAATGTCTTCGTTAACATTTTGGGTGAACATCTCTACCATTTGTTTTTGTGGAATTTCACAAGAGCATCTACTAGCTAGATTCCTCCATCTTTGTAAAAATGATGAAAAAGACTCTCCATCTTTTTGCTTGGTGTTGCACAAAGTAGTGATTGATATGTTTGTCTCTATGTTGTAGGAGAAATGTTGAATAAATGCCTCTGCTAAGTCACCCCATGACTTAATACCAGGTGGAAGTTGGGAGAACCATTCCATAGCTTGATCACCTAGGCTTCGTGGGAATAATCTCATCAAATATGTCTCTTCTGCTGCTACCTCAATGCAAGATGTGAAAAAATGTCTTATATGTGCCTTAGGATGCCCTTTTCCTCTGTACTTATCAAACTTAGGTGTCACGAAGTGTGTAGGAAATGGAGGCATTGGAATGCTCTTGTCAAATGGATAAGGACATACATCTCTCATTGTGTATGTTGGCTTTGGTGTATTTATGTCCTCCATTTTCTTTTGTAAGTCCTTGATTTGTTGTTCCAAATTGTTCTTAGGTGGAGACTAACTTCTTGGACCATACCCCATGCTTGAGGCACCGTGTGGAGGAGGAGCATGTTGCATATATGGATGATATTTATCATACACATGTTCATATGGAGGAGGTCTATAATGATGCTACGTATATGGACCACTTGGTATAGAGTCATGGTGAGGAATGGAATATCTGTTGTGTCCATGTATACCATACTCTATAGGCATGTCATGAGTTTGTTCTAATGTGTTGCCCCCAAATTTGACGTGGGCTTTCCTTGTGTCCAAATTTTGAGCATGCCTTTGGATATCCAATTGCCTTGGTGGTAGGTCTTTAGCATTAGCATGTGCTTGAGTGTATTTTTTTGCATAAGACTTCCATAATGGTCTGTGAAGATGAGTATCATATGCTTGACCATGTGTGTATGGGACCTCTGGTTTTTGAAACAAAGATGATGGTGATTCAGGCACAGGATGTGGTCCTCTATTGCCTCCACTCTTAGGCCTTCTTTGATCCATGTTGGAGTGAGTTTGTTGCAAAGGTCAATTTTCCATTATTTGAGACATGTCAAAATCGTGAGGTACCTTGGCTCCACTTTGTGCCATCATTTGTAAGAAATATTGTCTATCTCTCCTCATTATTTCCTCAACCAATCGATTGAAATGGGGATTCATAATGGTATCTTCCACTTTTGCTGAATGTACGGAGAAGTTGTCCATATTGTCATTGCGTGTATCATTGTTATTTATAGTGTCCATGTGCTCAACATTTGGAATGTTTCTATAGACATCCATGTTAGGTAATGTAGTGTGATCAAAATTGAAAAAGATATCATTGTCATATTCATAGAAACTCATGTTTGTGGACTCTTGAGCCTCTTTAGTTTCTCTCCTAGATTTTTGGGAATGGGTTTCAACCATGAACTAGGTATTGACCAAGATGTGTTAGACTAGATGAAAATGGAAAAGAGTATGGAAGACCAAGAGTTGAATGGAATGTAAATGAATGTGAGGTTTGCTTGCAATGTCCAAAGTGTAAGACCAAGTATGTATGTAGTAGAGTGGGTGTGGCTTCCAAAGAGATGATAGTTTCTCTTGATGAGGTAAGTTGACCTTGACTCTAAGTAAGACCAAATGAGACCCAAAGGTGATAGACCTTGATGAGGGACCACTTAGCAAAATGTTGTTGTATGTAGTATGTTGACAAGCAAGATGAGGACAAGCAAGTGACCTTTTGACTCAAGTTTAGACAAATGTGTATGTAATGTAAGGTGTAAAGCAATGATGGACTTTGTGAGACCCAAAAATAGGTTGAATGCTAGATGAAAACCTAAAGAGATAACTTAGGAAGCTCAAGAATTCTGAAACTGATTGCTCTTGTTTGTTGGACTGTAAATTTTTCCAATTTGTGAAGTTGTTTGTTGTGACCAAATCTGAATGTTTGACTGTTTTTCGTGACAAGAGGACACAATGTTGATGAGGACTCAATGTTTGCAAGTGTTTAGACTCAAAATGACTCCAAGAAAAGTGTGTTGTTTGATGTAAGAATGTTTTGCATACACTTGAAGACACAAAAGACACAATGTTTTTCTATTTGGTCTTGAATGTTTGATTGTTCAAAATAAGACAAGCACAATTCTTATGGTTGGCCAGGACAATAGTTGTCGATCCCACATGGAGTTTCCCCTGAGGCTACGCTATTCAAAGCGGATACTTAGATGCTTGACCCCAGTGGCTCCACCTTCGACACTCACTTTTCAGGGCAGCCAAGCATCAATCCCCACGAAAACTCCTCGTGGCGAACTTTGTATCTCTACTAAGAACTGTATGTGTGTGGGCCGCTACCAGAGGTCCGAACTCCTGCCCCAACAACTAGAAGGATTTTGGCTTCTAAAACAAAAAGGTACTAGTAAGGGCATCCACTCGTATGGCCATACATGTGGCACTTTTAGCTTTATAAATATAGAAGGCTCCCAGCCGGTAGGGGTTACGCCCTACAAATGATCAAATAAATTTGATCAAACGGGTTTATGGGGAGACATAGTGTCGGTATGAACTAATCAGCACACGTTATCCATAGTTTTCACCATGAATATAGTTATTTATAGTGGTTAGAAAGAGGTGGGTTTTCCTCGCTACCACTTGGGTCATTCTCTCTTCACTAGTAGTCTTAATGACCACACAGGGAGACAGGCCCTCTAAAGATGAAACAAAAAGAGCCTATTGCTCAAGACACAAAAGACAATGGTTCAATTTTAGTGCACCAATTGAAGTGTTTTCTAGTCAATGAGAACAAGGCACACAATAAAGATCAAAAACCCTTGCCAAGGTCCTACAACAAATATTTTTTATTAGTTTGGATTGTTTCAAATGATCACCCCTTCCTGCAAGCCCACAAGTTAGGTAAATTTTAGATCCAAAAGACTTTGTGAAATAGGGGCCTTCAACAATGCATTTTGTTGACCAATTCAAAGATCTGATTCATCATAAAAAAATACCACTCGTACAATTTTAAGAGATTTCCAGAAATGTAAGAAAATCCAAAAATTTTTCTAATTTGCTCCAAAAATTAAGTTTTTATGAAAAATCATAAAAAATTCATATAAAATGCAAAATCAATCCAAAAAATCTGAAATTTTTACTAGATAGTCCTAATTTTCAAAGATCTAATTTTCAAAGATCTAATTTTTGAGTAATGATTTTGCATCAAATTTAAAATCACAAAGAATAGATCTTATGTATAATTTTGAGAGATTTCCAAAAATGTAAGAAAATCCAAAAAATTCGCTAATTTGCTCTCAAAATTAATTTTTTATGAAAACTCATAAAAAATTCATATAAAATGAAAATTTGATCCAAAAAATCTAAAATTTTTAGTGAATCCTTCTGATGCTTTTCCTGATGTGCACAAAAAATTTGATGCCAAAATTTGAAGCCATTTGTGAGATCTGATCAAATCTCTCCAAGATCTTGATTTTGTGTCCAAAACCCTAGCATCACAAGGTTATTCTCCAAATTGTTTTACAAAACAACAATATAGGGTTAGAAAAACTTGCAAAAATCCATGTCCCATGGGGCGTGCCAAAATATTTATGGTGAAAGTGGAAACAACAATGTTGATAGACTAAATAGATTCAACCACAAAACCCTAGCCTAACAACAACAAAGATCCACCATAACATATGAAGATTACCTAAGACAATGCAAATCAAATGAAATCACAAAGATTATACCATAACATATATTTGCTCTCAGATTTTATATGTGCACAAGAGCTCAACAAAGAACGGAAATGTGGTTGCAAGTAGGCTTGATTGCATATGCAAGTTCGAAAGCGTAGTCGGGGCTGAATGCATAGTGAGGGTTTGAGAATGAAGGAAGCATCTCCTTATATAGAAGACACTACTATATGAAATGGAGGGATAAGATTGAGAAGTGTAAAAGAGGTAAGATATGATTAGAGGGTAGGTAGAGAAAATAATAAAATAATGGGAGGGTAGGTAGTGCATGAATTAAGAGATGAATGACATGTGTCATTGGAGGAAAAGGTTAATGAATTAATTAAATAAATAAAGATTTATTTAATTAATAGAAGAAGTGGGATAATTAAATAAATAAAATATTTATTTAATTTAGGAAAAGGATAATTTAAATAAACAAATGTATTTATTTAAATGAGAAATAAGGCTAGAAGAGGATAAATGAATTAATTAAATAAATAAAGATTTATTTAATTAATAGAAGAATTAGGCTAAAGTAATTAAATAAATAAAATATTTGTTTAATTAGACTAGACAATTTTAGGTGTCTACAATGGTGATTGTGCTTCTATTGGTGAATACATTATTTGTTGTTTGGTTTGCATTTGTGTAAACCGGTTTGTTAGTAAAACTGTTATACCGATTTATTGCTAAACTGTTTAAGTGTTTGAGTTCAGTAATTTTTGGTATACTAATTCACCCCCCCTCTTAGTATTCATCACTCATCTCATCATATTTTCCTCTCAAGCTATCTACTTTAGCCTTTTCAACATGAGGATCTCCTCCATATACCATCTTCAACTTATTCCACATATGAAAAGCTATTTTCAAATCTTGAACCTCAACATATTCGTTATCAGAAAGAGTGCTAACAATCAGATCCATAGCAACAGTATTGTCTTGCCTTTCCTTGATCTGATCTAGAGTGAGAACCCCTGAAGGTTCATTGTACTATGTGATTACATGATTCCAGTAATGTTCTCCTAGGGATCTTAGATAAAGCTTCATTCTTCCACACCATAAGGTGTAATTATCCTTAGAGAACTTAGGACCCTCCTTTCACATCATCTTGGATCTTTTCTTAAGTTGTTTAAGGTTCTTCTGAAATTAAGGACCTATTCTTTGATACCAATTGTTAGTCCAAACCGGTGTTGAGAGGGGAGGGGTGAATCGACACTTTATCAATTTTTTACAATTAAAACTTTCAACTCAAATCTGCACTTATTTAATATTCATCAATATACTTAATTATTGCAGAAGAATATGCATGCATGAAAAGATATAGAGTGACATCAAGATTTGATCTCATGGAAACCCAAATGGGAGAAAACCACGGTGTGAGTAGGAACTCACAAAATTTGTACTCTTCTGGAGTATGCTCGATGAGGAGCCATCCCTATTTGGAGATTACAAAGACATTGTTAGGTGCCACCCAGTTAAGGAATTTTTTTAAAGGCTTGTTAGTGTCATTACCTTGTTAAAGGTAGCCTGATTAAAGGACTTAAGAACATCAATTAAGATATCATCCGGTTAAGGGATTTTATAAAGGGACCTATTAAAGTCCACCCGGTTAAGAGATTTAAGTTGCAATGGTTAGAAAGAAATAAAAGGATGATCTGTTGAATTAGCTACTGATAGCTTGATCAGATCACAAAGAGAATCATAATCTATCCACACCAGTTGTTTCTGCTATGCACAAC
The DNA here is from genome assembly GCF_030272615.1 of Cryptomeria japonica. Lineage (NCBI taxonomy): Eukaryota > Viridiplantae > Streptophyta > Pinopsida > Cupressales > Cupressaceae > Cryptomeria > Cryptomeria japonica. The sequence continues at coordinate 23,751,517 of NC_081415.1, read as the reverse complement.
ACCGGTTTTCTACTTATACCTTCGACTCTGCACTTTGTCGGTCCTTTGTCCCTTGGCTCTGCACTCTACCAGTCTTTTGACCTTTGGCTCTGCACTTTGCCGGTCCTCTATTCCTTGGCTCTACACTCTGCTGGTCCTCTGTCCCTCAGCTCTACACTCTGCTGGTCCTATGTCCCTCAACTCTACACTCTGCCAGTCTACCTCATACACTCTCTGCTCTGCTAAATATTTTTAGCACTTCCTCTGACTCTACTCTTCACTTTGGATCACCTTCTACAGGATCTTCTTTTTGCAAATTTTACGATCAATAATTTTTGAATGAACTCAAAAATGCTATATACATTTTCTGCCGTCACCTTTAGGTGTTTCCTCAATCGAAACAATCACAGATTTTGGAAGATTTCAAATGCAAAATCTCCCACTCTTTCTCCGCGTGCCTTGCAATAATTCTGCCAACTGTTCAACTAATTCTGCCACTGCATCCCCCAAAAATAGTGACTTCTGGGTCAAGTTCAATCATTTGAGTGTGAACTAGAAAAACCACAAGTAATCATGGCTTGATTGCATGATAACTAAAGTTGACTTCACTAAATTTTAGTTTGGCATAGACACACGCTCACCAACTCACCTTTTTCCACCACAATTGAATAACCGATCACTGCTCTGAGATTTATGGTGATCACCTATCTTCCTTTTACCTTACCGGTGTACCGGTATACCACTGCGCTCTATATTACCGGTTCATCCTTTTATTGCCGGTTTTCTATGTTAGCATCAAGTCTCTTTCCCTGTTTGCCAATGAGGTTCTAGTTTTCATACAACCTCAAGTCTTCTTGCCCAAGTCACCTTTTGCAACTTCATCATCATCAAAATGACTGATCTTCTTGAGTGACTGACCGGTTGGCTTAGTCTGTCTTCCCTTGAGCTGATAGAACTTTGGTCATCTATTTCTAATGCTATTTCCATACGTTTGCAAGTCATCACCTTTGCTACTAAGATACACCACTCCACCAATTCCACTTCACCGGTTAGTGTTAGACATCAATGACAAATCTTAGCTCATATACCGATTTTGGATTGACCAATTTTGTCAATGCCAACATGGTTATCCAATGTCTTGTAGCTGAAATACTTGCTCAGAGGATTTTTGTTTGCATGTCCATTCAAGTCCCTCGGGACTCATGACACGTCCTTCCTGGATAACTTCTAACTCCTCAGTTGTGTTTCCATATCTGACTTATCTGGATCCATGGGAAGATATATTCTGTGAGCGATTTTCTTGTGTTGGTACTTGTCTTAATTCATGCTCACAGGCCTCTTATCTTTGTAGCCTGACCTCTTCTAATTCCCACTGTAGTCTTCTATGTGTTGCTTCTTTTGCTCCATCTACAGGCTCAGTGAACTCCTTAGGATTCTCTTCTGTAGAAGCATCAGTTAATGGTTGAGATCCCCATTCATACTCATTTGAATATGTTACCGAGTCAGTCTCTAGAATCAATCTAGTATATGTGACAGGAATATTCAGAGATGCAAACATCTCTTTGACTCTCTCCACCTGTTCTCTCATTTCCTATGGGACTTCAACTATTGGTCCTCTCATTGTTTGTACTTTGGGAAGCTGATTAGGAGTTGTTTCTTCTCTTCTGATAGCCACTTCTTCTTATTCTGTGTCAGAATCATAGTATTCTACAACATATTCTTCATTAGATGGTTCTGGCGATGGATCTGGATACCAGCTATAGTCACTTGGGAGTTCTGAAGTTCCTTCTAGGACCATTTCTCTGAATGGGACTGGAACCTCATATGGTGCAAACATCTTTTTGACCCTTTGTACTTGTTCACTGATTGGAACCTCTTCTGGTGGTGCCATTGTAGGTTTATTGTGAACTTGTTGATGACCTTCTTCTTCTCTTTTAATTTCAAGCTCTTCTTGGGTTGTCTCATATTCCTCCTAGATGGTTTGTTGGAGTGTTCTTGATCCTGTTGTTCTACAATTTGATGGGACCTCCAAACTTGTATTGTTGGAACCACTGGTCTTTTGCTTGATACCCTAGTCCAGTTTTATCATTTGTTGCCTTTTTCTTCAGGTGAATAGGTTCAGTGATCCCTTGTTGTTTCCTACCAAGACAACCTACTCCTGAGTATCCCATGCTGAGGAGTATGTTATAACCTCGTCCATACAATTCAGAAGAAGCTTCATAAGATTGGGCTTCTGAATTTTCATTATCTTCTCTATAGAGCCAATCTAGAACAACTTCTTCTTCCATTTCATTCGCCAGTGATGTTGAGGACTGTATGAATGCCCCATTATAGATGATATTTTCTTTTTTAGTTTGTTGTCTCATTGATTCTAATGGTCTACCCATTTCTTTAGGTGATGGAGGAAGAGTCATTAGTGTAAGAATGGGTTCTATTTGATATCCTCCCATGCCATCTCTAGTGATTTTAAGTTTCTGTTCCATTTCTTTGAGGAAAAAAATATGAGGTTTCTCTATTATTTGGCACCAGATTATCAGTTCCTTTCCTTAATGTGTTACAAGTATAGATAGGATCAGCAAGGACACTCACTTCTACTCCATTGTAGGGGAACTTAAAACATTGATAGTATGTGGAAGGTACTTCTTGCATGTATCCAGGGTCTACCTAGATGTATGTTGTAGGATAGCGGAATATCCAACACTTGACAAATAACATCTCTCTCAACAGGTCCCACTTTGATCAACAAGAGCACTAAGCCTTTTGAAGTTCTTTTCTTTTCATCATAAGCTTTTATTGTGATTTTCTTTCTTGGATTAATGACATTTTCTAAGAAACCTAGCTGCATGAGTAAATCAAAGGTATAAATATTCAAGCCAACGCCTCCATCTATTAGGACACGTTTGATGCAGTGTTTGTGAATCATTACTTCAATGTGGAGGGGTTGATTAGGCGGATGACTCAATGAGTTATCATCTTCCTCAGAGAAAGATAGGTAATGAGGTGAAGTTAAGTGACCCACCATGGATTGAAATCGGTTTAGGTCTAGGTCTTTTGGAACATTGGTATCGAGTAGTGCTTTGTCTAGAATTTCCCTATGCATAGGAGAGGTTTTCAACAGTTCTAATATGGATATCTAAGTAGTTGTTCATTGAAGTTTCTCTAAGATGCTATATCTGGAGGAATTTGATGAGACCGATTGTCATGATGAAGAGGGTTTGGTCATGTTGGTAGCTGATTTCTTTGAAGAATTTTGTTTGTTTGATGATGCAGGTTGATCGGTAGAAGAAGAGGCAACTCCTTTGAAGGTCACTTTACCTTGAGCTTGGGTAAGGACATTGGTAGATTTTTATTTGTCGTGATTGTCTTTGATTATGATCACATTACAGTGTTCTAATCCAGTTGGTTCGATCATATGAATGACACTGTTTTTATTAAAATAAGTGTAATTGATTTTAGCTCCTTCCTTAGATTTCAAGGAATCTCCTTGCTCATAGGTGGCCAAGGGATCTTTGAATGCTTTGTGATTTGAGTTCATTGTGTGATTTCCATTAACTATTTTACCACCATCAATTAAAACTTGGATCTCATGTTTTAACTTCATCCAGTTGTTGGTAGCATGTCCTTTGTTCCTATGGTATTCACAATATTCATTTTCTCTCCACCATTTTGGTTTGACCTCTGGATCGTATGATTTTGAGTTGTCTGATAAAGTGAGAAAATTGTTGGCCAATAATGTTTTCAATGCTGATTCGTATGGCTCTCCTAAAGGAGTGAACTCACATTTTGGTTTTGGAGCCCAAGGTTTGTTTTTCATAAAGTTGCTCCATTTGCTCGAGGTGTGTTCTGTTGCATTCTCAGCAACCTAAGCGCTTGTGTTCCAGTAGTCAAGTTGAATGCTACTTGTTTTTGCTGTGGTTTAATATTATCTACTACTCCATCATTGGTGAAATTTTTGTTGTTGTCTTTGTCGTACTTCCAATATTTATTCTTGGAGCTAGATCCATGCGATGTTTCCTTATAGAGCAAAATATCCCCTTTTTTGATCAACACATCTTCTATTTTCAGAATGCCTTCTACCATCTTGTTGAAAGAAGGGTGTGTTTGCATTGAGATGGTGTAATTCAACTCAGGTATTAAAGTGCTGATGAAAATATCCATTTTCACTGTTTCTAGGATCGGTTTTGGATATCTAGAGAAAATTCTCCTCCATTGCTAAAGGAATGTAAGGAATGGTTCTCCTATTTTCTATTTCACGTTGCATATGTTGAGCATGGTGACTGGGTTGCAAATGTTGTAAGCATATTGTTGTAAAAATAGTTTAACCAACTCCTCAAATATTTTTATTCCAATTGGCAACTTTGAGAACCATTCCATGGCCTGTCCTCCCAGACTCCTTAAAAAAAGGCACATGAGGTAAGTTTGTTCATGCATGAATTCTATGCATAGGACACAAAATTCTCTAACTTGGTCCTGGGGATCTGAGTTTCCATCGTATTTGTCAAATTTTGGTATTTCGGTCCTAGATGGAAATGGAGGCATGCAGAGATTTTTGTCAAAAGGGAAGGGGCAAATCGAATCCAAAGAGTATGGTGAGGAAACCTTGTCCTTGTTTTTCATTTCTTGAATTTCACATTGCAGGGCTTGCATTTGTTTAGCCATTAGTGTTATTGGTGTTTCCTCTTATTTCATAACGATACTCTGTACATTAAAACCAGGAGGAAGTTTCGCTCCTTGTCTTGTCAGCTCTAGGAAATGCTCTTCTTTTTCTCTTCTAGAATAACCTTCATCATTCTCCTGAAGCCTCTGGCATTCATGCAATTAGCGACATATGTTTCCTTGATCTCAAAATCACTAGATGAACTACCATTGTCATTTTTGTAGTTGCTTATGTTATCATAGCCTTTGTCGAATCGATAGTCAGTTGTATCTCTATTGAAGGCCGACATTGTGTTGTGTAGTGGTTCATCAAAGACTGGATAATCTTCAAACCAATTATTGATGTAAGACATTGTATGAGACCTGGTTCCAACAAGCATGGGTAACTTGATGTGACTAATATAGGAGGTGATGCAGAAGTCAAGATCGAATCAGAGCTAGTTTGTTCAATGTGATGTTCAGATAAAGAGATGAGGTCAAAATCTGGTTTCAAGAAAGATCTATCTCATTTAAGATGTGACCTAAGATGATCAATAAGATCGAGGTTTGATTTGATGATTGATTGATGAACTAGATAGGATGTGATCGAAAAATTGCACAACACTACCACAAGGGTATGTTATCAAGAAGCATTTTTCTCAAGATCCAAGTTTTCTCAGTTTAATTCTATGTTCATTGTTGAAGAATGAATATCAATGAGCATAATAGAGACTAAGATTAGACAAATAGAGTTTGGACACAAAAGTGGACAAGGTAGTTATCTCAATAGAATTTTTGTCCTACGAAGGGCGAATCAACTTATTTCTCTCTCTCAGGGGTTGGAGGTTCAGGTTGAGCCTCGTTGTAAGTGATGCAAACTTTTATAAATAGAGCGGGATTAATCTTCCCTCCCTTGTTTAAGTGATAGCTGAATGTGGATTTCTAAGCGAAAGTCCTACTTCTTAGGGGTTCTTCATGAAATTCGTTAGATTTCCCTTCAAGGTATAACCACATATGTCTCAGGAACACCCTTGTGACATGAAGAGTTGATGGTTGATGTATAAAAACTTTCTCCTCTTATAGATTTTCCTAGGACTAGGATGCTTCTTTTTTAGTTTAGCCTCTGGATTGAGGCTTCTTCTTCTCAACACTTGAGGATTGGAAATATGCGATATTGATGTTTAATCAGACATGGATACTGACTATGGAAGACAAGAGGATGTTTGGAAAATGAGGACAACAGAGGTCTTCTCTAGGATACTAACTACTTTCAGGACTTGAGGACAAATTTTCGTACGACAGAGTATGAGACCACAAGAAGTAACTTCCAGGGTCAAATGATGGAGACATAGATTCATATGAGCTACTGCTCTAAACCATATGAGGGCCTTTCTAATTAGAATGAAAATTTGGCAATAGTGATGTTTTTTCGTATGAGTTTAAATCTGACTAGAATGATAAAATGCTGACTTATTTTTGGCTCATATGACCTAGGAATGACCCAGGACGAGTTTTGACAGAGTTTTGATTACTGACTTGGTTTTCAGTTTGTCTTTCAGTTTCAGTTTGATATTTTTGAGTGTCTTGAGGTTTTGTTTCAATTGTTTTGAGGGATGAAAAGCACAACAAATAGTATGTGTAAAATGATAACAATCACAACATGCTAACCCTATGGAAGTTGGCTAAGAAGGAAAACCTTTGCTCACAACCTAGGTACACACCCAATAACTAATTAGAATATAGCCACTGAGTCTCATGCAATGGATTCTCAATGCCATATTAGCCGACTCCAAACACTAATCAGGGCATGATATGGTGAGTAATCTTGGGGGGGAAACCATCTATCCCCTTGCACAAAGATTATCCTCCTGAGTCGGGTAGCTTCTAACCTAAAGTTTGTAGTAAGGGTTCCATTCGGAAGGACCACCTAACTGTCACGCAAGAACGATTTAAATTATAAAACCTAGTAGGATGTTGAAACCATGTAGTCACGCAAGCGTGATTTAGACTACGAGGCCCTACAAGATGCTCAAAATGAGACACTCCTCATAAATGAAGCAGTGCCACCGATTATTCTATCTCCTGAAACTTTCACCCCAGAAGCGTTTTATTGGCCGGACTCACTTGGGTCGTTCCCTCTCACCAAGCCTTAGGGGATTCTCAGAAGGTAGTCCCTCTAAAGGTATCAACAGATCTCAAACTCTAAGAGGAAAAAAATCTCAAGGTCTGGATTTCTGATTGTCTAAATGGACAAGAGAATACTCTCCTACTCTAGATTTTTCCCAAAAACACGTAAAACAAAGTTCTTTCCCTTATAGAAATTGAAGTGTTCCTAAAAATATTAAGAAGACAAAATGTTTGTTTGTATCTTCTGAGGCAACTTGCAAAACAAAGATATCAGTAGTTCGAGTTTATAATCTTTGGCAAGCGTATGTTTAATGATTGAATTCTTTGCCAAGAGAACCTGAAAACATTAAAAGCCCAAAATTAGTTGCAAAATAACATTAAAAAACCATCAAAATAAAATTCTAGCATGCAAACTATAAATTAAACTAATCTAACAAGAATTTACATTGTTTATGACTATCCTAGTTATGATAGTTTTGATAGTACTGCACTCTGTCATTCATAACTTTCAAACTAGACAAACTTAAGAAAATCGCTTCAGTGACAATGTAGAAAACATGGTTTGAAACAAGATATCCAAAAAAAATTAGATCCAAAGGTTCAATAAAAATTTATGCCCTTCGAATAGAGACCATTTTTTACTATCATGGAAGAACAAGTAAAATGATAGTACTTCACTCTGACATTCATAACTTTCAAACAAGACAACATTAGGCAAATATCTCTCGTGAAAATACATAAAACTTGGTTTGAAACAACATATCCAAAATTTATTTAGATCCAATGGTTCAATAAAAGGTTATTCCCTCTGAATAGAGACCATGTTTGACTATCATAGAAGAATAAGTAAAATGATAGTACTGCACTCTGTCATTCATAACTTTCAAATCAGACAAAATTAGGTGAATCTCTTTGGTGAAAATACATAACTCGTGGTTTAAAACTACATATAAAAAATGTGTTTAGATCCAACGGTTCAATAAAATGTTATACCCTTCGAATAGAGACAATTTTTTACTATCACAAAAGAACAAGCAAAAGAGTCATACATGACATGATTGTGCATAGACAGGTGTTCACATGGGGTCCTTGTCTGCTTGCAACTTTGTACCATCAGATGCATGTCATTGTGTATCTTAGACAGGGATCCATTGGATGTGGGGTTACATTGCTCCAGGTTTGGATATGGGAGCATATTGTTATTGCTCGACCGGTTATGCATATAGAGCTTCAAGATGAGCAGTCATACACATACAGATATACAGTAGGGACAAGGAACAGGGGTTTAGGGAACACCCTATATTAGAGGCATTAGTTGAATATATTGTCTTACTTTACTTAGAGGCCTTATCTTGGTTGCCCTGGCTGGGTCAATGATGTACAATACTTACCTTATTACCGACATCAAAGATATTTAATTGGTCGCTATGTGTATCAAATTTTGGGAACCTGCAAAGGCACAAACACTTTAATAAACCATTAATTGCATGGGTTAGTTAATCAAAAACAACAAAATGAAATCCATTGCAAGTTGGCTTATTTCCTCCTAGAAAGTGTGAGTGTGGATTGCTCTCAGATTGCTAAGCTATCCAGTGACTAGACTATACTCAAACAAAGTATTTTTAAATGCATGCAACTAGGCGAATGCAAGATTGATAATTAAATGCAAGATTAATTGATTAAGAGAAATGATATTATCAAGCTAAATGATGAAAGCTCTAAATGAAGCTAAGCTAGATTGTATGTAAGAAATTGAATCTAGATAAGAGAAATGAATCTAAGCTAATGAACTAGAAATCTAAATTATTCTAAGACTAAATGAAAGATAAATGAAAACTAAGTTGATTGATGAATTAACTATGCAAAGCTTCTTCAAAATTTCCTCAATAACCTACAACACAATATTAACATAATAACAATGTAAAATTCTCGAAAGTTGATTGAAGAATTAGAGCTTGAATTTATAGGAAAATCAAGAGGGAGACCAAAGGTCATTATTGATCTTTAATGAACGGTCAAGATTGATTTGAAGGAAGCACAATTCAGGTGAATTGATTTGATTGGACAGTTTAATTTCATTTTGGAGAGATAAGATTGAGTTCAAATTAGCAACTTAGTTTCTTTTCATTTTTCTTGAGTTCAGTTGATTTGTTTCCTTTTTTGAATTTTTGTGCTCATAATTTCCAATTTATTTTTCAAATTAATTCCTCTTTCTTGATTTGTTTCCTTTTTTGAATTTTTGTGCTCATAATTTCCAATTTATTTTTCAAATTAATTCCTCTTTCTTGATTTGTTTCCTTTTTTTGAAGATTTATGGTAATTTTTTATTTATTTATTAAATATGCAAAAGATATTTAATTAAATAAATGGGATATTTGATTTTAAAAAGATTTTATATTTTGGATTTTGAATTTGATCAATTAATTAAATGAGAATTTAATTAATTGTAATTGCCATGTTGCATTTTTATACCTTAGGAATTAATTAATCAAAATCTCATGATTGAGCTAAATTGATTATTTGATTCAGGACCTTGATGAATTTTATTGAATTTAAACAAATTAGTCGAGATTAGGGGCCCATAGTGTTGGATGTGTTGGCATTATGTGAACCGGTATGAAGACATGATGACATTGTATGTTGTCATTGATGTCAATATGCTAAAGAGGAGAGAACCGGTATATGTGAGAACCGGTATAACACTGTGAACCAGTATTTGTGCCAAAGTGAAGCAGTGTGTTTGCTTAAGGTGAACCGGCATGTGGTTATGGGAACTAGCACATGGAAGCTTTGTATGACTACCGGTTGGTAGTCTCAACTTCAGGGTTTTCGATTGAAGTGCCTCAAGCCTGTGTGACTCAATCGGTGACTTTGTGTAATGAGTTAGCTTTATAACAAAGAATAGATCGTGTTGCCACATCAGCCTTGTGCACATGAAGGATCCTGCTTGAAGGAGATTGTTCCTATCTACCTCGGGAATGTGCAAAGTCTATAAATGGTGATAACGCGTGATGGGTTATCAGCCACCATGAAATCAATGGAAAATGAACGATGGAGAACATCTTGAGATTGGATCAAGATGGTTGCATTTAATGCAATGTGCTCAACGGTCAGGATTGAACTGTTTGAATTCCTTAATCTAACAGGTTTATGGTTTAGGGTTTATGCTACTGACCTATCTGTTTCCTATAAGGTCGATGTTGTGTTTCCTTCTGAGGTGTTGGAAAAATTTGTGTGTATGTATCCAAGAGAAGAGATACATGATTCTTGCCAGACCAGAAGAGAGAAGTGATACCTGCAAAGTGTAAGTGCAGAAGGTGAAGAGGAGCTAAAGCAGATCTGCATTGGCATTGAGTGGTGTTACTAGATCATTGTAATACCTGTTGATCTCTAACCACTTCAACAATTAGAAAATCCCTTAATAGGGTAGCTTTAATCGGCTTACTATAAATCCTTTAACAGGGTGACTCAAAGCCATTGAGTTCTTGAAATCCTCTAACAAGGTAACCTTTAACAGGGTTGTTGTCCTCAATTTCAGCATGGCCAAAATCATGAGGCAACCCTATGAAACTGGTCCATTTCGTACCTTATGGTATCCAGGAGAGCTTAATCGACTCGGTCAGTTAGTTTGTTTCACTCTTTGTCTTTCATTTTTATTGTTTTCCTTGTTTTTCCAGGGTTGCAGTTTACCCTGCAGTTCGGACTTTAAAGTCTGAACTACAGGGTTATTTGTTAATAAGCACACTTCAGACTTTAAAGTCCAAAGTGTATTTGTGTTTTGTTGCTATATGCAGTTCAGACTTTAAAGTCTGAACTGCATGTGGTTTTTTTACTGGAGTTTAGGTTTTAAAACCCGAACTGCAGTTTGTTTTAGACTACAGATCAGGTTTTAAAACTCGAACTGCAGGCTGTCTTTGTATGTAGTTCGGACTTTAAAGTCCGAACTACATGTAGTTTCTTCTCATTTGCATGTCGGGCTTTAAAGTCTGACATGCAAGTGTCCCTAGCTTGCATGTTGGACTTTAAAACCCGACATGCAACTGTGGGTTGTAATTAGTGGCGCATTAATTGTTTTTAGGGTTAGTTAAATGCCTTTTGAGTTAATTTTTCGTGCTTTATTTTTCTTTGTGTTTTGTTTTCCGCTTCATGCACTCCCTCTTCCATTTTCTCCCATCGTGATTTAGTGTTTATTCTTCATTGCTTGATCAAATCGCTCGATATCCAGATTTTGCAAACACCATAGCGGAAGAGGTAGGGTTCTTTTTTTCGGGTTTTTACTGTTTGTATGTTTTCATTTTCTTTTTCTTTTTGTTTGTTTTTCTTGATTGTTTTCGGATCTCCCTTCGGAGGTTAATCAGATTTTGAAGTTTGATTGCCTCCTTTGTTTCGAAGAACAATCGGACTTCAAAATCCGATTGTCCTCCAAAGCCCCCTATCTTAAGCTACATACTGGACTTTAAAGTCCGATGTGCAGCTGAAGATTTGTTTTCTCCGCATATCGGATTTTAATGTCCAATATGCGGCCTATTAACCTTTGCATATCAGACTTTAAAATCTGATATGCGGAGAGGTATAGGGTGGCATGTCAGGTTTTAAAACCCAACATGTCACCCAGTTGTCCTTCCTAGTTAAAAGCACATCAGACTTTAAAGTCCGATGTGCCTTTGATTTTTTCCGAACCTGCACATCGGACTTTAAAGCTTGATGTGCATGTTGTTTTTTCAAATTTGCACATCAGAGTTTAAACCCCGATGTGTTGTTAATATTCCCTAGAATTGCACATCGGACTTTAAACCCCGATGTGCAATTTGTTTTTAGAAGCAGATTGGACTTTTTTCTCCAACCTGCTATTTTAGCAGTTTTTACTCCTTGGCCTGTTTTGAGTCCCATTTTTTGATCCGCTTGAGAAAAAATTGATTTTTGATAATGATGAATGGCTAATCATTAGTATTGAATGCAGTCATTGTGCACAAATGTCAAAGAAGCCTAAGTCTTCCTCAGGACAACCTTCTCCAAGTAAAGCATCATCAAAGAAGATGAAATACAAGTATGATAGGTACTAGAATATGTACCCTGAGAGTTCAGTGGACCCAAACATTAAGGAGACCAGGGACACCAAAATTGGGCATGTTGACATGCAAGAGTTTCTTGATCGGGTTCAGAAGGCTCCTGCACGCCTGACCAATTTAATCAAATCTGAGCTGCATAAGTATGCATCTTTCCCAGTTGCGGCTCATGATCCTGAATTTGTACTAGCAGTGGCTGATCACTTTGATCCAAGCACAAGGTAGGTAAAAGATGATGATCAGAAGGTCATAATGACTCTAGACAATATATTCTTCAATAGTGTTTTCAAAGGCTCATCAGCTGAAAAAGTGGCTGATATTTCTCAAGAGAGTGCTCAAGAGTACTATGAGAAACATGAGGATAAATGCAAAAAGGTGATCAATACTATTTATCTCTCAACTGCTAGATCTTCCCTCACCTCACGATGGCCTAAGTCTTTCCACAGAAGTGATTTTAACGAAGAATATAATGACATGGTTACTATGTTGTCTAGAGTAAGAGGATTAAAAGACTCTCATTATTTCCAAAGCTGGATGGTTTACTACATGAACGTAATCAGAAAGGGAGCCGCAAGGATTGATTGGGGAGAATAGATCAGTGATGCACTTTGTGCCCAATTGAAAGAGGTTAAGGTAACCTTGAAGTTTTATATGACCTCATACTTGGTTTATGCAGCTACCTCAATGAGGCAATATCCAGGCTTGTCAACCAAGGGTGACAGAAGAGTGGTACCCGTTTGGCAGTACTATGACCAACTAATAATCAAAAATCAAGGTAATCATTATAGAAGGGTTAATGATGCCTTCTTTGCTGTTTGGAAGTGCATTTTGGATAAAGGACTATATAAGAGAAGAATATCAGAGGCTGCTTATAGCAGGGTGTCCCATTTTGGGTGTGTATTCCTACAATTTCCCACGTTCACCTACATCCAGATTGGATGCTTCTCAGGTGAACCCTTCATCCTTCCAAGGTTTCCATCAGACAAAATTGTCCTTATGGAGCTGTGTAGACAACTAATTAGTGTGCATGAGAAACAATCACAAGCACACAAGACTGGGCTGAAATTCCCAGAGTCAATTGGCAGGTATTCCATGCTAACTAATCCCAAAGCCAAAAATATGGAGGAGGAAATGCAGTGGAATACCATGAGAAGATTCAAGGCCCAAACTGATTTTGATTTTCAGGGTATAAAGAGAAAACTCAAAAGGACATACACTCATGTCTATAGGTTTGAAGATGTTTGGGCAAACTGTCAAAATGAGGAGGATATAAAGAGGATGGACTTCAGCCACCTTACTCTAGAACAAATTGAAAATATGGATCTAGCTAAGATCCCAATGACTATGGAAGACACAGATGACATAGTAGATCCTGTTTACTATGAGAAGAAGATTGTTGATTCCCCACTCCCACTTGTGCAATGGTCAAAGAAGGAAAGCAAGTCCATTATTCAAAGGATCTCTCCCATCATAGCAAACACTAATGCTTGGTTGCTAAAGAAGAATCTCAGGATGAAACAGTTTCCCACTAGTTCAGGAGATGATGACAACAGTGATAGTCCATTGGGCAAGACAACGATAGCTGAAACAAGAACCAAGAACATGGCAGACTCACAAGCACTATCCTCAGCTCTTGTGGTTCAATCAAAAGGTAAAGGGCCTAAAATCAAATTTACAGTTAAAGGGTCAAAGCAAGGTGAATCATCATCAGCATCACAGGAGGCAGTGGCAAAGGAGCTAGAACAACCACCTGTTAGTGAAGCTGGAAAGGGTAAGGAGGTCGAAGAAGGTGAAATTCCTCAACAAGAGGAAGTACAGGTAGAAGAAGTACCACATTCAGTTGAAGTAGATACGACAACCACTTCACAAGTAGTCGTTCACTCTATTGATTCTGACTCTGATTCTGATCAAGAAGATGAAGATGTTCATGAAGATGGAGATCTAAGTATGGGCATGCCGCAATTAGAGACCGCTAGTCAATTTTTTACAATAACCAGCTTCTCTACTTTAGATGATATCCCTTCATCTACTTTTGAGTCTACCATGATGGATTTTAATGAAACTTTGCAAGATGCACTTGCAGAATTGGTTTTGGTAGATTTACCAGCCATTACTACCACCGTCACAACAATCCCTTCATTGGTAAGCGTTGAAGTTACATTGACGGCACCCTCAACTCTTCCACCAATAATTGAAGAGGTACCAGCAACAAATGTTCCATTAGATGCTTCAATATCAGCACCATCAGTTACACTTGCAACTGCTCCAAGTTCCAGTCAACCTACTCCAAAATCTTCGACCCCAAGTTAGCAAGGAGCTACTACTCCGTCATCCAATCCAGAACTACCCCCTTGGATGGAAGTAGTGGCCCCTAAGAGGAAAAAATAGGTAATATCTCCTGATGAATTTGACTTTGAACTTTTGGTTCCTCCAAAGCCTAAGGGAATGAAGAAGCCAAAGATACTATCTTGGGTGGTAGTAGACCCGGCTTCCAAAAGAAAATATGTTGAAGTTATGGTGCTATCATCAGACAAGGACAAAGGCAACATATGATCAGAAGATTATACCATGTAGGTTGTGGAGCTCAAAGTGGAGACACATTAAATTAGATTCTCAAACAACCCTTAATTCTTTGTTAAGAAGACTGGATCAGGAGAGGGATGAGAAAAATATCCTAAAGTAGAAGTGTGAGCAGTTGACCAACATCCTCTTAAAGGTAACACAATCTTCTCAAGAGGTTGAACCTATAGGATCATCAATAGATACTAAAGCTATCAAGAAGATTGAGCAGGTAGGAGCTAAGGGTCGAGTAATGGACGAATGGATCTCATGGCTAAGGTTAGAAGGCTCTCATCTTCTGAGTTCAATGGTGGAACTATTGTCTGATTATGAAGTGATCCAGAGTCGAATGCAAAGACTCAAAACCTCTTTATCCCAGGAAATTGAGGAAGTTGTGAAAAGCACTACCCTTTGGAGCAAAATGGAGGATTTCAGGATACATGTCCTAGTTGAGAACAAGGTAATTCCCACAAGGGAGAAGTATATTCAGATCTTGTCATTATTGTCTCATAAACAAGAGATAATGAAATTGATGATTGCAGTGCTGGATCATGAAAAGAAAGAAGGTGATGATGAGGTTGACCTTATTTTTGCTAAAGTAGGTGATCTCCCTTGCTATTTGTATGATGGTGATCAAAATCTTGTCACTGCTAAAGTCGTCACCCAAGAATTTATTTCCTTGATGGACCAGTGCATGGGACAAGACTTCTTGCTTGATACATTTGATAAATTGTTAGAAATTCAAGTCAGATTTGAAGTACTCGCATCCATGCTAAAGGATGTTAAGAAGAAGCACATGAAGATCCAAGATGTAATGTCCTGCATTCAAATCATCATTCTACCTTGATGCCAAACGAATCAGAGGTCAAAACTATCCTCGCCAAGTTCAAAGGTTTTCAGAAATCCAACGAAGAAGAGAATCAAGAATGAAGTTCCCCCTTTTGGCACTCTTTCTTCATGCAGTTGCACCAATAGATGTTGTAAATTTTTATGCAGTTGTACGTTTTCTTTATGTAGTAGTTGTAGTAAAATGGGACTGTGCGGTTGAATAAGTCAACTATGGTCACCTTTTTCTCAACTTCTTTTCCTTTATAAGGAGGACCTTTTTGTAAATATTTTTATCTTTTTCATGCTTAGCAAAACTCTGCTGGATTTTTATCCCAATTTAGACTTTGAGCTTTTATGATGAGAATTCAATCAAACAAATAAAGAAAATGGTTTTGTTGATTGCAAACTTTGTGTTGTATCAATAAATTTGTTTATATTATTTAATGTTCCTATGTCCATTGAATACATATTATCTTTATGTATTTGATCTTTAAGATATTGCTACATGGTTAAAGAGCTCTCAAATCTTGCCAATAGACTTTGTGCTCTTAGCATACTTGAGAAATCTGCTGATAAAGGAAGTAACTTGTAGCAAGCTTTGTATTGCTGTGGTTATTAGTAGTTTAATTGATTAGAAATTCACACTTAAAGACTTTGAGCTCTAAGCTAAGTTTCTACTTGTTTAATTTGTAACAATCAGTGTGAATCGGTGTTACCATAAAGGAGACTTTGTGCTACTTAAAAGTAACTATTAGTGTAGTTTATTAGATTAATAGTTCTTTTCTTTGAATATCTAAGGAGGTAGAGAAACTGTAACTAGGTGAAGGGAGAATACATAAACTCTGAAAAAAGAGAGTTATATGCCCAATGCCAACCCACCAATTTAATTTCTTGTTAATTAGAGGATAAATTTCATAGGGAACCTCCCCTTGATGAGAGGAGAGATTAATTTCTTAGCATAGTGTTGTGTGAATTTTATGTTTTGTCATTAGTACGCTGGTGACAAAATATTCACCCAACAAGGGTTTAACCCTTAACCGGGTATTATAGCCATCCCTTAACAGGGTGATCCCTAACAGGATTGGTTCCTAACTAAACCTATTGTATTAGTCCTTAACTAGACAAGGCTCCTAACAGAGCGGACTTCTAAAGAGTTCAAAACAACTTGTGGGTATTCATCCCCACCATGGTTTTTCCTAGTTGGGTTTCCACGTGAAAAATATGTGTGTCATATGTGATGTCCTTTTCATGTGATGCTATGTTGTTTTCTATCAAGTGGTGAATCATGTTGATCTAGCTGTTTATATATATATATATATACATCTTTGATGATAGATTACTTGCTCATGCACTAGGGTAAAATGGAATGAAGTATTAGATTGTTTGAAAAGATAAGTGTCAACCATTTTATGCTTGTCTCAGTTATTCTGGGTTTTGCCGGTTGTACTCTGTTTGAGAACCAGTATTACTATTTGTCTGCCTAGGCTCAGTGTCTGCTAACAAACCAGTTTAAGATTGAGGCTTTTGTATGTATTGATTCACCCCCCCCTCTCAGTACCTATTTGGTACTATTCATTCATCATTGAGTTATCAATTGGTATCAGAGCGTCCTCCAGGTCCTCTGTGTTATAAGCTTAACTGCTTGAGGTAAAGATCCCAATCTAATGATGAAGAGGGAAGGTCCAAAGTTCAACAGAGAAAATTTTAGTATATGGAAAGACAAAATGAAGATATACATCAAAAGCATGGGTGCTCAACACTGGAGCTATGTTGAGAATGCCTATATTGCCCCTACCGCTACTCTCACTGATGACCAAAAGAGAGAAATGCAGGAGAATGGGCAAGTCATGGAAGCCCTAATTAGTAGTTTATCTAACATTGAGTTTATTGATGTCCAAGATAAGGTAAATACCAAAGAGGCATGAGATACTCTTGAAAATATCTATGGAAATGATGAGCATGTAAAACAAGCTAAGGAAGAAAGCCTTAGAGGGAAGTTTGAAGACATGCGAATGGTTGAAGGTGAGACCATTCAACAATATGGAATCAAAATCAAAACTGTTGTTGGAGATATCAAGAGTGCAGGTGGTAAAATGGAAGATTCCACTATGGTAACAAAAGTCCTGAGATCCTTATTATCGGTCTATGCAATAAGGGTTGCTGCTATTCAGGAGTTGAGATCAATAGACAAGACTAAGGTGTCCCTAGACTCCATCATTGCAAAGTTGATAGCCTATGAGCTAAATAGTTTTGATGGTAGTGTTCAAAAGACTGAATCAACTTTTAAAGCTTCTGCTGTACCATCCAGAAAAGGAAAAGAAGCTAGCACCAGTGGTGAACCAAGACAAAGTAGAGAAATGAATGATGAGGAGATTTTGATGGCATTTGAAGCTCTTCTTGCCAGGAAACTCCCTAAAGGAACTGACAAATACAAAGGTAAGCTCCCTTTGAAATTCTTTTCTTGCAACTGGATAGGACATATAGCTGTAAACTGTCCTAATGGCGACAACAAGGACAAACCGAAAAGGCTCAAGAAATTCAAAGGAGGAAACTGGAGAAACTGTTTTGTGGCAGTTGATGAAGGTGTCACAGATGAGGAATCAGAAGATGAAGAAAATGAAGATATTGTGTTTGTTTCTATCAAGAAAGATGTGTTAGACAAGAAGGCTTGTGTCTCCCAGTTTGATAATTCCAATCAGTGGATTATTGATAGTGGTTGTTCTCACCATATGACTGGTGATCGAAGCAAGTTTCTATCCTTGGAAGAGTATAATGGTGGTGTGGTTCGCTTTGGTAATGATGCACCATGTATGGTCAAAGGAAGAGGGTCCATCTCTTTGAATGGAAAGAGTAGTGCTGACAATGTGTATTGGGTTGATGGTCTCAGACACAACCTTCTGAGTGTTGCCCAGTTGAATGAAAGTGGTCTCACTCTGGAATTCAAGAATGGAGTTTGTAGAATCAAAGGAAAGAATGGTGAATTGGTGGCCATCGGTATGCAGACCAAAGATAATCTATTTCAGCTAAATGCAAATATAAGTACATGTCTTATGGCTAAATTTGATGATAGTTGGATATGGCATAGGAGACTCTGCCATGTAAACTTTGATAACATTGTGAAGGCCAGTAAGATCAAGGCAGTTAGAGGGTTGCCGGTGCTAAGAAAACTAGATAATACCTTGTGCAGAGAATGTCAATTGGGGAAAATGTCTTCCTCAACCTTTAAAGGTAAACCTTTCACTGCTGACAATTTGATTGATCTTGTGCATACTGATTTGTGTGATTCTATGAAAACTAGGAGTGTGCAGGGTGATAGGTACTTCATGATTCTCACTGATGACTGCTCAAGAATGATGTGGGTCACATTCTTGAAAAATAAGTCTGAAGCTTTTGTAAAGTTCAAAGCTTTCAGAGCATTAGAGGAAAGCGGTAAAAGGATGAAGTGCCTGAGAACTAATCAAGGAGGGGAATTCACTTCCGGTGAATTCAACAAGTACTGTGAAGAACATGGCATCAAGAGGCAACTGTTTGCCCCCTGGACTCCACAACAGAATGGCCTAGCAGAGAGGAATAACCAAACTATGGTTGAAGCAGCTAGAACTATGTTGATTCAAGGAAAGGTAGCCCACACCTTTTGGAGAGAAGCAGTGAGCACTACAATCTACACAATGAACCGGGTACTCATCAAGAAAGGTAAGGATACAACTCCTTATCAGTATTGGACCGGTAAGACACCTGTGGTTAGCTACTTTAAAGTGTTTGATAGCAAATGTTACATCAAGAGGAGTGAACACCAGAGTAAATTTGATGTGAAATGTGATGAGGGAATATTCCTAGGGTATTCCACCAAGAGAAAAGCTCTCAAATGTTTCAATAATAGGACTTAGAGAATTATGGAAAGCATCAATGTAAGAGTTGATGAAACCTCTGAGAAAACTAAGGAAACCGATAGTGAGCAAATGGTAAATGAACCAATTGTAACCTTCTGGGAACTGGTTGTCAGTCAACCAAGTACCAGTAATAGCGTTCCTACACCGGTAGATGTAGATGCTGATACTGATGGAGATGAGGATGAAGAAGAAAAGCAAGAGGAATCTATCAAGACCATTCCTCGGTATGTCAAGCTGAATCATGATCCTAAGTAGATCATAGGAGATAAGGATGCAGGAATTCTCACAAGAAGAAATGTCAGAGAAAACTCATGTATGATCTCTGAATTTGAGCCTAAATCATTCAAAGAGGCACATAAAGATGAAGACTGGATCAGGGCAATGGAAGAGGAACTTGACCAGATAGAGAAAAATGGTACATGGTCTTTGGTACCCAGACTAGAGCATAAAAATGTCATTGGCACCAAATGGGTTTTCAAAAATAAGCTGAATGAGGATGGCACAGTGATTAGAAACAAATCCAGACTGGTGTGTAAAGGATATTCCCAAGAAGAAGGAGAAGACTATGGGGAAACCTTTGCTCCTGTAGCCAGATTCGAAGGAGTTCGTATGCTTCTTGCATATGCAGCTTTTAAAGGATTCAAAGTATATCAAATGGATGTAAAATCTGCATTCCTAAATGGCGTACTTGAAGAGGAAGTGTATATAGAGCAACCATATGGGTTTTCCCTATCTGAAGACAGTGACATGGTGTGTAGGCTACATAAAGCCTTATATGGTCTAAAGCAAGCATCTAGAGCATGGTATCAATGCCTGCATTCCCATCTTGTGAAGATTTGATTTGAGAGAACAAGTGAAGATAGCAATATCTACTTGAAGTCTAAAGGAGATCAGATCCTGATCTGTGAGGTATTTGTTGATGACATTATCTTTGGTGGAGATGACAAGATGAGTCATGAGTTTGCAAATGAGATGAAGAAAGAGTTTGAGATGTCACCCATAGGGGAGATTAAGTTCTTCATTGGACTGCAGATCCAGTAGATGAAAGATGGAATCTTTATCACTCAGTCCAAGTATGTCAAAGAGGTGTTGAAGGCCTTTGGCATGGAAGATAGAAAACCGGTTGGTACACTGATGGTGACAGGATGTAAACTATCCAAAGAGGATGACTTAGCATTGGTTGATGAGAAGGAATACCGATCAATGATTGGTAAGTTGCATTATGTAGTGCATAGCAGACCGGATATTGCACATGCAGTTGGCATTACTGCAAGGTTATAGAAATGTCCAAGAGAATCCCACTTGGTTGCAGTCAAGTGGATTCTTAGGTATCTGAAGGGAACTATTGACTATGGGTTATGGTATCCATACAATAATGATTTTAACTTGAAAGTGTTTACAGATGCTGATTGGGCTGGTAATGAAGATGACCGAAAGAGCACAACCGGTGGTGCATTCTTTCTCGGTGGTAGACTGGTCTCATGGATGAGTAAGAAGCAGAGTTATATCTCTCAGTCTATAGTGGAAGTAGAGTATGTTGCAGCTTTCATGAACTGCACTTAGACAATTTGGATGAAGCATGTATTAAATGGCTTTAAAGTTCCTATATCTGAACCGGTAAGTATATTTTGTGACAATACTAGTGCAATTAACATCTCCAAGAATCCGGTTTTACATTCTAGAACCAAGCACTTTGAGTTTAAGTATCATTTCTTGAGGGAAAAGATTTAGAACAAAGAAATTGCACTAGAACATGTTTCCAGTAAGGAGCAGTTAGCAGACATATTCACCAAGCCTCTTCCAAAGGCTACATTTGTGTACTTAAGAGGTGAATTAGGGGTGCTGCCCCTTCAGGAGGTAAACTAAAGGTCTATGCTCCACATCAGTCAGGTATTGCATAGTCAAATTCTTTTTGGATTGATGTGTTGAAGGATGCTACTCCTCAAGGGGAGCAGCATAATGGAACAGGGAAGCTTGTGCCTCCACTTTGGCATTGTTGTCAAAGGGGAAGAAGAAGAGAAGCGGAGAAGATATTTACAAAAATTGAGAGAGAAGATGTGAAGTGGAGAGATATCTTTGTATATTTCCATCAATACCAAAGGGGGAGATTGTTGGCATTATGTGAACCGGTATGAAGACATGATGACATTGTATGTTGTCATTGATATCAATATGTTGAAGAGGAGAGAACTGGTATATGTGAGAACCGGTATAACACTGTGAACCAGTATTTGTGCCAAAGTGAAGCACTGTGTTTGCTTAAGGTGAATGGACATGTGGTTATGGGAACCGACACATGGAAGCTTTGTATGACTACTGGTTGGTAGTCTCAACTTCAAGGTTTCTGGTTGGAGTGCCTCAAGCCTGTGTGACTCAATCGGTGACTTTGTGTAATGAGTTAGCATTGTAACAAAGAACAAATCATGTTTCCATGTTAGCCTTGTTCACGTGAAGGATCCTGCATGAAGGAGATTGTTCCTATCTACCTCGGGAATGTGAAAAGTTTGTAAACGGTGATAACGCGTGATGGGTTATCAGCTGCCATGAAATCGGTGGAAAATGAATGATGGGGAACGTCTTGAGATTAGATCAAGACTATTGCATTTAATGCAATGTGCTCAATGGTCAAGATTGAACCATTTGAATTGCTTAACCTAACAGGTTTAGGGTTTAGGGTTTAGGGTTTATGCTACCAACCTATCTGTTTCCTATAAGGTCGATGTTGTGTTTCCTTCTGAGGTTGTTGGCAAAAGTTGTGTGTATGTATCCAAGCGAAGAGATATGCGATTCTTGCTAGACTAGAAGAGAGAAGTGATACCTGCAGAGTGTAAGTGCAAAAGGTGAAGAGGAGCTAAAGCGGATCTGCATTGGCATTGAGTGTTGTTACCAGATCATTGTAATACCTGTTGATCTCTAACCACTTCAGTAGTTGAAAAATCCCTTAACAGGGTAGCTTTAACTGGCTTACTATAAATCCTTTAACAGGGTGACTCAAAACCATTGAGTTCTTGAAATCCTCTAACAAGGTAACCTTTAATAGGGTTTAACCCTTAACTAGGTATTCTAGCCATCCGTTAACAGGGTGATCCCTAATAGGATCGGTTCCTAATAGAACCTATTGTATTAGTCCTTAACCAGACAAGGCTCCTAACAGAGCGGACTTCTAAAGAGTTCAAAACAGCTTGTCAGTATTCATCCCTACCATGGTTTTTCCCAGTTGGGTTTCCACATGAAAAATATGTGTGTCATATGTGATGTCCTTTTCATGTGATGCTATGTTGTTTTCTATCAAGCGGTGAATCATGATGATAGATTACCTGCTCATGCACTAGGGTGAAATGGAATGAAGTATTAGATTGTATGAAAAGATAAGTGTCAACTGGTTTATGCTTGTCTTAGTTATTCTGGGTTTTGCTGGTTGTACTCCGTTTGAGAACCAATATTACTGTTTGTCTGCCTAAGCTCAGTGTCTGCTGACAAACCAGTTTAAGATTGAGGCTTTTGTCTGTACTGATTCACCCCCCCTCTTAGTACCTGTTTGGTACTATCCGTTCATCATTGAGTTATCAGGATGGCCATTTTTAGGGTATTACAGTAGTGACGGTCGTTGCCTTAGGATCATTGATATTCATCTTCTAGGTCGTGTACTTTGGCAGTTTGGAGAGATATAGAGCATTCCTGATGTGACAACATATTTTGCTCAGATATGCTAGGAGGTTGGATTGTGGAGAATGTATCCAGCCACATGTTGCGATTGTTGAGTTTGATGCACTTCTTCCTATGCAGTGGGGTTGGGTCCTATTGGAAGTAAGTATGAAGGTAAAGCACCATTTAAATGTTTTAACTGTAATAAATTTGGTCATATGGCATCTAGATGTCCTGATAGACATGGAAGATTGAGAGAAGAAGCTAAAAGAACATATAAGCCTAACCTTGAATATCAGAGATACAAATTTAAAAAGAATAGAGACAAATCATGTTACTATGCTGATGAAGGAGTTATTAATGATTTTGATAAATAACCGATAGACAATGGATGGGTTTTTGTTGCAATAATAGAAGATCAATCGACACCTACTGTTCCACCGGTAGAGAAGGCCTTGGCAGCTAAAATTGAAGAAAATGATGAATGGATTATAGATTTCAGATGTTCACATCACATGACTGGTGATAAAAGTAAATTCTTATCTTTTCAAGAACACAATTGAGGTCTAGTAAGATTTGGGGATGACAAAGCTTGTTTGATCAGAGGAAAAGGCACTATATCTTTTGATGGTAAGCACAATACTGACAACGTTTATTATGTTGAAGGTTTGAAGCACAATATTTTGAGTGTTGGTCAATTAATTGAAAAGGAATTTTAGTTACAATTCAAGAATGGTAAATGCAAAATCATGAATAGGACTAGTTTGGAGATTGCAACCGTTAATCAGACTAGAGGTAATATCTTTCATTTGAACAACAATGAAAAGACATGCTTGATTGCACATATTGATGAAAGTTGGTTATGGCATAAAAGACTCTGTCATGTGAATTTTGATTTCATTATAATGATTAGTTCATCTAAGGAAGTAAGGGATTTACCTAAGATTGTAAAAACTCTTAATCCAGTATGTAGGGAATGTCAAATGGGAAAGCAAGTTAGAACAACTTTTAAGAGTATTTATGAGAAATCCTATAATGTTCTTGATTTAATTTATATTGACTTATGTGGTTCGACAAGAATAAGAAGTCTACAGGGAGATAGATACTTTATGCTAATAATTGATGATTGTTCTAGAATGTGTTGGGTTACTTTTCTCAGGGAGAAATCAAAAGCTTTTGGGAAATTAAAAGTATTCAAAGCAATGGTAGAGAATGAAACCGGTAAGAAAATCAAATGTTTAAGATCAAATCAAGGAGGTGAATTTACGTCTAAGGAGTTCAATACATTTTGTGAAGTGAATGGAATTAGAAGACAACTATCAGCACCCTAGACACCTCAACAAAATGGAGTTGGGGAAAGGAAGAACATAACTATTCTGGATGTAGCTAGAAGCATGATATCGGAAGAAAATATACCTCAGGTGTATTGGAGAGAAGAAATGAATACATCGGTTTACACTTTCAACAAAATTCACATCAAAGGTAAAACTGGTAAGACACCTTATGAATTCTGGTTTGGTAATAATCCTACTCTTAAATACTTCAGAATATTTGGAAGCAAATGCTACATTTTGAGAGATGAATATATTGGAAAATTTGATCCTAGAAGTGATGAAGGTATATTTCTTGGTTATTCATCTAAGAGCAAATCATATAGATGTTTTAATAAAAGATTGCAGAAAATAATTGAGAGTGCACATGTGAAGATAGATGAACACTTTAGAGGAAATTCAAGGTCTATGGATTCTGAACCGACAGTTGAGATGATCACAAATGAACCTATACAGAGTGCACTGGTAAAAAATGTTGATCCAGTCACACCAGCATCATCAGAGAATTCCACAGTGACTAAACAACAACAACAAGTGACCACACCTAGGTATGTAAGACTTAATCACTCTGAAAGTTAGATAATTGGGAATAAGTATCAAGGAGTTATGACAAGAGGAAGATTGTAAAATGAAGAGGTATGTTTAATTTCTCAAATTGAACTAGCATCTGTTATTGAGGCATGTGAAGATAAACATTGGATTAAAGCTATGGAAGATGAATTAGAACAAATTGAAAAGAACAATACATGGACATTGGTTCCCCGGCCTAAAGATAAAAATGTAATTGGAACTAAATGGGTATTCAGAAATAAACTTAATGAAGATGGTAACGTTATCAGAAACAAAGTAAAATTAGTGTGTAAAGGATATTCATAGAAAGAGGGAATTGATTGCAATGAAACCTTTGCACCTATAGCTATAATTGAGGCAGTCATATTATTTCTTGCATTTGTAGCACACAAAAACTATAAAGTATATCAAATGGATGTAAAATGTGCATTTCTAAATGGTGATCTTGAAGAGGAAATTTACATTAAGCAACTTGATGGATTTTCATTGACAAATGATAAAGATATGGTTTGCAGATTAAGGAAAGCTTTATATGGATTCAAGCAAGCTCCTAGAGCTTGGCATGCTAGATTGGACAAATATCTTTTGAAACTTGGTTACACTAAAGGTAATACTGACAACATCTTATATTTCAAAGTGACTAATGAAGACATCTTGGTTATTGAAGTTTTTGTTGATGACATTATTTTCGGAGGAGAAGATGGATTGTGTAAAGACTTTGCTAACAAGATGCAGGAAGAATTTGAAATGTCTATGATTGGGGAGATAAAAAAAATTTTAGGATTGCAGATTTCATAAACTGATAAAGGTATATTCATATGTCAAACAAAGAACTTGAAGGAACTACTGAAGAAATTTGGTATGGAAAAATCTAAACCAGTAAGTACTCCTATGACTACAACTGATAAATTGACATTGAAGGATGATTCAACTCCTGTTAATCAGACAAGATAAAAATCTATGATTGAAGGTTTATTGTATTTGACACAAACAAGACTTGATATAATGAATGTAGTATGTATTGTTTCAAGATTTTAGAGTAATCCTAGAGAAAATCATAAATCACCAGTGAAAAGGATTTTCCGGTAACTACAAGGAACAACAAATCTTGGTTTATGGTATCCTAAGGATGAAAATTTTGATTTATGTGCATACACCGATGCTAATTGGGCAGGAGATGTAGATGAAAAAAAGAGCACCACTGATGGGGCATTCTTTCTTTGTAGTAGATTGATTTCATGGTTGAGCAAGAAACAAAGTTGTACATCATTATCAACAACAGAATCAGAATATGTAGCAACAACAACTAATTGTACTCAGGTATAATAGATTAAGCAAATGTTGAAGGACATAAAGGTAAAATGCAAAGAACCTATAATCATTTATTGTGATAATTCAGCAACAATTGATATATCTAAGAATCTAGTATTTCACTCTAAAACTAAACATGTTTCTATCAAAAATAATTTTCTGAAAGAGAGTGTTGAAGCAAAAGAAGTGAGATTGGTTTATGTGAATACTAAAGAGCAGATTGCATATCTTTACTAAGCCTTTGCCTAAGGAAACTTTTGAATATCTCAAAGAATAGCTTGGGGTTATACCCTCATCGGTAGAGACTTAGACAGTTGATGATTAACATCAGACTGACAGAATTAACAAAGAAACCTTTTTCTGGCTTTGATGGAGGAGAGCTACTTCACACGGGGAGTAATTGGAGTAGTTGGATATTATGTTGGTTGTATATTTTGGTATTTGTATGGCTTTGGCATTTGATGTCAAAGTAGGAGAGATATCTATGGAAAAAAAACATTATCCTTTAGGGAGAAATTAGTCATTGGGGGAGAGATATGTACTCTCTACATTTGTATTTTGATTTCTGTTATTGATCTATTCTGGAGATTGTTGGTTTTTGGCTTTTGGCATTCTATTTTGGCACTTAGATGTTTTTCCATCTTTGTGTTGCCATCAATGCTAAAGGGGGAGATTGTTGGTATTATGGATGTGTTGCATTGGTTTTGTGATTGATGTCAACACTTATCAACACTTATCCTTCTGGAGATCTTTGGTTATGTTGAACTGACACATTATGTTCACTGGCAAGTTCAGTGACTTATGCACAATCACCGGTATTTGGTCCACTAACAGGTTATATTGTTCACCGACACTGAGGATGACTTGTTATCATCTAGAGATCACTTGGTTATGTCGAAGAAATGGATTGGATACTTGGTTTTGGTATTTTGGTTATTGGTCTAATCGGGATGACATATTTGTTGTTACCGACAAATTGGTCTAGGTTATGGACTGACATGCATTATCTATTCCAGATCAGCATGACACATTATGGAGATGATTTAATCAATTGGATATTATTGTAATGGTATTGATCCAACATGATGCATCGCATCTTGACTTGTTGTAATTGATTTTATTGTAATATTCTTAATTAGCTGGGCTACACTTTTGGTCTTAGGTTTTGGTATATATGTAAGATCTCATTTGCGAGATGATGTAAGTGAGGTAATAGGTAGAAGGTATATGGTTATGGTATTATAACATGGTATGTGTGAATATTGAAGATCATATGAGCAGACCATTGAGAAGGTGATTATCAGAGCTTAACCGGTACTGAATCCATCATTGGAGATGCTACTTTGAGCAGTACATTATCATTGGATTTAATCATCCAATTGTGGTCAGTGTGACTCCTATTTTGTGATTGAGCAGTGAGCTCTAGGCGGTTGGCCTCTCTGCATGTGCAGACCCCATTTATGTACACATATTATCTGTATTAGTATCATCTGATTGTGGGTAAGGTTTCCCACCGTGGGTTTTCCCCTTACAGGGTTTCCACGTACAAATCTTTGTGTTATGTGTTGTTGATGTTGTTTCTCTTTCTTATTCATGCATTAAGTTTCATCGGTATTGATATTAACTATTAAGCTATTAACCAGCATTAAATTTGGTTTACCGGTATTAAGTATCAAGTTTTATTAAGTTATATTTGGGTTGAAATTAATAGACAATTGATTCACCCCCCCTCTCAGTTACCTTCGGGTCCTAACAATATTTTGCTTGGATATGCCAGGAGGTTGGGGATTGTGGAGTGTGTGTCTTCAGCCACATGTTATGATTATTGAGTTCGTTGCACTTCTTCCTATGCAATGGGGTTGGGGAGTTGGATTGGTGGATTCAGGGACTATGCCTTAGTATGATGGTTGGTGGTTGTCATGAAAACCTGTTCCTTTGGTAGATCCTACCATTCCTATCTCACCATATCAGATTCAACACTGTGAGGAGGGAGGGGGAGATGAGGATGGGATAGAGGAAGAGGATGGGATGGATGAGGTTGACAGGTTGTAGCCATTGCAGAAGTAGGTGGGGAGAAGGAAATTGAGGAGGAGGGTGAGGTTGTAGACATCAGTGGAGACACAGAGTCTAGCAGTGAGGATGATGGTTCATCTTCTGGATCATCTAGTAGTGAGGAAGATGAGGAGGAGAGCTCACATGGCAGTGATATGCCCGAGCTAGATGATTCTCCTACTGTAGAGGCAAGTGCACAAGGAGGGGATGATGATGTCGATGATCCGTAGGTCTTGAGAGCATAGATCCGAAGCCTTGAGGATGGCTTAGTAAGAGAGAGGTAAGGGAGACATGATGATAGAGTTGCAGTGGTTTGGGAGAAAAGGGAATGGATACAGGAGAGAGATGATCTTCATAGAGAGTGTGATGAGGTTATACATAGAGAGAGGTTCATTCAAGATGAACAGGAGTATCTTGATCCAGCCACGGGATCCTGAGATGATCGACTTATCCATATGGCTTAGGAGTCCACATATTGGCATCATGAGAACAAGTGATTTGTTCTTGAGGGACAATGATTTTCAAGCTATAGGACATACATTTTGGGGAGGAGATAAGGTAGATCTACTAGTCGAGATACTAGTACCCTGGGTGTCATGTGTCCACCTCAGACACCATCAGGACATGTTAGGGCAGGATCTAGTAGGCAGGATCCACCTGGTGATATGGGCACTATCGGTTGAGACACACATTTGATATCATTTGAGCCATTTTGTGTTTGTTGTGTACTCTGACACATTATCATTTTTGAGCTATATGATATGCAGTTTTGGCAGCGGTTTATATGCATGTGTTTTTTGATGATGCATGTTTATATTATGCAGTCTATATGATTTTATTTATACTTTGTAAGTGGTGTATGATTATATGTGATGCATTTCTATGTGATGATCTTAAATGATTTATGGTTTAAAATGAATGCAATGTTATGTGATTAAATGCAATGCAATTTAAGTGTATGTGACTATCTTTAATGATTCAATGCAACTATAAAAGTGGTTAAAATGATAACGTACTTAAATGAAATGAAACTAAAAGAAATTAAATGATAACAAACTAAATTAATGATATAAATGAATGATACTAAATGAATCTACTAAATGAATCATCTATATAAATACAATTAATGTTTTTGTTTCAAATGTGACAAAAAATTGTTTTATCATTTTGACTCAGTTAAATAAAAAGAAATGTTAGTAGGATGAAAGAATTGATGAGAGAGAGATAATGTTAAATGAGAAAGAAAAATTAAATCAATTCATGAAAAATGATGATCTTGATTGATACAATCAGCATGATGGGAAATGAAATGATATGATAGATGATTTATGATCCTCTTGGCTTTATTCATAGTTCAACACATTTTCATCACTGAGCCTTATTTTGTAACAATGAAGTTGTGTACATCGGGGTATAAAGAACCAAGACATAAAGATATCTTATTGCAAGAATAAACACTCAACAAACAAGGAGTGAGCCCTCCATTCTGGAAATGATGCTAGGATTTGAGGTATGTGTGGCATTCAAATTTTGAACACTCTTATGACAGACACCCATAACACCATTTCCCTAGAACTTCATTGGTTCACACCACAAACAACAAACAAAGAAAAGGATCATGCTCATCATAGCTTCTCTAGTCACTTTTGGACATCCTTGAGTAGCATAGAAACATGATCTTTGCCAATTGATAAAAGATAAAAACCAAATTAAACAAAACTCAACAACTTTAATGACCGTGCCTTTGCTTTGATTTGTTTTATGTGATGGTTGATAATGTCTGATCTCATAAAGTTGTGGACCCCGTTCAAGACTGGCCTATCTAATTTTGAGTGTATCCTCTTATGTTTAAGACAAGATAATGATCACGTTGATATAGATATTGATAAGATTGATAAGACAGTTTGATCAGTTGATTGCAAATTTTTGATAAGATAGTTTTATCCTTTATTGAACTTTGTGCGAAGTGTTTGTTTCTCGCGAGACATTTTATTGCAAGCTTTATGTTTGATTTTTTGATATTTTGGGATTTTGTGGATCATTTTCAAATGTTTTTGGTTGATTTTTTATTTTCCAATGTTTTTGTGCTTCTTTCAGGATCGTTTTTTGAATGTTTTTGCTTTGATTTTAGTTATTTCAGTGTTTTTTTTTTCAGGACCGTTTTTCGATTGTTTTTTGTTTTTCAAGACATTTTTGCAAATGTTTTTGAGATTTTGGTTTTTTCAGATTTTTAGGAGTTTTTTTAAGGACTTTATCTGTTTTTTAGGATTTTTTCATGACTTTTTATGATTTTTAAGGATTTCTCATGACTTTTTATGTTTTTTATGATTTTTTCAGTTATGCCCCCAGTATGCAAACCTATATCACATGATGATCTGCAATATGTGCATGGAGACAATGAATTTTCGGTATGACCTATGCTAATGCAATATGCAAGATGAAGATGTAGTTACTATTTGAACAAGGATGACAACAATTGGATTGAAGGTGCAAATTATTTCATAGATAACCGATCAATCGATCCTCAAGATCCTTTGGAACATACAAAGTAAAACACTTAGTGACTAGGATTCACAAATGTAGACGTTGAAAACTTCCCAATTGATTCTCAAAACTTTGATCTTCTTTTGTCCATATATGTGCAAGTGAGTTAATTCTCGCTGTTCACTAAAGATCCTTGGCATCCTATATGACTAGCTACGTGGATTATTCTAACTTCAAAAGCATCCTGGATAGAGCCTCATTGCCAGCAAGCTTTAAGGGTTCCGACAAGGTTATACGCTGTAATCTCTTGAATATTGCTCCATTGCCAGTAGGCGTCCATAACCCTGGTGGATTTATTCACATGTTCCCATAGTCAATCTTTTTGTCGCACTTCTATGCGTGATATTTCAGTTATATATCATTGTTGTTTTTTGCCTTGAGATGGATATTGGCATAACATTCTTTTTTTTTTAATTTTCTTTCCTTGACTTGTAAGTAATGAAACCTACTTGGGTATGACAATTACAACGACGTTGAAGCAGAATATTGTATTTTTCACTACTTCATATGATCAACTAGGTGTCTAGAATGAATTAGAGATTTTGTTAATGTGTGAGATATAAAAATTAATTGATAGATTTTGGGTTATCAAGGCACCAATAGTGAAATCTCTACCCAATGATTGGCAAAGTGTCGTCATAGGCTGATGTTAAAAATGAATGACTTCGGGATCTCAAAACTTCATGTCTGAATATCTAAGAAAGGAGATGATCTTTGTTTCTCTTGAATGCAAACAGATGATAAATTTGCACAGTTACCTTGTTTTATTGATGCAAATACATGAAAAATCAGTAAATGATATGCAGCTATATGTCATGCAATGATTAATATGCGATGCATTTAGGAAATAAACTTTATAAGATGCAATGCTTTTAAGGAAAATGATAAAATTAAAGACTAATTTAACCCATTCTTTAGATGTAATATCTTTTAAGGTGCATGTTATTCATGGAATCTAGGAGTAGATCTCCCTCCATTGTTGTTAGATTATAAGCACCATTTCCAACCACTCTTGTTATTATAAAAGGACCTAACTAGATAGGTTCAAACTTTGCTGGTTTCTCGCATTCTGTTATGTTATTTTGGTTTTCCTTAAGAACGATATCCCCTACTTAGAAGCAATGTGGTTTTACTCTTTTGTTATAGCTTTGTCTCATTATGTATTGGTAACCTTGTAAATGATTCAGAGCGCTTTGTCATTTTTCATCCAATAATTCAAGTTCTTGCAAACGTGTGACTTTGTAGTCTTCCTTTGATATGATGTGTTTTAGGGTGACTCTTAGTGATGGCAATTCTACCTCAATAGGCAAAATGGCTTATGAACCATATACTAAAGAGTATGGTGTAGCACCGATAGTTGTGCAGACACTGGTTTGATAGGCCCAGAAAGATGGATTCAGTTGCAGATGCCAGTCTCATCTAACTTCGTTGAAAATTTTCTTTAAAATTTTCAATATGGTTTTATTTGTTGCTTCATCTTTATCGTTGATTTGAGGATAATGAGTTGCAAAATTTTGTTGAATGTGGAATTGGTCAAAATGTTCGCTCACTTCTTGATTTTTAAAAGGTCACCCATTGTTAGTAACAATACACATGGGGACTCCATATCTACAGATGATATAATTCAAGATGAATTTAGCTATTTGTTTGTTTATTGTGTGGGTCATCGAGATTGCCTCAAACCATTTGGTAAAGTACGTAGTAGCTATGATTATGAAATTATTTTGATTAGAGGAGGTAGGGTTTATCTTCCCAACAAGATCTAGTCCCCACTATGAGAATTGTTGGCAATTGACACTCATTTAGGTTCTAAGTGTTGTCATTGATGGAAACACACTTCATGGTAGATTTGGCAATCAAGGTAACCGACATTCATATCACCGACATTCAGGGAACCGACAGACATGTAACCAACAAACTTGGAATCGGTATTCTAAGGAAGACATTGGATATTGATCTAGCAAACGTGGAAGTGGAAATGGTCATATAGTTTTATGTTTATATTTTGTCTGGGCCGACATATCTCTTATCTTTTGGATTATGATTATAAGCTGACATAAGGCATTTATGTTTATATATGTAAATGGGTACAAAAGTTAGTCCAGTTAGGTCATTTTAGATATACAAAGATACAATAGGTTATGTGATGTTATTCAAGTGAGATCTTGATCGACAAAATGTGAATGTAAATATCTGTAGTCGGTATTGGTTATTTGTCTAGAGGCTTGGAGAGCGATCTAAGTTACCGGTAAGGGAGGTTACATTAAACCGGTATAGACAATGCATAAACCAAAACTCATCCAGCATGTTAGGTGCACATTCAGAGTTCAGATTTTGTTTGTAATTCAGTATTTCATATTTGTAGTCAGCGAGGCTCCTTTGTGATGAGCAGTGTGCTCCAAGTAGTGTTCCTTCCTGCATGTGTAGGCCCCTCTTATAATATTTATTCATTTGGTCAGTGGATAGATATTGTGGGTCACCAATCCCATCGTGGTTTTTCCTCTTTGAGGTTTTCCACGTATAAATCTTTGTGTTATGGTGTTGATTCTTGTAGTTGCATTGCTATTACTTGTTGTTACTTTATTTTATGCATATTGGTTAATAAGTGGATTTGTTAATAAGGGTAAAAATATTCTAACTAATAGAACACTGATTCACCCCCCCTCTTAGTGTTCTTGGATCCCAACAATTGGTATCAGAGCTTGGTTCTTCACAATAAGTCTAACAACTTAAGGAAGATCCCGAATCCAGAATCGATGGAGATGAGTATAAAGAAGGAACTTGAGGTAGCACTTGAAGACTATGATGTTGAAAGATTAAAGAACTTGAAGCTGCAAGATGAGTTGAATTTTGCAAAGGAATTCATCCTTACCATGTAGGAGAGTTTATCATCTACTCAAGCTAAAAGGAAGGAACTCTTACAAAGTCTGGATGATGAAGAAAAGAATGCCCTTAAGGAATTATGTCAGAAGCTAAGTCAAGAGAATGGTGTCATGAAGAATGAAATGCAAGTCATAACCATGAGGACGTCCAAGGAGATTGAAGACCGAAAGAAGAATCAAGAAAATATTGTTGTATCTTTGAAAGATAGATATGAGGAATGCATTAGGTTGGCACATGAGAATGATGGGTTAAGAACTAAATTGGTGCAATTACAAAACAATGAGCAAGAGTTGGAAAGAATGATAACAATCCTAAGAGGAGATATAGATGCTTCAAATGAATAAAAAAACAAGTTTAAGGCTAGTTCTGCAAAGCTTGATGAATTATTGAAGGATCAAAGAGACACTGGAGACACTAGAGATCTTGGATTCGAGCATGGAGAAAGCTCAGGTACTACAAATCAGGATGACACATCTGGTCAGAATGTCAACCAAAATCAGAAATCATCAGTAAGACAACTTAATACACATAAATTTAACAGTAGATACTTTGTTTG
The DNA here is from genome assembly GCF_030272615.1 of Cryptomeria japonica. Taxonomy (NCBI): domain Eukaryota; kingdom Viridiplantae; phylum Streptophyta; class Pinopsida; order Cupressales; family Cupressaceae; genus Cryptomeria; species Cryptomeria japonica. The sequence goes on along the minus strand of NC_081415.1, from coordinate 23,717,541 downwards.
CAATAAGTTTGGTTATGTAGAAAGTCAATGCAAAAATAGAGAAAATTAGAATAATAATTCAGTTCCCGATCAATGTTCAAATTGTAAAAGTATGGTCATAGGATAGAAGATTGTAGAATGAATGTGAGATGTCATGCATATGGAAAGTTTGGACATATGGATAATCAATGTAGTTCAAGGAATGATCAAGGATACAACAAGGCAATTCAGAAGAAAAATGTTACTTGTTATGCATGCAACAAAATAGGACACATTGCCAAATATTGCAGAAGCAAGAATACATTGGAAAGGAATGACACATCCAATGAGAAGGGAAAGCAAAATTTTGATGAAATCCAACAAGCTCGTGCTAAGTAGAGGGTTAGGAAGTCTAAAGATCAATCACCAGAGGCAAATTCCCTGCTTACTCAACCGACAGAGCAAAATGTTCTTGTACCGCTAGGAAACTTATTTGGTAACTAAGGCATTAGCTTTAGGGGGAGGTAAATTAATAATAGATCCGACATTACCCCCACTAGTGGTCTGAAAGCTTGTTTCAGATCTTGGAGAAGTCAGTCTGAAAGCTAATCGACGCTGAGATATTGGATTTTGAATCTGGTATGATATGTCGACATGCATTAATGTCAATAAGAAATTAGGGTTTCACAAAATAAAAAGGAAAAGTTGCTTCATTTTGATCACACAACACTCAGAGTGAAGTAGAGCGAAGCAGAGTGATTTTAAGGTGATCAAAGGTGATTAAGAGTATTTTCTAGCAATTTCCAGTATTTTCAGAGCAGACTTTCTAGGGTTTTCATTGGCATAGGTTGAGAGGTATTTTCTCTATTTTCAAGCTACTTTTCTGAAATCAAAATGGCCTCTGGATATTCTCCCGCTCTGGAAAATATGGCTACCCCTGTTGTGGTTGACATTAAGGATCGTCCACATCTAGAATTCAAGAAATCCCCCAAAATAACAAAGGTTGATGACTCCATTGGCACATTTTCTAGGGTTCTTGATGGAGTTCTTTATGTGGAAGATGTGAGAGCCTATATTCACTATACTCTAGAGGATCTTGGATCATCAGAGATTAAGTCAATGTACATGTCCACTTTGTTGAACAAGGATGGGTTGATCAAACCAAAATTTCAAATTTTGAAGGATCAAGGTTTCACTAATATTGTGGAGATGCCCAAGTTCGAGGATGAGATGATCTGGTACATGTTGAGCTGAGTCCATGGTGAGTTCATGTGGCTTGACCGACCCTACAAAATCACCAAGGAGGTGATTCATGCTATCACTGATTTACCCTAGGTCGGACAAACACTGGACAAGAGGAAGATTTTGATCAATGAAGTGAACAAGCTAATCGGTGCCACCTTTGACAACTGGTTGATGCGGATTAGCATCATCAAGGACAAAGATGTTCAGTTTACAAGCATGATAATCAGATAAAAGGTAACTCAATCCAACCGATTGAACTCTGTTTCTAGTTCGTATATCTATTGTGCACACACGATGGTAAAAGAAAATGAGAAATATGATCTATGTCAATAGATGTGTGATGAATTGATTTTGAATTTGGGAAAGATTAAGGGAGAAAAGAAAGGTACATTCCGGTATGAAAATCACATCATCTGTTTAATGCTTTTCTTTCTAAATGAGATATCGGGATCTGGTAAGAGGCAATGGGCCTTTGATATACCAGTGGGAAAATAGATTAAGGATGCCTTGAGGAATTTGGATCAGATAAAGACTCCATTATGTGGGGTTATTTCAAATCATTTCAAAAAGAAATGAAGAAGAGGAGAAAGGACAGGTTGAACAAACTAAAGTCAAGGTACTGACACCTTCACCGGCTATTGGTCCCTCATTGTTGGCACTTGATTCATCCGGTCAAGAATATTTTGGTCATTTTGAGAAAAAGAATATTGAGCAATTGAGTAGTTTTAAATTAATGTTTGTTGCAGCTTAGAAATTTAAGAAAGAAGGATCAAAGGATAAGCAAGTTATTGAGCAAGCAATTCCAGTTTTGCAACAATTTGCACCAAAATGCAAGATAGATCAGGTTGCAAGTCCCTCCGATAAGTTGAAAGGTTTGACTGAGCACATTGCAAAAGAGTACAAAACTCTTCAACAAGTGAAACTGATAGTTGGTGGAAAGATATAATGCAGCTAAGAAGATCACGTGTGATAATATGATCACATCAGACAAAGCTAAGCTGATGGAAGAAATTACAAGGATTGATGAAGCACTTCACCAATGTAGTCATATATATTGGTCTTGCAATAACATAGCCAAACTAATAGCAGACCTGGATAATAAAATTTAGGTTGATGGTCAAATTTTTCTTTTAGAGTCAAAAATTTTAGCCTTGGAGAAGGAAAAGGACAAGTTAATCTAGCGGGCCAAAGAATTAAGAGGTTTGGTCAATCCCCAGCTTAATAATTTGTTACTTCATAAGAGGGAATGTATGGAAAAGATGAATATGCCCTCACCGATAGCCCTAATAGAAGAATATTTTCACACTTACATTCTGAATGAGTTTGTATCAATTTTGGGAACCTTAAAGACCGAATGGGATACTTATTTGGTATTTTTGAAGGGTTCTTATTGCGATATTTTCATGTACATCTAGATCTGATAATCACAATTTTGATTTGTACAAAACTTCTTTCATTTCTTATTTTTTTGCCCTGACCTTTGGTATTGCTATCAAAGGGGGAGAGGTTGGATGTGAAAAATGTTAAGGGAAATAAAAAGTAATGTATAGCTTAGGGGGAGTAGCCTTCTGAGACCAACTTTGGGAGATCAGATTTTGGACTGGAACTGATACAACACTTCAACAATCTATTTTTCACATGAGTGTTGCCATCAATGCCAAAGGGGGATATTGTTGGCAATTGACACTCATCCAGGTTCTAGGTGTTGTCATTGATGGCAATACACTTCATGGTAGATCCAAAAATCAATGTAACCAACATTCAAGGAACTGACAGGCATGTAACCGAAAAACTTGGAACTGGTATTTTAAGGCTGATATAGGAGATTGTGTTAGGATAATTGGTGAACAACTGAGAGGGGGGGTGAATCAGTTGTTAACAAATTATGTTAATTAAAGCACTTAAAACCTTATACCAGTATAATTGATTAAGCATTAAAGCATAAACAAAAACTAGAGAATCAATACCATGAAACCATAACACATAACACCATGATTTGTACATGGAAAACCTCAATGAGGAAAAAACACGGTGGGAAACCCTACCCATAGTCAGATGATACTTCTACAACAAGTATATGATTACAATAGGGGCCTACACATACAGGAAGGAGCACTGCCTAGAGTGCACTGCTCATCACAATGGAGTCTCACTAACTACAGAGATGTCAACCACCTCAAGATGTTTGGACTATAATCCAGAGAGAAGAACTATTGGTGATATCATCAAACATGCCAGATTATAGTTTCGGTTAAGCTCAATACTGAAGGTCTAATACCTCTTACATAAACCCAACTCAATCACCCATGATTAACCAAATCCTCTTCACAAATGATTATTACATTATTTGCTCCTTGTCTATTCCCATATGTCCACACCTGATCTACAATGAGATCTTACATACATTTATACCAACCTGAGACCTAACCAATTAGGTCAGCCACATAAATGATAATACAATAGATCCATTACATAATCCTAAAATAAAATTATAACACATGTCATCCTATGGCCAAACAAATATCATCCAATCAAAAAACATCCCAGAAGCGCATTCGAGGATCCACCAACACGTTTCATGCAAACCAGTCCGTAACCTAAATAGTACCAGACCTAAATTAGATCCACACATGCCAAATAAATGACACCAATTAGTCGAGGCATGAACACAATCACCATCAACATCCTGAATCCCTTCTAGAAGTTGCACCAACACCACTTATGCATTACATCAAAGATCTTCAATGAAGCTCTATCAATGAAACCCTTACCGAACCAATAAAGCAAGCTTACTAGAACATAAGATAGCATCCGATCATCAAGTCAATACCAACTAACTAAAACATACTTCAGAAGCATATGAACCATCCATACAAACATATTCCATCATCCAAATCATATTGGTGGCAATGAACTGATTAACCTCCCAATCCAATCTATCTACAGGAAGTTGGTAAGAAACCATAACAACAAGTGTTGACATCAATGACAAAACATCAGTGCAACACAAAATCAATTCCGTCATATGGCCAACAATCTCCCCCTTTGGCATTGATGGCAACACTAGATGTGAAAAACATCCAAGTGCCAAGAAAATGCCAAACAAGTCTCCCTCGATGGAAGATTGCCAACAATCTCCCATGAAATGATATAGCAATGAAGCTCTGAACCAAAACTGAATCAAAAAGACCAAATACTGCCAAACTCCCCCTAAGGAGTAAAATCAATAAATAGTAATGGTTTTTCACATATATTACTCCCCCTTTGACAACAATACCAAAGAATCAAATAGAAAATGAAAACTCTAAATCTCAAGGCTGACTACTCCCTCTGAGTAGTAGCACCGATTCATCAATCCAAAGAAAAAGGTAGCTCTGATAATGCATACCGGACTGATGTACAACTGCATGAGTTAAGTATCTACCAGAGGGGTAGAAACCCCCAATCTATCTCTCAAATATTCAAATGATTCCCGAGATAAAGGTTTAGTGAAGATGTCTGCTATCTACTCTTTAGTGTTCACATAAACCAATCTGACTTCTTTTTCTTCCACCTTTTGCTTCAAAAAGTTATACTTGATTGATATGTGCTTAGTCTTGGAGTGAAATACCGGATTCTTTGATATGTCAATAGCTTCAAATTTATCATAATGGATAACTACCAGATCATTACAACTCACTTGTATATCCTTCAACATCTGCTTCATCCACAAAACTTGAGTACAATTGGTTGCGGCTGCAACATATTCAGCTTCAACAGTAGATAAGGAGATGCATGACTGCTTCTTGCTGATCCATGAAACCAACTTCTTCCCAAGGAAGAATGCTCCATTGGATGTTCTCTTTTGGTCATCAACATCACCTGCCCAATCTACATCTGTATATGCACATAAAGTAAAGTCATCATCTTTAGGGTACCATAAACCATATTCAGTTGTACCTTGCAAATACCGAAATATCATTTTTATTGCAGTTTCATGATTTTCTCTTGGATTACTTTGAAATATTGATACGATACTGATTGTATTCATTATATCCAGTCTATTCTAAGTTAAATATAGCAAACCACCAATCATAGATTTATATCTTGTAGAATTTACTAAAGGGGATACATCCTTAAGTGACAATTTTTCACTTGTAACCATAGGAGTACTAACCGGTTTAGAAATTTCCATACCAAATTTCTTCAAAAATTCCCTTAGATACTTAGTTTGATAGATAAAGGCGCCTTTGTCAATCTAAGTAATCTACAAACCTAGAAAAAATCTTATTTCCCCAGTTTTAGACATTTCAAATTCACTCTGCATATTATCAGAAAATTCCATGCACTTTTTTTCTTCGCCTCCAAAAATGATATCATTAACAAATACTTCAATAATCAGAATATCATCATTAGTGATCTTATAATATAGGTTACTATCAACATTACCTTTTATAAAATCAAGCTTCAAAAGATACGTATCCAACCTTGCATACCAAGCTCTAGGAGCTTGTTTTAGTCCATAAAGGGATTTCCTTAATCTGCAAACCATATTTTTGTCATCTGTAAGTAAAAATCCATTTGGTTTCTCAATAAAGACTTCCTCTTTAATTTCTCCATTCAAAAATGCACACTTAACATCCATCTGATAGAACTTGTAGTTCTTATAGGATGCATAAGCAAGAAATAGTCTAAAAACTTCAATTCTAGCTACCGGTGCAAAAGTTTCACCATAATAAATTCCTTCCTTCTGAGAATATCCTTTGCAGACCAACCTAGCCTTATTTCTAACAACTTGTCCATCATCATTCAGTTTGTTTCTAAGAACCCATTTAGTTCCAATAACATTCTTATTTTTAAGTTAGGGAACTAAAGTCCAAGTATTGTTCTTTTCTATTTGATCTAATTCATCTTCTATAGCTTTCATCCAACATTCATCTTTACAAGATTCAACTACTAATGTCGGTTCAATTAGAAAGGAAACATACCTCTTTATTTACCAATATTCTCCTTGTCATAACTCCCATGTTTTTGTCTCCAATGATCTAATTTTCAAAATGATTTAGCCTTACATACCTTGTTGTTTTCTGATTTTTCAGGTTCTTTGTGCTGCTCTTCAATTACAGTTGAGTTTTCTGATGATGTCGGGGTAACTAGTTTAGTATTATGTTTCGGTACATGCACTACTAGTTCAGTTATGATCATTTCCATTGTCAGTTCACTGTCATAAGATTTATCTTGGTCTTTATACTGCTTATCCACTTTCACATTAGCGCTCTCCACAATTCTCTACAATATTTTGTTATAACATCTGTATGCTTTGCTTTTAGTTGAATAACCAAGAAATATTCCTTCATCACATCTAGGGTCAAACTTTCAAATGGAATCATCTCTTTTGACATAACACTTACTTCCAAAGATTCTAAAATATTTAAGAGTAGGAGAATGACCAAGCCATAATTCATAAGGTGTATTACCAGTATCTCCTTTGATATGAACTCTGTTGAAAGTATAAACTATTGTACTTACTGCTTCTCTCCAATAGATATGAGGCAAATTAGCTTCCATCATCATGTTGGCATTTGCATGAAGATTGCATTGATGAACTATTATTTTGTCATTGATGTCAATTATAACTGGTAATGGAAGTTGTAATGCAACTGGTAGTTGAGTAAGTAAAGGGAACCGATATTACTTTAGAAGCAGTGAGATCAACCCGTAACCCTACCTGTTGATATGCCAAACCCTAACTGATGGAGCTTGGTGAATCATTTGTGTTTATTTATGATCAAATGGTGATTGAAAATGATTATGCCATGTATGCATGATACACGTGATGAGTTTCAAAGTTATTTTGGCACATAGAGATAACACTGTGATGAGTTACAAGATTCGATGAAGCAGTGATCAAGGAGTGGTCAAGGTTGTCTTGTACAATGTGCAATGATTTCTATGTAATCCAACAGTCATGTTTGAACCTATTTGTTTGTAATCTCAATGAGATCTTAGGTTTGTGATGTGTTACCGACCTATTGTTTTTCTTATAAGGTCAATGAGTTGTTTTTTTGTAGTGTTGGCAATTTTAGTTAAGTGTCAGTTTTTAATCTACTGATTCACCCCCCTTCTCAATAGTTGTTTGTATCCTTATTATTCATCATATCATCACATCATTCTTCTGGCTGCATCCAAAATGGTTATGTTCTTTCTTTCCACAATTCCATTCTGCTGAGGTGTCCGGGGTGCAGATAACTATCTCCTAATGCCATTTTTCTCATAGTAACTGTTGAACTCACCAGATGTGAATTCACCACCTTGATCTGATCTCAGATACTTGATTTTCATTCCTATCTTTGCCTCAACCATAGCTTTAAATATCTTGAATTTCTCCCTTAGAAAAGCAACCCACGTCATTCTAGAATAGTCATCAATGATTAAAATGAAATATCTATCATCTTGAAAGCTTCTTGTATTAGCAAGACCACATAGGTAAGCATGAATCAAATCAATAACATCATTAGATTTATTAGGTATGCTCTTAAAATAAGTTCTTATTTGCTTACCCATTTGACATTCTTTACATATCGGATTATGAGGTTTCACAATCTTAGGTAAATCTCTAGCTGCCTTAGTTGAACTGATCTTTACAATACAATCAAATTTAAATGACACAACCTCTTATGCCATAGCCAACTTTCATCAATATGTGCTATCAAACATGTCTTTTCACCAAAGATCAAATGAAATATGGTACCTTTTGTTTGTGTACCAGTTGCAATCTCCAAACCTAGTTTGCTAATGATTTTGCACTTTCCATCCTTGAATTGTAATTGAAATCCGTTGTCTACCAACTATCCTACACTCAAAAGATTATGCTTCAGACCTTCAACATAATAGACATTATCAGTGTTATGCTTACCATCCAATGACCTTTGATCATGCATGCCTTGTTATTACCAAATCTGACTTGACCACCATCAAATTCTTGTAGGGTTAGAAACTTTCCTTTATCATCTATCATATGATGAAAACATCCACTGTCTATTACCCATTCATTTGTGTCTTCCACTTTTGCTGCAAGGGCCTTTTTCTCATTTTTGATAACTAGTTCCAGATCATCTTCCTTCATAGCATAAAATACCCAATCTTTTCCATTATTGGATCCACTAGCCGAATCTCATGTCGGTTCTTTTTCTGAGTCATTAGTTACTCCTTCCTCATCAACATAGTAGCATGATTTGTTTTTGTATTTCTTGTACTTATGCTTGATCTGATATTCAAGGTTAGGCTTAAAAGATCTTCTTTCTCTTTCTTCCAATTTTGAAATCCTTTCAGGACATCTAGATGCAAAATGACCTATCTTATTACATGCAAAGCATTTGAAAGGATATTTTCCTTCATACTTACTTCCAGACGGACTCCTAGGTATCCTTCTACCAAATAGATCTTCAAGTTGCTCAAGCTCTTCATCTTCTTTCCTAATCTCTTCCAATTACTTTGCATACAAAACTTTCCAATCTTTTTTGTTGACTGATGATGTAGATGTCTTAAATGAAATATCAACCTTTGTAGCTCCAAGAGGACCAAATTCTTCAAGCTCAAAAGAAGATATATTCCCAACAAGAGTATCTCTATTGATAGAAGAATTAGGCAGGGTTCTTAGCTCATTAATTTTAGTTACCTTCATCTTATATGTCGGTTGCAAAACCATTTACACTTTTCAAACAATCTCTTTCTTGCTCAGAGATCCACCACAACACTAAATTCCCAATACAATTTCATTAACCCTTTCCATGAATGCAAAAATTATTTCATATTCAAGCTTTCATATCTTACTTGGTAACATTCAAGTTTCAAAATTTTAAAAGTAAGATCACCTTCATTCAGAGTCTCCAACTTGTCCCATATAGATTTTGCCGATGATTTGTCTGATAGTCCCATGATTTCCTAATCTTATAAGGTGCTTAATAGGGCTTCTCTATCTCTGCAATCATTCTCAATGTTCTTATCCAAATTTGTCAGTGCAGGAATGCCAGATTATGAGGAGTGTAACCATTCTGAGTTATTTCCCAAATTTCCTTTCCAAAGAATCTTAAATAAGTCTCCATCTGAATCTTCCATACTCCATAGTTTGTTCCATCAAGCCTAGGGTTGTCCTTCCGGAAAACATGAGTTGAACTATTGGTTGCCATAGGATCTTCCTCAAGTGGTTAAGCTTCTGCAAAAAGAGGACCAAACTCTGATACTAATTGTTAGGATAACCGGTGAATAACTAAGAGGGGGGGGGGGGGTGAATCAGTTGTTAAAAAATTATGTGAATTAAAGCACTTAAAACCTTATACCGGTATAATTGATTAAGCATTAAAGCATAAATGAAAACTAGAGAATCAATACCATGCAACCATAACACATAACACCATGATTTGTATGTGGAAAACCTCAATGAGGAAAAACCACGATGGGAAATCCTACCCACAGTCAGATGATGCTTCTACAACAAGTATATGATTACAATAGGGGCCTGCACATGTAGGAAGGCACATTGCCTAGAGCGCACTACTCATCACAATGGAGTCTCACTGACTACAGAGATGTCAACCACCTCAATATGTTTGGACTACAATCCAGAGAGAAGAAATGTCGATGATAGCATCAAACATGCTAGATTACAGTTCCAGTTAAGCTCAATACCGGAGGTCTAAAACCTCTTACATAAACCCAAATCGATTGACCAAATCCTTTGCACAAATGATTATTACATTATTCACTCCTTGGCTATTCCCATATGTCCACACCTGATCTACAATGAGATCTTACATACATTTAAACCAACTGGAACCTAACCAATTAGGTTGGCCACACAAATGATAATAAAATAGATCCATTACATAATCTTGAAATAAAATCATAACACATGTTGGCCTAAGGCCAAACAAATATCATCCAATCAATAAAAAATCTCAGAAGCGCATCCAAGGATCCACCAACACGTTTCATGGAAACCGGTCCATAACCTAGATAGCGTCGGACCTAAATTAGATCCACACATTCCAAAGAAATGACACCAACTAGTTGAGGCACGAACACAATCACCATCAACATCCTGAATCCCTTCTAGAAGCTGCACCAACACCACTTATGCATTACATCAAAGATCTTCAATAAAGCTCTGCTAGTGAAACCCTTACCAGACCAATAAAGAAACCTTACTAGAACATAAGATAACATCCGATCATCAAGTCAATACCAACTAGCTGAAACATACTTCAGAAGCATATGAACCATCCATACAAACATATTCGATCATCCAGATGATAACGGTGGCAATCAACTGATTAAATTCCCAATCCAATCCATCTACCAGAAGCTGGTAAGAAACCATAACAAAAAGTGTTGACATCAATGACAAAACATTAGTGCAACACATAATCAATTCCATCATATGGTCAACAAATTGATCCTGCAAATGTGGAAGTGGCAATGGTCATATAGTTTTATGTTTATATTTTGTCTGGGCTGACATGTCTCTTATCTTTTGGAATATGATTGTAAGCGGACATAAGACATTTATGTTTATACATGTAAATGGGTATAAAAGTCAATCTGGTTAGGTCAATTTGGATATACAAAGATGCGATAGGTTATGCGATGTTATGCGAGCGAGATCTTGATTGACAGAATGCGAATGTAGAGACCTATAGTTGGTCTTGGTTATTTGTCTAGAGGATTGGAAAGAAATCTAAGTTACTGGTAAGGGAGGTTACAGTATAAACCGGTATAGATAGTGCATAAAATAGAACTCATCCAGCATGTTAGATATACATTCAGAGTTTAGATTTTGTTTGTAATTCAGTATTTCATATCTGTAGTCAGTGAGGCTCCTTTGTGATGAGCAGTGTACTCTAGGAAGTGTGCCTTCCTGCATGTGCAGGCCTCTCTTGTAATATTTATTCATTTGGCTAGTGGAGAGATATTGTGGGTCACCAATCCTACCATGGTTTTTCCTCTTTGAGGTTTTCCATGTATAAATCTTTGTGTTATGGTGTTGGTTCTTGTGGTTACATTGCTATTACTTGTTGTTACTTTATTTTATGCATATTGGTTAATAAGTGGATTTGTTAATAAGGTAAAAAATATTCTAACTAATAGAACACTTATTCTATTGGCATTTTGATGATGTTTGTACTTAGTTATGATTGTCATTGATGGACACACACATTGATTTATTCTCAACCTATAGTATGCAATGTATTGTTCAAACCGGTATTATATGCCAATGTATGCATAGTCTTTCTTTGTAGAAGACTATCGGTGTTTGCAAAAGGAGCTTACCGGCCAAAACATGACTGAGGATTTCAAAGTGGTATGAGGACCCCAAGCAGCAACCAATCCTTTAAATATTGGAACACTATGTTCTAGTTTACTAGTCTTTGTTTGTAAACCGGTAATCGGTACACTTTGTTTTGTTAACCGGCAAACTTGTAAAGTGTGATGAGTTATCATCCACCAACATCGATGTGGTGATTCTATGTCATGTTACAAATTGTGTCTAGATGCACTGTACCTAGGAAATTATAATCTAATCTCATTGGACTGACATGAAATCAGATTCCTATATGAGGACATCATGTCTAGGGATTTGAGTGTGTTGTGTAAGAAGATTAGGTCTTTGCAAAAAGTATCTTGCGACAGAGATTGAATGTGTGAAGAACATAAGACTGAAGTAATGCTGCAATGCATTAACAAGGTGCAATCAAGGATCTAACTAAGCATTTTTTGCTACTTTGTAGATCAGTTACTTGTTGATTACTAATCTCTTCAACAAGTCAGAAACCCTTAACCAGGTAGGTTCAGTTAAGCCTGTTCTAAATCCTTTAACAAGGTGATTCACAGTTGTGGATCTAAAATCCTTTAACAGGGTAGTCTTTAACATGACTTATCTCCTAACAAAGATCAGGATTCCGAACATGATTTGATCTAGTGAAGAACATTGTAAGGCCTTAACTGGTCTGGTTGCTATTCTGCAGATAGTAGACTTGTGAATTTTACTCACCGTGGTTTTTCCCATTTGGGTTTCCACATCAAAATATATTGTGTTATGGTGATTGTGTTATTGTGGGTGAATGCTTTATTTTCTATTTGTCTTATTTGTGTATTAACTGGTTTACTATTTAAAGGGCTATATCAGTCTACAGTAAAATTGCTTAAGTGTTTGGTAAGGTTTTTGGGTATACTATTCACCACCCCCCTCTTAGTATTCATCAATTGGTATCAGAGCCAACCTTTCTTTAAGTCTAACCACTTGAAAGGAGATATGGGGGAATACAACATGAGGGAACTCACTCATCGTTTGGCTGAATCTGAGAGAGCCTATGATGAACTTAAGGTCAAGTATAAAGCCTTTTTAGCCAAAAGAAGAGAACTTGTTGAGCAAATGTTGGAAATCACTGAAAACAACTCTTCTAATGAAGCAGACATGGATGCCCTAGTCAAAGAAGTGGGGAAACTAAATGAGTCTAGAACTAACCTAAGGAGGGAGCTGGAAGGACTGACCATTAAGATGAGTCAGGAACTGGAAAACCAAAGAAAAGATGAGGATATAGTGAAGGACAAGGATCACGAGATCTTTAAGTTGAATCAAGAAATTGGTACCATTATTGCTTATCTGCAAGAGGGTAAGGAAGATAAAGAAGAAATGCAAGAAGAACTCAATGCATCCATTTCTCAGAATGAAACCCTAATGAAGACCAATGAAGCTCTTTCCAAAGAACTTTCAAAGATGAAGGAGATACTTGCAAAGTTGAACCTAAGCTCTGCAAAATTAGACCGACAGCTGGAATCAATGAAGCCATCAAGGGATACCAAAGGACTTGGTTTCTCTACATATGAGGAAGGTGAATCCTCTAGAACTAGGATTGATGCACCAAAAGAGAAACTGATACCTAAGAACAACAACAAAAGAAAAGGTAAGTCAAAGTTCAAACTTGTATGCTGATGAATAATGATGAACTACTAAGGTCCTAACTGGTACTGAGAGGGGGGGTGAATCAATACACACAAAAAATTTCTCTGACACTTTGAAAAATCAAAAAATAGATAACTGATTGTCTTTACCACTATACTTAACCATAGCAATACCGGTTAAATAGAATACTTCAAACAACATTCAACAGATCTCAAATCTTGATAGCTATTTCACCAGTTTAATCATGCATGAGTTGTACCAATAAAAACCACAACCATTAGACAATGCATGCATATCTAACTTAATCAAAAACCACTCAATCATCACATGAAAAACTCACAACCCATAGCACACAGATTTTTCATGTGGAAACCCAAATGGGAAAAACCACGGTGGGGATGAATACCCACAACCTTGTTTGTGAACTATTTTGAAGTCCGCTCTGTTAGGAGCCTAGTCCAGTTAAAGACTTTACAATAAGGTCCTATTAGGAACTGATCTGGTTAAGGATCACCTGATTAAGGGATGGCTATATACCCTATTAAAGGTTACCTTGCTAGAGGATTTAAATAACTCAATGAACTTGAGCCACCTGGTTAGAGGATTTATAAAAAAGCCTATTAAAGCTACTCGGTCAAGGGATTTACCTTTTGTTGAAATGGTTATAAGACAACAGGTAAAACACCAATCTAATAACAACACTTCTTTCTAAGGAAGATCCTTTTCAGTTCCTCTCTTCTGCAATCACACTCTACAAATTCCTCACTCTGGTTTGGCAAGTATCAAATCTCCAACATGCGGACACAAACACAAATTTTGCCAACAACTACAATAAAAAACTCATTGACCTTATAGACAACAATTAGGTCGGTAGCATAAACCCTAAACCCTAAATATTTTAGGTTTACAATTACAAGCAGTCCAATCCTAACCGTCAAATACATTACATAGAATGAAATGATCTAAAACAGATCTCAAGTCATTTTGCATCGTCAAATTTTCACCACATCTGGAAAATAGTAACCCATCACGCACTTTTCACATACCGCTAAGAAAAATGCTTATTCTCAAGGTAGACATTCAATGCATTCAATCTTCACGTGCAAGATCCTCAAAGAAATCCTTCACGTGCACACAAATGACGTGGCTTCTTGATCCTTATCCTTGTTCTTAACTAACTCATCACAAAACATCATCAGTTGCACCGCACAAGCCAAACTAGAAACCCTAGAGCTGAACAGAGACTACCAACCGGTAGTCACACTTAGTGAACCCAACACCGGTCCACTCCATCCCAGTTGACCTTAACCACTTCCAATCTTTGTTCCAGTGCATACTGGTTCACCTGCTTGAGCACTTATTGACATCAATGACAACATACATTATCACCGCTTCATGATATGCCAACATATGCTTTAACTATTATAAGGAAGGACATACTACCAATGTATGTAGGAGAAAGACTTATAATAATTTCCCTTTCATGCAAAACAATGTGTATGACCATAGGGCTAGAACTGGTAATTTAATGGTCATTGTTATGCATGCAACAAGTTTGGGTGTATATCTTGAGTGCAAATCAGTTATGAACAACCCTAGAGGCTATGCACCAAGATCAAAAGGAGTTGTCCAAGAACCTCTTATGAACCAGAACCCAAACCAGTATAGAACGTATGACCACTGGTCAAATGGTTATGGAGCGACAAAAGGTTGGAGTACAACCTGTGTGATCTATCGTGGTAGTGGTCACACTGCTGCAACATGTAGAAGAAATAATGGAAAGGTGAACACTAGACCATGGAGAGAACTTGGTATGGTATGTTATCATTGTCACAAACGGAGACATCTTTCCAAAGCATGCAAACTTAGACAGAATCCATTGGAAGACAAATCGGTTGACCTAGAAGGTAAAGGAAAGGTCGATGTTGAAACCATTCAGGTAGATATGAATAAAACTTGGAAAATGAAATCTAAAGAGAAGCCACAAGATGTACCAGTTTCCACACCCAGTGCGGAGAACCCTGAATCGACAAATTGAGCTTTGAAAAGCTTAAAGGGGAACATATCGGTAACAATGTTTTGAACCCCCAGAGTATAGCGGTAAAGTGTTTTTTTTTGGTATTGGTTACCTATTGACACCCAGTGCGGAGAACCCTGAATCGACAAATTGAGCTTTGAAAAGCTCAAAGGGGAACATATCGGTAACAATGTTTTGAACCCCCAGAGTATAGCGATAAAGTGTTTTTTTTGGTATTGGTTACCAAAATGTGTAGGGGAAAAAGCGAGACTAGGTTAACATGCCCTAATCCTACCTTTTGACACACATTACGGAATACGAAAGAGCCTAGAGGTATCACACAATTGGCTACTTCTTCTTGTGAAAGAGAGAGCCATGGGCTACCTATTAGGATTTCTATTCCTTCATTGAAATTGAAAGATAAAATGATGCAAGTTCAAGTCCTAATCCCAAAATGCATGTACAAACGAATAACAAGATTGCAGAATTGAGATTAAACAATGAACAACTGTAAGTACAAGGATGAAATAAGAATGCAGATGTGTACCCGGAGTCAAAATCTGATTGAAAAATTTCAAGACAGGGGTGCGGGCGCCACTGTCCTGATTCTGTCCTGAAAACTGCACCTAAAACTGCTGTTTTGCACTCTGGAAAACTATCGGAAATGTCAAAAAATGCTGTCTGTTAGGAGGACCAGGGCGCCCAGCGCCTTAGTCCCAGGGACCAAGGTGCCCAGCGCCCCTGTCTTGGCAGGACCAGGGCACCCAGCACCCCTATCCAGTTCTTTGGCTCTGCAATTTGATGTGGAGTGCTATCTCGACCTGCTTTTCTCGGATCTGTCACCTGCAGCGTCGTCCGAGTCCCGAAACCTGCACTTATATCTGAAAAGGGGATGGGTGGCTATGTAGGGTTTTGCCTTAGTCAAACCCCCACTTCGGTGATTTCCACCTCCATGAATAGCCAAGTTGTATTGTAAAATGTATTGTGTGTGCAGACGTAGTGTGTGTGCAAGGTCCTAAAATGCAAGCAAGCAAACTAGAGCAACCTAGAAAGTAAACCCTAATTGCTTGTAAATGATAATGTAAATTCTCTAAATCAAGATGCAAAGTGATCTAAAGCATGAATAAAGGATATATTGAAGCTTATGCAAAGACATGAAAACAACATGAAATCATACCCAACCCCCAAGGGAGGAGTACAAGCCAATCTTTAGTCGGTAATCTCCTATTGTTCTTCAATGTCTTCCAAGCCCTAAATGGATGAATGAAATTGATAAATACTTGATAGAAGGATGTTGAATGTTGTTGAAGCCTTCAAAGATCTACTCTTTCGCTGCATATGAGGTTCCTGAAAACAAAAATCGGATCCCTTCAAATGAAGAAAGAGAGCTCTTATGTAGGAAACCCTAGATCATAATTTCGTCTTTTGGCTGACCTAGAGATTGAATTTCCCACCAATTTCTTGGGGTTAAGCTTTATTTTGTGATTGGATTGTGCTCCTAAAATTTTGGGAAAAATGTCCGGGACCATGTGCACTCTGGGCGCCACGGTCCCGACAACTTTTCACCAAATTTTCAGGGCCATCGGATATGATGATTTTAGAGAGAATCCTGAAGTTACAGGTGATTTCGAGATGTTTTGACCCTCGAAACCAAGCCCCCAAGTTCAAAATAGGACTTAATTAGGGTTTTTGATTGAGTGATGTATTGGGGGAATAAAATGAAAAGGGCATGCTTTAACGAAAGGGCCCAACTTTATAATGCAGAGGATGATGAAATAGGACCTTAGACCTAATTAATTTGATTAATTAAGTGCTAAAGGAGAAATGCAATGCAAAATGTAAAATGCACCAAGGCGGGTGCTAAACTAGGTGTGAAATTGTACCACCCTAGCAAGTGCATACAATTTACGACGCTATAGGGGAACATATCGGTAACAATGTTTTGAACCCCTAGAGTATAGCGGTAAAGTGTTTTTTTTGGTATTGGTTACCTATTGACCGACATAAGAAATGAAGTGGTGAAAAGTAAAATTAGGGTTTGTACCCTAATGGTGATGTATTTATTATGGTAGGTAGGAGCATGTATAAAGGCGATGCTTGTAGTAATTTTTACTCACCTATTTTCAAAGAAGTATTTGCCTAACTTGAGCATCACAACAAAAGCGATCAATCTTGCATTCGAAGAAATCTAAGAAGAAATCTTATGCAAGACCTTGCACTCATTTCAAGCTATCCAAAGTGGAGTTCAGAGTGGTAAAGAAAGATTTTGGAGAAGCATGTTATGCTCGACATCGGCAAACCCTAGTTCAGAGTGAAAAGGTATTTTTTCATCAAATTGCTCTTATCATTCGGAATTATTTAGACATGGCTTCTACATCCAAAGTCTCTTCTAGTTTTTCTACACCTGAGGAATCATCCAAATCTCTTAGGAAGAAATTGAATTACAATGTCCTATCTCAAATTCCCATTGGATTCATTGTCGAAGGGGAGGTTTCTAGTTATATTGATTGTAGACTGGAAGACCTAGGGTCTCTAGTGATTCACTCCCAGTTAAGTTTGTTCTGTGGAAAATATAAGAAGATTAAACCAGAGTACAATGTGATCAAGAAGAAAAAATTCCACAATGCAGTATATTTTCTCGAGGAATTCACAGAATATAATATAAGAATTATTCTTAGTAGGGTTCATGGTGACAAGATGTATCTTGAGTGAACCCATGATATCACACTGGAGGCAATCTATGTTGTGACCGGTTTTTTCAATATTGGAGAAGTCCCTGTTCTTTGTAAGATCACAAAAGCCAAAGTGGAAGAACTCATAGTTTATGTGACTAACAAGCAGGCAATGACTGTCAACACCATAAGAGATGACTTAGTGAAGTATGCATGCATGGTGATCAGATATAGAGTATTCTATGCCAACAGGATGAATTATGTTCCTACAGCTGCGATGCATGTCGCTTATTGAATGATCAAGGAAGATGTAGAGTATGACTTGTGTACCTACATGAAAAAAGAACTCATAGAGAATTTGAAATCCATCAAAGAGGACAAGGCACTAAGGTTCAAGTTTGATCAACTACTTGTCAGGTTGTTTTTATACTTTCAAGGGTATTTTTCAGGAGTTGGTGATGTTCAATGGTCAAGTGACCTATCGGTTACAAGAAAAATCAAGGAGATTCTACAAGTAGTAGGATCTACTTATCGAGAGACAATGAATAGGTATTTTGATGAGTTTATATTGAAGATGAACAAGAGAACAAGGCTATCAGGTGACCTAGTTAAGAAATATGAAGATGATATTTATTTCACGATCAAAGTGGATCATTGCATAGTGGAAGTAGTTAAGCCAAGAAAAGAGGAAGTTGAGCCTATGGGATATGAAGTGGTGAATGATATACTCATTGGGTATGCCTCTACCCTACTTACTTTACCACTTGATCCAAATAAGAAGAGGACTGGTACCTACTTTGAGAGAGTTAATCCTCTTGAAGTACCAAAGCAGAAGAAGAGGAAAGTTGTGCCATCGACATCGGCACTGGTTACATCTGTTGCCATTCCAGAAGTGACCAAGAGGTCATCATCCAAGAAGAAACTGGAGGCTATTCCACCAAAGGTATTTGAGAGGAAGAGGAAAACCAAGAACAGAGCACAGGATTCAGTAGACACTAAATCAGAAGATAAAATGAAGAAGATAAGGCAATCGGGTAAAAAGACCAAGCTAACTGGTAATGTACCTGTAACCTCTGCACCAGTAAATTTACACATTGCTTCTTACAAGCCTATGATACATTATCAAAGGACTATAAATAATATTAGAAGGAAAATTCTTAATGATCTAAAATATTATTTTGATGATCTTAACGATACTAAAAAGTAGGAGGTAGAGAAAGAACTCATTAAGTATTTATGTGATAATGATCGGTCTCCAACCGATATTAAACTTACAGTTTATAATTCTTTGTATAATTCTTTGGACAATAAATGGCACATTATCATTGAAAAGGAGAAAGCAATTAGGGAGCAAATTTTTGCTCAATATTTCCCAGATGCTTCCAATTTTGAATTATTTGAGATTCTTGATCGGTACAAAGGCACCTTTTTCATGAGAAGGAGAATACTTCAGTTACTTGGAGGTAAAATATTTGAAGTAGAAAAGGACACTCATCTGCAAGCTCAAGAAGCTGTCAAGATGAAAAAGGTATCTAAAGAAAATCTACAGGCTGAACAAGTGTTTGACCTATCAAAATCAAAACTGGATGAAACCTTCAATGATCAGGGAGAAAGAGTAGTTGAGAAAAAATATCCTATCGATGTGAATGCATTAGATGCTAAAAGTACTAAATCGGAGGAAGCTGAGAAGGAGAAAGTAGAGAAGGAGAAAGCAGAGAGAGAAAGTAGAGAAGGAGAAAGTAGAGAAAGAGAAAGTGGAGATGGAGAAAGTGGAGAAGGAGAAAGTGGAGAAAGAGAAAGTGGAGAAGGAGAAAGCAGAGAAGGAGAAAGCGGAGAAGGAGGAAGTGGAGAAGGAGAAAGTGGAGAAGGAGAAAGAAGAAAAGGAGAAAGCAGAAAAAGAGGAGAAAGAGAAGGCCAATAAGGAGGCCAAGGAGAAATAAGAACAGGAGAAGAAGAGACAAGAACAAATGAAAGAAAAGGAAGGTGGACATACTTCCAAGACTCCCAAGGCAACCGAAGATCAAGTTCAAGCTAAGCAGGTTGATCCCACCGGTCATAGTGAATTGACTCTTGCCTATCTTACCAAATCTATATACGAAAATGAGCTACTTAGAAGTATTCAACTTGCTCAAGAAAGATTGGAGGAACTAAGAAAGAAGAAAGAAAAAGATGTTATTCAATTTGTTTTTGATACTCTTTCAAACTTAGTCCCCGATACTGTTCTTTCTAGTACCGATTCCTCACTGGCCCAGTTGAAGCTTCTATGCATAATAGTGGGTGATCAAGTGCAATCATAGGAAGATGTTGCCCAGGCTACTGTAGAGAAAAAGCATGAAAAGGAACTAAAAGTTGCATTGGTGAAGCAATTTAATGAAGAAAGAGACAAGTTGATCCATCAAAGAGATGATATCAGTCTGGCAATGGCTGAAGGACATAAACTTTTGAGCAAAATCTGCCAGCCCGATCTATTTTGTGATGATGCTATGAAGAAAAAAGGTCAACTCCAATCAACATTAAAGTAGTATATAGAGACCTTAAAAGTGACATATGATTCCTTCATAGTGTATGGGTAGACTGTACAGACTCACAGGAAACAAATTGCCATGATTGATTCAAAGATCTGCAAGCAGACTCAAAATCTATAGGAGCTTCAATTGCTTTTGTTACCTAAGTTGCAGATTCTTCAGAAATGCTTTCTGAACATGGAAGCCATTATTTTCACTCAAGAATTGAGCACTATTGATGCTATGGAGGAGTTAGCATTCCAGATGAAGACTTAGAGTGAAATTGTTGCCTCACTCCTAGATACTTGGTCTATAGACATGAAGGAATTTCTGAAAAACTTTAAATTCATTTTTGAAAAGTTTTATTCTTTATTGTCATAAACATATACTTTGTTTTCATGTTATACAATATGATTTTGGTAAATCTTTGTGGCATGTTTGCATTACTTTGTCATTATTGGCAAAGGGTGAGTAGTATTGAATGAATATGCAAATTGTTGTCATTGTTCTGGATTTAGCTAGTAAATCATCTACATAATCTTCCATGATTTTGTGTATAATGTCATGAAACAAGGTGGTCATTACTCTCTGATAAGTAGCACTGGCATTTTTAAGGTCAAACGACACCACATTCCAACAATATGTTCTCCATGGAAAAGTGAAAGTTATTTTATGTTGGTCTTTTGGTGCAATCCTGATTTGATTATAACTAGAAAAACCATCCATGAGTGATAACATTTCATTTCTAGCTATCAAGTCCACTATCCTGTCTATGTTAGGGACTAGAAAATCATTCTTTGGGCAAACCTTGTTGAGGTCCCTAAAGTCGGTGTAGATTTTGATATCTCGAGTGTGTTAGGTTACTGCTGCTAAATTTGAGATCCATTCTGCATAGTCTATGGGTCTGATGAAACCCACATCTAACAATTTTTGTAACTCTATTTTGACCAATAGGCTTATGTGAGGATGCATCTTCCTGAGTTTTTGTTTGTATGGTTTCACTCTTGGGAGGAATATTAAATGATGCATTTGACTAACTCTGGATCTAACCCTGGCATATCAGAATAGGACCATGCAAATTTGATTGGCCTTTGTGTAAAGAATTGAATAAACTTTTCTTTTTCCATTGGATTCAGGGGTTTTTCTAGATGTATCTTATGTATTATTTTAGCATTTCTGATGTTGATCTCTTCAATTTCTTCAAATAGTAATGTTGATTGTTCTTTGTTATAGGAAGAGTATCTAATCTATTGTAGGTCATATAGTTTGCTTCATTCTCATCATCTGGATTGGAAGAGGAGCCTGCTTCTCCAAATTATGCAATTCTATCCAGATCTATGGCAAAACCAGCTTTATGATCATCATAGGGAAGTCCATCCCTTGCACCCAACAATTCAACTATAGCTTCATCATTTTGGAACCAATATAATTATGGTTCTCCTTCTTGCCCCAAGTCTATTAGGTGAGGATACATGAGACAAATATCTTTTCTTCAGTAGGAGGAGATGTTGTTGAGATCATGCAGATTCTATTATTGAAAACATACTTGACTGATTTTGGGTCGATTGGTATGTCTTCATATTCAATGTCATCATCCATAGCTGGTTGGTTGTCATAAGCTCTAAATGTTGAATATGTGTTGTAACTATGTAGATAAAAACCCATAATCATGTGAATCCATTATACTCTCTATATATGTTTCTCTGTCTGATCCATCTTCATCAATTTCTTCAATTGGAGAAAAAAGAGTTTCAGTTGTATTGATGATGAATGGGAGAGTATCCTGATTTGTAGACCCTTTTTTTGTGATAGAGGCCTCATTGAGTGCTTGAATAATAGATAGGGGTAATATTTAATTACCATATCTTTTTGGTGCTATCCTTGTTTTTGTTGATGTACTGGTTGGTGATGATGGTGTAGAAGCATTTGCTATTGGTGCAACTCCTATTTCCATGACCATATTGACATGTGATGTTGGCACAATCCTTGTTTCCATAACTGTATTGACATGAGATGTTGGTTGAAAGACCATTTGTAAAGTGTTGTTGGGACTTGGTGATTCAGGGTCATGATCTTTACTTGTTATTATTGGCAAGTTTTGGATAATTGGGGTATCCAATCGAGCTGTTCTTTTTCTTGTCAGGCTAGTGTATCCTAATCCTCAATTTTTTGGATTCTCTGAAGGTAATATGGGCTCTATGATGCCTTGTGCATGTTCCCCAAAGCTTGTTGATCCATCATATACATCATGTTGTAGCATCTTAAAATCATTTCCATATTATTCTAAGGGGAGTTTGATGTTTGGAGTGTCATTTTCTTCTTTATATAGCCATCCATTGAAATCTACATGTAGAGATTCTTCATTAAGCTCTCCCCATCTGATAAATGAACAAGAATAAAAAACTGGACAATTTCCTTCCCTTTATTTTTGTTTGTCAGATTTGGTAATGTTCTTCCAATAGACCTAGGAGATAGTTATCCTACTGGCAATGTTCTAGAACATGAATACTCGCCACACCCTTCATCTTTGATTTGAACAGGAGGATTTGTAGGTGTGTGAGATGATGATGTTGGTGTTTCTGCAATCTTTATAGATTCCATTTGTATGTGGAGTGGAATTACCTGATTGATGGGTACTTGATTATATGTGCTTGCCCTTTAGTAATTGTGGTTCTAAAAAGGGTTTGGATCACCATGTATGGTGATCTCGATGCCATTGTAAGGGAGCTTAATGCATTGGTGAAAATTCAATGGCACTTCCTACATGACATGTATCTATGGGTTCCCTAGTAACATGTTGTACCCCAATTCTCTATCTAAGACTTGAAAGATGATGTTTGTGGTAACTAGTCCTACTTGCACTGGTAAGGTTACTACACCCTTGGAGAGGTGTTCCTCATCATCATAATCTTTGATATTGATTCTCTTGGTAGGATCAATACAATGTTTAGAGCAACCTAGAGCTTTGATCAGATATAAAGTGCATATATTGAGTCTCGCTTTGACATCTATGAGCACTCTTCAAACCTTCTTTCTATGAATAAGAGCTTCTAAGTGTAGGGGATCATTGTGCATGGGTCTATTTGTTTGTACATCTTTCTCAGTGAATGCTACCTTGGAAGCCGCCAAGTTTCCAACCGTCGATTGGAGTGTATTCACATCTATATCTCTGGCAACAACATATCCCTGTAATGATTTTCCTAGGACTATCTTATGGGTTGGTGAGATGCGAAGTAACTCAAACAATGAAATTTGAGCTGGAGTCCTTTTTAGTTGGTCAACCATATTGTAATTGCTTGTTGGTGGAGGTGGATTTGATGGTACCCCTTTCAATGTGACCTTGGATCTTCGGGTGAGACCAAAACAATCTCTACTTCTTGGATTAATTGTAATTATAACCACTATGTCATCTCTTGCACTGATTGCATTGATTGCATAATCATATGCTACATTGGTATAATTTGTTGAGTTATTTTGTGCACCTGAGCTTGAATCCCTTATCATTCTTAAGAAATGGGTCTTTGAATATGGCATGGTCTGTATTGGTTGATCCTTTGTTAGCATCTATAGTGATATCCCCTTGATCAATGAGGTCTTGTATCAAGTGCTTAAGCTTGTAACAGCTTGTTTTGTGGCCTTTGGAATGATGGTATTTACAAAAATCATTGTCATTCTACCCAGTAGGGTTGAATGGACCAAGTTTGTATGGTCGAGCCTCTGGAAAAGTAATGGTATTATTTTGTATCAACTTCTTGAGAGTGGACTCAATTGGTTCTCCAAGGGGTGTATAGTTCCTTCTAGGTGCATTGATCCTTGGGGGTCTTAGATTGCTTGATTGAACTGTATTGGCATTTGCATGGTTGGTTTGAGTTTGATTCCTATTGAAAGAATCAACTAGTCCTTGAAGTGATACCACTGGTTGAGCTCTATTGGCAACACGGGCATCTACAACCCCATCATTTGTGACATTCTTGTTTTTAGACCAAAACTTTGGCTTTTCATTGCTTGTATTTATGTTTGGTCCATTATCCTTCTGATGTTATAATATTCCTTGTTCTAACAAGCCTTTTTCACACTTTATGCCTTTTTCTGTGATTTCTTTGAAAGTGCTTAAACATTGCATTTGCAATGGATATTTCACTTGAGGAACAAGGTTCTCAGTAAAAATGTCTACTTTCTCAACTTTGAGAATGTGACTGAGACATCTGTGGTATAGAGCTCTTCATCTTTGCAAGAATGTAGAAAACTCTTCACCTTCCTTTTGTTTAGTTAAACATAGATCCATTAGGGTAACTGGATTGTCTATGTTGTGTGAAAATTTTGTGATTAATAGCTCAAGAAACTCACCCCATGAAGCAATCCTAGGTGGTAGATGTGAAAACCATTCTAATGTTGTCCCTCCAAGACTTTTGGGAAATAGGCACATCAAGTATGTGTCTTCTGTAAGGAAGTTAAGTAGCGGAACAACTTCCTACACTAGCCTTGAGAGGAGGGTAATGCAAAAAATTTTATAGATCATCACAACAATTACATAAAACAAAAATAGACATAATAACATTCATACCATAACACAATGATTTATGTGGGGAAAACCCTTTCGAGAGAAAAACCCCACACTCCAAAAGCCACCCAATATATTATTCAGAAATCAAAAATAGATTACAATATACTTGGAGAGAAATATCTTCTCATGAGTACCACTATTCAGAGATTTAGAAGTAACTCAATAGCCATAAGACTCTTACACACAACCTCTATCTCATGCACCTTATATATAGGAGATACAATACAAGAAATCATCAAAAGTATTACAAAACCATGGGCTAAAACCAACCAATAAGGTGTAGCCGACCTTATCTCGCTTCTATATGCCTTATGGTGTGTTAAAACACATATCAACACGTGTCCCTCCCTTTTACAGCTCATTTATGTGTCTGATACAAATTATATTTCTTATTTCAAGAGTACGAACTTCAGGAGGCCATAACTTGTGAACCTTGTGTCTGATTGACAAACCATTTGAAGCGTCAGAAAGATCGTGAAGTGCTCTATTCCCTCATAAAATTATGAACCATTTACAACCACTTTTTAGGGCATTCCAGAGGGTCTAAAGTCGCCAAAATTAAGTTTAAACCTTTAATCACACCCCTCCAAAATGAAAACTTAAATATCTTCAAAACTAGTTGTGATCTTGTGACAAAACTTTATCTACATGCTTATCTAACCAACTAAAAGCTTCTGGGATGATTTCACAACATTTCATTCTTAAATAAAAACTTACTATAAATAGTAACGGTAACCTCATGTGAATGCAAGGTTGAGACACCATTTTCCCAAAATTCTCTCACTTGTCAAACACCTTGCAAGAGCAAAGGGAGTATCAACACAATGAATCAATTGCTAGGGGCCATGAGGCCCATAGACTCCAAACACAATCTAAACTTTTATGTGCTCATAGCCTTAGTTAAATAATTTGCAACATTCATCAAAGATTGTACCTTAATTAGCTTCACCTTGTCATCTTCGATCATATCTTTGACAAAATGATACTGAACATCAATGTACTTGGTCTGGGCATGAAATGTCGAGTTCTTAGCTAGGCAGATCGCACTCTGACTATCACAATATACCATCATTGCTCCTTGTTTTATTCTAATATATGAACATAGTCTCTTAAGCCAAATGGCCTCTTTACAAGCATGAGTAGCTGCCATATACTCTGCTTCAGTAGTGGACAAAGCAACCATAGCCTGTCTCTTACTCATCCCGCTAATTGCACCACCAAATAAAGTAAACACATAAGGATCTTCTGCTATCAATATCACCTGCCCAGTCTGAATCCGCATAACCATGAATATTAAGGGAAATCAAGACTCCAACTAAATTACCATGATAACACAAAGAATACTCTGAGGTGTCCTTCAAATATTTGAAGACTCTTTTGATTGCATCCCAATGAACTCCACCAGGATTAGACATATATATGGACAAAACTCCCATTGCTTAGGTAATCTCTGGTCTAGAACAAACCATAACATACATCAAACTTCCAACTGCATTTTGGTATGGCACTCTGATGAGGATGTAGGACAATCTACAACAGATAATTTTGTACCAATTGTAAAAGGAACACACAATGGTCTACAATCCTGCATGTTGAACCTCTATAACACTGAATTCACATACTTACTCTAGCCTAGCCATAGCTTTCTTTTCACTCTATCTCTTTTAATTTCCATCCCAATAATGTGCTTTGCTGCACCAAGATCTTTCATTTCAATTTTAGCAACAAGCTGAGACTTCAGTTCTGAAATCATACATTTCCCTTTACCAATGAATAACATATCATCAACATACAATGCAATGTATAGGAAATAATCACCATCAAATTTATAATAAACACAGTGATCTAATTTAGAACGTTCAAATCTCAAACTCAACACATATGTATCAAATTTTTGATACCACATCCTAGGACTCTGTTTGAGGCCATAAAAAGATTTTTTTAATTTACAAACCAAATTACTTTTACCTTTCACCACATAGTGCTCTAGCTATGTCATATAAATATCCTCCTCCAAATCACCATGAAGGAAATAAGTTTTCACATCCATTTTCTCAACCTCTAAATCATAACCAGCAACAATAGAAAGCAAAAATCTAATGGATGCCATTTTGCAACAAGAGAAAATATCTCACCATAATCAACACCCTCAATCTGAGAGTAGCATTTTGCAACCAACCTCGCTTTATACTTCTCAATGCCTTCATTTGAACCAATTTTTTTCTTGATCACCCATTTAAAACTAACATGTTTCCATCCTTCAGGAAATG
This sequence comes from Cryptomeria japonica, assembly GCF_030272615.1. Classification (NCBI taxonomy): domain Eukaryota; kingdom Viridiplantae; phylum Streptophyta; class Pinopsida; order Cupressales; family Cupressaceae; genus Cryptomeria; species Cryptomeria japonica. The sequence continues at coordinate 23,690,370 of NC_081415.1, read as the reverse complement.
ACACAAGATCCCATGTATTATTCTTTTTCAAAGCTCTCATTTCTTCTTCCATAGCAATCTTCTAGGATTCTGCATCATTCATACCTAATGCCTCTTCTACAGATTTTGGTTCATTCTCATTAATATTCAAAGAAAAAATACATCTCCAATCATCAATCATCTTACATCCTACTTCAAAAAAGATTACCTGCATACCCACATCTACTAGTTTTCTCATATATAACATATTTTGCTTTAATCCAAGGATATACAACACACCATTTATCCTTTTTTATTCTACCAAAAAACCTGATTCTAACCTTACTTTGATCAACAATGTCTAAATATGAATCATCACCCAAGTACACCTTACCTCCATTAAATTCCTCATATTCAGAAAGATAATCCCTATTAGAAGTCATTTGAAAAGATGCACCTGAGTCAATTAACTAGGCATCATTACCTGCATGATTCACCAAAGCTGCAATGAATGCATCACCATCTTCCTTCTCGGACTCAGAATCAGAATCAAACTTTTTTTTTCTTCTTCTTTTCTTCTTCTTTTCTTCTTTGTAGTTCTTACCTATGTGACCCGATTTACCACAAGTCCAGCAAATGACTTTGGACTTTCTAGGGGATTTTGATCTCCCTTTGGATTTGGCCTTATCACGCTTCTCATTCTTCTTTCCTTTCTCCTTAGGTCTTCCATGAACAGTTGGGGCTTCCTTTGAACTAATGGATACCTTCCTCTACATCTCTTCACCAAGTAGGGCACCCACCACATCTTCATATTTCAAAACAATAGAAGTACTATTGATAGTCATAACAAGAGAATCCCATGAATTAGGCAAAGAACAAAGCAAGATTTGACATTTCTCCTCTTCATCCATCTTAACACTGACAGATACCAATTGAGCCACCAACATATTGAATGTTTCTAGGTGGTCTGGAATTCATCCACCCTCTTCCATCTTCAAGGAATATAATTTCTTTCTTCAAAAAATTTGATTTAATAAAGATTCTGCTTGATACATTTCACCAAGCTTAGACCATAGCTTCTTTGCAGAGTTTTCTTTGTGGACATTGATCAGAACATAGTCTACCAAGCATAGTCTAATTAGACCCTTGGCTTTTTGGTCCATAACATCATATTGAGCCACTACAGTAGGATCTAAGGGTCTTTGGACAGTCACATCAACAACATCCCACAAATCTCAATCTATTAGCAAATCTTCCATCTTCAACTTCCACATCTCAAAATTCATTCCATTAAATTTGTCCACCTCTATTCTCCCTGATGAACTTGTTATCTGAAAATTGCTACAAGAAGATCAAAAGTGTCTTCTACGCAAGCTCCCACTCAAATCTGGATTAGTTCAAAAAACCCAACAACCCACAACTAAAACCAAAGGTGATCAAGCTCTGATACCACTTATAAGGAAGTTAAGTAGTAGAACAACTTCCTACATTAACCTTGAGAGGAGGGTCATGCAAAAAAATTTATAGATCCTCACAATAGTTATAGAAAATAGACATAGACATAATAACATTTATTCCATAACACAATGATTTACGTGGGGAAAACCCTTTCAGGAGAAAAAGCCCACACTCCAAAAGCCACCCAATATATTATTCAACAATAAAAAACATATTAAAATAGACTTGCAAAGAAATATCTTTGCATGAGTACCACTAATCAAAGACTCAGAGGTAACTCAATAGCCATAACACTCTTACACACAACCTCTATCTCATGCACCTCATATATAGGAGATACAATACAAGAAACCATCAAACAGTATTACAAAACCATGGGCTAAAACCAGCCAATAAGGTGTACCCGACCTTATCTCCCTTATAGATTCCCTATAACAAGTTAAAACATACATCAACATGTGTCCCTCCCTTTTACAACTCATTTATGTGTCTGATACAAATTATATTTCCTATTTTAGGAGTACAAACTTTTGGAGGGCATAACTTGCGAACTGTGTGTCCGATTGACGAACCATTTGAAGCGTCGAAAATCTTGCAAAGTTATCTATTTCCTTTTAAATCACTACATCATTTACACCCACTTTTCAGGGTATTTTGGAGGGTCTAAATTCCCCAAAATTAATTTTAAACATTTAATCACAGCCCTCCAAAACAAAAACTTTAATATCTTCAAAACTAGTTATGATCTTGTGATGAAACTTTACCGACATGCTTATCTAACCAACATATTCCTGGGCCAATTCTATACATTTTGTGAAGAATTATCTTATATGATCTCAAGGATCACCTTTCCCTCTATACTTGTCAAACCTTGGTGTCTCAAAATATGGTGGAAAAGGTGGTATATACAAAGTCTTATCAAAAGGATAAGGACAAAGATCCTCCATAGTATAGATCTTCTTTTCATTCATTGTTTGCATGCTAGTCATCTACTTTTGGATATTCTCTACTTGTTGGCCAAGATTTTTGTTTGGGTCAAAGGTACACTGACCCTATAAGTATTTCCCACAAATGGAATAGTGTTGGAGTATCTTACAGCTTGTTGAAATGTTGACTGACCATGTTTGTGTTCTATGAGTTCCACTTGGTGGTGTGAAATATGTGAATTGTACATTGGCATTTGGTTTACTTGTTCTATTCATTCCCATTGATCCTTGGTTCACATTTTGACCATTGTATCTAGATCCAATGGAAATTGATACTGTAGGTTGAGATTTACTTGTAGAATTAGTGCTTTGAGCCATGGTTGTTGTAGCTTGGGTTGAAGTATTCAACATGCTTGACATTGTTTGAGATGTAACACTTGGTGTAATTTGAGATTTGACACTAGTGCTTGAAGATGTAGTTTTTGATTGAGATGAAGTGGTTGTAGTGTGGGTTGTTGTTGCTTGAGTTTGTGCCACACTAGGTGCTTAAGTTATATTTTGGTTCATTGTCACTCCTAGCGGCAAGATTGTCGAAATGTCAACAACTGGAGGCAAATTGGCCCCTTTCTGAACTAAAAGTGCGAGATATTGATCTCTATTAGTATGGATGTGCATTAAGGACCATGCACAGTGTTAGATCTTGTTGGGTTGCCTCCAATTCTTCTCGTGTTAGATCTTGTTGGGTTGCCTCCAATTCTTCTCGTGTTAGATTATGTTGGATTTTTTCTATGGAAGGAATCTTATTGCTGTTTGTTGGTAATGTTGCAGGTCTTCTAACTTGTGGTTGTTGATGTGCAGATAGATCCATATTCAAAGTGGGATTGACCAAGGGGTAGTTGTTCAGATCCATCTTAGCTTTTTCCAATCTTGTTAATGGCATCAATGTATCTCCAAAGTGATCTTGACTATCTATGACTCACTATGACTCTCTAAAATGTAAATGGTAGACTAAGATGAATGCAATACATATGCAAGGGCTAGCTATGTATGCAATCTAAAAATGACGACACTCTAATGATGATTCTGACAAGGAATTGGGATATTTGCCATAAGTGTTTCGACAAATTATCAAAATCCTTCTTGTTCTCTTTGTTCCTTGATTTATTTTTCTAGTTTTGTATCAAGGTAGACAAATTTTCCAATTTCATCATCTATAATAGCTTTGACTTCCTTGTATTGGGAAAGATCAATTCTCACTTCCCAAGAAATATTATCCAAGCCATCAATTATTTCTAATTGATCATCATCTGGCCCAAGATTGGGTTGTTCAAATGGGAAATCACCATTGCCTTTTAAACCCATGCAAAAGATATGCTCTTAAAACTTCTATTGAGTGATGAACCAAAATGCAGACTATGCAAGGGTTAACCTTGAAACTAAGATGGTAGATGTGGATTCTAATGTAAGATATTGTTATAGGCACAACCAAAGTGGGTCCTAAGATGAACTTAGATGATGATAATGCGATGACTAAATGGATGGAATTTTGACAAAGATTGAAATTATTTCTACGTGAATTGAGGATTTGTGTAAGAACTTTGTGCAATATGAGGACACTAATGAGACTATGCATGACCTAAATACATGAAACCTATGATCACAAAAGGTATCATTTTTTCCATATCTTTTAATGTGATAAATTTGTTGAACTTGTTGATTGTGGATACTCGGATTTTTCTTTGAATTTTGGGATTCTTGTTGATGTTTTTAACAAAACTTGGTTGATATTCCACTTTGTAATGTTTAATTATGTAGAAAAGACACAACAACAAAGCAAGAAAACCAATTTGTCATAAAGAGAGCACTTATTCAAAGGATTTTTTCAAACCCCTATAAATGTTGGAATCTTTTTCAAGACCCCATCTTGTTTTCGATAAATTTTGGTCATTTGATCACACTACAGTCAAACTCTACTAAGGTCAAAAGGTCATGAATAGTACCATAGGCCACATCTTGATACTCTGTCAACTCAAACAACCATGTCACATCCTAGGGTGCACCCATTTTTTTGCCTTTGTCTAAAAATTAAACCAAAGAGGATTGCTCCTCAATTGGCTCGTTATCCTAGGAGATATATGGTGAGTGTCTTGGGGGCAATTTTTCCCCACCCTTGCACTGTTATATTATAAGTGTCTAGTTACTAACTCAGTTTGGTTTCTATTCTTACAGTTCATAGAAAGGGTTTCATTTGGTGCGTCAAAGATAAACTTCTGAGGAGGCTTCCCAACCTTTGGAACAAAGGCTTTTCGCATCTTAAAGATATTGGGGGAAGGCTATCAATGTAAACTACCATTGGATATGATTTTCATCACATCCACATTTGATTATAGTGGGTTCAATTACTTGGCTTTAGTCGTTGCCCACTTAGGTCATTCCCTCTCGCTTGGCCTTATGGGCTAATTGGGAGGCAAACCTACTAAAGGATTTATCATATTGCAAAAATTGACAAAAATAATGAAAGGTGGGTCTAGCTTTTTGGTCACCCAGTTAAGGGGAGAGCATATGCCTATCACCTTGAAAACAAGGAAAATAAGAGTTCTTTTTATCCCTTCATTGAAAATTTTTCTAAACTATAAATGGAGATGTTGCTCCAATAAAAGCATGATGTTCATTTTAGCCAACCAAGCAATGATGAGATAAATAAAAGCAAGTTTGTTTTTTGTTCTTTTTAAACAGCACCAAAGTAAGTGCTAGCTAAACTAGGTCCAACTATCCCTACAAAAACTCATGAAAACATTAGCACATTGTGGGCTCACAAGCCTAATTTTCTCTTTCAGTTACAGAATTTGGCTTCATTGTCTGTTACAAAAAAATATTATGATAGTAGAGAATCGAGAAAAGATAGAATAGTGATCTTCTTTTAGCGTCTAACAAATGCGAATTAAGATCAGAACAAATGTGAATTGAGATCTACACTATTGTGAATTGTTGTGTAGACAAATGTGAATTGTTGTCTGTGCAAATGTGAATTGCCATCTACACAAATGTGAATTAAGACATAGAAATAAAAGACAAAAGATAGAATCAATCAATTACGACATAAGATTGATCCATTATCATATTCCCCATGATCTCAATATCGTCAAACACATTGAATCTATCTAGGTACTTTTGCATAATATCATAATATCAGGACAGGATGACCACTTCTTCGATATCTTGAAACCTCTTTTCTTCTCTTATCCACTATCGATGTGCTCTTCTTTGTCTTATGTGTTCTTTTCTCCCTCTGGAACTTGAAATTTTGAAGGTCACTCTTCTTGCCATAGGGTTAGACACATCTAATGCATAAAAAAATAAATTTTCCAGAATTGAAAAAAAATTATGGGTTAACACCACAAATGAATGAAAAGCAGAAACAACAATGAAAATTGAAATTTTGAATAAGCTCAGCAACTACGAATTAGTTTTGACAAATGTGAATTGCTGCACATACAAATGTGTAGCACATTTCCTACATCCATACAAAATCTACAAAAATCATAAAAAAGACATCAGAAGTTTAGTTCACGTCGGGTTCACCATTATTTCTTGGGGGTAAATTCAGTCATAAATAACATAATTAGATTATGAGTGAGTCACAACTCTGATATAATTTTAAATACTCCAAAATGATAATGAAATAATGCTAAATCAATTGAATAATGAATGAAATCTAATTAAACTCCCTCAATTGATGTAATAAGGCTTCCATTGTTCTTCTCTAAATTGTGTATGTAGGTGGCTCTCAGGTGTTGCACTGGGATTTCCTGCATAAGATAGGCAATTGCTTTGAAGATTATAATTCTCTGATTCTAGATTGAAATTGAGAAATGAGGCTTGCTTTTATAAACTTTCAGGTGAGATGGGGTGAGAAATTGAACTGAAGTGTTGATTGATAGATCATTGGTTTTCATTGATTAGTTAAGTGAATTGATTGATTTGTTAACTCATTTGATTGATGAGCAGACTGAATAGATTAGGAAGATGAATCAATAGATTATCCAGTTGACTAGATTGATTGAAAAGAAGATTGAATTGATTGATTAGTCAAAAAAGGTGATTTTGAGTGAAAAGGGGAGATTGGAGAGTTAAATGAGTTAACTAATTTGATCAATCTATCATGATTTTCAACATGTGTTGTAGGAGATTGATTTGAAATTCAATTTCATTTTGATTTGAATTTGAATTTAGATTTTCAAATGATGGAATGGACATGAAATTAACTGAAATTTATTAAAATTCAGATTTGGTGAAATGTGAATTTGGGGGAAAATGAAATTAGATGGAATTTGGGGAAATTGGAAGAATAAATTAATTAATTAAATAAATAATTTAAATTTTTTAATATATAGAAATGGGATTAATTAAATAATAAATACTATTTAATTAAGGAATAAATCATAATTAATTAAATAATTAATATTTAATTAATATTTGAAAAGGGGATTAAATGATGAATTAATTAAGGATAGAAATTGAATAATTAATAAGATAGAAAATGATGATTTAGTTAGTTCAGAAGAATAATTAGCTTTGTATACACTCAAAATTGGCTATGAATAATTAAATAAATATTTATTATTTATTTAATGTTAATTCCTCTATTAAATAATTAAATTGAAAAGTTTAATTAATTTAATTCTTTTAGTCATTCTTCGAATTCAATCTTATTAAATATTTAAACATGCATTATCAATTCTTCTAAAGTTCCATTAATTAAATAATTCTACAAATATTTAATCTCCTTTTCCAGCTCTCTTCATCTCCACATCACTCAATCTTGCCAACTCACAATTTTGTGGCTAAACAGATTATTAATTTTTAAATAATTAATAAGCCATATTTATCTTCAACTGCCATCTTCTAAATGAAATAATGTGTACGTACACACATTTTCAATTCTTCTATATTTTCTCCAACCTCCCTACATCTTTGGAGGAAGTTGAATCCACTTGTGTCAACATTCCTCAATCTTCTCCAACCATCATATATTATTTCAAGTCTTCAACTCCAATCAAGGTGAGTCTTTTGACACTTGGCTTCTCCTTCCACCTTTTCATCCATCATGCATGTGTAGGAGGAACATCTTCCTCCTTTTTCTCTCACATCCCAACCAATCTCTTTATAGCCATCAATCTTGCAAGATTTAATCTCAGTCGTTGATCTCTACCACATGGGATTTTTGCTCATGAAAATCAATAAAAAGGGAATTTCCTAAGCATTTTAGAAATAATCATCATCTACGAGTTATCTTGCATTCACGTGGGTTTTAGCAATCAAGCATTTTTGTATTTTACGGTGTGCCTTTGGCATTTTAGCTTAATCATTTTCATATAGTTTTGCACAATCATTTAGGTTTTATCAAACAATCAATTATCAGTTCATTCATCAAGTTGTCATCTTGGAAGCAACTATAGTGCATTTTGAGAGCAAATATCTGCAACCAAGATCAAATGGTATCATAGGACACAATGGAACAGTAAGTGAAGGTAATATGTTTTAAGTTTTAATCCTTTATTTGTTGCATTGGTAATTTTGGAGTATTCTGTACGATTCTCTTGTTATTTGTGAAAACTAATCAATCTTGCAAGTTCACTATCGAAGTATATTTCCAGGTTACACATTTTGGCGCCCACCGTAGGGCTTAGGCCTCACTTTCTATATTATGTCTTTTATTCTCACGAGTTTAGCAGAGTCACGTATTTACTCACTTTTTTAACAAATTTGTAAGTCTTTTAGCATATTTGTGACTTTCTATACCGCATTTGTTCTATTTGGCAGTGCATTTGTCATGCAGTTTAGCACATCTATTAATTTTAGCAGCACATCTGTTAATTTTAGTAGAGAATTTATCATGTTTTAGCGCATTCAACATGCAATTTAGTACATTTGTTAGGTAGCGTAGCACATTTTTTAGGTTTAGTAGCGCATATGCAGTTAGTTTTAGCACATTTGTGTTGACAGTTTGAAAAACGTTGTTATCTAACACTTGCATCTTTTTCACCGTCAAAGACAAAATCTTCCAAATAGCTAACCAATGGTTTTACAAGTGCTTTTCATGCATTTTCACATCTAGTTTAACTAGGGGTTCAGTAATTAACCATTTTTGCTTCACATCAGCTTAAATAGGAGGTTAATTAATAGCATACAACTTGCATTTGTGTTTTCTTTAAATAGTTGCACTTAGACTAATTTAGAGGGTTAATTAATCAAGTGTTCATTGTGCTTGCAAAGTGGTAGGTTATTATGCTCTCACCTTAACCAGGGGATCAGAAAACTAGACCCATTTTTAATGTGTAATCTTTAGAGGGTCTGCCTCCCAAGTTACCAATAGGGTCAGTGAGAGGGAATGACCCAAGTGGTAACGAGCTAAAGACAAGCTCTTCCGAACCACTATAAATAAATTGTGTTTGTAACGAAAGTTACAGGCAACAAGTGTTGATTAGTCCATACCGACGTTATGACTCCCCATAAACCCTATAGAGTGTAACCTCTATAGGCTGGGAAGCCTTCCTTAATGGAGCGTAACACGCCACATGTATGACCACTTGACCATATGCCCTTACTAAAAACTCTCTTGTATAGAAGCCAAAATCCTTCTAGTTATTGGTACAGGAGGTCAGACCTCTGATGAGACTCACACACATATGGTTCTTAGTAGAGATGTGAAGTTTACAATGAGGATTTTTCATGAAAACTGATGACTGGATGCCCTAGAGATGTGAGTGCCATGGAGTGGATCCAGTGGAGTCAAGCATCTAAGAATCTGCTTTGAATAGTGTACCCTCAAGGAAACCCATCTGAGATCCAACAACTATTGTCCTGGCCTGCCATAAGAGTTGTGGTTGTCTTTTCAATTCTATTTTACAAACATTGTGTATGTTGTGTTTGCAGTACATTCTCAAATCAAAATAGAAAAATCATCCCTTTTTTAAAATAGCACAAACTAAATTTTTTTGCAGAGAAAACATAGAATCATGCATTTGAAATGTAGAACATTGCATTTGAAACATTCTACAACACATTTAAACAATAGTGTAGCACATAAACAACACTTTTTGGTGCATTTGTGCAGTCTTGTAGCACATTCACAACATAAATTAGTGTATGTGAAAGAAATAATAGTGCTTTTAAAATGTAGTGTAGCACATTCACATAATTTTGTAGCACATTCACACAATCCTACAACGCATTTGTTTTAGCGCATTCAAAACAGAGAGTACTTCCACTTGTCATCAGAAAATTTTGAAAACTGATTTGGATACCCATTTTCGAGAAGATCTCATTTCAACTATCACAGATTTCATAACTAGTCAAACAAACAGGGTTTTTGAGCATAAAATCTAGATCACACTTAAGATTTATACAAGTATTCATCTCAACAAGTTTTAGATCCAACATTCTAAAGTGCATAATCTCTTATCTTTGATAAATTGAGCTTACAAACATAATTTATCATTAGGATATATCATCCTTTATCACGAAACTACAAAGCTTGATCAAAATAACCTTGTTCTTTGCATTGGATATATTGTTTCTCTTTGAACTTGGTTATATCAAAATTCCACAAAATTTGCACTCTCATTAGGATAAAAAACTTGCAAATTATCATAATACCTGTATGACCATTTCATGTCGTCTCAAAAAGAGGAAACTTAGTTATAAAGAACTCTTGAAAAAGAGAAGTTTTATATACATAAACCACAAAATTTTGTTGAAGCATCACATATTCCTACAACATTTTCATAACTATCTACGTGGTCATGGAATGGAGTTTGACGAATAAACCTTACAAGCACTTTCTTTTCAACAAAGATACTTTTTATTTCAGTGTACCAATAGAGGTGGTAGAATCAACTTAGCATATTTATCTGAACAAATGATCACTTATTGAGTCACGTCTCAAAAATCAAAACATTCAATGCCAGTTTGGACTAGAGCTCAACACAAGCAATTGAAATGACAACAAGAAATGGAGGAGGCAAATCCTTCTTACCATCAATTTGGATACTCAAATAAAGAAGAGGAAGAAATTAATGTGACCATTAGAGAACTTCAACAAGATCCCAAATTTGACAAAATGATGGAAAGAATGTTAGAAAACCAAAAACAAAAGTATTTCTTGATGTTGGCAAAATTAGGAGCTAAATTGCCTCAAAATTTTGATCTAGAATTCCTGAGACAAGATGCTGAATCAAGTCATACTCAACACAACAATGACCAAGATGACGAAAACATAAATCGAGTGAATAGTGATGCTAGAGGAGATCATGATGATACAACTAGAAACCATGATGATACCACAAATAACCAAGATGAAACAAGAAGGTATCATGGTGACAGAAGAACTTATGAAAATACAAGGAGAACATGTGTTGATAATCCTCTATTAACTCTCACTCAACAAATGAAAACTTTGCAACAACAGATACTAGATATACAGAATGGAACAAGTTCTAAAAGGTACTCCTTGGAGGATATTTGTCCATATCCTTTTGATAAGAGTTTGAACATGATTCCATTCCCACAACATTGTGAGATCCCAAAATATGATAAATATGATGAAAAAATAGATCCTCAACATCACATTAGGGAATTTTGTACCATGAGTATGGAATTTGCGCACAATGAAACTTATCTCATGCGTTTATTTTCTAGAAGTTTGACTGGAAAATAAATGGAATGGTTCTCTAAATTAGCACTTGGGATTAGATTATTTGAGGAGCTCGTAAACAAATTCATCTCATAGTACTCATATAATATACTGTTGGCAATTCGAAGAAATTGATTATGTGTTGCATTGATGTTTGTCATTGATGTCAACACTAGTTGTTTGGTTTTCTATCGGGTTCTGGTAGAGTGGTTGGATTGTGATATTGTTGTGGAGATCATCTTCAGTATTCTCTGGTATGTTCAGTTTGGTGGAATTGGTTTGGTTCGGTCATTCATGTGCATGTCACATTCAGTTGGTTCAGGGATTTGGTGATCTGGAAGCTATCATATGTTCTAGTAAGCCTTTTGGTTACCGGTGAGGGTTTTATCAGTAGAGCTTTGTTGAAGATCTTTTGATGGATTCAATAAGTGGTGTTGGTGTGGCTTCTAGAAGGTTCTTAGGATGTTAATGGTTATCATGTTTGTCTTCTAGTTGATCGGTGGTGTTGCATTTGGCTTGTGGCGACCTATTTTAGGTTTGGTGCTATTCTGTTAGGTTATGAACTAGTTTATGTAATGTGTTGGTGGATGATCTCGATCCATTACCATTTGGATTTATTGTTTGGTTAATGTTGTTTTAGTCTCAAGATGACTTGGATTATCATTGTTTTGCGGGTTTATGTAATGGATTTATTGTATTATCTTTTAGGTGGTCAACCTAATTGTTTAGGTCCTAGGTTTGTATAAATATGATGTAAGATCTCTTTGTAGATCATGGTCACAGATGGGTTATCGGATTATCTGTGTGCGAATAAAGTTGTAATCATATGCAGAGGTTTTGGTTGATCATAGGTATCGAATTGGGTTTGAATAAGAGGTTTAAGACCTCTGGTATTGAGCTTAACTAGAACTGTACTCAGGCATAGGAGATGTTGTTCTCGCAGTTCACTCTTATGATATGATGAATCAATAATGCTCTGGTCAACTACTAAGAGGGGAGGGGGGTGAAACAGTAGATAAAAAACAAAATAAACTTTCACCAAACTTAAACCCAACTCACAAACAACTTCTAAATTAACCGGTTTAGACATTAAACCATAAACTGTTACTGCACTGTCAAGTTTACCGGTTGACTAAGATATCAATATAATAGTGTAATCAAATCTTTAACTTAGATACCTTCTATCCAAAACATCAAAACACTTTAATACCATGAGTAATAGCTCATTTCAAATTACTTCTGGTAATCTAAACATGTCTTAGTGGATTACACAATGAGTTTTGACGTGGAAACCCAAATGGGAAAAACCATGGTGGGGATGAATACCCACAAGTATTCTAAACTCTTCTGAATCTCACCCTATTAGGAGCCAAGCCTTGTTAGAAGCTTTAAAAAAATGTCTTGTTAAGAACAGATCCGGTTAAGGACCACCCAGTTAAGGGATTGACTATAATACCCCGTTAAGAGTAATACCCTGTTAGGAGTAACCTCAGTAGAGGATTTAAAATCCAAGCTAATGGATCGCCTAGTTAGATGATTTAGATAGCACTAAGCGTATTAAAGCTTACCCGGTTAGGGGATTTAACTATTGTAATTGTTAGAGAACAACAAGGTTTTGTCGATCTAGTAATAACACTTGTCTACTTGATCAGATCTGTTTAAACTCCTATTTGTCTTCAAAACATTTTGTAGATACTCCTTCTAGTTCGGCAATAATAACACTACCACACATAACCAAAATTTCCAACACTATTACAAATCAACTCATCGACCTTATAAGCAAATACAATAGGTCGGTAACACATCACAAAACCTAATATCTCATAGAGATTACAAACATATATGTTCAAACATGACCATTGGATTACATAGTAATCATCTACACATTGTCCTACACAACCTCGACCACTCCTTGATCACCACTCATCAAATCCTTTAACTCATCACGTGGTTTCCACTTCATGCTAAGCACTTGCTAATTCCTGAGATAAACAGTTATCTTCACGCACTAAAATCACTTTGAAACTCATCACATGCAACATGCATACGTGGCATAATCATCTACAATCACCATTCGATCATAGATCAACATAACCAATTCTCCAAGAGCCATCGGTTAGGGTTCAGAAAATCAATAGGTTAGGGTTACTAGTTCATCTCTTTGCTTCAAATACCAATACAGTTTTCCAACTGCTTCACTACCGGTTGCAAAACTGCATCACTGCCAGTTGTAATACAACTCCATTACCGGTTACTATTGAAATCAATGACAAAACTATACTTCATCAATGCAATCTTCATGAAATACCAACAATCTCCCCCTTTGGCATTGATGGCAATACAAATATCAATAGCACCTGATTGTGATGATTGAGAGTAATGCACATACACAGGTATAGGAATCCTCATTTGAATTTCTCATGTACTCTCCTTTAATTGTATCTCCATGTCTTCAGCTAGTAACTAGCTACAGTTCATCTCCTCTTCAATCATACAGTTCTTCTCCCCCTCTGAAAACAATGCCAAAGTGAAAGTAAAACATACAATGTCATACTTCATTGTTCTACAACAAGTTGCTCCCCCTGTGGAGTAGCTCCACTCAACACCAATCCTACTTCAAGATTTCCAATAAGCTCTGGGACTGATGTCTTCCACATCTTCTTAATGAACTTCATGTAGGGGTACAACCCCTAGCTTACCTCTAAGATATTCAATCATCGCCTTAGGTAGAGGTTTAGTAAATATATCTGCAAGCTATTGTTTAGAAAAAATATGCTCAAGTGACACATCTTTACTCTACACTTTCTCTCTCAAGAAATGATACTTTAACTCAATATGCTTGGTTTTTGTGTGCAACACTGGGTTATTTGAAATGTTTATTGTACTGGTGTTATCACAGGAAATCTTTACCGGTTCTATAATCTTCAACTTGAAACCTTCCAGAATGTGTTTCATCCTGATTGTCTAAGTGCAATTCATGTATGCTACAACATATTAAGCTTCTATGGTTGATTGTGATATGCAACTCTTCTTCTTGCTGCTCCAAGATACTAGCCTTCCTCTAAGAAAGAATGCACCTCTGGTTGTGCTCTTCATATCATCAACATTTCTTGCCTAGTCTGCATCTGTATAGAATTTCAAATCAAAGTTACCTGCATATGGATACCATAATCTATAATCAATTGTACCTTTCAAATATCTAGATATCCTTTCAGTTGCTATTATGTGTGTCTCCTTTAGGCTTTTCTGAAACCTTGCAACTAATCCAACTGCATGAGCAATATCCAATCTGCTATGAACAACATAATGTACTTTCCCTATCATTGACTTGTACTCATTTTCATCAACTAATGCAGAATCGTCCTCCTTAGATAGTTTACAACCTGTAACCATTAGTGTCCCAACTGATTTACAGTCTTCCATTCCAAAAGTCTTGAATACCTCTTTCATATATTTGGATTGTGTGATAAAAATACCATTCTTCATCTGTTGAATTTCCAAACCTATAAATAATTTTATCTCTCCTACCATAGACATCTCAAATTCATTTTTCATCTCATTAGAAAAGTCATCACACTTGTCATCATTGCCTCCAAAAATAATATCCACAAATACCTCACTAACCAGTATCTTATCTCCTTCATTCTTGAGATATATATTGTTGTCTTCATTGGTTCTCTGAACACCTATATTCACCAACTGTGAATGTAGTCTTTCATACCATACTCTTGGTGCTTGCTTCAAACCATATAGTGCCTTGTGTAGTTTGCACACCATATCCTTTGCTTCAGTCAAAGCATAACCATTTGGTTGTTCAATGTATACTTCCTCTTCCAATATTTCATTTAGAAATGTTGACTTCACATCCATCTGATATACTTTGAATCCTCTATATGTTTCAAATGTAATTAGAGTCTTACCACCTTCCAATCTTGCAACTGGTGCAAATGTCTTGCCATAGTCTTCACCTTCTTCTTGTGCATAACCTTTGCATACTAGTCTGGATTTATTTCTTACTACTACTCCATCTTTATTCAGTTTATTTCTAAACACCCATTTTGTACCTATTACATTTTTCTTCATCGGTCTCGATACCAATGACCAAGTATTGTTCTTCTCAATCTGGTCAAGTTCTTCTTCCATAGCCTTGATCAAGTGATCATCTCCAAAAGATTCTTTTGTTGTTTCAGGCTCAATAGTGGAGATCATATAAGAATTATCTATTATTCTTCTTCTGGTTAACACACCAGCATCTTTATCTCCAATAATCTGATCAGGATTATGATTAATTATAACATACCTTGGAATAGCATGATCATGGTCTTTAGGCTCTTCTTCATTTTCACTTTCTTCATCCTCTACAGAATCTACCTGTTCTAGTTGAACTGGTGCTGTAGTATTCATTTTATCAACTTCTGGTTTCACTGGTTCTGATTCCAAAATCAGAATGTAAGGTTCATCTTCCTCCTTCTCCTTACTTATTTCTCTTGAGTCTTCAGGAAAATCATCCACACAGACATTGGTACTTTCAATGATCTTGTTTTTCCAATTGTTATAACATTTGTAGGCTTTCCTCTTGGTGGAGTAACCAAGAAATATGCCTTCATCACTCTTAGTATCAAACTTACCAACACAGTCACCTCTCTTGATAAAAAAATTACTGCCAAAAATCTTAAAGTAACTAACATTAGGAAATCTACCATACCAGTATTCAGAAGGAGTTTTATCCTTGCCTCTTTTAACCAGTATCCAGTTCATAGTGTATGTAGATAGGAAATCGGAAATCATCAAAGCAATGGCAATATTAGTCTAGCTCAATCACAAAAGCTCAAATGCAATGATAAATCCTAAACACACTCAATAAAGACATGAAAACAAGACATCAATTCAAGATTGAAAACTAAGCAAACCAAATGCAGACTTGAATGTCTCCTTCATGTGGCTCCATTGTCCTTCTTTCTCCTTCAAATAGATTTGTTTGTGGATCTCACCTACTAGTGCATAAGCATGATGTGAAAGCAAGTAGACAAGATTGTAGCGCAAGAATACTCGAAGTGTGATTGATTTGACCAGGTAGGGATCTTGATTGAATAAAATCATCCAATTTATAGACAAATTGGAGAAAAGATCAAATTAGCATGAAGAGATTCGAATGGAAATTGCAAATCAAGAATGTCAATTATGACAAATTATGACAAATTTGCACTTTCTATGCAAGATTGATTGATTGATAATTCATGACAAAATTATGACAAATTTCTATGTCAAAATTGATTGATTGTCAATTATGACAAATTATGACAAATTGAAATGTCATCCCCATGAAATTAGGAGGAAAATAGGAGAGAATTGAAAAATAGATGAAATAGAAATTAGGAAATTAGGAATTAGGAATTAGAAATTGATGAAAAATTAGGAAATTAGGAATTAGGAGAAATTAGGTAAATCAATTAATAATTTGTCATTTATTAATTAATTCAAAAAAAGAGGAATAATTAGTTAGCTAATTAAATAAACATTTAATTGTGATAAGAAGACCTAGGATAAATAAACTATTTAACCTAGAGGGAGAAATGACAAACAAGGTTAAATGAACAAATCATGAAACCCTAGAAGATGAATTAGAAAATGCAAGAATGACAATTAGGTCTTGACAAAGGATCATTGATATCGATTCGATTTGATCATGATTCTGACTTACAAAGGACCAATGCTGATAAGAGATTTGATTGATAAATGTGCCAATTGACGAGGAACAATGACTAATTGATCCAAATTGACATAATTGAGAAAGACAACGATCGATGACAAATTGATCGCAAAATGATAAGATTGACAAGGACAAAGATCGATGACAAAATAGATTGCAAAACGACAAGATTGAAAATGTCGATGATCGATGACAAATCGATCGCAAGACAACAAGATTGATGACAAATTGATCAAAATACAAGGATCGATGACAAATCGATCGCAAGATAATAAGATTGAAAATGACAACGATCGATGACAAGATTGATAAGAGGACAAAACCCTAATTAGGATTGACAATGTCCAAAATGATGACAAATGAATACACACATTGATGCGACAGGATAAGATTGACCAAAATCACGACAAATATTGTTATCGACAAGACCAAATTCAAAAGCGAGACAAATGAAGAATGCGGAAGAAAGACTCGATGCTCGCAAATGATAAAGACCAAGTGCGAATCATAGGAGAAATGTTAATGCGATTCAAAAACCCTAAAATAAGGCAATGCACAAATGTTAAAGTATGATTCCACAAGCATTGACCATTTTTAGACGTCTATAGTGTAGATAGTTGTGTTGACAGATTCTCTCCAGAATGTCTTAGCTACACCTCCTTGTATTAGCATAGTCCTAGCAGCTTCAACAACTGGCCAGTTGTTCCTCTCTACAATACCATTCTGTTGTGGTGTCCTAGGTACAGAAAGTTGTCTCTTAATTCCATTGTCTTCACAGTATTTAGTGAATTCCTCTGAAGAAAACTCACCACCTTGATCAATTCTTAAGCACTTAATCTTTCTTCCACTTTCTTTTTCAACTAGGGCTCTGAATGCCTTAAACTTGCTAAAGGCTTTTATTTTGTCCTTCAAGAATGTGACCCACATCATTCTTGATAAATCATCAATGAAGATCATAAAATACTGATCACATTGAATACTCCTAGTCCTTATTGGTCCATAGAGGTCTGTATGAACCAAATCTACCAAATGTTCTGTTGAGAAGGATTTGATCTTAAATATTGAGGATGACATCTTTCCTAACTGACATTCCTTACACAAAGCAGTAACTGGTTTGTCCAACTATGGCAAATCTCTTACCGATTTGGACTTACTGACTTTTACAATGTTATCAAAATTTACATGACAAAATCTTCAAAGCCAAAGCCAACTATCATCTACTTTTTTAATTAAGCAGCTATTGACTTTAGAATTTAGGTGAAACAAGTTACCTTTTGACTGCTTGTTGGTTGCAATTAGTTCACCTTTGCTTCCATAGATTTTTCACATCCCATTCTTGAATTCCAATGGTTAACCTTTGTCATTGAGCTGAGCAACACTCAAAAGATTATGTTTCAATCCTTCAACCCAATAGATATCATTTGCACTGCTCTTTCCATTCAAAGAGATGGTTCCCTTTCCTCTTACCATACATGGTGAATCATTTACAAATCTCACAACACCTGCAACAAATTCCTTCAAAGTAAGAAACTTACTCTGGTCACCATTCATGTGGTGTGAACAACCACTGTCTATAATCCAATCATCAGAACTATCCATGCGAGAGACTAATGCCTTCTGATTTGATGTCTCTTCTTTAATAGCAACAAAGACAATTTCCTCCTTTGCATATTCTTCAGACTCATCATCTATGATTCCTCCATCCACTGCAATGAGGCAATCTCTTTTACCTTTGCCTTTGTACTTCTTATACTTCTTATATTTTTGCTCATTGTCTCCATTAGGATAGTTAGCTACAATATGTCCAATCTGGTTACATGCAAAACACTTCAACGGTAATTTACCTCTGTACTTACCAGTTCCTCTGGGTAATCGATTGGCCAACAATGCTTCAATCTCAATCAGACTGTCTTCATCATCAACTTCTCTATTGGATCTAGACTCATGATTGTAACTAGCTTCTCTACTTTTCCTTACTGATGGGTTAGAAACTGAAGCTCTAAATGCAGATTCAGATTTCTGAATACTTCCATCATAACCATTTAATTCAAATGCAGTTAATTTACCAATGATGGAATCAAGAGTTGCCTTTGTTTTATCAATAGACTTGAGTTCTTGAATGGTTGCAACTCAGATAGCATAGACCGTTAGAAGGGTTCTCAACACCTTTCTAACCACTATGGTATTCTCCACTGTACCACCAGCACTTTTGATCTCACTGACTATCTCCTTGATCCTCTGACCATACTGTTGAATGTTCTCGTCTTCAACCATTCGCATGTCATCAAATTTACCTCTTAGACTCTCTTCTTTAGCAATCTTTACATTCTCATCACCACTATAGATATCCTCAAGTTTCTTCCACACTTCAAAAGAAGTCTCCAAACCATGGACATCAACATACTTTGAATCAGACAAGGAACTGATAATGGCCTCCAATGCCTGATTATTCTCATGTTTCTCCTTTTGATCATCTGACAAAATCCCACTAGGGAAGTTATATTTAGTAACAACATATTCCCAATATTGGCTTCCTAGACTTTTGATATAGATCTTCATCCTATCACTCCAGATTCTATAGTTTTCCCTATTGAATTTCAGACCTTCTTTCTTCATCATGTTCCTCTAGATCTTTACCTCAAGTTGTTAGGCTTAAACACAAGAGGACCTGTAAAGCTCTAATAACAATTGATGATATGATGAATCAATAATGATCTGGTCAACTACTAAGAGGGGGGGGGTGAATCAATAGATAGAAAACAAAATAAACTTCCACCAAACTTAAACCCAACTCACAAACAACTTCTAAACTAACCGGTTTAGACACTAAACCATAAATTGTTACTGCATTGTCAAGTTTACCGGTTGACTAAGATATCAATATAACAATTTAATCAAATCTATAACTTAGATAACTTCTATCCAAAACATCAAAACACTTTACCACCATTAGTAATAGCTCATTTCATATTACTTCGAGTCATCTAAACATGTCTTAGTGGATTTACCAGTTAAACATATTAACCATATCAAAAACATACAAAATCATTCACCACTTAACACAATGATTTTTGACGTTGAAACCCGAATGGGAAAAACCACGGTGGGGATGAATACCCACAAGTATTATAAACTCTTTTGAAGTTCACCCTATTAGGAGCCAAGCCTTGTTAGAATCTTTACAAAAATGTCCTCTTAAGAACAGATCTAGTTAAGGACCGCCCGGTTAATGGATTGACTATAATACCCTGTTAGGAGTAACCTCGGTAGAGGATTTGAAATCCAAGCTAATGGAAAACCTGGTTAGAGGATTTAGATAGCACTAAGCATGTTAAAGCTTACCCAGTTAGGGGATTTAACTATTGTAATTGTTAAAGAATAACAGGAATTTGTTGATCTGGTAACTAAAAGCACTGCTCTACTTGATCAGATTTGTTTAAACTCCTATATGCCTTCAAAACATTTTGCAGATACTCCTTCTGGTTCGGAAATAATCAGACTACCACACATAACCAAAATTTCCAACACTATTACAAATCAACTCATCAACCTTATAATAAAATACAATAGGTCGGTAACAAATCACAAAACCTAAGATCTCATAGAGATTACAAACATATCAATTCAAACATGACCGTTGTATTACAATGTAATCATCTACACATTGTCCTAGACAACCTTGACCGCTCCTTGATCACCGCTCATCGAATCATGTAACTCATCACGCAGTTTCCACTTCATGCTAAGCACTTGCTCATTCCTGAGATAAATAGTTTTCTTCATGCACTAAAATCATTTTGAAACTCATCATATGCAACATGCATACTTTGGCACCCACCCACCCTGGCACCCAGCCTCGCACCCAACTTAGCACCTTCGAGCCCACATTGGCACTCACCCTGACCCTAGCACCTTGGCATAATCATCTTCAATCACGATTCGATCATAGATCAACATAACTGATTCTCCAAGCTCCATCAGTTAGGGTTCGGCAAATCAATAGGTTAGAGTTACCGGTTGATCTCTTTGCTTCAAATACCAATATCGGTTTCCAACTGCTTCACTACCGATTGCAAAACTACATCACTACCAGTTGTAATACAACTCCATTACCTATTACAATTGACATCAATGACAAAACTATACTTCATCAATCCAATCTTCATGCAATGCCAACACACTTTTCTTTCAGGATTGTAGTCTGAAGATTTATGTAGTTAGTGAGGCTCTTTTGTAATGAGTTGTGTGCTCTAGGCAATGTGTCTTCCTGCATGTGTAGGCCCCTTTATTGTAATCAAATACTTACTACAGAAGTATCATCTGACTGTGGGTAGGGTTTCCCAGTGTGGTTTTTCCCTTTACTGAGTTTTCCACGTACAAATCTTGGTGTTATGTGTTGTGGATGTATGGTATTTGGTTTATGATTAATGTTTGTGCTTAATTGATTTATCTTCTATTCAGGCAAAAGGTTTTGTGTGCTTAAAGTTTCATAATCTATTGACAACTGATTCACCCCCCTCTCAGTTGTTCATCGATTATCCTAACAATTGATATTAGAGCATGGTCCTCTTTGCAGAAGCTTAACCACTTGAGGAAGATCCTATTGTGATTAATCATTCAGCTTCAATTGCTTACCGAAAGGATAGCCTTAGGCTTTAAGGAACAAATTATAGAGTATGGAATCTCTGGATGAAGACTCATATGAGGTGTCTTAGAAAAGAGATTTGGGAGATCACTGAGAAAGGCTATACTCCTTATGATCTGGCATCTGACAATCGTCCTCCGACAAACTTGGATAAGAACATTAAAAATGATTGTAGAACTAGAGAAGCCCTTTTGAGAGCCCTTTCAAATCAACAAGTAATGGGATTTATAGAGAAATCATTTACAAAATCTATATGGGATAAGTTGGAGACTCTGAATGAAGGTGACCATACTATTAAAATTGCTAAACTTGATGGTTATTGGGTAAGATATGAGAACTTGATAATGGAGGAAGATGAAAGAATTGTTGCTTTTATGGAAAGAGTCAATGAAATTGTCTTGGGAATTCAATGTTGTGGTGGATCTCTGAGCGAAGATGAGATTGTTTCTAAAGTATTAAGATCTTTTCTACCAGCTTACAAAATGAAGGCTACTACAATCAATGAGCTGGGAACAATGTCTAACTCTTCTGTCAATAGGGATATTTTGGTTGGAAAGTTATCTGCTTTTGAGCTTGAAGAATTCGGTCCTCAAGGAGCTGCAAAGACTGAATCTTTTTTCAATGCATCTACATCATCAACCGGTAAGAAGGATTGGAAAGAACTATATGCAAAGGAACTAGAGCATATGAAGAAAGAAGATGAAGAACTTGAGGAACTTGAAGCCCTCTTTGCTAGAAGGGTACCTAAAGGTCTGATAGGAAGTAAGTATGAAGGAAAATCTCCTTTCAAATGTTTCACATGTAATAAGATAGGTCATTTTGCATCTAGATGTCCTGAGAGAAATTCAAGATTTGAAGAAAAAGCTAGAAGATCTTTTAATCCTAACCATGAATATCACAACAAGCATAAGTACAGGAGGAACAAAGACAAATCATGCTACTATGTTGATGAGGAAGGTGTAACTGATGATTCTGATGATTAACCGGCAAAAGATTCAACTAGTGGATCTAGTGATGGAAAGGAATGGGTATTCTTAGCTACAAAGGAAGATTCTTTGAAACCTATCATTCAAAATGAAGAGAAGGCCCTTGATGCTAAAGTTGAAGACAAGGATGAATGGGTGATAGACAATGGATTCACATCATATGACTGGAGATCAAAAGGAAGTTTCTATCTTTGCAAGAATTTGATGGAGGTTTGGTCAAATTTGGAGATGACAAAGCATGCATGATCAGAGGAAGAGGAACTATATCATTGGATGGTAAGTATAACACTGATAATATTTATTATGTAGAAGGTTTAAGGCATAATCTTTTGAGTGTAGGAAATTTGGTGGATAAAGGATTTCAATTACAATTCAAGGATGGAAAATGAATAATCATCAATAGATCTAGATTGGAGATTGCTACCGGTAATCGGACTAGACGTAACATCTTTCATTTGAACTCTGGTGAGAAGACATATTTGATTGCACATATTGATGAGAGTTAAATATGGCATAAGAGGTGTGTCATCTGAATTTTGATTGCATTGTAAATATCAGTTCAACTAAGGCAGTTAGAGATATACCTAAGATTGTGAAGCCTCATAATCCGATATGTAAGGAATGTCAAATGGGTAAGCAAGTCAGAACTTATTTTAAGAGTATAAAAGACAAATCTAATAATGTTCTTGATTTTATTCATACTTATTTATGTGGTCCTGCTAGAATAAGAAACTTTCAGGGTGATAGATATTTCATGCTCATCATTGATGACTATTCTAGAATGGTCTCGGTTACTTTTCTAAGGGAGAAATCTGAAGCCTTTGAAAAATTTCAAAATCTTTAAAGCTATGGTTGAGACAAAGACGGGGTTAAAGATCAAATTGTTAGGCCCAATATGGAAAGCTAGTGTACTAAGAGGGGAGGGGTGAACCAGTATTTCAAAACATTTCTTTAATAATAACTTTACTGTTATGCATAAACCGAATAATGCAATAACATAATATAAAGCTAAAACAAATAGATAACAATCATACACGATTCACTCCATAACACATATATTTTGGTTACGTAGAAACCCTTGGTTAGAGAGAAAAATTGCGGTGGGGATGGCACCCACAACTTCACTACTACAATAATAAAGAGTGCTCGATTAGAGCTACATGTTTAGCTATTTCTGATAGCTTACCCTGTTAGGAGTAACAAGATCAGTTAGATCTACCTTGCTAAAGGATTTTACAACACTTCATCTAAATGTTGCACCTGGTTAGAGGCTTTACAATTTATAGACTTGATTAGAGTCTTTTACCTTGTTAAAGGTTTCTTTTACAACTTCAAAATATTACAATAAAATTATTACAAATATCTGCAACTTTACATTTGGAATGTTATAGCAGATTCTATGTGCTCAAAATAACTTACCTTGCTTATAGCATACCTCGGTAACCCATATAGTAACTTGATAAACCCTTCTGTTTACTCTGTTCTTTGACTGTTCTCTGAAAACCTTCTTGGTGACCTTTGTGTCTCTGTAACAGTCTTCTTACACTCATGCACACACCTCTTTAACTCTTAACTCATGTTGTATAAATAGATCTCTTATGACGGTGATCCAATTCATTGCTTCGATCTTACAAACATGATTTATTGAATGAATAACCATGCAAATTATTTCATTGGTTAGATGACCTCAAAATCATACACAATCTTTAAGTGCAATTTCCAATGTGATAACGGTTAGATGTGCCTCAATCTTGTAACACGTTTTCATATGCATGTCCAGGTTCAATGAATCTGGTAACACATTTCACTCGATGTATATATCAACTCGGTGTGTCATCTTTGTTGCTCGGTAGACATGTAAAGATACTCGGTAGACAGCTCAGTGTATACTGTGTTTTGTGACTGCTTTCTTCTATAACCGACTGAATATCTCAGTAATAGATAACCGACTAGAGTGTATAGTATAACTTTGACATAAAACTAGTGGCAATCTGATAAGTAGTAATAATCTCCCCTTATGACATTAGTTGAGATGTTTGACAAAAACTTCTTTCAAAGTTATAACTCAAAAATCTATATACTTGCAAAATTTGACTATACTGACAGTATATACAATAGTCAATAATATAATATATCAGATATACTCCCCTTATCGATATACTGTACAAAACTTTGATTTCGCATGCTCGGTGATCTGTTCTGTGTGTTTTGCATAGTGTTCTATTTACTGCTTGGTGTACTACACTTGGATATTCTGCTTGTTGTGCTCAGTATACTCCCCCTGTATACTATACTCTGAATACTATACCATACTCTCAATACTGTATCACTTTGTATTACTCCCCCAAGACTGTATCATATTACTCCCCCTTTTTGACAAACATCAAAAACTTAATTACCATTTGGGGGTTGTAACTGATCAAAAATGGATTTGTACTTGGTCTGGGCTTCAGTGAGAGAAATAGAGAGTGCATCCTTTACACTGTCCATTAAAGAATTTTGCGCTTGAATATCAGCCAATAGTGATATTAAGCCATCTAGAGTGCTTCCCTCTTGAGTAGTAGATAAGTATGTGGCTCGGTTGATCTATTCTTGAACCGATGAAAGATGTGGAAGGAATAATGTCTGAAGGGTCATTATGTCCATCCTGATCTTGTGTTCTTCATTTCTTAAGTCCAATTGTTGAGCCATGAGCTATTGTAACCTTTATAAAAATTCTGAACTGAATTTGGCTCGGTGGTCAACTTGCTTGAGAGATCGGTGATCTCTTTCTCAATTGCCTCTGTTTTATTCTTAATGTCTTTAATGAATAAAGAAAATGTGTAGAGTTTCTGAAATAAATAATGAATGTGCTTGAGTTGAGGAGTTTAACTTTGCCAATAGCTATAGCTTTTTGTACCTCTTATATCATCTTTGCAGTGAGCTCTTTGTCTTTCAGCTTGCTCAAATATTTTGATGCATCTACTCCAGATGTTTCTATCTTTGTTAGGAGTTCATCTAGTTGAATGTGGATGGCTGCATCAGTTGATACTGTAGCTTTAGGTAGCATATCTATTAGGAGTGCTTTGACCTTCTGAAGTACTTTATTTATTTTTTTAATGGCCATTTGCTTCTCTTGTTTGGCCTTTGCTTTGCACAGTTCACCGAAATCAATGAGTGCTTGCCCCTTTAATTTTGCTATGTCTACATTGGGCAACACTATTGGTTTTGACAAATCAACTTTAAAACTATGCTTCTTCACTTTCTTTTCTTTACCTTTCACCGATGGAACTAAGACAAGGGCTTGTGAGGCTTGATGACCCTCGGTAGGTTGCTCAGTAGAGGCAACACTTTGATTGGTTCCTTTAGCCTCTGTAGAGTCCTTCGGTGTCTCGGTACTTGGTGTCTCAGTTGCAACAGTCTTAGTGTTAGAAGGTGCTTGAGATGTATGTTCTTGAGTAGTACCTTCTCCTACTGTAGACTTGTGACCTTCAGTGCCTTGATCTATATCCTGAGGAGTTTCAGTTAAGACAGGTTGCTTGACTAGTGGATAAGGTTGAACTTGTTCCAAGACTGATTCACTAGATACAAGTTTTGCATATGTAGTGCCTTCTATCATTTCCTATTCTGGTGCCTCTGAATCCATGACATCTTCATCTATTTGAATGGTGTCAACAGGGTCTTGTTCGGTAGCATTAGGACCTTGCTCGGTGACATCAGGATCATGCTCGATGACATCAACAATTTCAACTGTAGGTTGCTCACTAGCATCCTTGATTTTGAAGATTTCCTATCACTTTTCTTTAGTCTCCTTTTCAACTTCAATATATAGCCCATTCATCAGTTTTAAGGCTCTCTGTTTGATAAGAAACTTTGAATTGTAGGTTGTCAGATGTTCCTTTATTTCAGCGACTAACATGTTAGGAAATAAATGAAGCAAAATTCTTTCTCTGATTTTTTTCTCTGAGTCCATTGCATACTTCCAACCTATTGTCAATATGCAGATACAGTTCATTTGGAAGTGACTTAGCTAGTTCCAATGGAGCTAACCGAAACTTTAGAAGTGTGCAGATGACAGCTTCTTCAATTTGTCTCTTCTCATCATTATTCCTGGTTTCATACTTAACATATCTAAATCCTCCAAATTCACCATATTCTTTCAGATTAGCACAGAAGTTTTCAACACTATGTATATTTACCTTCTTGCTCTTGACAATCTAGAATTTGCTTGCATCCTCTGATTCGGTATCACTAGACTCTTTTGCCAAAATGAGTCTCCGAGTAGATTTCTTGTATGTCTTTGTTACCTTGGGAACAGTAACACTCTTTGTTTTCTTACTCGGTGAAGCTACAGATGCTCTAGTGTTAGGTCGCGTTACTGGAGGTGGAGTCGGTGAGGCCTTTGATGTGTCCTGTTTCTTTATCTTCAACACTTTTCCCTTAGGCAATTCGGTGCTCAGTGTTATAGCTGCATCTTGGGCTTTAGATTCCTCTTCAGTAATGGCAATGGTGCCTTTGACAAGTGTAGAGGAAGAGTCTTCTCCAAATTTCTCAGACAATACCTTGATCATTTATGTTGCCTTTCTTGTAGCTTTGGGTACTATAATGCTCATTTTTACCTTTTCCTTTACTTCCTCATAGGTACCATACCTTAGCTCAGTAGCATGTCTCGGTAATGTAAGAAATGCATCAATTTGTTGTGTGATCTCAAAATCAATTTTGTATCCCATTGGTGACAAATATTGAGTCCTCGGTTCCACAGCATTCACATAACAGTAATCGGTGTCAACTTCAAAACATATATCATTTTTGTATTTATCTACTAGCTGGGGTGGAATCCTATATCTGTTATGCATTTTCTCTTGAAATTTACTGAAGTAATCATCCATAATATCATTGAAATTATCTCCTAACTTCTTGATGAAGTCATTAATCTGATGGGTGATTGGTCGGTGTAGCTCCCAAACAACTTTACCGACTGATGGAAAGAATTTTTCAAAATAGAAAAACATGCATACCAGTAATGATCCAAACTTTAGAGTATTAGCCAAGTTGTTCTTCTTTGGCTTCCTAATGATGTTCAAATTTTTAAATAGGTTCTTCAGCAACACCTCACATAGGTCAATTTTCATTCCCTTTTTCACAATTTTGTATGCCAGGTCTACTTCTGCATAAGGAACACTGTTTTCCCTTGCCTATTGGAAGAAATAGTAGCCCATTACTCTAATGGCAAATTTTAGTTCTTCATCAGTGACATTATTTAGTTTCAATCCTCTACAATCAGATTCCACTCTGGTTAAACTGATCAATTCCTTCTATGATATCATCTTCTGGGCTCGGGAATGATCATAAATGGGATAACTGGTAATCAGATGAATGATTTCTTTAGTAATCTTAAATGGTTGCTCTTCTAGCCACATGAAATCATTGTGAACTCTACTCAGAACAAACTTAACCCACTAGGGTTTGAACACACAGGGATAGGTTAGGGCTTTAGTTAATCCCTTGATTTTGATGTGCTCATACTTGCTGTTCAATATGCCATCGGTACACAGCTCATCATAGGTGTCTCTAATTTCAACATGACTGAGTTCTTCAACATGACATTTGGTGAAGAATCTCACATCCTCGACTAGTAACACTCTATCTAGGATGAGTGAAAAGGCGGTTTTGTCATCCAATTCAGAAGCGACTTCGGGAGTCAAAGAGCATTTTAGTGAGGGCTTTTCTACAATCTTGACAACTATGGGATCTTGGACCTTGGCCACCATTGAAGATTTCAGATAAAAACTAGCAAAGAGTCCTTAGGGTTTCAGGATTTCAAACGACAGATGCTTTATACTTAGCAGATAATGGCAACTAGATAGGATCAGTAAACCAGCTTAATGATGTGTTGAGATTGATGTAAATACCTTGAATTTTCTTTGTCGAAGGTTTTGCTTGCCTTAGATTCACTTGCTCTGCTTTCTCAAAAACTTGGTAAGTGAAAATGACCGCAAAAATGCTTTTAAGTACACAAAATACCTTATCGGGCTCCATGCAGGTTAGGTCAAAAACATTAAATGCACTCGGTTACTCTTTAACTGATTTATTTTCCTTTTTCCGTTTTAACCTAGTAACCAAACTTCCTTCATTCACCGACTTGGCAGGCTTCCTGTATTCACCAACTTGACAGACTTCCTGTAAAGTGCTTTAAAGGACTTTGATAGAATTTCAAACTTACTAATACATCTTAACTATGCAGATTTTGAATTAAGTACATAATAAAATAGGAACTGTTAAGATTTTAACCTTCAGAGAATGCAATCCCTTCATACCTTTACCAATTAATTTGGAATAAGAGCACCTAACTCAGTAGGTAAGGTGTTTTCTTCATTTGACACAATTTCCTTCTTTTTCCAAATCATCTTTAATTTTTCTTTTATTTCTTCAGTGTCTTTTCTAGGTTGATCTCTGCAATCTCCAGCTAAGTGTCCAACTTTATGACAATGAAAATATGCCATACTAGGATTTCTCCATGATCTTCGGTTGTACATCCCAAACCTTATAAAATACTAGGCACTAATATGTCCATATCTTCCACAACATTCACACCATATCCTTGTATTGTAATCCCATGGTACTATAGAATATTGTCAGTAAGGATCTGTGTGAGTTCGGTAACCTCTAGCATTTGCTCGGTGTGTAGACCACATATAGTTCTTTTGCTTAAGCCAGCACTTCTCGGTACTATGTCCATATCTATTGCAGTTTTTACAAAACCCTTTGAATTTTTCCTTCTAATAATTGTTAACAGACTTTGTCCTACATTGATTAGATGTGTGACCATATTTATTGCAATTGTAACAATAACCATTAGACTTAGTGACATTCGATTGCTTACCTTTTCTGATTTGGCATATGTTGGCAGTGTGACCTTGATTTCCACAGTAGTTGCAAATAGGCTTCTTTCTTTTGATGTTATTCATGTTTCCAACTTGCTTTGATGATTCTCCTCTCTCGGTAGTATGAATTCCTTTCTCGGTAGAGACTTTTCCTTTGTAACGGAGTCCTGCATCTTTGTTGGGTCATCTTGTATTTAGTTGCTCATCCAACATCTTTGATGCTCCATAACTCTTCTTTAGTGTTTCTTTGGATTTCTTCTCTATTTCAAGTTCATCGGTTAACTTTGATACTTCAAGTTTCAATGCTTTATTCTCATCATTCTTCAGAATTGCTTCATGATGTGCATAACCTAGTTGATCTGATAGGTTTTGTTGAATTCCAGTTAACCTTGTGATTTCATCATTCTTATCAGATACTAAGACTTCAAGTTGTTGTTTCTCTCTCTGTATATCTCTTGCTTTATCCTCAGTTGTCCTCAATGCATCAAGATTTTTAGTCATCTGTGTGCTGAAATGTTCATGTTCTCTTTTCATTGCTTTGAGTTGATCAGCCAGTGCTGTGTTCTTTTCTTTCAATACTCCAATCATTTCTTCAGTTTCTTCAGATATACTATTTCAGATGATGTCTCAATTTGTTCCACTAACTCTTGAGAGTCCTGCAAATCATCAGATAATCTTCTTCTTACTTTCAGAGATTTTTGCATTTGCCTTTGCATGTCTACAATCACTTGATTAGCATGATCCAGCTCTTCTTGCAGATACACAATCCTCTGAGATTGTTTATAGCCTTCCATTGATAAGATCTTTCTCTTTAGGTAGTTAAACCCTTTTCCAAGATTCAAGCTCTGATACCAATTGTTAGGCCCAATATGGGAAGCTAGTGTACTCAGAGGGGAGGGGTGAATCAGTACTTCAAAACATTTCTTCAATAATAACTTTACTGTTATGCATAAATGGAATAGTGCAATAACATAATATAAAGCTAAAACAAATAGATAACAATCATACATGATTCACTCCATAACACATATATTTTGGTTACACAGAAACTCTTGGTTAGAGAGAAAAACTGTGGTGGGGATGGCACCCACAACTTCACTACTGCAATAATAAAGAGTGCTCGGTTAGAGCTACATGTTTAGCTATTTCTGATAGCTTACCCTATTAGGAGTAACAAGATCAGTTAGATATACCTTGCTAAAGGATTTTACAACACTTCATCTAAATGTTGCACCTGGTTAGAGGCTTAACAATTTATAGACTTGATTAGAGTCTTTTACCTTGTTAAAGGTTTCTTTTACAACTTCAAAATATTACAATAAAATTATTACAAATATCTGCAACTTTACATCTAGAATGTTATAGCAGATTCTATGTGCTTAGAATAAGTTACCTTGCTTATATCATACCTCAGTAACCCATATAGTAACTCGATAAACCCTTATGTTTACTCTTTTCTTCGACTGTTCTCTAAAAACCTTCTCGATGACCTTTGTGTCTTTGTAACAGTCTTCTTACACTCATGCACACACCTCTTTAACTCTTAACTCATGTTGTATAAATAGATCTCTTATGGCGGTGATCCAATTCATTTCTTTGATCTTACAAACATGATTTATTAAATGAATAACCATGCAAATTATTTCATTGGTTAGATGACCTCAAAATCATACACAATCTTTAAGTGCAATTTCCAATGTGATAATGGTTAGATGTTCCTTGATCTTGTAACACGTTTTCATATGCATGTCCAGGTTCAATGAATCTGGTAACACATTTCACTCGATGTATATATCAACTCGGTGTGTCATCTTTGCTGCTTGGTAGACATGTAAAGATACTTGGTAGACAACTCAGTGTATACTGCATTTTGTGACTCTTTCTTCTATAACCGACTAGACTATGCATACCAACTGAATATCTCGGTAATAGATAACCGACTAGAGTGTATAGTATAACTTTGACATAAAACTAATGGCAATCTAATAAGTAGTAACACAAATGCTTAAGATTCGATCAAGGTGGTGAATTCACATCCAATGAATTTAACACTTATTGTGAGAAATATGGCATAAGGAGACAGTTGTCTGCACCCCAAACACCTCAGCAGAATGGTTTTATGGAAAGAAAGAACAAAATAATCTTGGATGTAGCTAGATCTATGATGATGAAAGCTAATTTGCCTCATATCTATTGGAGAGATGCTATGAGAATGACTGTATATACATTCAATAGAGTTCATATCAAAAGAGACACTAGTAAGACACCTTATGAGTTATAGTTTGGTCATACACCTACAGTTAAGTACTTCAGAATATCCGGTAGTAAATGCTATATCAAAAGAGATGAATCCATTGGAAATTTTGATCCTAGATGTGATGAAGGGATATTTATTGGTTATTCAAATGAAAGCAAAACATATAGATGTTATAACAAAAGATTTCAGAGAATTGTGGAGAGTGCTAATGTCAAGGTGGATGAGCAGTACAGAGGTAAAATCAGAACTTATGAAAGAGAACGGGAAGTGGAAATGATCATAACTAATCTGGTAGTGCCTGCACCAAAACAAAATGTTGAACCAGTTACCCCAGCAATATCAGAAAATTCAACAGTAACTGAAGATCAAAGCAGAGAAACAAAAAGTCAGAAAACTCCTAGGTATGTAAGGTTGAATCATTCAGAAGATCAGATCATTGGAGATAAGAGCAAAGGAGTGATGACAAGGAGAAGTTTGGCAGCTGAAGAGGTATCCTTAATTTCTCATATTGAACTAGAATTAGTAGTTGAGGCATGTAAGGATGAATGTTGGATGAAAGCTATGGAAGAGGAATTGGCTCAGATAAAAAAGAACAACACATGGACTTTAGTTCCCTGGCCTAAAAATTAGAATGTTATTAGAACTAAATGGATTTTTAGGAATAAATTTAATGAAGATGGACAAGTTGTGAGGAACAAGGCTAGATTGGTTTGCAAAGGATATTCTCAGAAGGAAGGAATTGATTATGATGAAACTTTTGCTTCGGTAGAAAGGCTTGAAACTGTGAGATTATTTATTTCTTATGTTGCCCATAAGAAATACAAGTTTTATCAGATGGATGTTAAGTGTGCATTTCTAAATGGAGATCTTGAAGAGGAAGTCTACATTGAGCATCCTGATGGGTTTTCACTTTCAGATGACAAAAACATGGTTTGCAGATTGAGGAAAGCTTATATGGATTGAAGCAAGCCCCTAGTGCTTGGTATGCCAGATTGGACAAATATCTTTTGAAGATTGGTTTCACTAAAGGTAACACTGACAATAACTTGTATTATAAGATCACTAATGATGACATTAATTATTGAGGTCTTTGTTGATGATATCATTTTTGGAGGTGAAGAAAAGTTATGTATGGAATTATCTAATAATATGAAGAATGAATTTGAGATGTCTATGATTGGAGAAATGAGATTTTTCTTAGGTTTGCATATTGCATAGACTGATAAAGGTATTTTAATCTGTCAAACTAAGTATGATAGAGAGTTATTGAAGAAATTTGGTATGGAAAATTTTAAACCAGTTGGTACTCCTATGGTTACAAGTGATAAATTGCCAAAGAAATATGTCTTAGCTCTGGTAAATCCTACAAGGTATACATCTCTGATTGGAGATATGTTATATTTGACTCAGACTAGACCGGATATAATGAATGCACTTTGTATTATATCAAGATATCAGAGTGATCAAAGAGAGAATCATGCGAGTGTAGTCAAAAGAATTTTCAAATATTTACAAGGAACAACTGAATATGGTTTGTGGTATCCTAAAGATGGTTCCTTTACACTATGTGCATATACAGATGCAGATTGGGATGGAGATATAGATGGCCGGAAAAGCACATCTGGTGGAGCTTTCTTCCTTGGAAAGAAACTTGTTTCATGGACCATCAAGAAACAATCATGTACTTCTTTATCTATTGTTGAAGTTGAGTATGTTGTTGTTGCTACTAGCTGTACACAAGTTCTATGGATGAAGAAAATGTTGAAGATATAAGGGTACATTGTGATGAACTGGTAGTTATTCACTGTGATAACTCTACTGCTATTGACATATCAAAGAATCTAGTATTTCATTCTAAGGAAAAGCACATATCAATCAAGTATAACTTTTTGAAAGAAAAGGTAGAAGCAAATGAAGTAAGGCTAGTTTATGTGAACACTAAAGAGAAAATTGCATATATCTTTACTAAACCTTTGCTTGAGGAATCATTTTAGTACTTTACACTAGTACATTTGGGGTTGATTTTTGATGGCCTATCATCAGAATACTGACTATTTTTTGTTTAACTGCCGACAAACAAAGCCGTCAAAAACTCATCATCGGTCATTCTGACAGTGCCATCTAACGTTGGAATTCTGACAACATCCTAAACTCTTCCGATGGCAGCCATGACCGCTCATCCGACGAGATAATATCGTTAGAAATAAAGCATCCTTGTCAGATGGACGTCATAATTCTGACAATGACTAGGAACTTGCACCGATGAGGATTACGACGAGTGGCTGACAATAGAGTATCATCAGATATACAGCATCCTCATCGTATGTTTCATTGATTAGCATCAGAATTCTAACTCCTTCCAGGAACTATGCACCGACGAGAATGTTGTTTGTCTGACGGTGTTGGGAGGATGTCGGAATTCCGACGGTAATTTATTTTTATTAAAAAAATAATACGCATGCCAATTATAATGGTGCTTGTTGGTTCCAATATATTGAGATAGCTAACTCGATCTAGTAATGCCAGTATTGAAGGAGGTAATTGGAATAGCTATACTGAAAGCCGATATTGAGAAGTTTGTCGGAATAACCAACAAGGGCGGCATAGCAACATTTTGCAATAGCGATGAGGTGAAGTTGTCCCAATGAAGGAAGTATAACCTGCGAAGTCAGAATAACATATTAGAGACATTTCAACTAGTGATAAGTATCCCGATGACATGTAAACAAGGCGGTATCAGGGAAACTATCCTGACTATACACCTGCGGATGGAAGATGGACATCGGTAGAATCTATCGCTATACAGAGAATGATACCCTTATCAGCGAAGCTGATAAAAATTGGAGTAATAGGATCATCAAAAGGCCGATAGAACATCCTATCCCGAAAATGAATATATCTAATAACATCAAAATAAGACACTCTGATAATGCATCCTCTTCTAAGTACCTATATCGGTATAACTTATAAAGACGGGATAGCATCTTTCTGCTTCGTCGATGGTAAAGGTAATTCTGATAAAGCATTGCTTAAGAGGTATTCGGGATAACTTAAATAAGCAGAATAGCACATAAAAGTTGCTCTGATCAATGAAGTTATCTTGATGCTTTACAAATGAAACAATGTCGGGAAAGTTATCCCGATCTGACATTCACAAAACAAACAACCCGATAGCAGATGGGAGAAGGATAAAACCCTTATCGGGATAACTTGTAGTGTCGAGAAAATGAACTTTGGGTATGTCGTTAGTTAAAACAATGTCGATGGATACTGACCGAGACATTATAGGTGCGGACAGATGGAAAATAAAATAAATTGAAGATTACTTTTTGGGATAGCTCAAGCCAAAATGACAAAAGAGGCAGACGGTTACTAGTATAACCATTATTTTCTATGGTGACTAATTTGGCAGAAAAGTGCCAAATTTGGAGTAGTGACGGTGATGAATAATGATGAACAACAGATACCCCAACCGATATTGAGAGGGGGGGTGAATAGTACAGGTAAAAACTCTCTTCACAACTTATCTAGGCAAAGAAAAACCAACTGGTTATCACCATTACTGAACATAACCATGGCGATACCAGTTAAACACAGTAAGACACCAGACACCATAAACTGATAGGTTTGAATACTTCAAATACCATCAATTATGCAACATCAACTTCACCCATAAACACATGCATGTGGTATACTAAAAATACCATAACCTATTAATCCTACATGCATAATCCTTCAACCAAATACTTCATAAACATCACATGAAAAATGCATAACACATAACACAAATGTTTTTCACGTGGAAACCCAAATAGGAAAAACCATAGTGGGGATGAATACCCACAAGCTTGTTTTGAACTCTTTTGAAGCTCGCCCTATTAGGAGCCTAGTCCAGTTAAAGACTTTACAATAAGGTTATGCTAGGAACCGATCCTGTTAGAGATCACCCGATTAAGGGATGGCTATATACCCTGTTAAAGGTTGAAACCCTGTTAAAAGTTACCTCGCTAGAGGATTTAAAGAACTCAATGTTCTTGAGTCACCTGGTTACAGGTTTTACAATAAGCCTGTTAAAGCTAAATGGTAAAAGGATTTTCTATTTGTTGAAATGATTAGAAGACAATAGGAAAAACTATGATATGATAACAGCACTACATGCCAAGGCAGGTCCTTTTCATATCCTCTATTCTGCAATCACACTCTGCAGTTTACCTCTTACTAGTTTGGAAAGTATCAAGTATCTCTTCACTCAAATACATACACACAACATTTGCCAACAAATTTTCAATAACAAACATCATTGACCTTATAGACAACAGATAGGTCGGTAACATAAACCCTAAACCCTAAGATGCTTAGGTTTACAACATAGGCGGTCCAATCCTGACCGTCCAAATATATTGCATAGAGCATTACAATTTCAAACATATCACAAGACAATCTGCATCATTCATTCATCACCACACATGGGAATCAGTATCCCATCACGCTCTCTTCTCATACCACTAAGAAGAAGGATCATTCTTGAGGTAGACTTCAAACATGGTCGATCTTCTTATGCCTCAATCCTTCACATGCACAAAGCTGACATGGCACCTCGATCACATCTCTTAGCTAACTCATCACAGAGTATCATCGGTTCATCGCACAAGCTGGATCACCAAAACGATAACCATAGAGCTGAGACTACCAACCGGTAATCACACTTAGTGAAACCCTGACACCAGTTCACTGAATCTCCTCATGCCTCTTCATATTGGTTCACCAACTTCTTCAATCTGCATACCGGTTCACTTACACTTATTGACATCAATGACAACATACATTATCATCATATCAACATATTGGTTCATCATATGCCAATGATATCCAACAATCTCCCCCTTTGGCATTGATGGCAATACTCAGTCTAGCATTGTAACTGAAAACCTCATAGACCATTGTATCTGCATTATCAAATATCTTCTTCTCCATACATCTATCATATATCTTCTCCCCCTTTGACATCAATGCCAAAGTGGAGCATAAGCTTCCAAAATCTACTATGTTGCTCCCCCTAAGGAGTAGCTTCCATCAACACATCAATCCTAAAATATTTGACTCTATAGTACTTGACTGATGCGAAGCATGCAACCT
Organism: Cryptomeria japonica; assembly: GCF_030272615.1. Classification (NCBI taxonomy): domain Eukaryota; kingdom Viridiplantae; phylum Streptophyta; class Pinopsida; order Cupressales; family Cupressaceae; genus Cryptomeria; species Cryptomeria japonica. The sequence goes on along the minus strand of NC_081415.1, from coordinate 23,653,736 downwards.
TAGTTGACTTCATGAAGGAGCAGAACCCCTAATTCACCTCTCAAATAGGTAAATTTAGTCTTTGGTAAGGGCTTAGTGAATATATTTTCTAGTTGCTCCTTATTGGAAACATGTTGTAATACAACCTCCTTATTCTGAACTTTCTCTCTCAAGAAATGATATTTAATCTCAATGTTCTTAGTTCTAGCATGCAATACCAGATTCTTATAAATGTTTATTGCACTTGTGTTATCACAAAGTATGTTCACCGGTTCAAATATAGGTACCTTGAAACCTTCCAATACATGCTTCATCCAAATTTCTTGAGTGCAGTTCATAAATGCTGCCACATATTGTGCTTCAGCTATAGATTGAGAAGTACAGCTTTGCTTCTTGCTTGTCCATGATACTAATATTCTACCATTATATGGATACCACAATCCATAATCAACTAATCCTTTCAGATATCTAAGAATCCTCTTCACAGCTACCAAGTGGGATTCTCTCAGACATTTCTGAAAACGAGCTACTATGCCCATTGCATGAGCAATATCTGGTCTACTGTGCACCACATAGTGCAATTTACCGATCATTGACCGATACTCTTTTTCATTCACTAGTGTTGAATCATCTTCCTTGGTCAGTTTACAGCCAGTCACCATCAGTGTACCAACCGGTTTCCTTTCCTCCATGCCAAAAGTCTTCATTACCTCTTTGACATACTTGGACTGGGTAATAAAGATACCCTCTTTCATTTGATGAATCTATAAACCAATGAATAATTTTATTTCTTCTATTAAAGACATCTCAAATTCTTTCTTCATTTCATCTACAAACGTATGACTCATTTTATCATCTCCTCCAAAAATTATGTCATCCACAAACACTTCACAGATCAGAATCTGATCACCTTTTGATTTCAAGTAGATGTTTCTATCTTCACTTGTTCTTTGAAATAAAATCTTCACAAGATGAGAGTGTAGTCTTTCATACCATGCCCTAGGTGCGTTTTTCAGTCCATACAGGGCTTTGTGTAATCTACACACCATGTCACTATCTTCTGATAAGGCAAACCCTTCTGGTTGCTCTATATACACTTCTTCTTGTAGGATTCCATTCAGAAAAGTAGAATTCACATCCATCTAATAGACCTTAAATCCTTTAAATGTTGCAAATGCAAGTAGCATTCAAACACCTCCTAGTCTAGCCATGGGAGAAAAATTTTCTCCATAATCTTCTCCCTCCTCCTGAGCGTATCCCTTACATACAAGCCTAGCCTTGTTCCTGACAACTGTGCCTTCTTCATTCAACTTGTTCCCGAAGACCCATTTGGTACCTATGACATTTTTATGTTCCAGTCTGGGCACCAAAGACCATGTTGCATTCTTTTCTATCTGATCTAGCTCCTCTTCCATTGCTTTAATCTAGTCTTCATCTATAAGAGCTTCTCTGGAAGTATTGGGTTCAAATTTAGAAATCATGCAAGAGTTCTCCTTCACTTTTCTTCTAGTGAGTATCCATGTGTCTTTATCTCCTATGATTTGCTTTAGATCATGGTGTAGCTTCACATATCTAGGAATGATTCTAGCCTTATCTGCTAGCTTTTCTTCTTCTTCTTCACTAACCTCTTCTTCTTCTCTTACTGCAGCTTCTACCGGTACAGGAACACTAAGATCTTTACAAGTTTCTTTCTTAACTGGTTCCCAAAAGGCTATACCCGGTTCATCTTCGACTTCTTCGCTGCATGTTACCCCAAGTTCCTCAGGGGATTCATCAACCCTGACATTGATACTTTCAACAATTTTCTGAGTTCTATTTTTGTAACACTTAAGAGCTTTTCTCTTAGTGGAATATCCCAAAAATATTCTTTCATCACATTTTGCATCAAATTTGCTCAAATGCTCACCTCTCTTGATATAGCACTTACTATCAAACACTTTAAAATAACTCACGATGGGATTTTTCCCGGTCCAATACTCATAAGGGGTTTTAACTTTGCCTTTCTTGATGAGTACCCGATTCATAGTATAGACTACAATGCTCACTGCTTCTCTCCAAAAAGTGTGAGCTACCTTTCCTTGGATCAACATTGTTCTAGCCACTTCAACTATAGTCCTGTTATTTCTTTCTATTATGCCATTATGTTGTGGTGTCCTTGGGGCAGACAACTATCTCTTGATACCATTATCCTCACTGTACTTATTGAATTCATCAGAAGTGAATTCTCCTCCTTGATCAGTTCTCAGGCACTTTATCTTTTTACCACTTTCTTTCTCTACTAATGTTGTAAAAGCTTTGAACTTTCCATATGCTTCAGAATTGTCTTTCAAGAATGTGACCCACATCATTCTTGAGCAGTCATCAGTAAGAATCATAAAATACCTATCTCCCTGAATACTTCTAGTTTTCATAGGACCACACAAATCAGTATGCACAAGATCAAGTAAATTTTCTACTGAGAAAGACTTACCTTTAAAAGTTGAGGAAGACATCTTCCCAAGTTGACATTCTCTGCACAAAGAATTCTCAGTTTTGTCTAGCAATGGAAATCCTCTTACCACCTTGATCTTACTAGCTTTAACAATGTTGTCAAAGTTCATATGACAGGGTCTCCTATGCCATATCCAACTATCATCAAACTTAGGCATTAGACACTAACTTATCTTGGCATTCAACTGAAATAAGTTACCTCTGGTCTGCTTACCAGTCACAATAACTTCACCACTCTTTCCAATTATATTGCAAATTCCACCTTTGAATTCCAGAACTAATCCTTTGTCATTCAGTTGAGCAACACTCAATAGGTTATGCTTAAGACCTTCTACCCAATAAACATCATCTGCACTGCTTTTTCCATTTACTGAGATGGATCCTTTTCCTTTCACCAAGCATGGTGCATCATTGCCAAATTTGGCAACACCTCCATCATATTCCTCTAGAGATAGAAACTTTCTCTGGTCGCCAGTCATATGGTGAGAACAACCACTATCAGTTATCCACTCATTGGAGTTGTCAATGCGGAAGACAAGAGCTTTCTTGTCGGACACTTCTTCCTTTACTGCTACAAACACTATGTCTTCATTTTCTTCATCTTCTGATTCTTCATCAGTGACACCTTCATCCACAACAACTAGACAATTTCTTCTATTTCCTCCTTTATACTTCCTGAACCTCTTCGATTTATCCTTATTGTCATTGTTAGGGCAATTTACAACTATATGTCCTATCTTATTGCAGGAAAAACATTTCAAATTAAGGGGAGGTTCCCTTTGAAATTTCTTCTCTAATTAATAAGAAATCAAAATATGTGGGTTGGTGTTGGGCATATAACTCTCTTTTTTCAGAGTCTATGTATTCTCCCTTCACCTTGTTACAATTTCTCTATCTCTTTAGATACTTAAAGAAAAGAACAATGAATCTAACAAACTACGCTAAAACTTACAGTCAAGTAGCACAAAGTCTCTCTTGAATGTAATCTTAACTCAAACTGATTATTACAAAAAGTTAGAAATTAAACTCGTGGCTCAAAGTCTTCGAGTATGAATTCCTAATTTTTTAAACTAAAATTAACTGCAGCAATACAAAGCCTACCACTAATTACTTAATTTATCAAAAGATTTCCCAAATATGCTAGGAGCACACAGTCTACTTGCACGATTCAGGAGCTCTTTAACCCACATAACAATATCTTCAATATCAAAGAAGTAAAGAACATATATAATTAATGGACATAAGAACATTAAAACATATAAACAATTTTCTTGACACAACACAAAGTTTGAGATCAACAAAATTGTTTTCTTTATTTGCTTGATAGAATTTTCACAACAAAATCCCAAAGTCTTAGTTGAGGTAAAAATTCTATAGAGTTTTGCTAAGCATGAAAAAGATAAATATTTACAAAAGAGGTCCTCCTTAAATAGGAAAAGAATGGAGAAAAATGTGGGCATGGTTGACTTATTCAACTGCACAGTCCCACTTTACTACAACTACAACATAAGGAAAACATGCAGCTGCAAGAAAACTAGCAACATCTAATGATGCAACTGTATAAAAAGAAAAGGCCAAAAAGGGGATGTTTTATTCATCTTTATCCTCTCCTGATTTTTGGAAATCTTCGAACTTGGCCAAGATGGCTTTCATATCTGCTTCATCCGGCATTGGGGTAGAACTTGTGATCACTCGAATGCGAGAAATTACATCTTCAATATTTACCTATTTCTTTTGCCCGTCCTTCAACATGGATGCAAGGACTTCAAAACTGACCTGGATCTCCAATAGCTTATCAAATGTGTCAAGTGAGAAATCCTATCCCGTGTAGTGATCTATTAAGGTAAGGAATTCTTGTGTGATAGCTTTGCTAGTAACGAGATTTTGATCACCATCATATAAGTAACAAGGACGATCGACAACTTTGTAAAAAATGAGATCAATCTCGTCATCACCTTCTTTCTTCTCTCGGTCCTGCTCCGCAATCATCAACCTTATTGTCTCTTGCTTATGAGACAATAATGAAAAGATCTAGATGTACTTTTACCTTGTGGGAATTACCTTATTTTCAACAAGGACATCTATCCTGAAGTCCTCCATTTTTCTCCAAAAGGTAGTACTTTTCTCAACTTCCTCAATCTTCTGTGATAATGAAGTTTTGAGTCCTTGCATCTAACTCTGGATTACTTCATAATCCGCCAATAGTCCCACTATTGAACTTAGAAGATGAGAGCCTTCTGATCTTAGCCGTGAAATCCACTCATCCATCACTCAGCCTTGAGCTCCTACCTGTTCAATCTTCTTCAGAGCTTCAGTGTCCATTGAGGATCCTATGGGCTCAATTTCTTAAGAAGATTGTGTGAACTTTAGAAGAACATTGGTCAGTTGTTCACACTTCTACTTCAATTCATTTTTCTTGTCCCTCTCCTGGTCTAATCTCCTCAACAAAGAATTAAAGGTTGTCTGAGAATCCAATTTAATACTCTCATGTGTTTCCACCCCAAGATCTACGATTTACATGGTATAATCCTCAGATCGTATGTTGCCTTTGTCCTTATCTAACGATGGCACCATAACCTCAGCATACTTTCTCTTAGAAGTCGGGTCTACTACCACCCGAGATACCATCTTTGGCTTCTTTGTTCCCTTAGGCTTTGGAGGAACCAACCTCTCAAAGTCAAACTCATCTGGAGAAATTACTTGTTTTTCCCTCTTAGGGGCCACTACTTCCATCTAAGGGGATAATTCTAGATTGGTCGATGGAGTAGTAGCTCTTTACTTATTTTTAGTTAAAATTTCAGGAGCAGGCTGACTAGAGCTCAAAGCCGTTATGAGTGTTATCGATGGCACCAATGTTTAAGTGTCTAGTGGAACACTTGTTGATGTTGTGATAGTTGTTGCTGCTAACACCTCTTCAGTTACTGATGGGAGGGTTGAAGGCACCATGGATGCAACTTCGGCACTTACCAAGGGTGGAATTTCAGTTGTGGTTGTAGTAACAGGTAAGTCTACTAAACCTGTTCTGCCAATGCCTCTTCCAAGGCTTCATTAAAATCCATCATCATAGATTCAATGGTAGATGAAGGGATATCATCTAGATTGGATAAGTTGGTTATTGTGAAAAACTATTGAGCGGCCTCTGATTGTGCCATGCCCATACTTAGATCCCCATCTAGAAAATCCTCGTCCTCTTGACAAGAGTCAGAGTCAATAGAGTGGACGATTACCTGTGAGGTGATCAAGGCATCAACTCCAACTGGTGTGATGTTTCTTCAGCCTGTACTTCCCCTTGTTGAGGAATTTCATCGTCTTCAATCTCCTTCTCTTTTTCAACTTCACTGGCAAGCGGTTGTTTTGGTTCTTTTGCCACTTCTTCCTGTACTGTCGATGATGACTCACCCTTCTTGGAACCTTTAACCATGAATTTAATCTTGGGCCCTTTCCCCTTAGATTGTATCACTGGAGCTGAAGATAGTGCTTGTGGATCTACCCTGCTCTTTATTCTTGTCTCAGATGTAGTTGTCTTGCTGGTTGGGCCATCACTGTTGTTGTCATCTCCTAAACTGGCAAGAAACTATTTCATCCTAATATTATTCTTTACCAACCATGCATTGGTGTTTGCCAGGATAGGAGCAATCCTCTGGGTGATAGATTTGCTTTCCTTCTTTGACCATTGCACAGGAGGAAGCGAGGAATCAGAAATCTTCTTCTCTCTCTTGTAGTGTGATCTTGTTAATCTTGTGCCTTTGTAGTAAATAGTTTGATTATCAAACTCTCTTTCCCTTTTCTTTGCCTAAATCATAAGATTTTTAGAAATGCTACTAAGAATGCATTGATTCAAAAAGAATTTTTATAATGCATATGTAATGGTATGTTTGCTTTTGGGCTGCTTATGGAAAGATGAAATTCTTAAGCTTCAGAAAGAAAATTGTGTAGTTAGTAATGTGAATTCGAATGCTTAGTGGAATTTGAGAAAGATATAGGAATGATGTTATTTCCTTATGTAATGGTGAATTGTTAAGAATTTCAGTACTGGTATCTAGAGTAAACTTTATTCAATGATTCATGTGGAAAGCATAGGTAAAATATTTCTTGAGTAGATGATAGCATATTGAAAAGTACTCCCCATAAATGTGACTAAACCAGTAATGGTGTTATTCCTTGTGTATTGTAAGAAACTCGTTCTTGCTATGTGTGCCCATGGGATGGTGAAGTAATCAACCATGGAGGATATGTTTACTTATGAGTATGGGAAACCATACTATTTATGTGATGTTGCTTATTTGTTTCCTTACTGAGTGCCAACCCATGGGTTGTTGATAAGTCAGTATGTGAAGGGATAGTATTAGAAGTCACCATTCCTTGAATAGTATGGAATAGTGTACGAGTAATGTCGACGCGAAGTGAATTTAGCTTCTCTATTTTGAGGAAAAATATAGTTATGTAATGAAACTGTATTATAGGTGTACTCAATACTTTCCCTTGTGATGAACCAATTTATAAGGTTCATGTGTGCCAGCCTATTCCTATTTTTTATTTGTGCATATTGATGTCAGTTCTTGAGCAGAATGATGGTTTTATTGGAGGATATTTTCCTTGTCTTCATGAAAAGTATATTATTTTTCACATGAGCTGCAAATTGTCCAGTGTTGGTAGACATGTGGGTGGACCTTAGCCATCTATACCTCTGGCTAATGGTGAGTATCTTGAGAGGTACGTCGCTATGCAGGGTGTGACCTACATGTGCCCTTTTCCATGAGGTACACTGCCATGCAGCATACATCCATTGCGTGCCCTTTCCACTTGGTGTATTGTCATGTCATGGTGAGACACAATGCAGGATGTAGTAGACATTGCCATGCGGCCTACCGACATGTTTAGGGTAGAGCCATGTCGCGTGATGACATGATGCGAGGTGATGTTGAGGTGCACACTTACATGTCATGCAGATGTGTGACTAGGCCACACCACATGATGAGCTACTACAATAGCTAGATGATTGTTCCTTCCTTCCTCGTTGGTGGCTAGATTCTAGTCACATAGTGATGTTATGTGCAATTATAATATTCTCATTTATTTCTTTGGGGACCAGCAATTTATTTTATTTTGACCTTGAAGGTTTAGCCATGACCTTGCGATCTTTTTCTTACTTGATTTGGTGTTACAATTCTGGAATTATTTTCTTGCCTTACTATTGGAATTGATGATTATTATCTTTATTCTTTTGTACTTTGGTGGCTAAATTGGTTTATCCTTATTGTTTTCATATGCTAGTTTTGTGTTGTAATGTGAATTCCTCTCCAAGAATGTAGGAGGCGGTCTTGGATGAGTGTATACGAGGAAGTAGACATAGGGAACCTTGAGGATGGGGGTATGTGAGGCTGTCAAACAGCTAGTATCCACTACCTACCTATGTATGGTGACTATCTCTTGGAGGCTAACCACCTTATGCAACAAGGGATGTTCACGAGGGTCTTGTATGGAAGGTAGAATCGCTATGGTGTTCCCTAGCACCATCAAGCCCTTGATTGAGATATTGGATATATATGATCATATTATTGTTATGAGATCAAGCATAGAGATGTTGATCGTGTATGTTATCTTTGAATGAGCATTAGACATGCTCACATGTGGCCTTTTGAGTTGTGTATTCTAGCTATGTGGATGGTTATTATGTGTAATCATGGATTAAATGGTGTTAACTTGTCACTATGTTATGGGACATAGTCATTGGAAAGGTTATTATATGTTTGGAAAGTGTAAACAATTGAGTTATTTACGTTGCTCTTATTCATGAAAGTTAACTTGGTTGTAGAATTTGATATTTGAAGCTAGTTCTATGCGATAAAGTTTTATGAAAAAGATGGATTGGTAAAGGAAATAGATCATGATGGCATGTTTTCTTGTCATATTGGTAGATGAGTATGATAATTATTGTCTATATATTTTAATGCTTTAATTTGGTGTAATGAAAGGAAGAAAATTATTGTTTCTCTGCTATGATTGTGGATAATTCCTATAATATTTTAAGAAGTGCATGGTTTTAGATGTATCTTGCCAATGGATAATGACATTCATAAAGGTTTTAGCAATAATGTTTCATTTATTTATGGAAAGATTCATATGTGCAAATTAATAATTGTTAATTGAGTTTCAAGGCTAATACGTGTTGCATGATTTCCACTTAGCCTTACGACTTCTGGGAGTAAGTCAGAGCCTAGGGGGGAGAATGTAGTGCCCCTACCCTAGTCAGCTTCATAAAATCGGATTGACCTTGGTTGACTTTTTATGTGGTATTCTAGAATGGTTGAATTACCATGAGGTAATGTTGTATTCAGATATTATGATTATTGTGTGTACCTATTAATGTGCTTTCGCATCGATTCTTATGTAAGTTTAATTGTCCTCCTGATTCTTGTTATTAATCTCGAGCTAACACCTTCATTAAATATATATATATGTATGCTTGTGTGACTTTTGGTTGCAAGAGATTGCAGGTACAGTACAGCCTAGGTGCGAGGTTTGTCTTCACCTAGATTCACAGGGTTGAGTATACCTCTTTCCTCCTTAGAATTTGGGTTAGGTGGTCGTAAAACCCTCAATTTACCCTAGTCATGCTCAAGTGAGCGTCGCTTGTGGTCCATCAGTTCCCTTTTCATTTGGGTTTGCGGGTTGAGTATTTGGTTGCTTTTCTTGGGTTGCGTGCTTGGCGTATGGTTAAATTGAGTATTTAATCCTAAGTAGCTATTTTGATTTAATGTGTTCATTTACGTATTAGTAATTAAGAAACTAGAGTAAATAGGTTTCTTTCATATAACTAATCATTAATTAAAAATTGCTCTATTCATGTTTGTATCAAGTTTAATTTAATGTTTAATTTTAAATAATAAAGTTATTCAGTTTATGCATTTTCAAAGGGAAGATTTAAATTTATTCGAAATAGAAATAATTTAATCTCTTTTGCTTTTTGGAATAGAAAGGTTAATTTTAATTATTTAAGAAAATCAATTTTGATTAGAAAAGTAAGTTTTATTCATATATATTTGATATAGTATGAAAGATTGATTTTGATAATTTAATTTAATTAAAAATATTTTACCCTCATTAATATTGTGAAATACAAATATTAGCTTTGTTAATATTGAGAAAATTAAAATTAAACAAGGGAGAGAAGCATTTTGATTTTTTAATTAGAAAAGAAAGTTTAGATTATTTGAATAGTTGAAAAGAATGATTTTTCTTTTTTATTCAAAAGTTGTTTAAAATTCTAAAATAAGAGATTAGGTCAGGGGATTCTTCTATTTAACCCTAGGTTTGGAAATATTTTTGGGGATTATTTTTGGAGAGCATTTTGGAAAATATTTTGGAAGAAGGAAGGTTTTCTTGAGTTGTAGGTTGGGCTCTTCATCAGATCTTGCCAGGAATGTGAAATGAGGTAGGATTTGGGTGCATCTTTTTTATTTCTTGTGTTATTGGGTTTGTCTCTTCAAAAAAACAAATATTGGGGGAATGGTTGTTCTTGAAGATTTCTTGCTTAAAACCTCCATGAATGATCTTAAAATTTAAGTTTTAGTTTTGGGAATATTGGTTGTTTTTGGGCCAAGATGGGTTAAATAAAGTAGATAAATGGGTGTAAATCCATCTTAGGTAGCCAAATATGGTTTTGTGGTTGAGCAAATCTTACCTATTTGAAAGTTATTGTGTATTTGGAAAAACCATGAATCATGTTGGGAAAATTTTCATTATTGTTGTTTCTTGATCATTCTGGAAAGTATATTGGACTGTGAATAAAAGAAAATTTGGGGGTTTTAGTTGATTTATATTTTTATCTTATGGGGCTATTGTTTTAATTTTAAAATCAAAATTGTTTTATTGTAAACCAAATTTTATTTATTTATTTTGGGGAGGGGTTAGGGTTTGGTGGGCAGAGGAGCCGAAGCTTGGCTCACGCCACCTCCCTTCCTTCCTCCCTATGGGTTTCGCAGAGATCTACGCCCACGGCAGTCGCAGGGTTCTGCACCCGCGATGGCCACAGGGACCTGCGTCCGTGGCGGCCACAGGAGCCCTGCAAGCGGTGATCGCAGGGGAGGTTGCGGAGGTTCCCACCATTCCCATGATGGGAGGTGGGCCCCGCAGTGGCTCCCCATTTTGTTTTAGTTTTTTTTAAAAGGTTTTTTTTTTAAATAAAACTTATTTTATAAAGAGTTAATATTAATAATTTTATTTATTTACTTATTATTAATTATTATTAATATATATTTTATTAATGAGGATTAATAAATATATATTTTATTAATGAGGATTAATAAATATATATTAATTAATATTTAATTTGAAAGTGGTGTATTTTTAAATCATTATTAATATATATTTTATTAATAGATATTAATATATATATATATATATATATTAATTAATATTTAATATTATAATTGTGTATTATTAAATTATCAATTGTTTTTTATTAATGAAAAAGTAGGTTTTGAAGGGGCCCCGAAACCCTATACAAGCAAGATTAAAACAGCAAAGCCATGAGAAACGGAGAGAAACAGAACAAAAGGAAAAAACCAGCGGAAAACCGAGAAGAACCCACAAAAGCCCCTAAAAGCCAGCAGGCCGTCCAGGAATCAGATTTTATCCAGGGCTTTAGCCAGGGTACTACTAATTTCTTGCAGCTCTTTGATGTTGTCTTTGAGGTTGGGAGGGTCCTTGGCCATAGCAGCCACAGCTTTCTTGATACTGGCCCTGGTTCTCTTAGTAGTTCCACCCGCCGGGGTAGCATCACCATGACTTCCAGTCTAAATGGTCTCCTCCTCCAAGTCAAGGTCCACAACCAATTTAGGAGTATGGTCAAAGACCTTGGCAATGTCTTCTAGGTTTTTGGTGACAGCAGAGAGGATACTTGGGATAATTCCCATCAGATTTTTCATCGCTTATTTTCCCTCTTCCAGTGATTTTACCTTATTCTCCATTTCCTGCTTCTACATAGTATGCTCTCTGTTTTTATCCTCCCTCTTTTTATCCGAATTTATCCCTTGCTTCTCCAGGTTTTTCAGGGTTTCATAAGTCCATCTGTCGAAATTCATTCTGGCCTCTGAGAGCTTCTTGAGATTATCCAAGATAAGCCCCTCGCCAACACTATCCTTAGCCTTGTTATCCCCTTCCTTAGTCAGGTTCTTCTCGGAGCATTTGTTTGTTTCCTTCTCAGAATTAACTTTGGTTTCCTCATTATCCTTGGGAGCCGTCTCCTCCATCAGATGGCTATTGTCCTTACCAGGGTGATCACTTGGAATAGGGCTATCTTGACCAGGCTCGAAATCTCCACTTTCTTCCTCGTTGCCCAGTTCCTCTTCCTTCCAGTTGTCTTCTCTATTAGAGTCATCTGTCTCCATATCACTGCTTTCCTTGACAATGTCCTCAATTTCCAACCTGGGGGAGCTTTTCCTTTTCTTGCTGGATGACGCCTTCTCCTTGCTAGTATCTCCCTCTTCCATCCTCCTTTTACCAGGGGAGGTGGAATTCCACTTATTTTCCTGTAGAGTGAGGGTTTTGCAATGCTCATAGATGAGCAACAGGAGCCCGTAGTGGAGAATCGGGCTGGAAGGGTTTGTCATGTGCTTGTTCAGGGACCTGGAGAGGGATCAAAAAAGGTAGTAGGGCAAAGACACTTTTTTGTCATGTCTGAAATGGTTCAAGAGCACAAAGTGGTAAGTGTGGGCCCTGGAGAAATGGCCTTCAACCGTAATATACTCCAATTGTTTATATTTTATTGTCCAAGGATTAATAAATTATCAATTGTTTATATTTTATTGTCCGGGGATTAATAAATATATAACAATTAATATTTAATTTGGGTATCTGTCTTAATGAGGAAGTATGCTTTGGAAATAGATAGAACATTATTTTAATTGGAGATTATTGAAATAAAACATATTTATTATTTGGGATTTTTAAATAAAATATTATTCAGGAATATATTATTTTTCGATTTGAATGATATAGGTCATCTGGGAAATTTAGAGATGGAATGCTAAAGTATATGAGTAATTTGGAAAAGGAAACATTTATCATTGGATATTCTGAAAGTTTAAATGATATGCTATTAGAATTATTGGAAATTTAATAATGTATCGATTGAGAATTGGTAAGTTAATGATATCTTCGTTTAGTAAAATTAATGGCTTAGTTATATTCTTCCTCTATATTGTGAAATAGACAAATGGTAATATTGCAATTTTAGTATTGTATTCCCCTTGTAATGGTGATTTTTTTGTTAATGTATTTTTGAAAACTTAGATCATTTAGAAAACTTGATCAACTTTTATTGTTTAAACCAATAGGAAAGAAGATTGTCTTTTTCTAGTTATTGCCTATGCAATGTTTAATTTATGTATTCGCTTTTGTTTAAAGTAATGGCAAGGCCTTGATATGTTTGTTTGGACCCTATTGTTTGGTTGATTTGGGGTACCTATTTATGTCTTTGGTCTCTAGTTTGGTTGTTGCCTTGTGATGGTGTTATAACTGGCCTTGTCCTTTATGCGAGTGTCGAGTGTTGATTTGTGGTTGACCATAGCAGGTCAGGTCTCTAGTTAGAGTACTGTCAGGCAATGGACCTTGTATTAGCTTTTAATATGTTCAGTTGGATATGTTTCTATGTAGGGGATCATTTATGTATTTATTGATCGATATGGTCGGTTGTTTATTGGTATGATTCGCTTGGATGGTAGGAATGTAAATGATGTGAAACTTATGTACCCCTAACTTATTTAAATGATCAGAGGGCTCTTGCAGTTGAGCAGACTTGGAGATGTAGCCCTTTAGGGGTGAACTCTGATATCAATTTGGTGTTATGTGTTGCTTTTGTTCTTATGTTTCATGTTTTAGTGTTAGCATGTATGGATGGCATTTTTGATAGAATGTGTAAGTGGATTAGATGAGATTTATTGTAAATTCATGTACGCAGTCATCTCTTAATGCAGTAAAGTGGTTCATGAAAGAGTGTAGTTTGATTAGCAAAATGAATTCTATTATTGTTAATAAAAATATGTATGAAAAGTTATCATTAGTTATGATGAAATTATAGTACGTTTTGGAACAAGATGCATGGCATGTGTTTAATGTAAAATTGAACGATATGAATGGATAACAATTGTTGGATGAACTCGTCGTATTACCTAAATTGTAATTCTAATGGATGAACTTCATTTTGTTACCTACATTTTAACCTTAATAAATGAACTTCATCAAGTTAACTATATTCTAACCTTAATGGATGAATTCATATGTTATCTATGTTTTAACTTCAACATGTAGATTTCCTCATGTTAGACTCATCTTCAACCATAATGGATGAACGCGTTTTATTTATCTATAACTTTAAATTACTGAACAATTATATCCTTGTTTAAAGTAATAACATGAAATTAATTTAACCTATTTTATTGGGTCAGATGTCGTGAGTTGAGTTAGATGTTAAGTTACGTAATCACGTTGGGAACTCATTAGGTTTTATTTAGTCTTCCACTGTGTTATCGAAGCTTTTGATAACTCATTGTATCTTTATGTTGTGTCTTATTTATTTTAAAAAAAAAATTGCACTCCATTTGTGTGTTTTAGCCTTATCCCTTTAGGGTTTCCTGGTGGGGCATTACAACATCTCCATGAGAATGATCTTGTCATAAGGAAA